>NC_140738.1:1542500-2142500 GCF_050655825.1 Lonchura striata
GGATGAGGAGGACAAGGAGGACAATGAGGAGGAGGACGAGGAAGACGAGGAGGAGGAGGAGGAATAGGAGGATAAAGAGGATGAGATTGAGGATGTGGAGGAGGACAATGAGGAGGAGGAGGAGGACTACGAGGACGAGGACAAGGAGCAGGAGGAGGAGGAGGAGGACGACGACAAGGACAAGGAGGAAGAGGAGGATGAGGAGGACGAGGAGGACGAGGAGGAGGAGGACGAGGACGAGGAGGAGGACGAGGAGAAGGACAAGGAAGAGGACGAGGAGAAGGACACGGAGGAGGACGAGGAGGAGGACGAGGAGGAGGAGGAGGAGGAGGAGGACGACGACGACGACGACGACGAAGAGGAGGTGGAATATGAGGAGGAGGAATAGGAGGAGGAAGAGAGAACGAGGACAAGGAGGATGATGAGGGGGAGAAGGAGAACGAGGAGGAAGAGGAGAATGAGGATGAGGAGGAGGAGAAGGAGGAGGACAATGAAAAAGAGGATGAGGATGTGGAGGAGAAAGAGGAGGAGCAGGAGGAGGAAGAGGAGGAGGAGAAAGATGACAAGATCTAGGGCAAGCACAAGGAAGATGAGGAGGAGGAGGACAAGGAAGAGGAGGAAGCAGAGAAGCATGAAGAGGAGGAATCGGAGGAGGAAGAGAGAGGACAAGGACAAGGAGGATGATGAGGATGAGGAGGAGGAGGGCAACGAGGAGGAGGAGGAGGAGAAGAAGGATGAGGATGAGGATGAGGAGGAGAAGGATGAGGATGAGGAAAATGATGAAGATGCAGAGGACAAGGAGGACGAGGAGGAGGAGGAAGAGAAGGAGAAGGAAGATGAACAGGAGGAGGAGGAGGACAAGGAGGAGAATAAAGAGGAGGAAGACAAGGATGAGGAGGACCAGGAGAAGGACGAGGAGGATGAGGATGAGCAGGATGGGGGCGAAAAGGAGGAGGAGGAGGAGGAAGATGAGGAGGAGGAGAAGGAGGAGAATGAGGATGAGGAGGACAATGAGGAGGATGAGGAGGATAAGGATGTGGAGGATAAGCAGAGGAGGAGGAGGACGAGGACGAGGAGGAGGACGAGGACGAGGAGGAGAAGGATGAGGATGAGGAAAAGGATGAAGATGCAGAGGACAAGGAGGACGTCCTCCTCCTCGTCCTCCTCCTCATCCTCCTCGTCCTCCTGCTCATCCTTGTCCTCCTCCTCGTCCTTGTCCTCTTCCTCCTACTCTTCCTCCTCCTCCTCCTCGTCCTCCTCATCCTCCTCGTCCTCCTCCTACTCGTCCTCCTCCTCCTCCTCCTCCTCCTCCTCATTGTCCTCCTCCACATCCTCCTTCTCATCCTCTTTATACTCCTATTCCTCCTCCTCCTCCTCGTCCTCCTTTTCCTCCTCATCCTCATCCTTTTCCTCATCCTTGTCCTCCTCCTCATCATCCTCCTCCTTATCCTCTGTATCCTTATCCTCCTCATCCTCCTCATTGTCCGCCTCATCCTCATTCTCCTCCTTCTCCTCCTCCTCATCTTCCTCCTCTTCCTCCTCCTCGTCCTCCCCATCCTGCTCATCCTCATCCTCCTTGTCCTTCTCCTCCTGGTCCTACTCATCCTTGTCCTCCTCCTCTTTATTCTCTTCCTTCTACTCCTCCTCCTCCTCCTCCTACTCAACCTCCTTGTCCTCCTTGTCCTCTGCATCTTCATCCTTTTCCTCATCCTCATCCTTCTCCTCCTCGTCCTCATCCTCATCATTCTTCTCCTCCTCCTCCTCCTCCTCATCCTCATCATCCTCCTTGTCCTTTTCCTCTCTCTTCCTCCTCCTATTCCTCCTCTTCATGCTTCTCTGCCATCTCCTCTTCCTTGTCCTCCTCCTCCTCCTCATCTTCCTTGTGCTTGCCCTAGTCCTTGTCGTCCTCCTCCTCCTCTTCCTCCCCCTGCTCCTCCTCTTTCTCCTCCCCCACCTCATCCTCCTTGTCATTGTCCTCCTCCTCCTCCTCCTCCTCATCCTCATTCTCCTCTTCCTCCTCGTTCTCCTCCTCCTCCTCATCATCCTCCTTGTCCTTGTTCTCTCTCTTCCTCCTCCTATTCCTCCTCCTCATCTTCCACCTCCTCTTCGTCGTCGTCGTCGACGTCGTCGTCATCTTCGTCCTCCTCCTCGTCCTCCTTGTCCTCCTCCTTGTCATCCTCCTTCTCCTCCTCCTCATCCTCCTCATCCTCCTCCTCGTCCTCCTCCTCCTCCTCGTCCTCCTCGTCGTCCTCCTCCTCCTCCTCTTCCTCCTCCTCCTCCTCCTCCTCCTTGTCCTCCTCCACATCCTCATTCTCATCCTCTTTATCCTCCTATTCCTCCTCCTTATCCTCCTCATCCTCGTCCTTTTCCTCATCCTTGTCCTCCTTTTGCTCCTCGTCCTCCTTATCCTCCTCATCCTCGTCCTTTTGCTCATCCTTGTCCTCCTCCTCATCCTCCTCCTCCTTATCCGCCGCATCCTTATCCTCCTCATCCTCCTCATTGTCCTCCTCATCCTCATTCTCCTCCTTCTCCTCCTCCTCATCTTCCTCCTCTTCCTCCTCCTTGTCCTCCCCATCTTGCTCATCCTCATCCTCCTCGTCCTTCTCCTCCTGGTCCTCCTCATCCTTGTCCTCCTCCTCTTTATTCTCCACCTTTGTTAGAGGGAATGCTGCGGGAGACAAGACTCATGATATCATGATCATCAAGTCTCAGTTTATTGTAACAGATTACACAGTTTATATATGTTCGTTAATTAGCTCATACATATTGCAAAAGCCAAGCTCATGATTGGTTGCTATGTGACTTGTACTATTATCTTAAAAGTATCTTTGTGAATGATACTTGCCTCTCCAGCTGGCCTTGCAGTTAGAACAGCTTAGTACTTCTTTGTTCTTCTCTATCTACTTCTACATACCAAGCAGTTTCAATATCCTGCTTTCTGCACACCATCTACTCTTCAGGGCCATGCGAACTTTGCAGCAGTCACGTAGCCCTCCCTATTTGGATTAATTTTACAGTGTCATGTCCCTTGTCGTTCAACCATTCCTCTGTCAGGCTCTCTTCACACCTTGTCCTCCTCCTCCTCCTGTTCATCTTCCTTTTCCTCCTCCTCCTCCATGTCCTCTGCATCTTAATCCTTTTCCTCATCCTCATCCTCCTTGTCATTTTCCTCCTTCTCCTCCTCCTCCTCATCCTCATTCTCCTCTTCCTCCTCGTTCTCCTCCTCCTCCTCATCATCCTCCTTGTCCTCGTTCTCTCTTTTCCTCCTCCTATTCCTCCTTCTCAGCTTCCACCTCCTCTTCGTCGTCATTGTCGTGGTCGTCGTCCTCCTCGTCGTCCTCCTCGTCCTCCTCCTCATCATCCTATTCCTCATCCTTATTCTCCTCTTCCTCTTCGTTCTCCTCCTCGTCCTCATCATCCTCATGTTTTTGTTCTCTCTCTTCCTCCTCCTATTCCTCCTCCTCATCTTCCACCTCCTCTTCGTCGTCGTCGTCGTCGTCGTCATCCTCCTCCTCCTCTTTCTCCTCCTCGTCCTCCTCCTCGTCCTCCTCCTCATCCTCCTC
This sequence comes from Lonchura striata, assembly GCF_050655825.1. Lineage (NCBI taxonomy): Eukaryota > Metazoa > Chordata > Aves > Passeriformes > Estrildidae > Lonchura > Lonchura striata. The sequence continues at coordinate 1,546,064 of NC_140738.1, forward strand.
GTCCTCCTCCTCGTCCTCTTCGTCCTCTTCGTCCTCCTCGTCCTCCTCCTCCTCCTCCTCGTCCTCGTCCTTGTCATCCTCATCCTCCTCCTCCTCGTCCTCCTCCTCCTCCTCCTCCAGCTAGTCGTCCTCCTCATCCTCGTCCTACTCGTCCTCGTCCTCCTCCTCCTCCTCGTCCTCCTCCTCCTCCTCGTCCTCGTCCTCCTCCTCCTCTTCCTCCTCCTCCTCGTCCTCCTCATCCTCGTCCTTCTCTTCGTCCTCGACCTCCTCGTCCTCCTCCTCGTCCTCCTCCTCGTCGTTTTCCTCGTCCTCCTCCTCGTCCTCCTCATCCTCCTTGTCTTCCTCCTCCTCCTCGTCCTCCTCCTTCTCCTCCTCCTCCTCCTCTTCCTCCTCCTCTTCCTCCTCCTCCTCTTCCTCCTCCTCCTCCTCCTCCTTATCCTCCTCCCCCTCGTCCTCCTCCTCCTTGTCCTCCTTCTCTTCCTCCTCCCTCTCCTCCTCCTCCTCCTCCTCGTCCTCCTCCTCCTCCTCCTCCTCGTCTGTGTGTGGTTCTCAGGATTCAATGACTCTAGGATTCCAGGAACCTGGAACTCTGGGATTCCATGGCTCTGTGACCCCATGGATGGATTCAGGACTGTCTCCAAGGCCACAAGGGAACGTTGGTGCCAGCAGGAGGGGCTGCAGTGCAGGGGCACCAACAGCTGAGAGGAGACTGCAGCTGCTGCTGCTGCTGCTGCTGCTGCTGCTGCTGCTGCTGCTGCTGCTTGTGGGGGTGCTGCTGGCAGGGGTAGGGCCCTGGTGTGGCTGAGCGTTCCCATCTCAGCCTGTGTGCTCCTGGGAGCTCAGGACAGGGCCAGGACTGACCCAGGCTGGCACTGCACTTGAGGAGAGACACAGAGAATGGAAAGTGCCCACGGAGTGGTTTCGAGCAGGTCTGTGGGAAGGAGGAGGGAGGGAGGATGAATCCCCTGCCCAAGGCTGACAAGGGAAGGCTTTGGGAGGGAAAGCAAGCCTTGAGCTGACACTAAGCCCTTCACGGGCTCAGTTGCCCACGCTGAGCAGGATTTCATCGCGCAGAACTGACAGGGCCAGATCCAGGGATGGGGAGGACATCGAGGCAGGCTTCAGGTGAGCAAATTCTGCAGTGCTGACAAAGAGAGAGACCTCAGCCAGGTGAGGGAGGCAGGTGGGAAAGGCTTTGTGCCGTCCCTGCTCAGAAGGGATCCTCAGCACAGCCCTGACGATCTGTACATAGGAGAAAACAATGAACACAAAACAACAAAAAGATAAACTGCTAGTAACCACAAGAAGCTCAAGTTCCCTGAGGTGTGAATTGGAGCAGGAGAGCTTAAGGATCTGTGGGATATCACAGAAGAACTGGCCCAGGGCATTGCCATGGCACAGCGTCATGGAAAATGTATTGGCTGTGTGCAGAAGAGCATTGAGAAAGCCACAGGCTCAGGCAGCTGCTGCCATGTGGGCACAAGCTCTGCTGCCCAGGAGGGTCCCATAGTGCAGGGGTTTGCAGATGGACACGTAGCGGTCATAGCACATAATGGTCAGGAGGGAATACTCTGATCCAAGGAAGAAGATAAGCAGAGAAACCTGAGCAGCACATCCTGTGTAGGAGATGTTCCTGGTGTCCCAGAGGGAATTGTGCATGGCTTTGGGGACAGTGGTGCAGATGGAGCCCAGGTCACTGAGGGCCAGGTTGAGCAGGAAGAAGAACATGGGCGTGTGCAGGTGGTGGCCGCAGGCTACGGCGCTGATGATGAGGCCGTTGCCCAGGAGGGCAGCCAGGGAGATGCCCAGGAAGAGGCAGAAGTGCAGGAGCTGCAGCTGCCGCGTGTCTGCCAGTGCCAGCAGGAGGAAGTGGCTGATGGAGCTGCTGTTGGACATTTGCTGTGGCTGCACATGGGCACCTGCTCATGGAGAAAGGACAGGGACAAGTCAGGAGAGGCTGCTTGGAGCCAATCCTGGGCCATTCCCTGCAGCCTGTCCTGCTGGGACTCACCCACCCTTGTTCCTGCTCTGGGAAAACCTTCACCCAGGTCCCTGCCTGAGCTCCAGTTGTGCTGGCTGAGTGTGCCAGGAGCAGTCAGGCCTGTGCGTGGGGGCTCTGGAGGAGCCATCCCTGCCCTGCTGCCCTGGGTTTGTGGCCATGTGGCAGAGGGACAAGGCTGGATATTCAGGATTTGTCAGGGGAATAACTCCTGATGCAGAAAGGCTTGGTACCATCTGCATTCAGACTTCTAAAGGAATTTCACTTTATTTCTAAAGGAAATAGATGGCAGGAGCTGGTTTTAGGAATTGTTTTCTTACCCACTCACCATTCCTGGCCCTCTGAGGTCAGAACTCCCCAGCATTCCTGCTGCACTCAGAGTTTGCCACTGAGAGATGTGAGAGGCAAAGGATTCCCTGTGGCTGAGGGAAGGTGAGGGGCTGGATGGGCTTGTTCCCCCAGCACTGCTCTGTTCAGCCCCTCTCCTTCCCTGAGCATCTCCCTGGGCCTGGACATCCCCTCCTGAGAGGTGCCTTGTCCCTGCCAGCGCTCACAGAGCCCATCCCACCCTGTGTGCCCTCGGCCCGGCCCTACAGAAACCTGCCTGTGTGCAGGGCCCTGGCTGGGGCAGGCTCTGTGTGCAGCTGGGCAAGGGCAGCTCAGGAGAGCCCTGCTGGGCCCTGCAGAGGTGATGCTGCTGCTGCCCAGGGCTGAGGAGTGGCTGAAGGCCCTTTGGGAGGCTCCCAGCAGAGACACTGACCAGCCAAAGTCACAGTTCTGGAGTCTCTGTAAATGTTCAAACATTCCTTTGATGATCCTGTGTGTTCCTTTCAACTCAGAATGTTCTGTGATTCTGGGATTACAATTCCTGTTCTGCTTCTCTCATCCCCCTGTTGTCTATAATCAAATGAGAAAAAAAGAACCCTTGCAACAGTGGTAGAACAGTGAGGTTAAAACCAGAACTTCATTGGAACCTTCCAGGTGTCCCAGTGGGGATGAGGCACACCCAGCCCCTGATTTCAACAATTTGTTAATGTTGATTATTTAGGATATTTAACAGGAACATCCAATGGGAGATTCAGTACCCAGTTACACACCCCTGACTCAACCCACTGGAATAAGTCCAGGGCCTTTCTTTGTCCCAGTTTTTCTTATCACTGCTCACATTCAAAACCCAAAATACTCTTCTTGTGGGTTCTTTCTCTGATAAAAAGATTATATAGCACTTGAAAAATGTATTTAGACAGGTTATAGTTCTAAAATCTAAGAGAAGGTAAGGAAACATACTAGAGTTAATCAAGGATCATAAATACATTAAATATATAATAGTAGTTAAAAAGAGTTATTTAAGAGTTTAATAGAGTTAGTTAAGGATTATAATTTTAAAACTACGTAACAGTAATTTACAGAACTATGAATATATGAAAAATATATAAAAAGCAAAAATATTTTTATCATCATCACAACTTTATCATCTTTCTCCAAGCAGAAAATTGAAAACACCCTCAGGAAAGCTCCTGACCTTTACAGCAATCTTAGGCTTACCTTCTTTGGGAAGTGTCCTCCGGAGCTGTGCCCAGGCTGGTCTGGAGCTGGGAGCAGCCCTGCCCCAGCCAGCCCCTCTCAGCAGCAGCACCTGCCCTGCTCAGGGTGGCTCCTTCCCCCCACAGCTCCTGGCCAGCGCTGGGAGCAGCTCCAGGGCCGGCTGAGAGCTGTCCCTGGCAGGCAGCAGAGTCCCTGGCCCAGCACAGCGCCCTGGGCTGCAGGACCCTGCTCTGCAGGACAGCCCTGGGCACCCCTGGCTGCTCTGCACAGGAGATGAGCAGAGAATGCACTCACAGGGTCTGTGGGCATTGGGATGTTCCAGCTTTAGGAGATCTCTCCAGGAGCTGCAGCTGCATTGTCCTGCAGCCAGAGGTTCCTGTGCCAAGGGCTGGCAGTGATTCTGCCCCAGGCACTTCTCAGCCCCTTCCCAGCCCTGACTGATTGAAGCTCTCTGTGCCTCTGTGCTGTGCCTGGGCTGGCTGCAGGCAGTGCCCCAGCCCTGCTGGGCTGACAGAAGAGCTGCTCAGCAAGAGAAATGTGCTTTTGAAGCTCTGCTTGGTTACCAGGATCACCCTCTGTGCCAGGAGCCCGGCCCAGCTCAGCAGCACAGACACAGCACAAGGACTTTAATGACCCTCTGGGGCTTTGTGCTCAGGCCCTGAGCATCAGGCCCTGAGAGGGAGCTGCAGAAACCTCTCCAGAACTCGAAGTCAGAATCCAACTCCAAAGTTTCTCTGACTTTTAATGGGTCCCACTGAGGGACACGACTGAGAAAGTGTCCCCAGGCCCCAGGCTGAGCAGAGAACTGGAGGCACTGATGCCAGGTGGGGACAAAGAGAAGCCAAGTCTTGCTGCCCTGGGGCACAGCAGGGTCTGTCCCACCAAGGGCTGTGAGGAGACACCTTGTCCTGAGGCCCTGGGGCCTCCTGGCACAGCCCCAGCCAGGCTGGGCACTGTCAGCCCCTGGTCCTGCCCTCAGCATCCCCCCCTAGCCCACATCCCAGTGGCTTCAAGGATCTGCTGGAAGGAGTCCCTGGGGAGCCTTGGTCAGGAATGGCCCTGGGGGCTCCTTCATGCTCCCAGGGACTGCAGGTTTTTCAAAGGACTTTGGCTTTTCCTTTTGCCTTGGAGTCTTTGAGAGGTTTCTGCAATCATGGCCCCAATTATCTACTGTAATTAGTCCCTGGAGAGGCTTTGTACTCACAATCAGTTGGGCTCATTAATGCTTTGAGATACACAACTTTTTTTTGGTACTTTGGATTTTCCTTCCTACATTGAGTGTTTTTTGTACCATTTTGAGTCTCTGAGAGGTTTTTGTGCAATCCTGGACTCCAATTATCTCCTCCAAGGAGGCCAAGAGGAGCCTGTGTTAAGGATGGACTTCATGGAGGCCCATTAATTCTTTGAGACACTTTTGGGTTTTCTTCTGATTTTGACACTTGGATAGGTTTGTGCAATCTTCTCTCAGGCCCTGAGGTTCCAGGTCTCAGCTCCAAATGCACCACGGGGCTCATTAGGATCAAGCAAGTCCTGACAAACCATGGCTCTGCCTTGATTTCCCTCTTGTCTGGGGCAGTTCATCAGGAAGTTTCTGTAGTGGTTTTGCTTTGCCAATTTGAGATTTCTTGGCCAATTCATCAATTAGTATGGTGGCTTTAGTGTTGGCTAATTACCAGTGCATACACTAGAATATACTTACTTATTTCCTGCTGTGAGGTAGGATTAGGAGAAAGGCAAAGTGGGCTCAAAATTTTAAAAGTGTATAAAGAAAAGTTTATTAACAGCAACTAAAAGAGTGAGCGATGAGGATCAGAACAAAACTTTCAGAACACTTCCCCTCTCTATAAAACTTGACAATGTAAAGCGACAAAACCTAAAATTTTCGGTCACTTTACCACCTCTACAATAGTCTGTCTTCAGTTCAGTTAGGGAGAGAAACTCCTCTTGTTAATGTTATGGAGGCTTATCCACAAGAAAACAGTTATCTCATGGCTTTTCATTTCCAGAAATAGCAGCTGCCTGGAATAATCTGCAATTGTGAAGTCCCTCCCATTTTTTCACAGCCGTTCCCAGAGCTGTGTTCATGAGCCTTGCCAGCTTATGGGGTATTGGTTTAAAGATGAGCTGTTTAAGAGCAAAGGTTCTCTTCATCTCTTTCTGAAATCATCTTCATCTGTGGGAACAGAGGTCTTCTTCTCTCCCTGAGGACACAGGGTCTCATCACTGTTCTCCCTTTCTCTGTTCAAACTTCTCATGGGATCACAGCTACTACAACATTTGCTTACTTTAGCATGGAGGCCTTTGTTGAAACAAGTCATCTCCCCATACTTTTCAATGTGTTATGGGGAAAAAGAGAGTTTGAGGTATCAACGACATCCTTCTCCATAGCTTTAGCAGAGGATTTCTGCCCCAAGATCAAGGCATCTCCTCATCCCTCCCATACGGGACTCAACTTCCTCTTCCCTGCCCTCGGTGTGTCCATGCTGCTCCTCTGTGTGCCTGCCCTGTGGAGGGAGGATGGCAGCACTGGCAGAGTCAATATCTGCCCGGGGCTGAAGATGGTTCCGTGAGCCCGGCTGGGCTCAGTAGCCAACTTTAATTTTGGCCATGGTTCCTGGACATGAAGGCCAGTTCTTTTCCATAGGAATGAAGGGACAGATCCCCACTGTTTTAGGGGCAGATGAGAGGTGACCACAAGAGGAAAAGGCCAGCCTGAGATGGCAGGTTTTTGTCTGGGAGATACTCTTGCATATAGGGAACATTTTTGGGAGAGTACCGATTTTGGCAATGTGCATCTGAAAAGACAGATGGTTCTTTTCCATAGGAAGGAAAGCACGGAGGCGCAGTGCTCCAGGAGCTGATGAGAAGCAGCCCTTGACATCCTAATACCACCCTGACCTGTCAGGTGGCTCCTGGCAGGCCAAGCCAGCCAGACCTGGTCCATGTTTCCCTTGCTTCCATGGGGCCCCACAGTGTCCCAATGGTCCCTTGCTTCCAGGAGGCCCTGAGGTGTCACAATGCCCCCTTGGTGACACGGGGCCCTGAAGGGTCGGAATGGTCTCCATGGTTCCATCAGGCCCCACAGAGTCATAATGGTCTCTGGGTCCATGAAGCCCCGCGGTGTCACCATGGCCCCTTGGTTCCATGGGCTCCAGTGGTGCCACAATGATCCCCTTGGTTCCATGAGGTGCCCACAGTGTCACAGTGACCTCCATGGGAAGGAAAGAACCGAGCCCCAGTGTGGCAGGGGCAGCCACCAGAGGCCAAGGCCAGCCAGACTTGATGGTACTGGCAGATTTTGTCTGGGAGCAACCCTTGGATATAGGGAATTTTAGAGGTGGAATCCCAATTTCAGACATGGACACCCAAAGTAGAAGGATGGTTCTTTTCCACAGGAAGAAAAGCACGGAACACCGGTGTTTCAGGGACAGATGAAAGGCTTCCACCAGAGGCCTAAGGCAGCCAGACTTCTCTGTCCTGGTAGCTTTTGTCTGAAAGCAACCCTTGGATATAGGGAATTTGGGAAGTGGAACCCCAGTTTCAGCCATTTCTGCATAGATAATAAGGATGGTTCTTTTCCATAGGAAGGAAAGCACCGAGCCCCAGTGTTTCAAAGGCAGAAATGAAGAGAGGTGGCTCTTGAGAGGCCAAGCCAGCCAGACCTGTTTGTTCTGGCAGCTTTTGTCATGGAGAGATCCTTGGATATATGGAATTTGGGAGAAGGTATCTCAATTTTGACCATGAACACCTTGAGAAGAAGAACAGGTCTTTTTCATTGGAAGGAAAGCACTGACCCCAGTGTTTTGAAAGCAGGTGAGAGGCATCCCCAAGAGGCCAACGGCAGCCAGATCTGTCTGTCCTGGCAGATTTCACTGGGAGCAATCATTGGATGTACAGAGTTTTGGAGGTGGAATTCCAGTTCTGGCCATGGACGCCTGCTCAGGATGGATGTTTTTTTCCTATAGGAAAGAAAAGCACAAAATCCAAGTGTTCTGGAAGAAGATGAGATGTGGCCAGCCTTAGGCCAAGCCAGCCAGACCTCTCTCTCCTGACAACTTTCATCTAGGGGCTATCCTTGGACATAGAGCATTTTGGAGGTGGAATCTCTGTTTTGGCCGTGGACACCTAGACAGGAAGAAGAGTTATTTTCATTAGGAATGAAAGCACAGAGTCCCAGAGTTTCAGAGGCACATGAGTGCGAGCCCTCAGGAAGCCAAGGCCAGCCAGATTTGTGATTCCTGGCATCATTTTTCTGGGAGCTATCATTGGATATAGGGAATTCTGTAGGCAGATGCCCAATTTTGGCCATGGGTACCTGGTTAAAATGGATGTTTTCTTCCCATAATAAAGAAAAGCACATGGTCCCAGTGTTTGAAAGGCAGATGAGAGGTGGCCCCCGGGTGGCCAAGGCAGCCAGACTTGTTTCTCCTGGCAGATTTCATCTGGGAACAATCTTTGCAATATAAGCAAATTTGCAGAAGGAATCCCAATTTTGGCCCTGGGTCCCTGGAGGAGAAGGACAGTTCTCTCTCATAGGAAGTGAAGCCCAGAGACCCAGTGCTTCAGAGGAGATGAGAAGCAGCTCTAATCATACCAAGGTGTTCAGGTGGACCCCAGGAGGCCCAGCCAGCCAGACCTGTTCCATGTTCCCGTGGTTCTGTGGGACCACACAAAGTCACAATGGTCTCCTTGGCTCCATCAGGCCCTGGAGTGTCACAATGTTCCCTTGATCCTGCAGTGTCACAGTGGCCCTGTGCTTCCATGAGGCCTTGCAGTGTCACAATGGCTTTGTTGTTCCACAGAGCCCTGATGTGTCACAATGGCCCCTCAGCTCTGTGTGCCCTCGCTGTGTCACAACGGCTCCTCTGTGACACTGCGGCTGCACAAGGTCACCATGGACCCTTAGTTCCTTGTGATCACTGAATTCCACAGTGGTTTCCTTGATTCCATGAGTCCCCACAGTGCCACAATGATCCCCTTGGTTCCAAAACTTCCCACAGTGTCACAATGGCCCCTTGGTTCCATGAGGATCTGCAGGGTCACACAGGTTTGTGACATTTGTCCTTGCTGCCCCTCACATCCCCCTGCCCCACAAACAGCCCCGAGCCACCCGTGAGGGACAGGCCCTGCTGTGCCAGGCTGGGCTCAGGGCTTGGCCTTTCTGCTTCCCCCAGCCAGCCCATGCCTTGCTCAACATTGCAGTTCCCTGCTCTGAGCCTTGGGCTCCCTGCAATCCTGGTCTCAAGGATCTGCTCTCACCAGTCCCTGGTAGCCTTTGGCGGTCCCTGTCCTCAGTGGGACCCAGTGATGCTCCAAGGGACTTGGAGTTTTGCTTCTGACTCCTTGAGCAGCTTCTTCAGCCTTCTCTCAGTGCCTCATGATCCTGGACAGGGGCTCGAATCCACCGTGGGGATCATCAAAACAAAGAAAACCCTCAGGGACGCTTTGTCTTCCTTCAATCATCTTCAGGTCTCCAGGGCTTGTGCGGCTGATTGAAGCCAGTTTGGAGTTCTGTTAAGGACGAAGATTTCCAAGTTCACCTCATGACTTCTTTTCTTTTATCAATGTAATATTTTTTTATTTCCCAATTCAGAGAAGAGCTGTTAGAAGTATTCCCCAGGTGATCTTGACGCTAAAGTTCCCCTTAGGAGGTCTGGGCATGTAGAAGAATGAGCCCCGTGAGGGCTGACCCTGTTTGGACAAGCTGCTCCTCACCCCCAGCCTCACCATGTCTGACATTGCCCACCTGGCACTGACATCCCTGTGCCCTGCAGCAGAACCTTGTCCCTGAGCTCTGCAGCTCCATGTCCCAGCCCATTGCACCATGTCCCACCTGCTCTCCTCAGGGCTCTGCCTGCACACAGGGCCAGGAGAAGTTTTCCTGTTGGGAAGGAAAGAATGGAAAAGCATGATCAGGTTTCCTGAACAACAAACCCCACTCAGGAACCACCTGCTCAGTACAGGCTGCCTGGAATGGTGTCACCTTTCTACAAGGGACAGTGTCACCAGAAATGATCTCTGGAAGCAGAATTCTCTGAGTCTCCCAGATGAATTATCTGTTCCTGTCCTTTTCCTGGATCTCTGTTGCAGATGAAAGCTGCTGGTGCCATCCTCACTTTTAACCTCTTTTTAGAATGCAGGCAGATATTCCCAGCTGTGTTGAGCAGGATTTCCTCAATGTTTCTATAAATCTTTTGTGTTCCCCATGGAACGAAGGGGCCATTTTGGCACTGAAGGGGTGATGTGGAAGCAAGGAGTCAATTGTGACCCTGGGGTCCCATGGAACCAAGGAGTCCATGGTGACCCAGCAGGGCTGCATGGAGCCAATGGCCCATGGTGACACTGCCCATCCAAGGAGGCCATTTGGACATTGTGGAAGCTCATGGAGTGAGGTGGCCATTGTGACACCGAAGAACTTCATGGCACCAAATATCCATGGGGACACAGCAGGGCATCATGGAACCCAGGAATCGCTTTTGGCAGTGTGGAAACTCCTGGAACCAGGGGCTGTTGTGGCACTGCAGAACCAACACAGCTGCTGCACCTTGTCCCCTGCCCTGCACAGCTCCTTGGGAGGCACGGCAGGAGCAGCACCCTGGGAGCCTCGGGAAGGCCCCTCTGGGATCCATGGCACACTTTCCCAGGGGCTGGAATTCCAGTTCCCAGCCAGGAAAAGATGTTCCTGCCCTTGAAGGCAAAGCTCATATGGAAGAGCCAGAAGCTGAGTAGAGCAAGATCTTAGAGTGACATTTCACTGCCAGCCTTCCTAACTTCACCCATGGTTGTTGTAGCTCATGGATTGGGAATGAAATCAGGGCAGGGTCTTTGGTGGGAGCTGCCCTGGGTCAAGGGAGGCCCTGAGAGAGAAACTGAATATGCAAAGAGAGGTGGGAGGGAAAGGAGGACACAAACACAATCAACTGAGAAGGTGGCACTCTGAAAAGCCAAACAAAACTGACTGAAAATTAATGGGACAGAAATCAATAATTCTGAAAGTTTTATTTACTATCAAAATATATCCCATACACCCAGCTGCACACAATCATGATCCCACACCATTTAAATTTGGATCCCACTTTTCCTAATTTCCCTCCTACCCCATCTCACCCTGGAGGCTGTGGAATTGGATATTTTGTCATGGGTTAGAATTTTTTGAGGTGGAAACAAGCCATTTTGAGGTGGGATTGTAACCTTTTGTGGTAAAATTTGGTTTTTTCAGTGAGACGGAGTAATTTTGAGGTGACAGATCAATCCATCTTGACTTCAGGAGTGCAAAGATATGGACAACACTGCCTGAAATCCCCCAAGAACCCAAAAATCCTCCAGAATATGTGCCCAAAGTATAAATTCCTTCTCAAATACCTGTTAAAGGGTTGGACTTTGGAAATCTCTGAATAATTACTTTCTTTTCAGTCCTATTTCAGGTGTTTTATTTGATAAGGAAAAATCAGAAGAACATTAGGGCCAAACCAAAAAGATAACCAGTCAGATGTCTTACCAACATGGATCACAGGGAATGTGGGTCAACAGGCCTGTGCCCAAAATGGGTCTTCCCATGGGGGTAAGGCTGGAGCAGTGTACAAAGCTCTTCATGCAGTTGGGGGACTCACAGGGCTTCCCTTACTAGTGCCTCCGTTGGTGTTTGGTCAAGTGAGAGCTCTGGCTGAAGCTCTTCCCACACAGGGGACACTCGTAGAGCCTCTCCCCGGTGTGGATGCGCCGGTGCTTGACAAGGGTGGAGTTGCACTTGAAGCTCTTCCCGCAGTCGGGGCAGCGGAAGGGCCTCTCCTCTGTGTGAATCCACTGATGGCAGAGGAGATTTGAGCTGGTCTTAAACTTCTTCTGACACTCAGGACACTCATAGAGCCTCTCCCCAGGGTGGATCCTCTGGTGGATGTTCAGGTTGGACCTCTGGCTGAAGCCCTTCCCACATTGCTCACACTTTTATGGCCTTTCCCCAGTGTGGGTGATCTGGTGGCAGATCAAGTGGGATCCCATCCTGAAGCTCTTCCCACATTCCTCACACTTGTAGGGCCTCTCCCTGGTGTGGATGTGCCGGTGGGTGACGAGGTTGGAGTTGCGCTTGAAGCCCTTCCCACAGTCAGGGCAGTGGAAGGGCCTCTCATCCGTGTGAATCCACTGGTGCAGGAGGAGATCAGAGCTGGTGTGAAACCTCTTCTGACACTCGGGACACTCGTAGGGTCTCTCCCCAGTGTGGATGCGTTGGTGGGTGACAAGGGCAGAGCTGCAGCTGAATCCCTTCCCACACTCCCCACACTCGTAGGGCCATTCCCCGGTGTGGATCATCAGGTGTCGTTTCAGATTGTTGCTCTGCCTGAAGCTCTTCCCACACTCTGAGCACCTGTAGGGCTTCTCCCCATCATGAAGCTTCTCAGGGACCACCAGCTCTGAGCTCTGGCTGAAGCTCTGCCCACCTTCCTGGCCCAGGGTGGGTCTTTGCTCCTCAGAACACCCTGGGCTGGGTTTGCAGCCCTTCCTCCTGTGGGATCTCTGGGGATTTTCCTCCCTGTTGGATTCCTGTGCCAAGGTGTGGAAAAATGACGGGAGACAAGTCCATTCTATAATGTCAACAAGTCTCAGTTTATTCCAAGCACACATGTACAGTTATACCCATTATAATGAAGCTCATGCATATTGCAAAAATTAGGCTCATCATTGGTGTATTAAAAACAGGTCAACCCCGCCTTTGGAGCTTTCTGAGCTTGCTTTGTTTTCCCTTACATTTATCTTTTTGCTGACCATTCTACTGTTGTGAACCAGCTTACCCAAGGACATAAGATATTATTGCTACATCTGCTATTGCTGCATTATGCAATTTTCAGCTACTGCTTCACTAACTGCACGTAGTCATGTCCTTTCTCACGAAGCCATTCATACACAAAACTCTCCACATTTCTTATCATTCATGCTGTGACATTCAATAGCCCATTATCAGCAAATGTCTGTCCTGAGGGAGGATTGATTGTGGAAGAGATAAGGAAAAACTGCCCACTTAACACAGGACAATTGCCATACAGATGGCAAATAGAACACATCTTGCTTTTCAGTCCGGGACAGGAGGACACAAACAAAATCAGCTGAGAAGGCAGCACTCTGAAAAGCAAACCAGAACTGACAGAAAATGAATGGGACAGAAATCAATAATTCTGATAGTTTTACTTATTATCAAAATAAATCACACCCACCCAGCCCCACACAATCCTGACCCCACACCCTCAAATTTGGATCTCACTTCTCCCAATCACCTTCCAACCCCATCTCATCCTGGAGGCTGAGGAATTGAGCAATTTTAGCATGGGACTGAGGTGAGAACCAGCCATTTTGAGGTAGGATTGAGTCACTTTGAGGTGACAGACAAATCCACTTTGGGTTTTGGAGTGCAAAGATATGGAGAATACTACCAGATATCCCCCAAGAACCCACAAATCCTCCAGAATATGTTCCCAAACGATAAAGTCCACCTCAAATACCTCTTAAATGGTGGGACTTCTGACATGTCTGGTCAATACTCTTTTTAGTAATTTTTCAGGTGTTTTTAAGTGATAAAGACAAATCAGAAGTAAATTAGGGCCAAACCAAAACCAGAGACCCCTTGAGCATCCCCTGGACACTGGACAAAACAAACTCAGCAGAAATCAAAGTTAACCCTCCATAAAATGCCTTGAGGAAGATTTGCTCTTCCCACAAGTCATTTCTGATGGAAACACAAATAAATCCCAAACATTAATAGACCAACAACAGAAGCAATTCTCTGGCAATTCCAAATTCCATGAGTTCCAGCACAGCTCCAGCTCAGATGCTGGCAGGTTCCAAAAAAAAAAAAAAACAAAAACAAAAAAACATGGAAATTTGTCCCAATACAGATTATTAAAAGGAAGAGAAAGGTCTGTGTAGCTATCACAAAGGTGACAGGGACCAAGAAAATAATGCTTCTCCCCCCAAAGCCCGTGAATTCAGGAGTTATTTGGGTATTTACCTACTTGAGCTGGGCTTCTTGTAGGATTTAAGTAGCCTTGTGTTCCTCACTTTGAGGTGAATGATCCTTATCAGTCTTGCTGGTATCATTTGGTCCCTTTCCTCCAGTGATTTTAACAGAATTTTCAAAGAAGGAAAACAAAATATTTTCTTTACACTGGCCACCCACAAGAGCCATTTTCCTCGTAAGTTCTCCCAAAAGTCACTCAGAGGAAGCTGCATCCAAGCTTCCAAGAGTTCCTCCAGAAAGAGCCACAAACTCCTCAGAGGAGAGAACCCTGCTGTTGTCAAAGGCACCTGGGGTCAGACAACAGAGCCCTGAACTCACTGTGTAAAATAATGTTGCAATCTGGATAATAAAATTGTTAGAGAGATGCCTCTGCCCCAATTAAGGTGCTAACAAGACCAAATCCAAAGTGGATTTTATTGACCAGTAAATGTGAGGTAGAGAGAGAGATGGAAAGAAAAAGAGGAGAGAGCAAGGGAGTGACAGGGACAGAGATCTCCCCTGGGGCGGGGCAAGTGTGACATTGTCCCCTGTGTGTGTGGCCTTCCCAGGGTGGGGGTTTTACACCTGAGCCAGTTTGGGTAAGGGGGGTGGTGTTCACCCCCCACCCCGAGCAGGGATTGCCTCACTGTTTCAGGTTACAGTGTCAGATGTAACCAAAAGTGTTTTCAGTCCCCATCTCCATAAACTGTTATCAACAGGTGGGGCAGTGTTCTTTATCTCTTCCATGGCTCAGCCCTGATAACGCCCTCCAGGGGCCATCTTCTGTTAATGGGCCATTGAGTGTCACTGCAGCACTGATAAAATTACATCATCCCATTGTGGGATGCTCCGCCCAGGGGGAGGAACCAAGCATTCCTGCCTGGATATAATCTCACCCTTGCAACACCACGATCACCTTGCCTACTGGATTCCCAGAGGACAAGAGCTCCATAACCACCACTGGACCTTCAGAGGAAGACCAGACCCTTCTACAGGATCACAGCTTTGACAGAATCACGTTTATCACTCAAGCCGGGCTGCAGCCACCATTTCATCAGACTGCTACCACCACCCTGAGCAACGGGGTGTCAGGTTATATCCTGACTTTGTCAGGTTAAGGCAGTGTTTCTCTATCATTGCCTTGATCTTAATTTTCTTATTCAATTGTCATTCTGGCTTACACTCTCCCCCTGGTTTGCTTTGAAGCCAGTACAAAACTCACTGTGCTCATCACTTGTTTTCCTCCCAAAACAGGATTTCCCGTACCCAAACATTCGCCAGATGGAGAAGAAGGTTGCGAGGAAGAGGAAGATGCCTCAGGACTCCCAAGCAGGTGAGGAGGAAGTCAGTGCCCCTTTCTCCCTCTCTCCTGCTCCATCTCCCAGCCCAGCCTGGGCCCCACCTGCAGGACAGCCCCGCTGCCGGTGCCCTCCTGCCGGGGATGCACTGTGGGAGATCTCCTTGCCCTTCCCTGTGGCGCGGAGGCAAATCCCATCCTCTCCTTGTCCTTCCTCCCCCAGAGCAAGAGCTGATCGTGGAGACCAGGAAGGACAAATACCTGCAGCAGAACCTCATGGAAGAATCTGTTTTGAGCAACTCCACATCGCAGGAATCCAACGAGGAGGAAAAGCCCTGGAGATCCCAGAGGAGGAAGGGCTGCAAGGCCAGTCCAGGATGCTCTGAGGAGGAAAGACCCACTCTGGGCCAGGAAGGTGGGCAGAGCTTCAGCCAGAGCTCAGAGCTGGTGGTCCCTGAGAAGCTTCCTGATGGGGAGAAGCCCTACAAGTGCTCAGAGTGTGGGAAGAGCTTCAGGCAGAGCAACAATCTGAAACGACACCTGATGATCCACACCGGGGATTGGGCCTACGAGTGTGGGGAGTGTGGGTAGGGCTTCAGCTGCAAATCCCACCTTGTCAGGCACTTAGACATCCACACTGGGGAGAGGCCCTACAAGTGTGGGGAGTGTGGGAAGGGCTTCAGACAGAGCTCCGAGCTCATCATCCACCAACGCATCCACACTGAGGAGAGTCCCTACGAGTGTCCCGAGTGTCAGAAGAGGTTTCACAATAGCTGCAATCTCCTTGTACATCAGCGGATTCACAAGGATGAGAGGCCCTACCGCTGCCCTGACTGCAGGAAGGGCTTCAAACACAACTCCACCCTCGTCACACACCAGCGCATCCACACTGGGGAGAGGCCCTACATGTGCCCCACTTGTGGAAAGAGGTTTCAGACCAGCTCCCATCTCCTCCGGCATGAGTGGATTCACACCGAGGAGAGGCGCTTCCTCTGCCCCGACTGTGGCAAGGGCTTCAAGCACAACTGCCACCTTGTCAGGCACTGGCACATCCACACCAGGGAGAGGTCCTACATGTGTCCCCAGTGTGGGAAGAGCTTCACCCAGAGATCTCACTTGACCAAACACCAACCGAGCCAACGGTAAGGGAAGGCCTGAAAATTCCCCAGCTGCAGGAAGAGCTTTGTGCACTGATCCAGTTTCATCCCCCATTGGAGGACCCTGTTGGGAAGAGCCCTGGTGATCCATGTTCCCTGTGATCCATGCTGGGAAGACACCTGTACCTTCTCCTGCCCCTGCCAATGACCTTACATGGGATTGAAGAAAATTAGGGTCTAGCCATGGCCCTGTCACTACATTCACTCCCACCTCAGGTCATTACCGGGGCAGGAAAGGGACTCTCTCTCTTTGTCTTTACCTGAGGAGAAGGGTGTCCTTTCCATGCAGAAGGAAACACGTGGCCAAAAAGATACAATTGATGGTGATGTAGTTTTCCCTGTAACTAGTTTTTCTTATCCCTTCTGTTAATATTTTTTCTGTTTCTGTTTGTTCCTTATCTTGTTGCTGTTCCCAGTAAATTGTTCTTATCCCAGCCTGAGATCTTTCCCTTTTTTCCTTCAATGGAAGGTGGGAGGGCAATGAGTGCCTGCAGGGTTTGAGCGGGAGCAGGAAATTGAGAAATGCCATTCCTGAACCCCGGCCTGTGGAAACCGAGCATCCCAGCTGGTGCCAGCCCTGGTGGCCATGGCAGCAGCCTTGGGAGCAGGTCCCTGGCTGGGGCTGAGGGAACCTCTTCACTCTGGTGCCCAGGGACAGGAGTGGAGGGAGCAGCTGCAGCTGAGTCGGGGCAGGCTTAGGTTGGATCTCAGAAAAAGGTTTTTGCCCAGAGGCTGCTGGGGCACTGCCCAGGCTCCCCAGGGAAGGGTCCCAGCTCCAGGGCTCTCTGAGCTCCAGCAGCGTTTGGACAGCGCTGCCAGGCCCAGGCTGGCAGTGTTGGGGTGTCCTGTGCAGGGCCAGCAGTTGGACTCGAGGATCCTGATGGGTCCCTCCCAGCTCAGCCAATTCTGTGGTTCTGGGATCCATGACCCTGGGGATGGGAGGGCCAATGGTTGCCATGGCAACGGGCTCTGGCTCCAGGCCTGAGCTGGTGTCCATGGCAACCACCCCTGGCATGGGGTCTCCATGGAGCTGCCCAGGGACTGACCATAGCAACAGGGGCTGGGGATGGTTGCTATGGAAACTGACCATAGCAACAGGGGCTGGGGATGGTTGCCATGGAAACTGACCATAGCAATGGCCATATTGGGATTTCACCTCCAATGTTGACTGTTGTGACAGACTGAAGGAGATTGTTGGTAGAAACATTTCATGTGTAGGGGAGGAAGGGGCATGTCCAGCCTTGCCCTGCCCTGGAACCCCAGCCCTGCCCTGCCCAGGAACCCCAATCCCCCCAGAGCCTCTATCCCAGCCCAGCAGTGTCTGCCAGTCCCTGGCAGAGCACAGGCAATGCTCCACAGCCACCTCTGGAGCCCCAGCCCAGCTCCTGAGTGACCAAATGACCCCAAGTCCCACCTGGGGAAGGGCCCAGGAAGACCAAGGTGTATTTAAGGCTGACCACAAGGCAAGCACACATCCTGACCCTACCTCCTCTTGGAATTTCCATCTGAACACCACTGGAATTCTGGAGTTGGTAGCTGTGTGTGTGCTTCTCTGTATCTTTTTTGTCTTTCTCTGTCTATCTTGTTCTATTTCAGTCCTCATGCAGATGTTGATTAACTTAAAATTGAACAGGCTTAGCGTTTGTGAAGTTGAATGGGCCAAGTTAATGCATTGAAAACTATTTTTTGTTCACTGAATATAATTTTAAACCTTTTACCAAATTTTCTCTGATTTCCTAAAGTTGCCAGTAAAAGCTGCTTTGGTGTTTGTTTTGAGCTCCTGAGAATCTCTTGTTGGTATTTCTCCAGTGCATCCCACTCAGAGGACACACCAATTTTAATTCCTTTTAAATGTCTCCTTGAGAGAGTTTTTTAGTGTATGGGGGTCAGGGCTTGTGTGTCCTGCTTGGCACAGCCCAGGCAGGGCTTTCACAGCCCCATCCCACACTCCATTCCCAGCTGGAGCCGCTGGTGCCTCTGAGTTCTGCTGCCCCAGCCCCAGGGACGCTCTCCTTGTCTGCCCATTCCCCCAGGGTCTCTGGGCAGGGATGGCCTCAGTGGGGGCTGCTGACATCCTCAGCAGCTTGGAGGCTGCTGCTGAATTTTACTGCTCCAGAGGCTTCTTCAGCCTTCAGCTCTTCAGTTCAGGAATTCAGTGCCCCAGGGCTCATTAACATTCAGAACACCTTCACAAGCCAAGCCTCTGGGAATAATTTGATTTAAGCTTTCAAATCCTTTGTGGTTGGTTAGGCTGATTCCATTAGTGTAGTTGAAATTAATGAATTTTATTTACACAGGGAGTGAGAAACCATTTTTTAGGTCCCATTTTGATTTTTTTGTTAATGCAGTGATATGTGCAATCTCCAATTGACACTGAATGCAAGTACCTCCTTATGCAGTTTGAATAGATATGAAAATCAAGACCCTTTGTGGCTGACAATCCATCAGACTCTGTCCCTACCCCCACCCCACCATTTCCCCCATCCAAGCCCTGGCACTCAGAGCAGACTTGTGCAAATCTGAGCTCCCTCCAGCCCAGGCTGCGCCTGCAGGTTTCAGCTCCTGGGCTCCAACTGCCACCTGCTTTCCTTGGAGAAGGAGCTGCCCCAGACACAGAGAGATGTTCATTTCTTGCCAGCCAACAAAGCCAAGGGAAGGCACAGCTCCATCCAATGCAAAAGTCATTCCTCTGCTGGATACTCAATCCACTGTGCACAGCAGAGAGTCTCAGAGCAATGGAAAACACCTTCTGTGCCCAGCACAGATCCCAAGGTCCCCCCAAACCCTCCCTGCCCTGATTCTGCCCAGATTTGCTCTTTGCACACACGAATCACAGGCTGAAGTCAGGAGCTGCCTCCATGCCCAGAGGGAGGAGAAGAGGGAAAGCGGATGAAGAGCTCTCCTGTGCAGAGCCAAGGTCCAAGTGCAGCCCCTGCAGGGGGAACCACAACTCATCAGGTTTGTGTCCTTTGGGCTCAGGGATGGTGACACTCAGAGGCACAGAAAGGTTTCTTGCCAACAAACAGGAGTTGAACATTGGAACAGTTTAATAACCATCACAGCTCTTCCCTCAGCTCTCTGTGATATCCCAGCAGCATCTGACATGTCCCCCACACCAGAGTGATTTCTGTAGATAAACAGTTTTATACAAAGACATAAGAAAAGGCAATTCTGTGATCGATATAAATCTAAGTAAGTGGTTGACTAATGTGAAATTTATTTCAACTTCAGAAAGATTGGGCAACTCCCTAAAGCTCAAATCATGAAGCCAGTCAGTTGAGAGGCTCTTGAATGACAAGAGAGCACCTAGAGGAGGAAATTTGGGAGCAAAGCTAAGAACATAGATCCAGCTGGTCAATTGAAGAGATGTCTTTAGACTTGGCAATTTCAACAGGAGAGCTGGAAACCTCTGAAGGAAGAGGGAGATGATGTAATAAACAGAATATTGGTGATGCAAGAAGATGGGAAGATCAGTATTTCTTGTCCTTTTCTCATCAGTACCCTCCCAGGATATACCTGTTCCTGGACAGAAAACTTTTGTGTTTCTTAAATGACACAGATAATAAAACTGCCATTCTATAAAGTGAAATGTACGAGTAATAACACCTGTGTCCCTTTCCAGGCAGACATCAGCTGTGTGCCCTTGAACAGGCAGTGCCACTTGTGCCCTGAGGTGCCGAGCTGGGATTGGATCTCTCAGAGAGGAGCTGAGGGAGAGCAGAGCACCTTGCAAGCTGCAGGTCCCTGCCAGCCCCGCAGGGCTCCTGTGCCATCAACATCTGCTCTGCTCCAGTCTGGAACAGGGCCCAGCACGGTGCCGGGACCATCAGAGAGCTGAGGTGTGTGCTGGAATTCCATGCCCTCCCCATGGCGCAGCAGCCCTGCATTTCCCTGCTCCAGCCTTGGTCTCCAGCACAGCCATGGAGGCTCTTTGGGCTCCTGAGTGTTCCTGCAGCCCCCAAGGGCAGCTGAGCTCTGCCTTGGGCACAGGCAGCCCTGGCCAGCGCAGGCCATGCTCAGCAATTCCTTGTCTGTGCCCGGCCTTGCTGCCAGCCCCGGCAGCGGCTGCGTGGCCCCTCGGTGGCCCTGTGCTGGCCCAGCCATGGTGCCACAGCCCCTGTGCAGCCCAGCCCAGGACAGGAGCATTGGGGCTGGGAACGGCCCCTGTGCCGTGGGGCCCTGGGCAGCCTTGGGGCTCTGTGCCCCATGGCCTCCCTGCTGGGCAGCCTCTGCCAGCTCCTGCCGAGCCCGTGGCACCTGTGGGGCTGCACAGACAGCCCTGCCCGGGCTCTGCCGGCCTCGGGGCCAGCAGAGAGGCGGCCAGGGCTGGCCATGGCCGGGAACAGGCCCTGAGCCCCGCAGGAGGATGGAGCTGGGCCACAGCCAAACTCAGCCCAGGGCAGAGCTGGGCTCAGCAGCCAGGGCTGCCCAGGGCTGGCACAGACAGAGGCTGGCGCTGACAAATGTCCTGGGCCCCTCCCTGCTCTGTCCATGCCCCAAGGGCACAGAGCAGCCTCCTCTCTGGGGCTCTTGCCTGTTTTCAATGCCTGCCCAGGCGCTGCCCTGCCCCACAAGGCCTGGGCTGAGTCCTGGCCCTGCCCGCTCAGCCAGGCTGAGATGGACACTGATGGTTCCTGTGCCAGGCTCTCCCAGCCCAGCCCAGCTCCCTGCCAGCTCTGCCAGCTGCCCTGAGCTCTGGGCAGCACCAAGGGCCTCTCCCCAGCACAGCCCAGCCGGCTCTGGCCCCACAGCTCTGCTCAGCCCAGGCTGCTCTGGGCATTGCCCCACGGCCTCAGCCCCTGCCAAGGGCACAGCAGCAGCTGCAGCTCAGCCAGGACTCAGCCCCACCATGGGGGAAGGGGCTTGGCCAAGGCCAAAGGAGCTCCCTGGCTGCCCTGCTCCCCTCTGCCTGAGGTGCTGAGAGCTCTGCAGCCCCTCCTGCCATCCCATCTGCCCAGGCCAGCACAAGAGCCTCGGCCCTGGGGCCCTCCAGAGCTGCTCCTGCTCCAGGCCCAGGGCCCATCCCAGAGCTGGGGCAGCCACAAAGCTGTGCCCATTTCTGCTCATTGCTGCTCTGATGGGCATGGATCCTCAGGCACTTGGAGGTTCCTGATGAATTTTCCTACTCCAGAGGCCTCTTCTATCTTGAGCTCTTCTGTTCAGGAATTCCATGAGAAAGGCCCATAAATATTTGTTTAAAACAGCTGAACAAGAAAAACCTCTGCAAGTCATCAATTCCTCTGTGGTGAATTAGAAATATATCTGAAGTTTATTCAAAGTGAATATACTATATTGAAAACAATGCAGAGAGAATTGTTTTGTCCTGTTAAGTTTTCTCTTCCTGTTTATTGATTGATATCAGCAATGTCCAATTGATTTTGATCCCCAGCACCTTCTAATACAGTCTAAAAATATATGAGAATCAAGATCCTTCATGGCTGACAATCAGTCACACTTTGTCCCCACTCCCTCCCCACCATTTCCTTCATCCAACGCCTGGCACTCCTAAGGATCAGGAATGGTGTGGCCAGCAGGAGCAGGGCAGTGATTCTTAGGGCACTGGTTGGGCAGCAACTCGAGTGCTGTGTCCAGCTCTGGGCCCCCAATTTAGGAAGGACATGGAGGGCCTGGAGTTTGTCCAGAGAAGGGCAACAAGGCTGATGAGGGGTCTGGAGCACAAGTCCTGTGTGGACCGGCTGAGGGAGCTGAGATTGTTTATCCTGGAGAAGAGGAGGATCAGGGGAGACCTCACCACTCTCTACAATTCCCTGACAGGAGGGTGCAGCCAGGTTGGGGTCAAGTTCTTTTCACAGGGAACAGGGACAGGACAAGAGGACACAGCCTTCAGCTGCACCAGGGGATGTTTAAGATGGACATCAGGAAATATTCTTCACACACAGGGTGATTGGGCATTGGAATGGGCTGCCCAGGGATGTTGGTGAGTCACCGTCCCTGGAAGTGTTTCAGAAAAGACTGGATGTGGCACTCAGGGCCATAGTCTGGGTGACAAGGTGGTGTTGGTTCCCAGGTTGGACTTGATGCTCTCCAAGGTCTTTTCCATCCTGGTTGATTCTCTGGTGATTGTGACACTGCAGGGCCCTGGGGAAGCAAGGGGCCATTGTGACACTCTGGGGCCTGAGAGGACCATGGTGACACTGTGTACGACATGGCACCACAGAGCTACGGGGCCACTGTGACACTGTGGGGCTGAATGGAAGCAAGGAGTGCATTGTGACAGTCTGGGTCCTGGTGGGACCACAGAGGCCACTGTGACCCTGCAGGGCCTTGTGGAACCAAGGGGCCATTGTGACACTGTGGAACCAAGGAGACCCTTGGGAGAGCCTGGGGACAATGGAACCAAGAGGTCATTGCTCCATTGCCAGGACTCTGGGAACTGAGGGAACAATTGTGACACTGTGGTGCCCCATGGAACCAAGGGTCCCGGGTGATACTTCAAGATCTTGTGTCACCAGGGCTCCATTGTGACACTGCAGCACCAAGGAATTCCTTGTGGCACTCTGAGGCCTCATGGAACCAAGAGGCCACTGTGACCCTGGGGGGCCCTGTGGAACCATGCAGAGCTTTGTGACAGAGTAGGACCTCATGTCATGATGGGGCCATTGTGACATTGCTGAGCCCCATGGAACTGAGGGGCCAGTGCTGCTCCTCAAGAACTCACGGAATGAAAGAAACATGTTTGACACCGCGGTGCCCTTGGGACCAAGAGGCCATTGTGACACTGTGGGACCAAGGAGAGCATTGCTGCCCTGCCAGACCTCATGGAACCAAGGATCCACTGTGACACTGCAGGGCCCTGGGGGGCCACGGTGACATTGTGACCCTGCAGGGCCCAAGGATCCAAGGGACTTTGTGACACCAAGGGGTCCCATGGAACCAAAAGGACATTGTGACACTGGGAGGCCTCATGGAATCATGGAGACCATCAGGACACTCTGGGGCCTCATGGAACCCTGGGGACACCAAGCTGGCTGGGAGTGTTGATCTGCTGGAGGGTAGGAAGGCTCTGCACAGGGCCCTGGACAGGCTGGATCCAGGGCCCAAATCCAAAAAGGTGAGGTTTAACAAGTCTAAGTGCCGGGTCCTGCACTTTGGCCACAACAACCCCTGCAGCGCTACAGGCTGGGGACAGAGGGGCTGGACAGCAGCCAGGCAGAAAGGGACCTGCAGGGACTGATGGACAGCAGGCTGGACATGAGCCAGCAGTGTGCCCAGGTGGCCAAGAAGGCCAATGGCTCCTGGCCTGGATCAGAAATGGTGTGGCCAGCAGGACCAGAGCTGCTGTGCCAGCACTGATCTGCCCCAGCTCTGCACACAGGCATTGCTGCTGCAGCTCCAGAAAAGGCAGCAAAATGGCATCTCTGCAGAAAACTTTGCTGGGACATCCTTTAGTTCTTTCAAAGTCACAGGCCCTCAATGACAAGTCTGTGGGCACAGGGAAGATGGAAAGAAACAAAATGAGAAATGGCACAAGGAATGTAATTTCTTTGTGGACAACATTAAAATGTAAAACAAAGAAAAAGAACATCCAAGAGGAAAACAGGAAGAATTATCAAAGATGACTTTTATTACAAGTGATATGCAGAAATTGTCCAGCAGTTTAATGTTCCTGAAAGCATCCAGTCATCAGTCTCCACACTGCAGCCTTGAGCTCCTGGTTCCTCAGGCTGTAGATGAGGGGGTTCAGGGCTGGAGGCACCACCAAGTACAGAACTGACACTGACAGATCCAGGGGTGGGGAGGACATCGAGGGAGGCTTCAGGTGAGCAAACATGACAGTGCTGGTGAACAGAGAGACCACAGCCAGGTGAGGGAGGCAGATGGAAAAGGCTTTGTGCCGTCCCTGCTCACTGGGGATCCTCATCACAACCCTGAAGATCTGCACATAGGAGAAAAGAACCAAATCCAAGAGACACAGTAACAGTAATGATCCCAAGTTCTCTGAGGTGGGATTTGGAGCAGGAGAGCTTGAGGATCTGTGGGATATCACAGAAGAACTGGCCCAGGGCATTGCCATGGCACAGGGGCAGGGAAAATGTATTGGCTGTGTGCAGCAGAGCATTGAGAAAGGCACTGGCCCAGGCAGCTGCTGCCATATGGGCACAAGCTCTGCTGCCCAGGAGGGTCCCGTAGTGCAGGGGTTTGCAGATGGACACGTAGCGGTCGTAGCACATGATGGTCAGCAGGAAATATTTTGTTGCAGCACAGAAAAGAAAAAAAAACTTGTGCAGCACATCCTGTGTAGGAGATGTTCCTGGTGTCCCAGAGGGAATTATGCATGGCTTTGGGGACAGTGGTGCAGATGGAGCCCAGGTCGCTGAGGGCCAGGTTGAGCAGGAAGAAGAACATGGGCGTGTGCAGGTGGTGGCCGCAGGCTACGGCGCTGATGATGAGGCCGTTGCCCAGGAGGGCAGCCAGGGAGATGCCCAGGAAGAGGCAGAAGTGCAGGAGCTGCAGCTGCCGCATGTCTGCCAGTGCCAGCAGCAGGAAGTGGCTGATGGAGCTGCTGTTGGACATTTGCTGTGGCTGCACATGGGCACCTGTTCATGGAGAAAGGACAGGGACAAGTCAGGAGAGGCTGCTTGGAGCCAAACCTGGGCCATTCCCTGCAGCCTGTCCTGCTGGGACTCACCCACCCTTGTTCCTGCTCTGGGAAAACCTTCACCCAGGTCCCTGCCTGAGCTCCAGCTGTGCTGGCTGAGTGTGCCAGGAGCAGCCAGGCCTGTGCGTGGGGGCTCTTGAGGAGCCATCCCTGCCCTGCTGCCCTGGGTTTGTGGCCATGTAGCAGAGGGACAAGGCTGGATATTCAGGATTTGTCAGGGCAATCACTCCTATTGAAGAAAGGCTTGACACCATCTGCACTCCCAGACCTAAAGGAGGGCAAGAGTTGGTTTTAGGAGTTGTTTTCCTACCCACACATCATTCTTGGCTCTCTGAGGTCAGAAATCCCCAGCATTCCTCCTGCACTCAGAGTTTGCCACTGAGAGATGTGAGAGGCAAAGGATTCCCTGTGGCTGAGGGCAGGTGAGGGGCTGGATGGGTTTGTTCCCCCAGCACTGCTCTGTTCAGCCCCTCTCCTTCCCTGAGCATCTCCCTGGGCCTGGACATCCCCTCCTGAGAGGTGCCTTGTCCCTGCCAGCGCTCACAGAGCCCATCCCACCCTGTGTGCCCTGGGCCCGGCCCTACAGAAACCTGCCTGTGTGCAGGGCCCTGGCTGGGGCAGGCTCTGTGTGCAGCTGGGCAAGGGCAGCTCAGGAGAGCCCTGCTGGGCCCTGCAGAGGTGATGCTGCTGCTGCCCAGGGCTGAGGAGTGGCTGAAGGCCCTTTGGGAGGCTCCCAGCAGAGACACTGACCAGCCAAAGTCACAGTTCTGGAGTGTCTGTACATGTTCAAACATTCCTCTGATGATCCTGTGTGTCCCTTTCAACTCAGAATGTTCTGTGATTCTGGGACTACAAGTCCTGTTCTGCTTCTCTCATTCCCCTGTTGTCTATAATCAAAAGACAAAAAAAGAGCCCTTGCAACAGTGTTAGAACAGTGAAGTAAAAACCAGACCTTTATTGGAAGCTTCCAGGTGTCCCAGTGGGGATGAGGCACACCCAGCCCCTGATTTCAACAATTTGTTAATGTTGATTATTTAGGATATTGAACAGGAACATCCCATGGGAGATTCAGTACCCAGTTACACACCCCTGGCTCAACCCACTGGACTAAGTCCAGGGCCTTCTTTGTCCCAGTTTTTCTTATCACTGCTCACATTCAAAACCCAAAATACTCTTCTTGTGGGTTCTTTCTCTGATAAAAAGATTATATAGCACTTGAAAAATGTATTTAGACAGGTTATAGTTCTAAAATCTAAGAGAAGGTAAGGAAACATACTAGAGTTAATCAAGGATCATAAATACATTAAATATATAATAGTAGTTAAAAAGAGTTATTTAAGAGTTTAATAGAGTTAGTTAAGGATTATAATTTTAAAACTACGTAACAGTAATTTACAGAACTATGAATATATGAAAAATATATAAAAAGCAAAAATATTTTTATCATCATCACAACTTCATCATCTTTCTCCAAGCAGAAAATTTAAAACACTCTCAGGAAAGCTCCTGACCTTTACAGCAAACCCAGGCTTACCTTCTTTGGGAAGTGTCCTCCGGAGCTGTGCCCAGGCTGGTCTGGAGCTGGGAGCAGCCCTGCCCCAGCCAGCCCCTCTCAGCAGCAGCACCTGCCCTGCTCAGGGTGGCTCCTTCCCCCCACAGCTCCTGGCCAGCGCTGGGAGCAGCTCCAGGGCCGGCTGAGAGCTGTCCCTGGCAGGCAGCAGAGTCCCTGGCCCAGCACAGCGCCCTGGGCTGCAGGACCCTGCTCTGCAGGACAGCCCTGGGCACCCCTGGCTGCTCTGCACAGGAGATGGGCAGAGAATGCACTCACAGGGTCTGTGGGCATTGGCATGTTCCAGCTTTAGGAGATCTCTCCAGGAGCTGCAGCTGCATTGTCCTGCAGCCAGAGGTTCCTGTGCCAAGGGCTGGCAGTGATTCTGCCCCAGGCACTTCTCAGCCCCTTCCCAGCCCTGACTGATTGAAGCTCTCTGTGCCTCTGTGCTGTGCCCGGGCTGGCTGCAGGCAGTGCCCCAGCCCTGCTGGGCTGGCAGAAGAGCTGCTCAGCAAGAGAAATGTGCTTTTGAAGCTCTGCTTGGTTACCAGGATCACCCTCCGTGCCAGGAGCCCGGCCCAGCTCAGCAGCACAGACACAGCACAAGGACTTCAATGACCCTCTGGGGCTTTGTGCTCAGGCCCTGAACATCAGGCCCTGGGAGGGAGCTGCAGAAACCTCTGCAGAACTCCAAGTCAGAATCCAACTCCAAAGTTTCTTGGACTTTTAATGGGTCCCACTGAGGGACGCAACTGAGAAAGTGTCCCCAGGCCCCAGGCAGATCAGAGAACTGGAGGCACTGATGACAGGAGGGGACAAAGAGAAGCCAAGTCTTGGTGCCCTGGGGCACAGCAGGGTCTGTGCCACCAAGGGCTGTGAGGAGACACCTTGTCCTGAGGCCCTGGGGCCTCCTGGCACAGCCCCAGCCAGGCTGGGCACTGTCAGCCCCTGCTCCTGCCCTCAGCATCCCCCCCATGCCCACATCCCAGTGGGGTCAAGGATCTGCTGGAAGGAGTCCCTGGGGAGCCTTGGTCAGGAATGGCCCCGGGGGCTCCTTCATGCTTCCAGGGACTGCAGGTTTTTCAAAGGACTTTGGCTTTTCCTTTTGCCTTGGAGTCTCTCTTAGGTTTCTGCAATCATGGCCTCCAATTATCTGCTGTAATTAGTCCCTGGAGAGGCTTTGTCAGGAACAACGCTCATTAATACTTCAAGGTACTTCAGTTCTTTTAAGGTACTTGGTGTTTCCCTTTTGATACAGACTCTGTGGGAGGTTTGTGCAATCATGGCCCAAATAATCTGCTTTAATGAGTCCCTTGAGAGCTTGGCACTGACACTCAGAGGAGCTCTTTAATGCTTTGAGATACTTAACTTTTGTAAGCTACTTTGGAATTTTCATTTCCAGACTGAGAAGTTTTTGTGCCATCCTGGCCTCCAGTTCTCTCCTCCAAGGAGTGCATGAGGAGCCTGTGTTGGGGATGGACCTAAGTAAGTCCCATTAGTACCTCGTGACACTTTGGGTTTTTCCTCTTGATTTTAACTTCTGGAAGGTTTTTTGCAATCTCCTCTCAGGCCCTGAGGTTCCAAGGCTCAGCTCCAAGTGCACCACGGGGCTCATTAGTACCAAGCAAGTCCTGACAAACCATGCTTCTGCCTTGATTTGCCACTGTTGTAATGCAGTTCATCATGAACATTCCTTTACTGGTTTTGCTTCACCAATTTGAGATTTCTTGGCTAATGCATTGACTAGTGTAGTGGGTTCAGTGTTGGCTAATTATCAGAGCACACACTAGAATATACTTACTCAATTCCTGCTGTGAGGTAGGATTAGGAGAATAGCAAAGGTCAAACTTCTAGAGTAAAAAGAAAAGTTTACTAACAGTAAATAAAAGAAGGAACATTAAGGACCAGAACAAAACTTTCAGAACACTTCCTCTCTCCTGACAACCTGAAAATGTAAAGAGAAAAAAACAAATATTTTCAGTCAGTTTACCATCTCTAGAATTGTCTTTCTTCTGTTCACTTAGGGAGAGAAGTTCCTCTTGTTTATGTTATGGAGGCATCTCCACAAGAAAACAGTTATCGCATGGCTTTTAGCTTCCACAAATAGCAGCTGCTCAGAAAAATCTGCAATTGTGAAGTCCCTCCAATTTTCTCACAGCCTTTCTCACAGCTGTGTTTATGGGCCATGTCAGTTTATGGGGTATTAGTTTAAAGAAGAGCTGTTAAAAGCAAAAGTTCTCTCCTTCTATTTCTAAAATCATCTTCATCTCTAGGAACAGAGGTCTTCTTCTCTCCCTGAGGGCACGGGGTCTCATAACTCTTCTCTCTTTCTCTTTTAAACTTCTCATGGGATCACAGCTACTGCAACATTTGCTTACTTTAGCATGGCGGCCTTTGCTGAGCAAGTCATCTCCCCATAGTTTTCAA
The DNA here is from genome assembly GCF_050655825.1 of Lonchura striata. Taxonomy (NCBI): domain Eukaryota; kingdom Metazoa; phylum Chordata; class Aves; order Passeriformes; family Estrildidae; genus Lonchura; species Lonchura striata. The sequence goes on from NC_140738.1 coordinate 1,574,643, forward strand.
TGCCTTATAGCCAAAAAGAGATTCTGATGTATCAATGACATCCTTCTCCATAGCTTTAGCAGAGGATTTCAGCCCCAAGATCAAGGCATCTCCTCATCCCTCCCATCTGGGACTCAACTTCCTCTTCCCTGACCTCGGTGTGTTCATGTTGCTCCTCTGTGTGCCTGCCCTGTGTCCTTTTCTCTCACTGGAGGGAGGATGGCAGCACTGGCAGAGTCAATATCTCCCGGGGCTGCAGATGGTTCCGTGAGCCCGGCTGAGCTTGGTGGCTAAGTCTTGTTTTGGCCATGGTCCCTGGACATGAAGACCAGTTCTTTTCCACATGAATGAAGAAACAGAGTGCCACTGTTTTAGGGGTGGATGAGAGTTGACCACCAGAGGCAAAGGCCATCCAGAGCTGCCTGATTGTGTTCTAAGAGATACCATTACAAATAGGAAATTTTTTAGGGAGGGTACCAATTTTGGCAATGGACATCTGAAATAGCAGACGGTTATTTCCATACAGAGAAGAGCACTGAGCCCCAGTGCTCCAGGAGCTGATGAGGGGAAGGCCTTGACATTCCAAGATCAGCCAGACCTGTCAGGTGGCCCATGGCAGGCCAAGCCAGCCAGACCTGGTCCATGTTCTCCTATCCCATGGGGCCCCACAGTGTCCCAATGGTCCCTTGCTTCCAGGAGGCCCTGAGGTGTCACAATGTCCCCTTGGTGACACCAGGCCCTGAAGGGTCAGAATGGTCTCCATAGTTCCATCAGGGCCCACAGAGTCACAATGGTCTCTGGGTCCATGAAGCCCCGCGGTGTCACCATGGCCCCTTGGTTCCATGGGCTCCAGTGGTGCCACAAGGATCCCCTTGGTTCCATGAGGTGCCCACAGTGTCACAGTCATCTCCATGGGAAGGAAAGAACCGAGCCCCAGTGTGGCAGGGGCAGCCACCAGAGGCCAAGGCCAGCCAGACTTGATGGCACTGGCAGATTTTGTCTGGGAGCAACCCTTGAATATAGGGATATTTAGAGGTGGCATCCTAGTTTCAGACATGGACACCCGGAGGAGAAGGGCTGTTCTTTGCATGGTAAGAAAAGCACGGAACACCGGTGTTTGTGGGGCAGATGAAAGGTGGCCACTAGAGGCCTAAGGCAGCCAGATCTCTCTGCTTTTTTCTGAAAGCAACCCTTGGATATAGGGAATTTTGGAGGTTGAATTCCATTTTTGGTCATTTCTTCATACATAAGGACAGTTCTTTTCAATATGAAGGAAAGCAGTAAGCCCCAGTGTTTCGAGGCAGGTGAGAGGCAGCCCCCAAAGGGTCCAAAAGCAGCCAGAATTGTCTTTCCTGGCATTTCACTTGGGAGAAATCCTTGGCGGTATGTAGTTTTGGGGGTGGAATCCCAGTTTTGGCCATGGGCGCCTGGTCAAGATGGATGGGTTTTTTCCTATGAGTAAGAGAAGCGTGAACTCCAAGTGTTCTGGAAGAAGATGAGAGGTTGCCTTAGGCCAAGCCAGCCAGATCTGGCTCTCCTGGCCCCTTTTGTTTAGGGGCTATCCTTGGACATAAGGCATTTTGGAGGTGGAATCTCAATTTTGGCCATTTTATTAGGAAGGAAAGCACAGAGCCCCTGTGTTTCTGAAGCAAATAGGTGCCAGCCCTCAGGAAGACAAGGCCAGCCAGACTTGTCAGTCCTGGCACCTTTTTTCTGGGAGCTATCCTTAGATATAGGGAATTCTGGTGTCAGATGCCCAATTTTGGCCATGTGCGCCTAGTTGAGGTGAATGGTTTTTTCCCATAAGAAAGAAAACTACATGGTCCCAGTGTTTCATAGGCAGATGAGAATTGGCCCCTGGGTGGTCCAGGCAGCCAGACCCGTTCCATGTTCCATTGGTTCTGTGGGACCCCACAATGTCACAATGGTCTCCTTGGTTCCATGAGGCCCTGGAGTGTCACAATGTTCCCCTTACTTCTGCAGTGTCACAATGGCCCCATGCTTCCATGAGCCCTTGCAATATCACAATGGCTTCATGGTTCCACAGAGCCCTGATGTGTCACAATGGCCCCTCGGCTCTGTGTGCCCTCGCTGTGACACTGTGGGCTGCACAAGTTTACCATGGACCCTTGGTTCCTTGGGCTCTCTGAGTTCCACAAAAATCTTCTTGATTCCATGATGGAGCATGGTGTCACCATGGCTCCTTGGTTCCATGAATTTCTGCAGTGTCACCGTGGTGTCCTTGGACCTGGACTGTCACAACTGACCCTTGGTTCCATGAGGTTCTGCAGTGTCCCCATGGTCGCTGTCAGAGGCTGGATGAGATCCATGTCCCGAGACACCTTGGGATGCTCGGAATGCCCGTGTGGGGCCGGGGGCGGGTCAGGCCTTGGTTTGTGGTGGGACAGAGCCCCGCCCCCAGCCTGGCCTGGCAGAGCTGTCAATCACACAGCAGGGGCAGTGCTGATTGGCTGAGCTGTCAACCAATCACACACCAGCAGCTGGTGCCTACCCTGACTCTGATTGGTCAATCACCTGGCAGTCCCACCCCAGGGGCGGGCCCATGGAGGCCCAGGGGGTTAAAAGCCGGAGCACGAGGCCAGCCCATGGTCTGGATCCTGCCTTCTCCTGGGGTTCCTCTGTTGGCAACACTGGAACCTGAGCAGTTCGTGCTTCTGTGTGGCTTTCTATAGATCTTCTGTCTTTCTGTTGTGCTTCTGTGGAAGCTCATGGAGCAAGGTGGCCATTGTGACACTGAAGAACTTCATTGTGAGAACCCCGGGTTTAGTTTGGGGTCTCGTGTGGTAGTAAAGTCTCTCCTCCAACCCGTGTATCCAAAGAAAAACTCCGCAGCCTCTTCTTGTTCAGTCTCAAGATGATTTATTGCTAGTTATCTAACAGATTAAGTTCTCGGGCTGAGGCCCTTTGGTCAGCGGCCCAGGCAGAGACGCACACACTCCTGACACCCTGACTGTCCGGTGTCTTCTTCTCTCCTCCCGCCCAGGACTGCTGCTATCTTTTATAAGATACATTACGTATAACATGTTTACAATTATTCCCCAATACCTACTACCTATATTACCAAGTGCTTTTCTAATCTAAACCAATCTGTGAGTGCCAACATCACCAAGAACATGGAGGCAAGGATGAAGAAGGAGGAAGAACAGGATGATCCCACTTTCCTCCATCTTAGAACTTCTGACCCCCATGTACAAAATAACATCCCCCCTGTACATGTGCTAAAAACCCCCTGTACAATACTAAAAAAAATTCCCCTCTGCTTTGTAGCTACTTTTACTATACTATCTAACCCTTTGTGATTGCTTGTTCCACCTCCAAAGTTGGTAATTCATTCCATGGCTCAAACTCAAAATCACAGTTGTTTTTCAGCTGTCTGCCAGGGTCTAGAATGCTTCTGACCAAGGCCTGGAACCTCTAAAAATGTCTGAGAAACATTTTGAGTTCCCACATCTCCCCTCCCTGTTTGAACCAAAAACACCTGCCTTGCCACTTTGTTCAAGGTCCTTCGAATGCACATGAAAATGCATGGCAGTACAAGCAGAAGAACTACAAGCCCTATAAGAATGTAAAATATTATTTTTAAAATTTCTTTCCACACTGGTGAGAGATCAAAAAGGTGAAAGAAATCATCCCACCAGGATCCTGTAACCTTTTTCAACTTGGTGATACTACTTTCTATCTGTTTTATATTTTCATGAATAGATTTTGAATTATCTGACAAGTTGATGCAACACATCCCCTTAAATTCTTCACATCCGTGCCCATGTGACAGCAGCAAATAATCAATTGCCGCCCTGTTTTGTAACACTGCTTGTCTTGCACTGCTGATATCTGTTAACATATCACTCAATGCAGACGAAATGGCACAACTGTGTTTACTCAACCAGCAAGCTATGTGGTCCAATTCTGTCAAGGCCACCCCCGATGCTGTTTGGGGTGAGAAAATTGCAACTGCAATTCTTCGAGCCTTGTCCCAGGTAGAAACATCATCATCACAATTTGGACTATATTGTTTGAGGGAAAAAAGATCCCTACCAAACATGTTGTGTGAGAACCCCAGCCTTGTTTTGGGGCCACATGTGGTGGTGAAATTCCTCCTCCAACCCGTGCTTCCAAAGAAAAACTCCGCAGGCTTAGCTGTTCGGTCTCAAGGCAGTTTATTGCTAGTTATCTAACAGATTATGTTCTTGGACTGCAGCTATTTGATCAGTGGCCTGGGTAGAGGCACACACACACCCTGACATCCTCTCTATCTGCTGTCTTCTTCGTCTCTCTCTCCGTCCAGGGTTGCTGCTATCTTTTATAAGATATATTACGTATAACATGTTTACAATTATTCCCCAATACCTACTACCTACGTTGCCAAGTGTTTTTCTACTCTAAACCAATCTGTGAGTGCCAACATCACCAAGAACATGGAGGTAAGGAAGAAGAAGGAAGAAGGATGGGTTCAGCCCACTTTCCTCCATCTTAGAACTTCTGACCCCCATGTACAAAGCGAAAACCCCCCTGTACATGTGCTAAAACCCCCCTGTACAATACTAAAAAAATTTCCCCTCTCCTTCGTAACTACTTATACTATACTATCTAACCTTTTGTGATTGCTTGTTCCACCTTCAAAGTTGGTAATTCATTCCATGGTTAAAACTCGAAATCACAGCTAAATCCAGCTGCCTGCTGGGGTCCAGACTGCGTCTGACCACGGCCTGGAACCTCTAAAAATGTCTGAGAGACATTTTGGGTTCCCACACTGCCTCTCTCTCTCTTTCCTCTCCTTCTAATGCTCTTTATATGGAACATTTGTGGGTACCTGAGCAACTTCAGTGTTTAGGGGTTTCCAGGCTAAATGGGCTGACGGAATGAAGTTACAGCTGTGACAAGTGATTTAAATTGGATTGGATTTGTATTAAACACTTTTCCAAAGTTCCTTGTTCTTTTGTACTTTGCCAGTAAAATTTCTGGGGTCCCGAATGGGCGCTGAGGGGCACTTGGGGGTCCCGGAGGGTCTGGGGGACACTGATGGGACAGATGGGGGCGGTACCGAGGTTCTGTGGAGCACGGGGCATGACGGGCGTTGTAGTCCCGGCTTTAATGGGGCTCAATGAGGCCGCAGAGCATGATGGGAGTTGTAGGCAAAAGAAAAGATGGCGCAGGCCGCAGGCCACGCCCACAACGCCATGATACCTGGCGCTGATTGGTTGGAGCCGTGATGGGCGGGAGCCCTGACCAATGGGAGGCAGCGGGGGCGGGAACAGCCCATTCAACCCCTCCAGTCCCTCCCAGCACAGCCCAGTTCATCCCCAGTACAGCCCCAGTGCCCCTCCAGTCCCTCCCAGTACAGCCCAGTTCATCCTCAATACACCTGAGTTCATTCCCAGTCCCTCCCAGTTCCCCCCAGTTCCATCCATATCCCGCTCCAGTGTCCCCCAGCCTTCCCCACAGCGTTCCCGCCCATTGCGGGGCAGCGGCGCAGACGGAATGTCCTGCGGCCCAAACCTCCTGCTCCTGCCACACAGCGCCAGCCTTCTCCCCTCCTCCTCCTCTCCCAGCACGGCACAAATTCCAGCTCGGAGGAGGCTTCCCCCGAGAGGGCTCCGGCTCCTGTCTCAGCCCGAGTGTCCCTGCAGAGGAACAGGGCATCTTTCAGGCACTTCCACAAGCTCAGGGTTCCCATTTCATGGCGAATCTGGGATGCCAGGGGAGAACGCCGGGGCATGGCCGGCCCGGGGCGCTCGGGCGGCGCTCGGGGCCGCTCCTGGCCCGGGCCGAGCGCTGACAGCCGCGTCCCGCCCGCAGGGAAGGCGCAGGAGGTCCGGCAGGAGCGGCCCCGGCGGGTTCGCTCCTGGGCAGCGGCGGCTGCGGCGGCGGCTGCGCGGCCACGCGGCTCTCGGACGGCGCCCGGGGAGCGGCGGGGCCGGCGGCGGGCACGGAGGAGGGGAAGGAGGAGGAGGAGGGAGAGAAGGAGAAGGAGGAGAAGGATGGGGCTGTGCGGGGCAGGCGGCGAGCTCAGCCCGCTGCTGCCCTCGGCTCGCAGGTGGCCATCAAAAGGGTGCCAGGGAACCGCGTCCGGCACCGGGGCGAGCTGGTGATGAGCCGGGCCAGCGGCAGAAGCCGGGCCGTGCCGGGCGGGGCTGAGCCGGGGCCCGGCAGGGTGGGAGCTGCCAGGACGCCTGGAGGGAGAGCGGGCGTGGGGCCAGCGCAGGGCGCAGAGCATCCCGGGCTGGCTGAGGGGTTCCCGACCCCCGGCACGGCATCAGCCCCACTGACGGCATCGTGCTCCTCCCGCAGCCCCACGGCACCAGCGCAGCCCTGGAGATCGTGCTGCTGGACAAGGTCTCCTCTGGCTGTGCTGGTGTCATTCAGCTCCTGGAGTGGCTTCAGCTCCCCGACAGCTTTGTGCTGGTGCTGGAGCATCCGGAGCGGTGCCAGGACCTGTCGGGTTTCCTGGCGCAGCGGGGGTTCCTGCCGGAGGAGGAGGCGCGGGGGCTGCTCCGCCAGGTGCTGGAGGCTGCAGCATCCCCCTGATGAACTGTGTCTGTGTTCCACAGGAACCCTGTCCTACAGCCCACCAGAGTGGATCCACCAGCAATGCTACCACAGTGAGGCAGCGACGATCTGATCCCTGGACCTTCTGCTGCACCACCTGGTCATGGGGAAGCACCCGTTCAGGAGGAGCCAGGAGATATCTGGGGGCAGATCTTGTTCCCAGGATGGCTCTCTCAAGGTGGATCCTCATCTCTGGCCTCGGGAGCAATACCAGTGCTGGGAGACAGCAGCAGCTCATGGGCATTCTGCTCTGGCAGCTGCTGAGGAGGTGGCACATGTCCTGCTCTCCTGCTCTCCTCCAAACAGAAAATCCATGGGGAAGTTTAGGCCCACCTCTAAGCACACCCAGCATGGCCTGGGCACGGGAAAAGGGGGCAACTTCTCCAAATGACTGGTGATTTCTGGTTTCTCTCCCCAGAGTGCCAGGATGTCATTAATAGGTGTTTGTCCATGCAGCCCTTGGACAGGCCATCCTTAGAAGAGATTTTCCATGATCCATGTTCCTCTGCCCTAGAAGATGGGAGAGATCCACATGCACAGTTGGATCCAGGGGCCTGGCAGGTAACAGCTCCACACATCTCTTGGCACTCAGTAGCAAAGCCAACCAGACAGGTTTTGTCCTGCCTGTAGCTCTGAGCAGGGGTCAGCAGGAGGGAACACAGCTCATGGGCTGGAGCTGAGCTGGAGACCTGGTGTGGCAAGCACTGGTGGCCAACATCCCCCTGGTTTTGCCTGCCATGGCTCATGGATGGCTGGGGCCCTGGGCAGAGCCCTGACAGCCTGGTCTGGCCCAGGGAAGAAGGAGCCCCTGGAGAAGCTGTCCCAGGTGGGGCTGCTGCTGCTGGGGACAGTGAGGACATCAAGGATGACAACCTCTTGCTCCACCTGACCACCGGCAGGCTGAAGATGGTGGACTTTGATTCTGACACCTCCTCCAAAGCCAGGCTCCACAGGGAGTTTGTAGATGAGTCCACACACTGGGGGATGCTCCCAGATTTGGGCATTGCACAGCCTGGCTGGGAAGCAAAGGTTCCCCCTTTGCTGGGGCGGATGCAGCTGATCCTTCAGTCGGCTGCCAGGCTGCTTTTGGAAGGGCTGGGGACATGGGCTGGGGTGGATATGAAATGGGAGTGGGCTCCTGGCCCTGCCAAAAGCCCCCAGCACCCACCGTGCCTCGGGCTGGGGCTGGGCTGGGGCACCCAGCCCCACACAAACAAACCCCCATGGTGGGAGCAGAGGTGGGACTCCAGACCCTGTTCAGGGGCTGCTTTGCTTTGCAGGCAAGGAAGGGCTTGGGCTGCTCCACTGCCCTTGTTTGCTTTGGGATCACCATGAGGGCAGTGCAGGGGAAGGGAGAAAGCCTGGGATTCCCTCCCCCATGGTGGGTTTTTCCCTGGCACGCAGGGGTTGGGCCTTCCTTAGGGCCCTGACAGAGATAAGATTTTTGACCTTTTTTCTTGTTCCCCTTTTTCTCTGTAACCTATTTTCCATAATTTGATGTTTGTCTTTCTAGAGGAAGCGTTTCAGGTGGAGTCCAGTCTGGATCAGGACGTGCTTGGGAGCAGCTGCAGCGTGGATGGGCCGTGCCCTTGGAGAAGGCTGAGGGCATCGTTTGGGAGCAGCTTTTCTTCCAGCGGGGGATGGTGTGAGGTGGGTCCTGTCTGCTGGGGATGGTGGGATCAGAGCTCTGGGGAGATGGCAGCGAGCACAGGAGCGTCCTGCTCTGGGCAGCTGCTGAGGGCTGGAGGTGCCGTGGCTGGCTGCAGGCTGGGCACATGTCCTGCCCTCCTGCTCTGCTCCCAAAGGCAGCAGTGATGGGCAGCTCTGGGCACAGCTCTGGCACGGCCAGCATGGCCTGGGCACCGCGGGTGGCTGGGACAAGGGGACAGGAGCCTTCAGCTGACGGGGCTTTCTGGTTTCTCTCCTTGCAGCCAGGCTCTGTCGGTGCTGAGGCCGCTCTGGGCTCTGCCAGGGCCCTGCTGGAGCTCAGCATGGGGCTGCAATCAGCCAAAGGAGAAATGGGGTGACCTGCAGCACAGACTGGCTTGAGCATTTTAGCAATACAGCTCCAGAAAACATGCAGCCACCCAAAAAATAAACTTGTTCAATAACTTCTGGAATGAAATCAATCTGGGATGACCCCAAATGACTTTTTGCAGCTTGCTCAAGCAGTACCTCAGCCCTTCTCTGAACTGTTCTCTCTTCTCCCTGCCTTTTACATCCCAACTGCTTCCTCTTTTCCCCCAGTGAGTTCCCAGTCTATTCCAGTCTCCATCACACTGTTCCCTTCCTTGGTGCCCCTCACCATGAGGAAGGCCAAGCCCCAGGCTTAGGGACTCATCCTGTCACTGGCTGAGGAGCAGCAATGTCTCAGAGGTCTGGTGGGATTTTAGTGTCATTGAGAGCTGCTCTCCAGCCCCCAGCTCTCCTCACTGCTGAGTTCCCGCTCCTTTTTCCTTGTCCTTGCAGCAGGATGAGCTCTGTGAATCCCCTGGAGCCTCCCCACTCTTTCCAGCCCACGCACCCACCTCAGTTAGGCTGAAGCTGCAGCTTCTCTGTCCCCTCTGGCACACCAGTGCAGTCCCCTGTGCGGGGAGCCCCAGCCCCAGAGCACAGCACTCAGCAGTGCAGTTGGGGCTGGAGCAGCTGCCCTGCAGCCCTGCCTTGGCTCTTTGTGGCAGGGAATGCTCCCTGTTTGCAGCTGTCCCTGCAGGATGGCCCCAGGGCAGAGCCCAGCCAGGCTCCCACTGCAGCCCCTGAAGCTTGGGGCAGACAGTGGCCCCAGAGCTGAGGTTCACGGGGAGCTCCCGGAGCTGTGCCTCGCACTCTGGTGCCGTGTGTCACCGTGCAGGCTGGCTTGTACGGGGTGAATGTACCAGCCCTGCTTTGACTGACAGGGGCCTGGCCCATCACATCTCTCCCAAGGCTGCAGGCATTGCCCAGGCCAGAATCTGAAGGGGCACAGAGATCAGACCAGTGAAATCATCCAGACCGGGTTTTCAAAGGCCCTTTAGAAGGAAGGGCTTGAGAATAAATGTGCTCTGTTTGCCACATAAACATCGGGGTGAGTGGTCTCTTTGGCTCCAACCCACTTTCCTACCCGAGCCAACGTTACCCTCTCCCTCACACGTCCCCCCCGTGCCTTCCCACTGCCTTGTCCTGTCAGGGCTCCCACAGCCCCTCATCCCTTTGTGGCCCCGTCCCCTCAGGGTCCCCCCAGCCCGGCCAGCCTGCCCGGCAGCAGCGCCACAGCCCCACAGGAGCTCCAGAGGAGCCCCACCAAGAGGCACCTGGGAGCCCTCAGCAATCCAGCCAGCAACACACGGGCAGGAGGACACGGATGGCGCTTCCTGCCTGGGACAGGGCTTGTGGCCATCTCCAGGCACCGCTCTCACAGAGATCCCCACAGCTCCAGCCCCTGCCCGTCTGCTCTGTGGGCAGCACAGAGGCTTCAGCAGAACCACCAAAGGCCAAGGGGCTTCTGGCCATTTTCCCTGCAACCCTGCAAGCCTGGGCAGCTTGCTGAGCCCAGGAACCATTTTCTCCCTCTTCCCCTAGGCCCTGCAGAGCCTGGGCAGCCAAAGAAAGATGCTGGGAGTCTGTCTATTACAACACATCCTATATTAACATGCTAAAGAGAAACAAAAGAAGAAAATAACAATGTTAAAGAAATAAAACATTCCTGCTGGCTCAGGTGGCCCCAGCAGACAGAGCCTCTGGAATCAGCTCTCTGCAGAGCTCCAGCAGCGCAGCCAGCCGAGCCCTGACAGACGAGGCCGTCTCCCCCATGCCCTGCAGAGCCGATCAGGCAGGTTATTGAAGATGGAATATGGAGCTCTCTCTGCTTCCTGGAGGATGTACAGTGTCTGAACTGCCAGGCTTCCGACGGCGTCACTGATGTCATTGGTCAGGCCTTCAAGGGCTGAAAGAGAGAGGAACAGAGCCATGGTCAGTTCCCACATCTGAGGGGACCCGAGGGGACTCTGTGCCAGGGCCATCCCAGCCGGCTCTGGCCATGACCAGCAGGGAGCAGGGACCAGCCGGATCAGCCCAAAGCTGCTGGCCACGAATCCCCCAGGTGCCCTGAAAGCTCTGTGTGCTCTGCCCACGCCGGCCCTGGTCCGCACAGGGAGCAGAGCCCTCCGCAGCCGGGGCAGGGCTCGCAGCTCCCCCGGCAGCCCCCGCTGGCAGCCCGCTGCCCTCACTCACCCTCAGAGAGGAGCTGGAGCTCTTCCTTCCTCCCCCTCAGGTGCCGCCCGGCCGTCCCTGGGAACACAGAGCCTGTCAGGCCCAGGGCACAGCTCCCTGCCAGCGGCGCCGCCAGCCCTGTGCCCACACGCCCTCCTGGCCCAGCTCGTGGCTCACCCATGAACCTGACGGCCGCCTCTCGCAGGGGCTCCTGTGGGCTCTGCAGGTAGGGCAGGGCCTGGCGCAGGTGCTCGGCCACGCTGCTGCTGTCCTCTGCCAGCTGGAGAGAGCGGCAGGAGGGAAGGGTTGGCCCCGCAGCCCCCCGGGCCGGGGCTCCATGGGCACCCGGCTGGGGCCGCAGGAGCCTGGAGCAGAGCCCGCGCGGCCTCGGGCTGCAGCAGCGGGCAGGGGCACAGCTGCCAGCCCGCACACCGAGCACCGCGCTCAGGGGCTGCTCCAGGCTGGGGCTGCGGCTTCCCGGCACTCCTTACCAGGATCTCTATGAACTTCCACAGTTTCTCCTTCTTTACAGATTTTTCCAGATCTCTTCTGTTCAGGAATTTGGCCACACAAAGGAGGGTTTCCTGAGAAGCCTGGAGAGCAGTAGAGACACGGAAATCGCCCTACAGCCCAGGATCAGCATCCCTGTGCCAGGGCCAGGAGGAGGATCCAGCCTACTAGGTGCCAGGGTAGGAGGCAGCCAAGCCCTCTCCCAGGGGAACAGCAGCAGCCCGCGAGTCCTCACCTCTGCCACACTCTGATTCTCATCATGGCAGTGGAAGAAGAGTGGGAGCAGGCTGTGACACACTTGTGTCATCAGGAGCTTTTTTCCTTCCTCTTCTGCAGTAGACAGCAAGGTTCGAAATACAAACATGGCGATCCACTGCACATGCCTGTCATCCTGTGTAACAGGAAGGAAACAAGACCTTGGCATCAGCTGATTCTGGCCCACGTTGGTGCAGGCCTGCATCTCCACAGGGCACCAAGTGTCTGGGCAGCAGCCAGTGGCCGTGGCTGAGGGCACAGAGCCTTACGTGGTCAAAGAGTGGCAGGAGCACCTTAGCCAGCTGCAGGGCGATGGGGCTGGGTATTGGGGCGTCATTATCCAGGAACAAATCACTAACTAGAACAATGGCCATCCTGACCACATCACTGTCATTTTCCTGCAGGAGCTCCCCAAGGCTTTCGGTCAGGCTCCACATTCTTTTGGCCTGTGCGGAGCAAAGGTGTGTGAAAGGCCACCTGCTGCCACAAGGCCCAGAGGCCAAAGGCCTGTCCCACAGCCCTCGGGCAGCTGAAGTGGGAGGCAGGAGAGCTGGGAGCGGCTGCCCCAGTGCCTGAAGCCCAGCCAAGTTCCAGCGACTGCGTTCCCCAGCCCCACGCTGCCTGCACGGCTTCAGCTGCTGCCCCTCCTTACCAGCGAGGGATTATCCCTGAGCAAGAGGAGGGCCCTCAGAACCTGGCGGCGCATCTCTGTGCACTCACTCAGCAAGTGCCTCGACAAGAGATCCATGATGCTGTCACCACATGCACCCAAGTCCAGGCAATGCAGGACCTGAAAGGCACAGGGCAGTGACAGGGGACCCGGCCTGCAGGAGCCCAGAACCGCACAGGGCGGGGACCAGGCAGTAGCGCAGGGCGTGGGCACCGTCCCAGGCAGCTGCGGCTACGAGAGGGCAGAGAGCTGGGAGGCAGCGCCGGCCTTCAGACTCACCCCCACAAGGAATGCCAGGGCAGGGAAGTTCCAGTATGGCATCTCTTTGCGGAGCAACTGAAGGAGACAGTCTGAGATGCTTTTACACAAATCGATGGATTCATTGTGCATCTCCCTGGAAGGCGGAAAATGGCACTAAGATGTGGCAGCAGCTCTCTGGCCTCAGAGAGAAACAGAGAACCTTCCCAGGCATCGCCTGAGAAAGTCTGAGAAGATCAGAGGAAAGAATGAAAAAACATTCTTATCTTAACATGCTGCACCTGGTATTGTGAACATCTGAATATGTTACGGAGATTTGTCTACCTAAGCGTGATTTTTTAATTAACTAATGGTGATAATGTTTAGACTTGAAAACCCATTAAATCAATCTATATCATAACTATCTATAAGAACACTGGGTTTCTTAATAATAATTATTATTGATCGGACCTCTGAAATATATGGAGTCAGTGATAATGATCACCCAGCTGGGGGCCTGCTCCTATGACACTAAGACCCTGAGCTGGGGGGGGAAGCCCCTCCCAGGACAGATTGATGCAGTTCTTGTCTTTACCCCCCACCCTGCAGGGGGACCTGGGCCCTTTGAGATGTGGCTGCTACTGGGCACCCTCCTCTCCCAGCCTTTCCCAGTCTGCTTGGCCGTCCCTCGTGCCTCTGGCCCACAGCCACAGGGACTGAGTGGAATACCCCAGACACAGAGCACAAATGCCGGGAGCAATGGGGAGAAGGGGGTCTCACCTGGCCAGCAGACCCACGGCATAAATGTGGGTGTCAGCACAGAGCAGCGTGTCCCAGCCACGCTTGCGCTCCATTGACAACACCACATCCTCATAGTGCAGTCGGCACAGCAGGGACTTCAGGGTCCTCACTGCAAACCTGAGAGCAGAGCAAAGCCCGGGTCACACTGGGAGCACTGGCTCCTGCCCTGGCCATGTGGCAGGTACAGAAGGACTGGGATAGAGCACCTGCTGGGGCTGGTGGCAAGGCCGTGTTCTTCCTGGCATCCCTTCCAGAAGGTACCAACCGCCTCTGGCATCTCTTTGGTGCTGGAGAACACTTGGAAGAGCAGATGCACAAATAACTGCGGGAAATGCTCATCCACTATATCTGGGACACAGCGCTCCTGGAGGATCTTCCATATCACCACAGTTGCCTGCAAAGGACAAAGCCCCCCAAGACAGCGCTCAGTGCCGAGGTGTTCGTGTGACAGGGCCCGAGCGTGGCAGGGAGAGGCCCAGAGAGACACAGGGGGAGCAGCGGGCCTGGTGGCCCTGCAGCTGTCCCTAGGCCAGCTTTCAGGCCCTGAGGCAGGGAGATGCAGTGGGGGAAGGAGGATGGAGAGCTGCTGGAGAGGTGGCCTTGGGGCCAGCAAAGGCCACTGGCAGAAACTCACAGCCAGGACAAAGACACCCGTTTTGTCCCCATCGGAGGTGCACGTGCTGTGCTCTGGCCAGCTCCCCAGCACATCCAGGAGTATCTGCTGTGCCAGCTCTGCAGTCCAGGGCGTGCACATGATGGTCTTCCACATGGCCATGGCAGCTCTGTGGGGTTAGAGATCTGTCTCAGGGGATCTCAGACACAGCACCGTGGCCTGGGCATCTCTAGGGGCCCGGGTTGACCGACAGCTCTGCCTTTGCTCACTGCCCCTCTCCAGCAGCAGCCAGGCAGCCCAGCCCTGTGGGGACAGGCCCCTGTGGGGCAGCGAGGGAGCATGGCAGCAGGCTCGGGGGCTGACATGCCAGGGCTGGGAAAGGGAGCAGCCAGAGGGCCCTGGGACTCTCTGTGGGTCAGACACCTGGCACAGGCTGTACAGGGCGATGGGTTGGGGTGAGCCCTGAGCCCTCTGGGCAGGTGGGCCCCGTACCTGTCACAGGATGGGGCCACACGCAGAAGTGTCATTACTGCGTCATTTGGCTGCGCTTCTGTGAGATACAGCAGGGCGTTGTCCAGCCTGTGCTCTGCAGAATCATTGGCCATGAGCCACTGGTGGATGTACCTCACCATGGCAGGCACCTGGAGAAGGCACAGGGAGACTTGGGAAGCTGCCAGAGGGAGCAGTGTTCCCAGTGTCCCCAGAGAAGTGCTTCCCTTCCCACCACAATGTGATGGCCTCAAAGGCTCACAGGGCCCAGCACTGTGGCTTGGGAAGCCATGTGACTCATGGGGGAATTGAAGCCTGGCCACAGCTGCCTACTTGCTCTGCTCTGGAAACACCCCTCTGCACAAGCAAATCCAGCAGGGCGGCACTGGTCTCATGTCCGAGGAGCTCTGAGTAGGCTCTGAGCCCAGGGCCCATGGCGCCAGTCTCTTCCTGCCGAATTCTCTTGATGAATTTGCAAACGAGCTGTAGGAGAAGGGCAAGAAGCGATGGAGTGCTGCAGGCGTGCTGCTGGGCTGAGCAGTGCCAGCAGGCCCAGCCCAGGTGGGGATGGCTGCAGGTACCTGCGCTGTTCTGCGGAAGCGGCCACGGGTGCGTTCCTGCTCTCGTGTGCGCTGCACGGCTGCACCTGGCAAAGAGCGAGTGCAGCCCGAGCTGAGGGGCTGCGGGAGAAGCCGGAGAACACAGCGCAGCCCTGCGCTGCCCAGGCAGGGACAGCCCCGTGACGGCCCAGGGCATGGAGCACGGCTGTGGGGTGTCTGCTTGGCCCCTATTCCATCCTGTCCATGGGCATGGCCCCAGGGGATGGGATGGGATGGGATGGGATGGGATGGGATGGGATGGGATGGGATGGGATGGGATGGGATGGGATGGGATGGGATGGGATGGCATGGCATGGCATGGCATGGCATGGCATGGCATGGCATGGCATGGGGCCAAGCTGGCTGCAGGCACCAGCCCTGTGGCCCAGCTCTGCCACTCACCCTTCTGCCGTGGCTGGAACTGCTCCACCTCTTCAGGCTGCTGTGCTCGGGCAGCTCCAGGAACTTCTTTCTCCTCCTTCCCCCAGGCCAGCTTGGGCACGCTCACAGGTCTGAGCTCTACGTCGCTGCCTGGATTCATGGCTGCTTGCAGAAGGTGAAAAGGAAAAGGTCCAAGTCAGCAAGTGCTGCAGTCGTGCCTTGAGGGCACCTGCAAGAGTGAAGTCTTGGCAAGGCTACAGGACAGCAAGTCCTGCATTCTGCTCTTGGGGCTCCAGCCACAAGGACAGGAGACTCCTGTCAAGGATGGTGCAAATGCCACGGTCTGCCCTCGAGGGCAGCTGCAGAAGAGATGCCTCGGGAAGGCCAGGGGTCACCAAGTGCTCTGGTCTGCCCACGAGGTCACCTGCAGGAGTAATACCTCTGGAAATCTCTGGGTCAGCAAGGAATGAGTGGCTGTGTGAGGGCTCCTCACAGCACCGCTCTCTCGCGTCCTCTCTCGTCGTGTGCACCGAGCACTGTGGAGTGTAACTGTAACTTGTAACTGCCAACACCTCTGCCAGAGCGTGTCACCAAGGGCCCTTGGAATCCCTGTCCCGTTCCATTCCACGGTGACCATGCTGCACCGTGTCACCAAGGGCCCTTGGATCCCCTGTCCCGTTCCATTCCACGGTGACCATGCTGCACCGTGTCACCAAGGGCCCTTGGATCCCCTGTCCCGTTCCATTCCACGGTGACCATGCTGCACCGTGTCACCAAGGGCCCTTGCACACACTGCCACCTGCCCTGGGGCCACCCGCAGCCCCCCAGAGTGGCCCAGGGTGGAAGGAATGCCTTGCCCCAGGTGTGTCAGACAGCCCAACAGGATCTTTAGGAAGGGCTCAGCCCATCAGCAAACGCTGCCCTGCTCTGCGGGCTCAGAGCAGCAGGAGCCCCCGCAGCTGCCGACGCAGCCGCGGCGGGAAGGGCACGGGGCCTCCACAGAAGCTGGCACGGCCTCCTCGGGACACGTCCCACATGGTGGCCATCCTGAGCATGGCCGTGGGACACAGACCAGGAATGTGTGGGCCAGGGCAGGAATGCTGCTCTGAGCCCTGGGGCCCGGGCAGCGCTGACAGCAGCAGGTGAGGCACAGTCCCCGCCCAAGCAGAGTTCCCCCGAGCCCTGGCAGCACCGGTGCCCGTCTCCTGCCCAGAAACCTGTGCCCCAAAAGGGCTTCTCTGCCAGAGGGCAGCCAAAGCTGGTGTGCACTGGGGGCTGTGCTCCGTCCTACAGGGGCTGTTGGGAGCAGCACCTGGAGCAACTGGGGGCAACACTTGGTGCGTGTCAGATGTTGTTGCTCCTTCCTGGGATGATTTTTTCATGGAAGGGATTAGCAGCAGCACAGAAACACCAACAACTACTGAACTTCACAGGACAAAGAGACTCCACCGAAACACTGCCATGTTTCCTTGTGCTTTTGCGTCTTTCTTGCACTCTGAAAGAAGAAGAATTGGCCCAAGCCCTGCTATTCAAATCTCCAGCTGCTGTGTGTCTTCCTGTGGCAGCTCACTGCAAACACAACTGGCTGCCTGCTCAGCTGGGCAATGGACGGCCACAAACAGGGAGGGCCCTGGTGAATATCTCTTTGGTCTCATGGGGCAGCGAGGGCACAGGAGACAAAGACTGCTCCTCCCGAGTTCATGGGGCAACAGAGAGATTTTATTTCCCAAGCCCCCCGTTAGACAGGGCATTTGAAAGACCAGGCCTGGAAGCTCTCATTGGTTTGAGCTCCACGCCCCTTCAGGTTCTGGCCTGTGAGGTGCCTGCAGTTTTGGGAGATATTTGATTGGTCAAGACCCCTGTCAATCATGGGAACACCTCACCCTTCTTTTCTTTATAAAATTCTGTGTATTGTTCTCTGTCACCCATCTGCAAGGGCCCTTTGCCAACATGGGGACAGAGGACAGCATGCATCTAATTTGCACTGGAGCTGCAGCATTCCCCTTCAGGAACTGTTAGGGGAGAACTCAGGCCACAGGCATAATGCTTCTTGGTTACAAATTGAACTTATCTCTAAAAGCAGAAAGTATTTAACCCTGAGCCCATTTAACCCTTAGAGAAAAACTCAATTTTATAAAACAACCTTTCAGCACTTGATCCCTTGGAAAAAAACCGAACTCCCAGAAAAGAGTCTGTAAACAGAAAAACTGTTTGCAAACATGAGAAATAATTTGTAAAGAAATCAAGTCCTTCTATGAACTGTCCATGAGGCAGGTGATCATTTTTAATGCTGTCTGTGGTTTCCAGTGTCCATATTTTAGGCAGCTGCATTGTACTGTTGTAGGATTTATTGTAAAACATGAGAACAGACTCAGAGGGGAGGAGGGTGTGCCCTCAATCCAACCCCTTTCCCCTTTTTTCTTTGTCTAAGAAATAATAATAGGAACAGCACATGTATTTTGAATACTATTAACTTATGCAAACTTTCATCCAGGTTTACTGATAATATTTTTCTTTACCAGCCAGGTTCAGGGCAAAGAACTTGATTGGGAGATGTTTTGATAAGGGCAAGGAACTCGGTTGGGAGATATTTTCTGTATTTATATTTTATCTAGTGCAAACCATATACTTTTTTCCCTTTGTTAGAAGTTAGAAATTTTTTATTGACTTTAGTAGCTGACTTTTAACTTTTAAAATGATGACAAGTGGCAGAATTCAGTGAAAAAACTTTACAACTGCACTTTGCTTATGAAAAATCCAATCTCTGTGTGTACCTCAGTGGATATTCCTTGAATCATACCAGTTTATCTTGAAGCAATGCAACAATAATTATTAGAATATTAAGAAAAGGCATGTTAATACACATACTAGGACTTCTTTAAGACAATGATTTACTAAAATATGAATATCAATCTAATATCGATATCCAACTGAGACAGACAAAAACTCTCTAAGAGTTTAAAGTTAGAAAGTGTATGTTTATTGAGACAGCTGGGCAGTACGTGGGATAATTCCCTAATGCACACTGCAAAAATCACAGGTATTACAAAGCTTTTTTATTTACAGAGGTCTTGAATACACAAAATATGAATGCATATTCATATCCCTGTCACTTCCTCTGCTCCGCTTCATATGCTAATTGGCAAAAAGGCTATTAAGCATGTGTGGTTCTGTTCCCGGGGCCATTTTGGGGAGGAGTCTCCAAAATGAGGAAGTAAAATAAGTCTTCCTCGTTCTGACATTTCTGACTTTCCCATGCATACGTGACAAATGAATCTTTGCCGTTTTCCTGTGCTTAATGGATCCCTAAAGTATGGGAAGTCTGCAACTGTTTTTGTGCCCCTGAAATCTGTTTATCAGCAGGATTGGGGCTGGGATGTGCCCTGGTGCCTGGGACATCACCAGGAGCGGGGCTGGGATGTGCTCTGGTGCCTGGGACATCACCAGGAGCGGGGCTGGCTCTGATGCTCTCCAGTGCCTGGGACATGACAAGGGGCGGTGCTGGCTGGGGTTTGTTTGGTGCCTGTGCAATCCCATGGGCAGTGTCACAGCGGGGCAGATCTCAGTGTCCCCAGCAGGTCACAGTGTCCAGGGCAGCCCGTGCCAGAGGTCACTGCGCACACGGGGCAGGCTGGGCTGGACAGGGGACGGGTCAGAAACGCTGCCCTGGGACTGGGGTCTCCCCCTGCCTCTGAGGCCCAGCCCCTGCTGGGAGCGCCTTGGGCAGGGCACGGGGCTGCTGCTGGGCCAGGGGGACAGGCCGTGCCCCCTGTCCTCTGCTGCTGGGCCAGGGGGACAGGCCGTGCCCCCTGTCCCCTGCTGCTGGGCCAGGGGACAGGCTGTACCCCCTGTCCCCTGCTGCTGGGCCAGGGGGACAGGCCGTGCCCCCTGTCAGCTGCCCAAGCCCCTCTGATGCCTGTCCCTCGTCCCTGTGGCTCCTGTCCCCACCACTCCCCACCACCTTCACTCCCTCCTTCAAAGCCCCACTCAACCCCTTCACAGTGACCTCTGGAAAGAAAGAATGAATGAAGGAAAGGAAGTGTTGGCTGTTCACCCTGGCTGGATGTCAGGCACCCACCAAAGCTGCTCTCTCACTCCCCTCCAGAGATGGACAGGAGGGAGAAAACAGAATGAAGGCTTCATGGGTAGAGCTAAGGACTGCGACAGATCACTCAGCAAATGCCATTATGGGCAAAACATTTTCAAAATTGGAGATATTAATGGAATTTTTGCTATCTGGATCAGGGCAGGATAGTGAGAAGTAAAACCAAGCTTTAAAAACACCTTCTGCCCTTTCCTCCCTCCTTCCCATCTCTACCTCCCCCCCCAGTGGGTGCAGGGAGACAGGGAATGGGGGCTCTGGTCAGTTCATCCCCGGTTGTTTCTCCTGCTGCTCGGGGAGAGGAGTCATTCCCCTGCTGTGCCAGGGGTCCCTTCTGGAGACACTTCTCCATGAACTTCTCCACGGTGAGTTCATCCCACGGACAGCAGTTCTCCACAAGCTGCTGCAGCGTGGCTCGCTCCTCCATGGGCTCACAAGTCCTGGCAGGGCCCTGCTCCAGCGTGGGCTCCTCTCCAGGGGTTTGCAGGTCCCTGCCAGGTCCCTGCTCCAGCACAGGTTTCTCATGGGGTCACAGCCTCCGCTCAGGCATCCCCCTGCTCCAGCACGGGCTCCTCCAGGCGCTGCAGGTGCATCTCTGCCCTCCGTGCCCTCCATAGGCTGCAGGGCCAAGCTGCCTCCCCAGGGACTGACCAGGGAATCTCAGGGCAATCAGCTCCAGCAGCTGGAGCAGCTCCTGCCCCTCCTGCCCTGCCCTGCCCTGGGGGTGTGCAGAGCTGTTCCCCTCACAGGTCCTCACCCTGCTCCTCCCTGCTCACAGTCACAACTCCAGCATCACCCATTTCCTTAAATCTCTTATCCCAAAGGTGTTACCACCATTTCTAA
Source organism: Lonchura striata (assembly GCF_050655825.1). Taxonomy (NCBI): domain Eukaryota; kingdom Metazoa; phylum Chordata; class Aves; order Passeriformes; family Estrildidae; genus Lonchura; species Lonchura striata. Next base: position 1,594,877 of record NC_140738.1, read on the forward strand.
CTGGGCCAGCCTTGTCCAGCAGCCAGTCTGTCCTGGAGCCAGCTGGAATTGACTCTGTGGGACATGGAGGAGCAGCTGCTCTCACAGAAGCTGCTCCTAGATCCCCTGCCTTACCAAAACCTGGCCATGCAAACATGGTTTAAGTATGGTAGGGTTTTTATTACCACTATTAATTCTTATTATTTCTATTACCTCTATTTTTGATATTAATGGTACAGTTATTATTATTACTAGTATTTTTAGTCTTTTGGACTCTATATTAATAGTGGCTAGATTAGAACTGGAAACAAAGGTACTTCATTGCAAGTAACGGTTAGAGTTCTGTCAGCCTCTTGCCCTGCCCTGTTCTCTGTCATTGCTGTGTCTGTGTGTGAAGCTGCTGCTGCCAGGCCTCCCTATTTCTCTGGTTTGGGAAATTCCATGGCATTGCTCACATGTCAGAAAGAGAAAGCTCATTCCATTCAAACACATGCCCTTAGCTCTTCGAGTCCCATTGTTGGAAGCTTGTTTTCTAACATTGTTGACTTACTCAGCTTCTGTTAATATTTGTGATTTTATAACAAAATGTTCTTGGGTGTGATTGTGCAAGATTCTCTAATCAGCTTCCAGTTTGCTCTTGGGTTTCTTACCGGTGTGTCCGAGCTGAAGGCAGCATTTTGGGTGGGAGGCTTCAGCGGGAGGTGGGATTGCCTCGGCAGCAGCTGGTTTTGCAATGTGAGCAGCGCTGACAGAGATTCCGTGCGCTGAATATTCCGCCTGGTTGGAGCCGCAGTGCCCGGCTGGAGGGAGCCGCGCCGGGCGCTGCGGGTTGTGCCGGGCCGGGCAGCGGCCGCAGCCCCGGCAGGGCCCGGCCGTGGACACGGAGCCTTTGCTGGGCAGGGCTCGGCCCTGCGGCGCCGGGCGGGCGGTGCCGCTCCCGCCGGGAGCCTGCGGGAGCCGGGACAGCGAGAGAACCCGGGCCGAGCATCAGCCCTGGGGCACGGCCCGGGAGGGGGCACAGCCCGGGGGTCCCGCAGAGCCTCCCTGCTCCAGAGCCGCGCCTGCCGCAGCGGGGCAGCTGCGGCACCTGCGGGGCACGGAGGAGCCGCAGGCGGCGTTCCGAGCGCTCCTTCGGGGCAGGATTTTGTCCCGCTGCGGGGAATTCCCGCGGGCCGGGCGGGCCGGGGCCGCTGCCGAGCGCCGCCGCCTTTCCCGGGAGCCGCCGGGCAGAGCTCTCTGCTCGGGGCTGGGAAAAACACCTTCACTGCCCTGGGAACATTTAAAAAGTTTAATACAGGACAAGAGGAGACAAGGCCATAGAGCAAAGGTTGTTAGGGCCGGGTGCATCTCGGCACTGAGCCAAGAGCACACGGTTATCTCCGGAGATACCCCTTGAATACCTTTTCCCTTACACCAGCCGGTTGCATATTCATAGTCCCTTATGCATAGTAAACTTTTTCCCAAACTAGTTTGCATATTCCAAGAACTGTTCAGCATGGCTCCTCCTCGGTTCCACCTTTTTAGGGCATGTGTATTCCTTGGTTGTGGTTTTGGTCCTTTTTTATCATCCTCTTCAGTTTGGTCCCGGCCCACACTGCCTTCAGACGGTGAGTGCTGATGGTTGGCAGATCTGTACAGGTGTCCTCATCCTGTGCTCACTGGATGTTATCCCATCCAAGCAGGAATTTTAACACAAGCATGCTTCTATCAGCTATGGCACTAGTATGTCTGAGCTTAATCAATGAACAACAGAAATAAAAACTATATAACAAAGTTATTGTAACACCACACATATAAAATCCAGTGGAATATTTGCAAAAAGCCAATATTATAATATGTATCTATGACAGGGCCAAGGGCCGGGTGCCCGCTCGGTGGCCCCGGGACAGCAGAATTTTGGGGTCCCGGTGCTGGCTGCCGGCAGAGCCCCGGCGCTGGGCCGGGGATGCGTGGGACCCTCCCGCGGTGGGGTTGGGCTGCCCGGGACAGGCGCTGCATCGTCAGCCCGGAGCCACCGGGGATCGCCCGGTACCGGCGGGGCGGGGCTGGGGAGCGGAGAAGGGCGGCACCGGAGCGGGGGGACCCTCTGCAGCCTGCGGGGTCGGACAGACCGATAAGGGGGTCCCCGGGAGCCTGGAACGTTGTGAAAAACGCTAATCACTTGGTTTTTAAAATTTTAAACGTTTAATAATAATAAAATGGTTATAAAAATAGTAACACAATTAGAGTAATCAAATTTAGAGTTAGGACAATTACAAGACAATAAAAAGCAAAAAATTATAGATGTCCAGATGCTCTCAGACACTTAAGCCAGGACAAGCATGCCTTGTGAACAAAGGAATAACCTTAAAAGCAATAGCCTATTGCATATTCATGTATCTCATACATGATGCAGAAATTCCTTGCAAATTAGGAACTTTTCTGGATTTTGTCAACTTCTTTCCCTTAATCCTGGTGCTTCCATAAAGATGGAGACAAGATGGAAGAATGTTTGTCTTTTCTGATAAGGAGGTTGTAACTCTATGTGCCCCAAGTCACCGCCATCCCTGTGTGAAGAGTTTATTGATTATCTCATCTCTTGCTTGGGCAAGTAAAAAAATCCTACATCGCAGAGTTTCTATTTTAATATTATGTTGTTACCTAAAACTCTATTTAACACACTACTTAAGAGAATGAATACAGCATAACTTTCTAACATTACACATATAATATTCATTGTAACATTTGTGAAAAGCCAATCATAAAATAAGCATTCTACACAGAAAGTGTTGAAATGGTAAAACCAGTCAAAACCCCTTAGGAATTGGAAGGAAAACCAGAGGCAGTGGCAGCTAACACCTCAGAAACCCGTGGCTTTTGCTCCTCTCTTCGACCTGAGAGATTCCTGGGCAGGGGCGACTCTTCCAATTGCACCAGCGTGGCCATGGCTGGGAAGGGCAGCGAGCAGATGCGTTGAGCTTCTCCTGCCAGCCCCTGAAGTGCCAGCTGTCATTTGTGTGCGCTGAGGATTCCCTTCAGGCTCGGAGCTGGCGCAGCTGCTCCTGGGCGCTGCTCGCCCGCGGGCGCAGCGGTGCTGCAGCCGCTGTCCCGCACACAGGGAGGGCTCTGGAGCCTCCCAGGGCACCAAGGAGCGGAGCAGGGAACGTGCCGGGATCTGCTGCAGGACCGTGGGGCTGTGGGGATCCTTCGGTCTCTTGGATGGGGCAGGGAGGGGGCAAATGGAATCAAGGTGAGACAGGGATCGGGCAGCCCCACACCAGGCAGCGTTTTCTCCTCTGAGAGCTCCTCTGAGCTGAGCGAGCTGGTGAATCCTGCGGAGCAAATGAGACCCGGGAGCGAGGGAAAGGCTGGCTGGGAAGGAGTCAGATAAACCCAGTGGGTATTTCCCTTTCCAAGGGGCTCCTGGGGAGACAAAGGAGACAAGAAGGATTCCCCATCTCATGACATTCCCTTTTTTCCTTCAGTAGCCCTATTGCAGTCACTGCAAACAAGAGTTTAGTTGATCCCTTTGATGCCAGGGAGCACCCAGAACTTGAACCTCGCTGCATCCAGCCCTGTCTGCCTATCACCAAGCAGAGGGAAAAGATAAAGAACCTGGGTGGGGGTTGAGCCAAAATGGCATTTTGCCACTTCTGATCTGCTCCCAGCTTTTGCAGCAGGGCACCAACCCCATCGCTGCAAACCACTCCCTTTTGCAAGGCACACGTGGACCTCGCTGGTAGCTCAGGGCTCCTGAAGGAGCTGCTGCAGTTGGCAACTGGAGCTGTTGTTGAACTTTTCACATTGCTTACCCCCATATCCAAATGCCATCAACTGTCTGAGGAAGGACACAAAAATATTACCCTGGAGGGGCCAAAAACTTGGAAAAGGATGAAAGAAATGTTCTGATGATGACAATGACAATGACAATGACAAAAAACCACAATTTATTTTTGACAGCAAATGAGTACCCACAGCCCTCCAGCCCTCCCAGACTGGCAGCCGAGTGGGGCCGTTTCCATGGCATGAGGAGCTGGCAGCCTGCAGAGAGAAACCAGAGAGCCACAGTCAGTCACAGAAGGCTCCTGTGCCCCTGTCCCACCACGGCCTGTGCCTGGGCCAGGCTGCTGTGTGCTCAGATCCCAAACCTCCTGACCCATTCTCCGTTTTTAGAGAAGGGCAGAGTGGTAAGCCACATTCCATCTCTGCTGAAGCACAGCCCAGCAGCCTCCTCAGAAGCTGCAAGGGCGGGGTGCCCGTGTGCCTGGTTTCCTGGCTCCCCGGCAGACCAGGGGTTAAACATTGGGTGTCTCCTGGATTATCCCCGGAAAGAGCCCATCTCTGCACTGAGCTACCTTTTTTCATTTGTAAATTAGGTCTTTCTTTCTCTGCCATCTGTGGTTTCTCCAGCCTGAGATGCAACCACCGGTCATTTAAAACTTTAAGAATCTTTTTGTACAAGCACAACTGACTTGATGTGTATTTTACATAAGCACGAATTATTCCATAACATATATTACAATGGGGCTGCAGAGATCCCCTGCAGATCCATGGGGATGCAGAGATCCCCCTGCAGATCCATGGGGAGGCAGAGATCCCCCCGCAGGTCCATGGGGATGCAGAGATCCCCTGCAGGTCCATGGGGATGCAGAGATCCCCTGCAGCCCCTGCAGGAGCCGGGCTGGAGCTCGGCGATGCCTGAGAGGAGGCTGTGAGCCCGCGGGCAGAGGGGCCCCGCTGGAGCAGCCTGTCCTGGCAGGACTGAGCCCGTGGCACAGTGACCCACGCTGCAGCACTCGGAGGGGGCTGTGCCCAGGGGATGGACTCCGCTCCGAGAAGTTCCTGGAGAAGTCTCGGCCGGGAGAGAGCGCAGGGTGCAGCAGGGAACGACTCCTGTCCCTGAGCAGAGGGAGAAGCCCCGGGGGATGAGCTGAGCATGGCCCCATTCCCTGTCTCCTGCCCTGCCGGGGGAGGAGGTGCAGCTGGGAGCAGGGAGACGTGGGGAAAGCTGCATTTAAGGCTCTGCACTGACTTCTCCTTCTCCTGCTCCGAGTCTTTGGAGTTTTCTGCCAGAAATCTCTCCCCTGCCCCACCCACCCACAGGGCTTGGGGCAGGTTTCCCTTTTCGGGGGAAATCAAAGCGAAGCACTGATGCGCTAACGAGGGGCAGGAGAAGTGAGGCTCCTGGGCTTCCCGCAGAGGCGGAGGCACGGGAGGCGCAGGGCCGGGAAAGCCGTGGCGGGAGGCGCGGAGAAGTTTGTTTGTGTGGGCAGCTCAATCCCGGCTCGGGCCGGGCCCGTGCCGGGGCTGTTCCTCATCTCCGGCTTTCCCCTCACGCAGCCCGGGGGCGCCGAGAGCGCGGGGCGAGGCGGGGCCGTGCGCAGAGCCCGCCCCGAGCTCGCTGCCATTGGCCGCCGGTGCCGTCAGTCGCGGTTGCGGCGCGCTGATTGGTGGGAGCGGGGCGCGGCGCGGCCCCGGCGGCGGGCTGAGGGCGGCCGTGGCCGCGCAGCGCCGCCATTGGCCGAGCGGCTGTGCGGGCCCGGCAGCGGCGGCAGCGGCCGGAGCGCGGTGAGGCGGCGGCGGCGGAGCTCGGAGGCGGCCCCGGCGCAGGTGGGAGCCGCGCTGGGCTCTGCGGGGGCTCGGGGCCGGCTGCGGGCGGAGGGGGCGGCAGGGGGCTCCGGCGGCTCGCCGGTGCCGTGTCCGGCCCGTGCCGGCCCCGGGCCGAGGGCGCTGCGGGAGCGGCTGCCCGCGGTCTCCTTCCCGCCGGGGCCGGGCAGGAGCCGCTGCCGGAGCAGCGCTGGCTCGGCCCGGCTGCTGTGGGTAGGACAGAGGGGCTGCCCCGCGGCCGGGAGCGGGCGGGGAAATTCCCGTCGCCGGAGGTTCGTGTGCCCGGGGGAGAGCGAGGAGTCCTGTCAAAGTGACTTTATTGCCGAGCAGGGGCAGAGGCCGTGGGGCATTTGCCGTGCGCTCTCTGCCGTGGCTGTAGTCCGCAGCCTCCTTTTTATCCTCATTTTCCCGGCCGATCTCCCTCTGCCTTTGCCCACCGGCTGAGTTCCTTGGAAGGTTCCGACTTCCCGATGCGCCTGGAGCCTGTCCTCGTTAATGTGCACCCTCCTTTTGTAGAACAGCCGATATTCATGGCTCTGTTAAGTCTTTGTTCTTCTCGGCGAATTTCGGGAATGTAGCGGGACTTTGAGCAGCTCTCTGGGTCAATTTGGAACATTTATTGGAACTGATGGTTTCTTTCGTTGCTTCCTTATCTACAAGTGCCCGGCCCTATCTCCAGGCAGATTCACTCCTTGACTCTGTTTTGTCCTTCCCGGGTCCTCTTTGGTTTTGGGATTATTCTCGGTGCCCTCATTCCCTGTCCTTTTGTAGCCGTTTGTGGATCAGGAGGCCTGGCTGCCACCTGCATGCCCTGGCTCAGCTGCTGGATGAGCTGCACTGCCAAGGTGTGGAGCATGGTAAAAAGATGAGAGTTGCTGCAGCACAGAAGAGGAGAAGCAGCATTCGTTTAACCCCTGGTGTGCCAGGGTGCCACGAAGCCGTGTCCCATAACCATCCTTTCCATGTTTGGACCAATACATAAACTGCTCTCCTATTTCCTTTGTTAGCTTTTTTAGCAGTTTTCTCTTGTCATCTCTTTGCCAAGAGCAGTTTGAGTAATTTAGTTTTCCACAAACTCCTCCTTTTTCTGCTCACAGATAATCTGATCCCATCCCCTGGTGAAATGTTGTGTTCCTCATTTCAGTGGCTTGGTCGGCAGGAAGGTCAGGAGCTGGAGCTGTCTGGTTGGTTCTTATTCTGAGGACAGCTTGTAATCTAATGATGCCATTGAAATGATAAATGGGTTCTCTGTCTCCTGATATGAATTTGTGAGAAACGCCAATCATTTGATTTTTAAAATGTTAGAAGTTTAATACTAGTAAAATGGTTATAAAAGTAGGAATAAAATTAGACTAATAAAAATTTAGAGTTAGGACAATTGCAAGACATTAAAAAGCAAAGACTTACAGATGTCCGGATGCTGTCTTGGGCACTTAAGCCACAACAAGCATACCTTGTGAATAAAGGAATCACCCCTAAAAAAATACACAGTTGCATATTCATATATCCTTCATGGTTATGCATACATTTTATTTAAAACAAGAAACTCTGTCTGTTGTATGTCAGCTATTTTTTTTAATCCCCACGGCATCCTCCAGTCTGAGCATGGCCTGAAGAAATTAGCTTCTTCTAGTAAGAAATCCATAAATTGCTCTTTGGAGAATTTAGGTGTTCCTTGAGCGAATTTAGGTGTTCTCATTCTTTAACCCCCCCCCATGCATATTTTCTCTTTTAACTACTAAAACTTCATTTTATCTACAAAGCTACGTTTACGATACTATTAAAATGTTAATACAGCACAAGTTATCATTTTATTTTAATACATATAATAACTATCTGCATAGAGCCGTATAACATACATTTTTCACAAAATCATTTTGGTTCCCAGGGGCTGGTCCATGGTGTTGTAGGATTTGTTCTGGTGGCCGTTCATCTTTTCCCCATGTTTGGGCGCTCTCTCAAGCTGGGGCTGCATCAATTGACCATTTTTTTACTTACTCCTTCATCATATACTTGAATTCCAACTGATTTCCCTGAACTTGTTCTAGCAAAACCCCTGGTGCTCTGATACACCCTGTACAGCACAGACAGTGACAGCAGATGTTGGAGTGGGCAGAGGGATGATCCCCCCCTTATTTTAGTGAAGTTTTCCCAACATTCTCCATTTGCTGTTTCCCTTTGCAGCTTCAGCCATTTCTGTTGCAGAGTCAGAGATCCTCAGCAGGGGCTCTGCCTTCAGCTGTGCAGATTCCATCTGTGCAAGCAGGCAGAGCTTGGGGTGAGTGGCACAGGGAATCAGCCAATTCCTGCCCCAGGCAAGAAGAGCCAGGTACATTGTCCCCAGTTTGCCCCAGCAGTGTTAATTTGCATTTCTGAAGCTCCTCCTGGGTGCCTGGAATGCAGCTTCTCTTCCACAGCAGCCTTCAGCAGCCTCAGTTGTGCCCCCCCCCCACACCTGCTGCTTTTTTTTTTCCTTCAAATCATCTATTTATTGTTTATGAGTTAAAGGGTCACCTTTAAATCTCATCTAGTTTTGAAAATTTTGAAAAACTCTTATCACTTGTTTTTTAAAATTTTAAAAGTTTAATAATAATAAAATGGTTATAAAAATAATAATACAATTAGAGTTAGGACAATTAGAAGACAAAAAAAGCAAAGAATTACGGACGTCCAGATGCTCTTGGACCCTAAGTCAAGAAAAGCTTGACTTGTGAACAAAGGAATCACCCTTAAACCAATACACTTGTTGCATATTCATACATTCTTCATGGTTATGCATACATCCTATTCTAAACAAGAAACTCTGTTGTATGTCAACTGTTTCCTTTAATCCCCTGGCATCTTCAAGTCTGAGCAAGGCCTGAAGAAATTAGCTTCTTCTGATAAGAAGCCATAAATTCCTCTCCTTTGGAAGATTTAGGTGTTCTTCGAAGTGAGCATCTCATTCCTAAAAGAAAACTCCCCCCACATACATAATCTCTATTTTAACATAATGTTGTAACCTAAAACTACACTTAACACAATATGTAAGGGAATTAATACAGCATAACTTTCTAACATTGCACATATAATATTCATTGTAACATTTGCGAAAAGCCAATCATAAATATGCATTTTTCTCAATCTCACCTCTTACTGCTCAAGCCAAATGATTTATAAAGAATATTTCCTGTCCTCTTGCATTCTTTGGACTCTGTTAGTAATCAAATAAAACATGGGATTAAACAAAGAAGAAATAACAAAACACTTGTAACACATAAAAGGAAGAATCCTAATTTCTTCCAGCATCCCATTCTCAATACATTACCCCACCTGCTAGTTTTTAACATTATTTTCCCATTTTTGGACTGATACCTGGGTCATAATTTTTTTCTGATATCCTTTGTTTTTTCTAGGATGACATCCTCATTGCCATCTATTTTCAACAATCTGTACACCCCATTCTTTAGCCAATAAATAGTGTAAAGCCAACCTATTTTAATGCACTGCAGGTGATGTTTGGCTTTGCAGACTCCATATTAATTCCAATGCCTGAGCAGCTTTGTTTATTATCTTCTCTATAACTGCTTGGAGTCATTTAATATGACTCAGGATATAATTTGGGGTTAACACAGAGCTAGACTGCTGTGCTTGTTTTACCTTTTTTTTTACTACTTATCTCTTTACTGAGTCTTGGACTATATTGGACTATATTTCTAAGATCAAATGTAAAACAAATCCATCTCTCCTTTTAGACATTCCATGCCCCAAGTATTACTACTTTTTCCTAAGTTCTTTGTAATGTGATAATTTTCCCCCTTTTTCCTGCAGGTACTTAATTTGGATGGGTTATAACAGTGGCTGTTGACATGGGTGTGTGTAACAAAAAGGAACTTTGGTTTCTTTCCATGTGATACTTTCTGTAGCATTTGTGACACGATCTTGCTGCTATCTCAGAAGGGAAAAGACAACAAATGAGAGACAGAAACAGGAATGACAGAGGTCTGGCATGGCTTATACCCCCACCTCCCCTGCCTGTGGGGCTGCTGCCCACAGCAGGTACGTGTGATCTTCTCGCTGGTGAGTACAGTGCTCAATCCAGGCTTGCCCTCTGTTTCCCTTGTCACTCCTTTTTTACTCATTTCCAGGCAAATTGTTTTTGACACCTTTTAACTGTGGTTTTCCACCATTCCTCAGGTATCTCTCAGTCCACAGGCATTGATAATCCCCATCTACAAAAGCAGTTTATTACTTCAGTTTTTGAGGTCTTTCTGTATAGGGGATTGATTCAGTACTCAATACTTCTTGCCACAAGAACATAGATTTTGTGAGCTACAATGCCAATTATTCTCATAATTTAAACATTCACTTATAACCCAGCTGCCATGTCCAATATGGGGATGAATCAAATAAAGTATACAGCATAGTATTAATGGCAATTTCCCTTCTTGCCTGTACAAGCCACAGGCTAAGGCCAGACTATAAGAACTCTTTGACTCAAACACTCCCGATCCTCCTGTTTGAAGTGGCAGTGTTCCTCTGCCAAGGAGGTGTCGGAGGCGTCTCAGGGCTTATTCAGGCAGGGCTTAGAACCAGTGATGCAAGCTTTGCCTTATTTCTCAGTTAGGTGTTATTCTTTGTACCTGCCTTGGATCATTTGGGTCTTCCCAAACCATTACCACCCAGTCCTGGTTGAAAGTTAATTTGGTATCACCCGGTTTAGATGTGATAGTCCATTCCTCACGTTTCTTCACAAATTCTTTTATTTTGCTGGCATGAATTCACCCTCTTTTCCATGGTTGGGATTGCTGCTTTAGTAGTACCTGGAAAGGACTTCTTAATAACACAGTGTTAAAAGAAAAGAAAAACAATACTGCATTAACTTTCACCATTAGTTTTCTTCAAAACTTTCTGGGTTTAACTAAAAACTTTTTCTGTAGCTGCTTCTTCTTCTTGTATCCAGCTGTGCTAATTGCTGCAGAGGCCAATTCTTCTTCTTGTGAGCTATAATTAGTTAAATAAAAAAAGGACTAGCCCAAATTTAACACAAGATGTATCACATCTCTTGGTTTTTTGCTTTTTAGGCAACATCCAACTGTTTTAGTCTTACAGACCCATTCTTCAGAACAAAAGCCTCCTTTCCTTAACAACAAAAATCAGAAGGAAAAAAAAGAAGTCTTGTTTAAAAAAATAAAGCACATTGTGAGAGTCAGCTATCTCTGCTTTGATCTTATCTCTATTGGTCGTCCAGCTCTCCCTCTTTTTCACAGCTTTGCCTTTGACTGTACTTCCTCACTCCCCCTCCCCTTGTTGTCACTCTGTCTAGCAGGAATGGGGGAGAACTTACAAATAGCTACGGTATGGGGACTTTGGGGTGTATTTCGCTCTCCCTCTTTCTCTTTCTCTCTCTTTCCCTTTCTCTCTCTTTTTCTCTCTTTTTTTTCTTTTTCTCTTTTTCTCTCTATTTCTCTTTTTCTCTCTTTTTCTCTCTTCTCTCTTCTTCTCTCTTTTTCTCTCTTCTCTCTTTTTCTCTCTTTTTCTCTCTTTTTCTCTCTTTTTCTCTCTTTTTCACTCTTCTCTCTTTCACTCTCTTTTTCTCTCTTCACATTTCAACATCCACATTCCAATATCAGTCCACTTTCTAACATTAGTCCTACATCCTGGAGAGGTGAGTCTGCCAATCACCTCTCCCTCCTTTTTCAACTTCCTTACAAATTTAATTACTTTTGTTATGTGTGTTCTGCAGGCCTTTAATTCACGGCACCCTCCGCCAAGGGCTACCAGCTACCCACACCTGACAGTGCTAAAACTAAAGACTTATTTTGCTGTCACAATTTTCCATTCACAAACTTGAAAGGGTTGTAGGAACAAGGTAAACAAAAACTTACTTCTGAAGTGATCTTGCCTGCAATAAAAAATTTAAGGCAATGCTTGTTAGTGCAATGTAATTTGCAAAGAAGCCAAGGTTTGATTTGGGAAGGGCATCTGAGGACACAGAGCATGAGTTTTACCAATCTATAATTTGAAGAGGGAATAGACAAAATGTGGATACAGTGGGGGAGACAGCAAGTAAGGAATTTATCTCTGCAATACTCTCTTTTTGACTGCCAGGAGACACTCTCTGAAGGGGTTCTTACAGTACAAACAATAACTGGATGGGAAGAGGCACTCTTGAATTTAAGCTTTGGTGTCAAAATAGGAAACTGCCCCTGAGCACTGAAGTGCTGGAGCACCCTGCCTGCAAACTCACCAGAGGCAAGCCACTGCTGCCACGCTGCAGGGCTGCCTGCAGCACAGAGGGAATCATGGCCAAGCCCTCCCTGCAGGCCTGGGTAATCCACACAAGGAATCACAATTGCTTCATAGCTCTCTAACTCATTCAAGAAATAGGAAACTGTAGTAAACAGAGATCTCCCTCACCATCTTTTTCATATGTGTGTGTCACACACCCACTGTGATGCTGGAAGTAACAAATTGTTTACATTAGAAGATACTGAAACTTTTTCTTCATTTAGCTTTGTAAGTTCCCTTTTCTATATGTAGCCACCTCCCATTGTGGGAAAAAAGGAACCCTATTTTTTTACAAGTGTCTTGTATGCACAATTTTATTTGCTGTTCTAGATACACTGCAAGTAGTTAGCACTTCCAGAAAAACTAGCAAACAAACAAAACAAAAAAACTAAGAAAGCAAAACACATTTGGGTACATGAAAAAGGACTGGTTGGAAGGAAAATTGTTTCTCATTGACCTACCAAGCAGTTGGTGTTACCTTTATTTTAACTTTACACACTGAGAACACTTGATTGAACAGCCTGCATTGACTCAAATTAATAGCAGGTTTTGCTATGTCACAGCTGTAAACTAGTTTTTCAATCCTAGAGTACAGTAAGTTATGTATTTCAAGATAAAAATCACAATGCAAATTGGAAGAAATTTAGTACTGCATGAGGTGTGCACACAATTAATTTACCTCTAGAAGTCAGTTTATGACTTTCCTCTACTAGGATTGCAGTAGCTGCTATAGCTTGAATACACACTGGCCAGCCTTGATTTACTGGATCCCACATCTTTGATAAATAAGCCACGGGTCTCTTTACTCCTCCCCACTCTTGAAACAAAACCCTATGAGCTACCCCCTTTTTTTCATTTACATACAAATGAAAGGGTTTTGCTAGTGAAGGTAAGCTTAAAGTTGATATTGGGGCTAGTTTTAACTTCTTTTTTCTTAATTTTTCATTATCCTTTTTGATCCATTTTATATCATCTCCCTCTGTCATTTTTTTTTATTCAAAAATTTTACTGCCTGTGTATATCCTTCAATCCATAATCTATAATATCCCAATAATCTGAGTATCTTTCTGATTTCCCCCTTTGAAGAGGGAGGGGGAAGGGATAGAATCCCTGTGTTTCAGTCTGGGTTGAGCTTCCAACTACCCTTCCTAATCAAGTGTCCAAGATATTTTACCTCTGATTCTACAAATTGCAGCTTCCCTTTTGATACCCTTAATCCTTTTTCCCCAAGAAAATTCAAAAGCTTTATAGTAGCCTTTCTAACTTCAGCTTCAACTTCCCCAGAAAGTAAAAGATTATCCACATATTGGATAATTTGTATTCCAGGGGGAGTGGGGAAAGTTTGTAGTATTGTTTCTAAAGCTTGTCCAAATAAGTTTGGGGATTCTGTAAGCCCCTGTGGTAGTTTTGTCCATCTTAATTGCTGTTTTCTCCAGTTAGTGGGTCCTTCCATTCAAAATCAAAGATACCTTGCTCTCCTGGGCTAATGGGCAAGCCCAAAAGGCATCTTTAAGGTCCACTACACTAAACCACTGATGCTGGGGAGGAACTTTACTGAAAAGAGTATAAGGATTTGGTACCACTGGATAGCGGGTCTGAGTTCCTTTGTTAACCTCCCTTAAGGCTTGTACCAGTCTATAGCTCCCGTCAGGCTTCTTTACTGGGAGTATTGGGGTATTATGGGGAGACATACAAGGTTCTAATGTCCATCCTTTATTAGTCCTTCTATTGCTGGCTTTAAACATTCCTGTCCTTCTAAAGATACAGGATACTGCCATACATGTATGGGACAATTTTTTTTTCCTCAGTTGTAATCTTTATGGGGTCAATATTTAATCTTCCCCTATTTCCCTCCCCAGCCCAAACTTCCTTGTTAATTCTTCTTCCATCCTCCTGGCCTAGTTTTAAAAGTCTAGCTGTCATCTTCCCATCTTCTGGAACAACCCCTATTCCTAATTTCACCTGTAAATCTTGTCCCAATAAATTGCTACCTGCCCCTGGGAACAAGAAAACATCCCTCATCCAAAATTTAGTTTCTCCCTCTATTACCACATTTTTAATAACGGGTACTGTGAAACTCTCTCCTTTTGCTCCTGTTACTATTACGGTATCTTTGCTTACACTATAACCTTTTGGAATATTTAACAGAAAGGTTCTTTTTGCCCCTGTGTCTACCACAAAGTCCAATTCTTCTTCTTGGGGACCCACTCTTAAAATTATCTCAGCATTCCCCACCTGGACCCACCTGCGCCCCCCCTCGGCCCCATGGCCCCGCGAGGGGAATTTGGGGAGGTGGGAGTGGGGCAGCGCCAAGGCCGGGCCCCCCCGCGCTGTCCTGGCGGGAGCGGCTGCAGTGGGGACCGAGTGCGGGCGGGAGCGGCCGAGAGCCCAGCGCTGCCCCAGCCCGACCTGCCCCAGCTCCATCCCTGCCCCTGCGCTGGGATGCTGTGGGGCTGGGGGGAAGAGGGAGCCGGCAGTGGGTGCTGGGCCTGGGGCCAGGAGGAGAAGGGAAGGAGAAGCAGGCTTGAGGAACAGAATGGTCAAAAGATGCAAGTGGCAGGAAAGGGTGGGATTGTGCAGGAGGAGGAATAGCAGGAGGAAGAGGAGTGTGAGGAAGAGCAAAGACACAGGAGGAGAAGGAGGAGGAGCAGAAAGAGGAAGCAGCAGAAGGTTCCACCCCTCCCTGTGTCTGCAGCCTCCCCCCAGCCCCAGGAGCGCTGCTCCCCCCACATACAGCAGGTGACTGTGGAGGGGGATCCACGATTTTCACAGGGTGAATCTTCTTGTTTCTGAGCTTGCTTGGGCTAAATGTTGGTGCTTTGGTTTTATGTGGCAGTTGAATCTTTATGTTTTGGAGGTGGATTTGCTGAGCTGTTATGTTTGGGGAGGTTTTGTACTGTGTCTTGAAGTTTGCAGGATTTTTGAGCTAAATCTTGGTGTTTTGTAGGTTCTTATAGACACAAGATTCCCAGTGACTTCCTGAGATGAACTTGGGCAAGGAGGAACCTCCAGTACAAGGAGCTTTTCTCTTGTTTTTCTGTCAAATCAGGATTTGTCATTTCCAGGGCGTGGCTGGATGGAGGAGGAGGAAAAGCCCCAGAGATGCTGCAGGAGGAGGAGCTGCAAACCCAGCCCAGGAAGCTGCGGGGAGGAAAGAGCCCCCTGAGCCAGGAAGGCGGGCAGAGATCCAGCCGGAGCTTGGAGCTGGTGAAGAAGCCTCATGGCAGGGAGAAGCCCCACAAGTGCTTGGAATGTGGGAAGGGTTTCAGGTGGAGATCCAACCTGATCGATCACCAGAGGATCCACACTGGGGAGAGGCCCTATGAGTGTGGAGAGTGTGGGAAGAGGTTTCAGAGAAGCTCCACTCTCCTCAGACATGAGCGGAGTCACACAGAGGAGAGGCCCTACCGCTGCCCCGACTGCGGGAAGGGCTTCAAGCACAACTCCAACCTCACCATCCACCAGCGCATCCACACCGGGGAGAGGCCCTACGAGTGTGGGAAATGTGGGAAGGGCTTCAAAGACATGTCTGGCCTGATCCAGCACCAGGTGATCCACACTGGGGAACGGCCCTATGAGTGCTTGGAATGTGGGAAGAGCTTTGGGAGGAGCTCAGGCCTGCGAGCACACCAGTGCATCCACACTGGGGAGAGGCCCTATGAGTGTCCCCAGTGTGGGAAGAGGTTTCAGACCAGCTCCAATCTCCTCCTCCATGAGCGGATTCACACAGAGGAGAGGCCCTTCCACTGCCCCGACTGCGGGGAGGGCTTCAAGCAAAACTCCCACCTCACCAAGCACCGGCGCATCCACACCAGGGAGAGGCCCTATGAGTGTGGGAAGTGTGGGAAGAGCTTCTCACAGAGCTCAGCCTTGACCACACACCAACGGAGGCACCACTAAGGGAAGCCCTGTGAGTGCCCTGAGTGAGGGATGAGGGTTTGGGAAGAGCTTGGAGTGAGGGAAGAGAGAGAGGGAAGAGCTTGGTGTGCTGCTGCAGCTCCATCCCCCATGGGAGGATCCAGGCTGGATGATCCCCAGTGACCCCCGTGGGGCAGAGCCCTGGTGCCCCGGTATGGGGAATAAAACAGAGAGTAAAGCAATGGAGCTGATAAAGGGGCCCGATATCTGAGGCCTGACTGAGCAGAAACTGTGGGAGACACAGACACAGTTTAAGTCTCCCTGGGCAAGAAGTGACCAGAAAAAATGGTGTGAGTCTTTGTGATAACATAAATGTTCCCAGGTTACTGGATGTCACCAAGAAGGTGTAACCAATGGGAAATTGTTACCAAAAACAGAGCCCTCTATAAGCCCCATACAAGTAAATCCCTGTATAAACACCTGGTACACTCAATAAAATTGGCTTTGCTCTAAACTGGGATGTCCCCGTCTCTCCATGGTGGATAACCCTGTTGTGGGTGATCCCCGTTGGGTGGGGGAAGGTGCTGGAGGGATTTCTTTCCCTTCTCCTGGTGCTGCCGTGGTTTGGTTGGTAATAAATTCCCTCCCTGTGCCCAGGCCGGGTCTGTTGTCCCCGTGCCGGTGCTCGGGGCGGGATCTCTCCCGTTCCTTCTCTGCACTGCCGGGCCTCTCCTCAGCCAATGAGAGAACGCGGTGGAGAAGAGTCAGCCAATCAGCGAGAGCGGGGCTGATGACTCACCAGTTGCCGGGCAGACCCGCAGCAGGCAGTGTTCCCCACCTGGACCCGCCCTCCCTGCCCAGGGCCGGCCCCGCCGTGGGGTCCCCCCAAGTCCCTCCCCAGTGCCCCCATGAACTGGGCTGGGTTTAACTGGGAAGCTTTACTGGGAACACTGGGAGCAGGCGGGCAGGGGCAGAGTGACAGCAGGGCTGGGGGGACACGACCCCCCCAAAATCAGCATCATGATGGAGCGGGGGGTCCCGACCGGGCCCGAGGTCACAGGGAGCGGCTGCGGCCGCCAGTGTCTCAGGAGCTCTGTGGGCAGAGAAAAGGGGGTGACACCAGGCTGGGGGCCCCGGGGAGCACACACACTCCAGAGGAGGGGGGACACGACACACGGGACCCCCCAGACTCTCTTGCACAGGTAGAACCCGATCCCCAGTGCCAGGAAGACGAAGCCCAATTTGGGAGTCTCCAGTTCCTGTCAGCATCTTGCTGCGGCAGCATCCAGCAACATCTCTGGGTGGTCCGCAGGGGTCAGGATCTCCCAAAAACTCTCACAGACACTCAAGCCCCTCCAAGCACTTTCCTAGTCTCTCCCAGCCCACTCAGGATCCCCTGAAACCTCCCTCTTGATCCCTTCCTGACCTCCCCAGGACCCACCAAAGCCCCTCCTGTCCCTCTCAGGATCCCACAGCCTCCTTCCAGTCGTCCCCCACTGCCCCAGGACCCCTAAAGCCTATCCCAGTCCCTTCCCAGCCCCACCAGGACTCACCCAGAGCCCTCCCAGTCTCTTCCCAGCACAACCAACCTCATCCCAATCTCTGCTTTTCCATCCCCAATCTCCATCCAGCTCCTTCAGGCTCACTCTATTCCCTCCCACTTAAACCTAGCGCCCCCAAACTCCCTCCCAGTGCCCAACAGGACCCCCAGAACCTCATCCCACCCTCCCCAGTATCCTTCAAACCCCTTCTTAGCCCTTCTAAACCCCCAACTTCCTCTCCCAGTTGAAACCAGGCTCTCTCCAACTCCCTCCCAGGTTCTCCCAGCACATCCCAGTGGCTCTCCGAGCACCCTCAGTTCCTCCCCCATACCCCAGTTCCGGCTCACAGGTTGTTCCAGGCTGATGTTGTTGGCAGGTGGAGGTGAGCCCAGCCTGGGTTGGGGTTTCCAGCAGCACCAGGAGCTGGTGGGTCCAGTCCCCGTTGGGGACCACGTCGGTGGCCACCACAGAGAGCTCCTGCTGGCCCTGGAACCACCTCAGCTGGATGGGAGCAGGCGGCCGGGGCCGGGCCGGGAGCTCGAGGGCAGCAGAGAGATGGACACGTTGGGGGGCAGTGGGAGAGAGTGGGTGTAATAAATACAAAGGTCGTTGTTCATCAAAATGAGTGTTAAAGGAGACAAGAATTTGAACTGAGTAGGGAATGCAACTAGCATAGAAGACTGTGTAACTAATTATATACAAGTTAACTTTTAGGCCAAGGACAATCTGCAAGGAAGATGAGGAGCCTTCATTCCTGCGACCTCCAAGGGCAGAAAAAAAGACCCCCAGGAACCAATTGCACCGACGCAGAGTGCATCGAGAGAAAATACGTCAACCGGGACGTATAAAAACAAAAAGGTCAAAGGGGGGAAGGTGCTCCGTGGCAGAGCAGAGGCTCCCCAGCCACCCAGCGCTGTTCTTTTGCTTAATACCGCTTGCTTAATAAATTCTTGTTAATTGATTTATCTATAATTAGCCTCCCCAATTGAATTTGTCCATAACAAATTTGGTGCCGTGACTCGGATAAGGGCGAACAGGTGGGAATTCCTAATCAGGGAGGCGCCCCGCTGCCTCTGCAGCGGCCCTGGTGCAGGCTTTTCCTTCCCAGACCCTTACCGACGAACCCAAATTCGGTATTGAGCACAAGGGATACCGGTAACCCCGTAATCTTTGTGCACAAAGCTGGGCGAAGACGCAGGACAGCGTGAGTATAAAAGTGGGGATCCGCTGGGTTGGGCTGGGATCCCAGGACATAACGCGTGAGACGTCCTTGTAGGACGAGGCACGGGCAGAGCTCTGAGTAGTGCGGTTTGCAGAGCCCGCGAGGGGCTGGGCACCAACAGGGGCCGCGAGTGTGTGTGTGCCTGAAGGTGTCCTGGGAGATGGGACAGAGGAAAAGCAAGCCCTCTGCTTCCATGGGGACGGGGACCCCGGTAACGCTTCCCCAGATCCCCCCTGACAGTCCGTTAGGTCTAATGATAAAATCTTGGGATGAATATCCTTCAAGGAAAGGGAAGGATAGGGCAAAAATGATACATTATTGTATAAAAGAATGGGGAGGAAAACAAATCTGTAGTGATAATTTATTTTGGCCAGTGTTTGGAAACTTCAAGTGTGGGAACTCAAAATGTCTCTCAGACATTTTTAGAGGTTCCAGGCCTTGGTCAGAAGCATTCTAGACCCTGGCAGACAGCTGAAAAACAACTGTGATTTTGAGTTTGAGCCATGGAATGAATTACCAACTTTGGAGGTGGAACAAGCAATCACAAAAGGTTAGATAGTATAGTATAAGTAGTTACGAAGTAGAGGGGAAATTTTTTAGTATTGTACAGGGGGGTTTTAGCACATGTACAGGGGGGTTTTCACTTTGTACATGAGGGTCAGAAGTTCTAAGATGGAGGAAAGTGGGCTGATCCCATCCTTCTTCCTTCTTCTTCCTTACCTCCATGTTCTTGGTGATGTTGGCACTCATAGATTGGTTTAGAGTAGAAAAACACTTGGCAACGTAGGTAGTAGGTATTGGGGAATAATTGTAAACATGTTATACGTAATATATCTTATAAAAGATAGCAGCAACCCTGGGCGGAGAGAGAGACGAAGAAGACAGCAGATAGAGAGGATGTCAGGGTGTGTGTGTGCCTCTACCCAGGCCACTGATCAAATAGCTGCAGTC
Organism: Lonchura striata; assembly: GCF_050655825.1. Lineage (NCBI taxonomy): Eukaryota > Metazoa > Chordata > Aves > Passeriformes > Estrildidae > Lonchura > Lonchura striata. Next base: position 1,614,284 of record NC_140738.1, read on the forward strand.
CAAGAACATAATCTGTTAGATAACTAGCAATAAACTGCCTTGAGACCGAACAGCTAAGCCTGCGGAGTTTTTCTTTGGAAGCACGGGTTGGAGGAGGAATTTCACCACCACATGTGGCCCCAAAACAAGGCTGGGGTTCTCACATCTGGCGTCCCTGGGTGGGAATCAACAAAAAGAAGAAAAAGAAACATCAAACAACCTCCAACCTTCATCGGCAGAAAAAGAAAGAAAAAAAAAAAAAAAAAAAAAAAGAAGAGCAGTACACACTCTCCGCATTTTCAAGAAGAGAGGGAGCGGAAAGCTCAAGATAAGAACTTGACCTTCACCAAGGCATTTCGTCTGGAGGACAGCCAGGAGGAGAGAAACCCCAAGCGCGCCTGGGATTCCTCGCCTGTGGCCTGCTGGACGATGGACAGTGCCATCTCCGGACTGACTTCATGCTGACTCAGCTTTTGGTGAGAATGGTTGAAATTAAGAACATGGGGAGGGAAGGAATTTTTCCCAAGGACACACCAAAGACTTTTTTTTAGCCCTATAGGGCGAAACTTCTACCCATCAGGTAGAGACAGCCCAAATGAAATGAAAGCTTTGTTATCATAGGTGCGGTGTAGTCACTCGCACACAGATATATATTTTTCTTGGGATTGAATTTTTGGCAAAAGATCAATAAGTAACTTTATTACTGAGCCACAAAAGGACAAAAAGATAAGACTGCCGCAAAACTTTTGTTTTTAACAAGGACAATATTATAGCCAGCTCTACAGCACGGCACGTCCAGCCAGACAGCTGGGGTTTCTATGGGAGCACAAAGGGGAAAGATTGCCCAGCCAGCAGCTCGGGGCAGTTTTCCTCACCACAGATCCAGGGAAAGCAGGACTGCCTTCCATGGACAATCAGGGGATGGTCTGTCATCATGCCCTGTGTGTCCGGGTTCCCACTGTTCCTCAGTTTCCCTCGAACCTCAATCCCTGAGCTCCTCCAATGCAAGTCCCCCAGACAGAGAGATAAGCCAAGCACAGCCGCAGCCCCCGGTGGGGGAAGGGACCAGCACTGCTCGAGTCCAAACCTGCGGCGGGAGGGGCAGCGGCGGCGGCGGCGTCTCCGGTGGGGGAGGGTGCAGAGGGAGTGCAGAGCAGAGAGGGAAGAGGAGGGGAGAGGAGAAATCTCTCGTGGCTGCTCGGGCTGGGAGTTCAAAACAGCCCGCGGTGCAGGCGAGAGTTGGGGCAGCGGGAACAGCGCAGACACGGGGCAGCGGGGGCGCGGGTGCAGCGGCCAGGCGTCCCGAGCGTCCCGTGGTGCGTTTGGTGTCGAGAATTCGTGAAGCCGCAAGAGCGGCCACCCAAGAGGCGGGGGGCAGCTCCCGGATCGCGGCAGCCAGTCCCGCTGAGGAAATAGCAGAGGGACAGCGAGAGGTGTCCCTTGCTGCAGCTCAGGCGGCGGGCACGCGCGTGAAGGTTGAGCAAAGCCTGACAGCCACGGGTGCAAGGAATTTCTCGCATCTGGAACGCGTGGGACGGGCGCAGGCGGGGCGGGGCCGGTGCGCGCGGGCTGTGGGTGCTGGGACAGTCAGGAGAGGGGCAAAGCGAAATGGGAAACATCGGGACCGGAATGGGAACAGAGAGTGTGATTGTGTCAGCCTGGGGGGGGGGACGGCAGTGGCTCTGAACCAGGCGCTGCGAGCTGGAGTTAGGCGAAAGCACGGCCGGGACCAGAGCAGGAGCGTCCTCACCCCCGGGGTGACGCAGGCTGGGACGGGGCGTGGCCAGGATGATTCAGGGCATGGTCCGTCGCGGTTCCCATGGCAACAGCCAGCACAAACCCACAGCTACCCCTGTGAGTTTCAGACGGCTAGAACAGAATAGTTATTGCATCAAAAATGAGTTACACATAGATCGGTTGTTAGAAGAAATGTTAGACTGAAAGTTTATCAGGAATTAGTACGGGGTTTGCGAATGTAAATCAATTGTCGGAAGTACATATTGGAGAGCGAAGTGCGCCGAACGGTAGAGCGGGGTCTTTCGCATCTCGAGCGCGGCACAGGCACTGACAGCGTCAGCGGCGGCGCCAGCCAGCCGAGTGCCCACAGGCTGCGCGGTGACCGCGCGGGGGGGGAATCCCGAGCGCGGGACGCGGCGCGGGGCGCGGCGGCGGCGGGGAGCGGCGGTCGCGCGCTGATGACGTCAGCAGAGCGCCGAACCACGCTGAGCGGGGACAGACACCGGGGCCGGGCGGGATGACCCAGACCGGGACTGGAACGGTGCCGGGTTCAGTCGGGCGTGAGAGGGGACATTCCCGAGCCCACGGCCGGGGCCGGGGCCGGCGCGGCGGGGTGCAGTCGGGGCTGGTGTTCCTTCTCTCGTTCCCATGGCGACACAGACAGAGACGGGTGAATCCAGGATGCACTCTGCGTTTGCAGAAGTTAAAGCGAACGCAGAAGTGTCAGAGAGGGACAGATTGCAGGAATGGGTCCAGCGCAGCCGACGCTGGGCGTGAGCGGGGACTGGGCAGAGCCAAGGCAGGGAGTCCCTCGGTTGCTGCCTTTCCACAGCAGAGCTGCGGTGTGACATGCTGAGGCTTTTTCCATTGCAGTGCACATCAAAACATTAACAACAAATACACGGCACAGCCCAGAAACCACAGCAGTCAAAGTAAATAACTTTTTGCAATCACATCTATTACACCAAATGTCCCACAGCAATGATGAGATGAAATTCCAACATTCACCCAAAAAATAAGATACAGCTAAGTCGCCACTTGAAATCAAGGGTCTCCTTCTTCAAACTTCTCCAATGTTTCTAAATGCTAACCCCAGATTTTTTAGTTAGGTGACAGAATTGATCAGCACATGCACCCATCCGGTGTGGTGAAATGATATTGTTTATAGAACATAATGTGAAAAAGAGATAGTATAATGAGAATTGAGATAGAGAATTGAATAGCATGAAACTTTAGTAACTTATTATGTTAAGGTTTAAGTTAAGTTGTATTTTAGCATTTTATTAATAATAGAATTGAATTTTATATATAGTTTAATTTAAGTTTAAGTATTGTTTAATTAGAGTATATCACTTTAAGTTTATCTTAGTTTGGGCCCTGAAAAAGTTAAGTTTATAAGCATTTAATTGATAATGAATTTATATATTGTTAATTTGATATATATATAGGTTTCATAAAGTTAATATAATTTAGGGATTTTTTACCAATATTTTATATGTTAAGTTTAAGTAGTGTTTAATTCAAAAAATTATTTTAAGTTTTTCAAAGGTTAAGTTTGTTTAATTAACAAAGTTTAGTTATTTTTCTTTAAGGATAAGAAGGTTTTGACTGAAAGAGTTTATGAGATGATAATGAATATTAAGTTAAAGGGAAAATAGTCTATCGGATTTTTGGTTTTATTTTAGTCTTTTCTGTTTTATTGTAAGTTTATCAGTGTATAAGAGTCTTGAAGAAATTTATTCTGAGTTTTTCTGAGATCGATTTCATTGTTTAATGATCACTTGTTTATTTTGTTATTTCTTTGTGTAATGATACAAAGAGTGTTTGTTTCCAAATTCTTTCTTTTGCGTTTAACTATTTAAGTGTTTTATAAATGTTATTGTTAAGAAATTTTATGTTATCAGGTGAAGCTCTGTGCTTTGTTCTTTCATAGCGAATTTTCGTATGTTTTATTGTTGTTTTTGTAATCTCATCCAGGTTACATGTCATTCTGAAGTTTTATTTTGGACTTTAACTATGTTGTGCATTTTTCTAGGTGAACTCTCTGGTTTGTTTTTATATTTCTTGTGAGTGGAATCATTGCATTTCTATTTTTTAACATTCTTGAATGTTTTTCAGAAAGTCTCAGAGACAAATGCCTGAAGCATTCTGACAATGTTTTGTTAATGTTTATTTTATGGTTTCTTTCAATTGAAAAAACATCTGTTTCCTTCAAAGGAGTTTCAAGAAGAATGAATCCTCGTATCATTTGATCAATTTATCAGTTTGAACTTTGAGTGTTTATTTCATATGAAAATGTTATAATAAGTTGTTATGTTTTAGGTATCATATATGTAATGTTAGTATAAGCTTTGTTCAAGATAGTATGATAAAGAGCATCACTCCAATTTAAAGTTTGGGTTTTGGCCAGGCCCTGATTTTAACTTGGACGGATGAGTTTGCCAGCAAAATTCAGAGGTTTTTGCACAAAAATGAATGTTGTATAGATCATTTTGATCCATCAATTCGATCCTACAAATTTGACAGCTGACACAGCTTTGGGGTGAGACTTGTCAGCCCTGCCCGGGAAGGGAATGCCAATTTTCACTGGAAACAAGTGTTTCAGCTGTTTGCAGACTCTGAACCACTGGCACAATGTTTCTGATAATTATGCTTTGTTCAATTTTATATATGTTATTTAGAATCTTTCTTTTGAACTCTTTTGAATTGTTATTGATTTTGATAAGTTTTCTGCATTTTATTATTACGATATTTTGTCTTGTTCTATATTATGTTTTATATTTTAACTTCTTGTTTCAAAAGAAAAGAAGAGAAAGAGAGAAAAAAGAAAAAGGTGTAAAGAGAGAAAAGAAGTGAAGAAGTGCCTGAAATAAGGCTGGAATAAGTAATGAAAATTTTGTATATTTTAATCTTTTGAGATTGTTCTTTTGTAGATTTGATTTCACTGATTGTTGAGGAAAATATGAGGAGAGTGCCAGACACTGGACGGATCAAATTGAAAAAATCAGTCAAGTTAATAACTTTGAGCAAGGATCGTGGTAATGTTTTCATAAAGTTTAAAATAGATCTTTGTTTTTATCTTACAGGCCCTCAAAAAGTGTTCTTATAGAGATAATGGCTCAGATCATTGTTAAGGCAAACACTGGATTGCTGATAATGTCAGGCAGAGATTTCCTAATCATTCATTTACATTTAAAGAAAGAAAAAATATTTTGAGTGGACAATCCAAAGTCACAAGATTTCTCAATCACGTTGTTAGAATACCCAGAAGTTTGCACAGTTCATTTTTTAGCTCACAATACGTTAAATGCAAAAATAAGTTCTAGAGAAAAATCAAAAATAAGTTAAGAATTAATAGAAAAGATGACAGTGTTTACTGATAGTTCAAGGAAAACTCACAAATCACATGGAAAATTCCAAAAATAGAGAAATGGGAATCATATGTAAAAAATGGTAAAAGACTCACCACAAATTGTAAAATTAGTAGTAATAGTCAGGGTTTTTCAGTTATTTCAGAAGCCATCAATCTGATCACAGATTCAGTGTATATTGCAAATGTGACCAAACAATTAGAGGAATCACTTTTAAAACATACGGACAATGAAGTTTTATAATCGTATCTATTATGTATGAAAATAATCCTAAAAGACAGAGAACATAAATATTTTGTTATGCACATCAGAATGCATTCTTCATTTCTGAGGTTTTTAGTAAAAGTAAATGTTCATGTAGACAGATTCACAGTGTCCATCTCACAAACACTGCCAGACATTTTTGAGCAAGAAAAATTGAGCCATGCATTTTTTCACAAAAGTATACAAACATTGATGGAATCCTTTCGCTTTCTAAAGGTCAGGCAAAGGAAATCATCAACGCTTGTCAGAGTGTCAGTTTGTACAGCGTCCTGTATTTACAGGAGTGACCAATTTGAGAGGTTTGAAAAAAGTCTTCAGCTGTGGCAAACTGATGTCACAAGATATGCATCTCTTGAGAGGCTTGAAAACATTTGTGTTTCAGTTGATATGTTTTCACATTTATGTTTCAGTTCACACATTTTCAGGAGCAATTTTTGGATCATGACATACAGAAGAAACCACAGAATATATCATACCTTGAAATCCATTTGGATAAACAGAAAAGGAGGAGACAGGAGCAACATCTCACATGCAGTTGAACAAACTTTTGTATGTGAATTGTCAGACATTTTACAAACAGTGCACGAGCAGTGCTAAGGGAAAATTCTTCAGTTTTGTCAAAAACCCAGAGTCAGGACAAATTGAAAGTTCATTTACATTAATAACTTGGGGCAAGGGTTTTGTTTGTGTTTCTATAGAACGAGGATCGAAGTGGGTGTCGGCAAGGCACGTGAAACCTCATCGGGTACAGATGCCAGTGAACATGGACCAGAGAAGCAGAGAAGCAAGCACGCAGACAAAGATGGACAGCAACGCTGCAGACGTCTCGTCAGACAACGATTGGGAACTCAGAGACTTGGGGTTTTTCTGGGGAATCAAGTGTTGTTTGGATGTTGCTGCATTGCGGGGTTTCTCACAGAGGTTGGGGACATGGACATGGGGTTCAGACAGATAGTGTTCATGTACTTCATTCCTTTGCTTGTTGCCTTGGGCAATGGGACAGGCTTTCCCGTGAGACAACTAAAGGAAAAGGTGTGGGAGACTTTGGCAAAGGCAGCGGGTCTGGACAGCATTTGCCTGACCCATTCAGAACTGGGGGAACAATTTTTGACATGCTTGGTAGGTGTGCCAGTGAAGGAATGTCCAATTCCAGGGGACACCCCTCCAAAAAGGTTCTGAAGTCCTTTTCGGATCCTATGGAGGGATGGCGTGTCTGGACACTGTTCCTTCCTGTGGCTCACTTTGAACCTCCAAAGTTGGCAAATTTTTGGATCGACAAAAATGGGATTTGGTACCAAATTCAATCCATTGAGAGTGGCAAAGATAGATAATCAGATAGTAGATATCATTCCAAGTCAGTTCTTTTATAGAAATGCCTGGTGCAATCACACCAAAGTGACAAGCAAACTATCCCTTCAACACCCAGCCACTTTACCGAAGGGAATGTTTTTTCATTTGCAGGGACAGAATTTGGCCTGCTATCCCTGCAAAAGTCAAAAGCAGTCCATGCAGCATTGAGGAGTTCTCATTGATAACACCTGATTTGAAAACTTTAAAGGAGCAGACACACAGGAAAGAAAAAAGGTCCTTTGAACAATATAGCCAAATTGTGATAATAATGTTTGTACTTGGGACAAGGCTCGGAGAATTGCAGTTGCAATTTTCTCACCCCAAAAACAGCGTTGGGGGTGGCCTTGACACAATTGGACCACATAGCATGCTGGATTGAGTAAACATAATCGTGCCATTTCGTCTGCACTGAGTGACATGTTAACAAATATCAGCAGTGCAAGACAAGCGGTGCTTCAGAACAAGGCAGCAGTTGGTTATTTGCTGCTGTCACATGGGCACAGATGTGAAAAATTTGAGGGGACATGCTGCATGAACTTGCTTGATCATTCAAAATCTATTCATGAAAATATGAAACAAATGCAAAGTAGTATCAGCAAATTGAGAAAAAAGAAACTTACAGGATTCTTGTGAAATGATTTCATTGGCTTTTTTAATCTTTCACCATTGTGGAAAAACTTTTTAAAATAGTGTTATATATTCTTATAGGGTTTATAGTTCTACTTGTTCTGCCATGCATTTTCATGTGCATTCGAAGAGCCTTGAACAACATGGCAAAGCAGGTGTTTCTGGTTCAAACAGGGAGGGGAGATGTGGGAACTCAAAATGTCTCTCAGACATTTTTAGAGGTTCCAGGCCTTGGTCAGAAGCATTCTAGACCCTGCCAGACAGCTGAAAAACAGCTGTGATTTTGAGTTTGAGCCATGGAATGAATTACCAACTTTGGAGGTGGAACAAGCAATCACAAAAGGTTAGATAGTATAGTAAAAGTAGTTACAAAGTAGAGGGGAAATTTTTTTAGTATTGTACAGGGGGGTTTTAACACATGTACAGGGGGGTTTTCACTTTGTACATGGGGGTCAGAAGTTCTAAGATGGAGGAAAGTGGGCTGATCCCATCCTTCTTCCTTCTTCTTCCTTACCTCCATGTTCTTGGTGATGTTGGCACTCACAGATTGGTTTAGAGTAGAAAAACACTTGGCAACGTAGGTAGTAGGTATTGGGGAATAATTGTAAACATGTTATACGTAATATATCTTATAAAAGATAGCAGCAACCCTGGGCGGAGAGAGAGACGAAGAAGACAGCAGATAGAGAGGATGTCAGGGTGTGTGTGTGCCTCTACCCAGGCCACTGATCAAATAGCTGCAGTCCAAGAACATAATCTGTTAGATAACTAGCAATAAACTGCCTTGAGACCGAACAGCTAAGCCTGCGGAGTTTTTCTTTGGAAGCACGGGTTGGAGGAGGAATTTCACCACCACATGTGGCCCCAAAACAAGGCTGGGGTTCCCACATCCATGCTGGCTGAGGATCCACGTGCTTGGGTGGAGGGAAGAACCGTTTTGGTGGAGTTTCTACCCCACTGTCTCCAAAATCTTGGTCTTTTCCCCAGTTTTTCCACCATCTGGCTGCAGAAGACACCCTTGGGCAATAGGAAATCAAAATCGTGGAATCCCTGAAGTTGGAAAAGACCTTGTCCTGGTTGAGAGCAAATTTGGGAGAGAACCTCCAAAGGGATTCCTCTGGAAAGCAGATTCAATTGGCTCCTCCCCCAGCCAGTTTGGGAAAAGTATCTCCTTGGAGAACAGTGGAAAAAACTGTTTTTTAAAGAATAAAACCTAAACAATATTAAACAATAAAACCTCTTGCTGCTCTAAAAGAGAGACAAACTCAGGAAGTCCCTCCGTGGGTTGTAGCTCAGCTCACTCAGTCTCTTATCAGTCCCTCCAGTGCTGGAAATGCCACAGTCCAGGCCTGGCCCGCTGGGCCACAGGTGTGAGCTGCCGGTGCTCTTCTGGGTGTTCAGGCCAGAGCAGGTTTAAACAGGTCCAAAGAAAAGGGAAAAACAGCCACAGTCCAGGGAACTTCTCTGCCACAGCTAGCTAAAACTAATTAACAGCAAAGGAGAGATCTGTACCTCTGTCTGTCCATCTGCAGACAACCCGGCCCAGGAGCAGGAATGTGGAGGAGTGAGTGCAGTTTCTGAAAACAAACTCTGCCCTTCTCTCCCTCCTTTGCTCTCGGAACAAGTCTTAAAGGTGCAAAAATTATAACTCACTATAAACAGAACAGACAACTGGAGATACAAGCATCATATAGTCAACCTAGGACATACCTCCAAGACCATTCAGTATTCCTTGATGCCACCAGAAGATAGGATTGAATGCAAAAGATTTTATGGAGTTGGAAGTCATTAAATCTGCTCTCCCCAAGGAATTCCCATTGTTGGTCTGTGCCCCAATGGATGTTCCTGCCACTGGGTTCATCTAGGTGCCCACAGGGAACGAGGAAGATGTAGAGCCTCCCAGCCAAGTGTCTTCCCAACACAGATGACCAGGCCCATAGATCACCAAGACTGCCCAATGAAGGTCACTGAGGATCATCCAACGTGGATCCTCCCATACGGAATGGAGCTGGGATGAGCATAAGAAGCTCTTCCCACCCTTGGGGAACTCACAGGGCTTCCCCCCTTAGTGGCGCCTCCGTTGGTGTTTGATCAAGGCTGATCTCTGTGAGAAGCTCTTCCCACACTTCCCACACTCGTAGGGCCTCTCCCCGGTGTGGATGTGCCGGTGCTCGGTGAGGTGGGAGTTTTGCTTGAAGCCCTTCCCGCAGTCGGGGCAGCGGTAGGGCCTCTCCTCGGTGTGACTCCGCTGATGTACAAGGAGACTGGAACTGATCCGAAACCTCTTCCCACACTGGGAACACTCGTAGGGCTTCTCCCCGCTGTGGATGCGCTGGTGCTTTCTCAGGTCTGAGTGCCACCCATAGCTCTTCCCACATTCCAAGCAGGTGTAGGGCCGTTCCCCAGTGTGGATCACCTGGTGCCGAATCAGGGCTGAGCTTTCTCTGAAACTTTTCCCACATTCCCCACACTTGTAGGGCTTTTCCCCAGTATGGATCTTTTTGTGTTCCGTAAGCTGGGAGTTGAGGCTGAAACTCATCCCACACACCCCACACTCGTAGGGCTTTTCTCCAGTGTGGATCCTCTCATGTCTCCTCAGGCCAGAGCTCTGCCTGAAGCTCTTCCCACATTCCCCACACTCATAGGGTTTTTCCCCAGTGTGGATCCTCTGGTGTTGCATCAGGTAGCCCTTCTGGCTGAAGCTCATCCCACATTTCCCACACTCAAAGGGCTTTTCCCCAGTGTGGATTACCGAGTGCTGCATCAGGCTGCTCCTCTGGCTGAAGCTCATCCCACATTCCCCACACTCAAAGGGCTTTTCCCCAGTGTGGATCCTCTGATGTTGGATCAGAATGGAGTTCTTGCTGAAGCTCCTCCCACACTCCCCACACTCAAAGGGCCTCTCCCCGGTGTGGAATCTCTGGTGAAGTCTCAGGCTGGAGCTCCAGCGGAAACGCTTCCCACATTCCTCACACTCGTAGGGCCTCTCCCCAGTGTGGATCACCTGGTGCTCGATCAGGTTGGAGCTCCGGCTGAAACCCTTCCCACATTCCAAGCACTTGTGGGGCTTCTCCCTGCCACGAGGTTTCTCCACCAGCTCTGAGCTCTGGCTGGATCTCTGCCCGCCTTCCTGGCTCAGGGGGGCTCTTTCCTCCCCACAGCTCCCTGGGCTGGGTTTGCTGCCACTCCTTGTGCGGGATCTCCAGGGCTTTTCCTCCTCCTCCATTTCCTCCATTTTTATTCCTCCCCGGGAATGAAAAATCCTGGTCTGGGGGAAAAAAAAAAGAACAGAGCATCTTGGACTGGGAGTTCCTCCTGTCCCCACTTCATCTCACCAAGTCATTGGGCATTGTGTGTCTATAAGAACCTCCAAAACACCAAGGTTCAGCATAAAAATCCTCAAAACTTTAAGACACAGATCAAAACCTCCCCAAACATCAAGATTCAGTAAAAAATTCCTCCAAAACATAAAGATTCAGCCCCTAAAAAAAATAAAGCACCAACATTTAACCCAATAAAGCTGAGAAATGCCGTGATTCACTCCTGTGAAAATCGTGGAACCCCTCAACAGTCACCTGCTGCATGTGGGGTGGCAATGCTCCTGGGGCTAAGGGGAGGCTATAGATACACGGAGGGATGGAACCTTGTGGTGATCCTTGTTTCTGCTCCTCCTCCTCCTCCTGTGTCTCTACTCTTCCTCACACTCCTCTTCCTCCTGCTATTCCTCCTTCTCCTGCACAATCCCACCCTCTCCTGCCACCTGCATCCTTTGACCATTTTGTTCCTAAAGCCTGCTTCTCCTTCCCTTCTCCTCCTGCCCCCAGGCCCAGCACCCACTGCCGGCTCCCTCTTCCCCCCAGACCCACAGCATCCCAGCGCAGGGGCAGGGATGGAGCTGGGGCAGGTCGGGCTGGGGCAGCGCTGGGCTCTCGGCCGCTCCCGCCCGCACTCGGTCCCCACTGCAGCCGCTCCCGCCAGGACAGCGCGGGGGGGCCCGGCCTTGGCGCTGCCCCACTCCCACCTCCCCAAATTCCCCTCGCGGGGCCATGGGGCCGAGGGGGGGCGCAGGTGGGTCCAGGTGGGGAATGCTGAGATAATTTCAAGAGTGGGTCCCCAAGAAGAAGAATTGGAATTTGTGGTAGACACAGGGGCAGAATTAACCTTTCTGTTAAATATTCCAAAAGGTTATAGTGTAAGCAAAGATACTGTAAAAGTAACAGGAGCAAAAGGAGAGAGTTTCACAGTACCCGTTATTAAAAATGTGGTAATAGAGGGAGAAACTAGATTTTGGATGAGGGATAATTTCTTGGTCCCAGGGGCAGGTAGCAATTTATTGGGACGAGATTTACAAGTGAAATTAGGAATAGGGGTTGTTCCAAAAGATGGGAAGATGACAGCTAGACTTTTAAAACTAGGCCAGGAAGATGGAAGAAGAATTAGCAAGGAAGTTTGGGCTGGGGAGGGAAATAGGGGAAGATTAAATATTGACCCCATAAAGATTACAATTGAGAAAAAAAAATTGTGCCATACATGTACGGCAGTATCCTGTATCTTTAGAAGGACGGGAATGTTTAAAGCCAGTAATAGAAGGACTAACAAAGGATGGGACATTAGAACCTTGTATGTCTCCCCATAATACCCCAATACTCCCAGTAAAGAAGCCTGATGGGAGCTATAGACTGGTACAAGCCTTAAGGGAGGTTAACAGAGGAACTCAGACCCGCTATCCAGTGGTACCAAATCCTTATACTCTTTTCAGTAAAAGTTCCTCCCCAGCATCAGTGGTTTAGTGTAGTGGACCTTAAAGATGCCCAGGAGAGCAAGTAATCTTTGCTTTTGAATGGAAGGACCCACTAACTGGGAGAAAACAGAAATTAAGATGGACAAAACTACCACAGAAGTTTACAGAATCCTCAAACTTATTTGGACAAGCTTTAGAAACAATACTACAAACATTCCCCACTCCCCCTGGAATACAAGTTATCTAATGCATAGATGATCTTTTACTTTCTAGGAAAGCTGAAGCTGAAGTTAGAGAGGCTACTATAAAGCTTTTGAATTTTCTTGGGGAAAAAGGATTAAAGGTATCAAAAGGGAAGCTGCAATTTGTAGAATCAGAGGTAAAATATCTTGGACACTTGATTAGTAAGGGTAGTTGGAAGCTCAACCCAGAATGAAACACAGGGATTCTATCCCTTCCCCCTCCCTCTTCAAAGGGGGAAATCAGAAAGATACTCAGATTATTTGGATATTATAAATTGTGGATTGAAGGATATACACAGGCAGTAAAATTTTTGAATAAAAAAATTGACAGAGGGAAATGATATAAAATGGACCAAAAAGGATAATGAAAAATTAAGAAAAAAGAAGTTAAAACTAGCCCCAATATCAACTTTAAGCTTACCTTCACTAGCAAAACCCTTTCATTTGTATGTAAATGAAGAAAAGGGGGTAGCTCATAGGGTTTTGTTTCCAGAGTGGGGAGGAGTAAAGAGACCCGTGGCTTATTTATCAAAGATGTGGGATCCAGTAAATCAAGGCTGGCCAGTGTGTATTCAAGCTATAGCAGCTACTGCAATCCTAGTACAGGAAAGTCGTAAACTGACTTTTGGAGGTAAATTAATTGTGTACTAAATTTCTTCCAATTTGCATTGTGATTTTTATCTTGAAATACATAATTTACTGTACTCTAGGATTGAAAAACTAGTTTACAGCTGTGACATAGCAAAACCTGCTATTAATTTGAGTCAATGCAGGCTGTTCAATCAAGTGTTCTCAGTGTGTAAAGTTAAACTAAAGGTAACACCAGCTGCTTGGTAGGTCAATGAGAAACATTTTTCCTTCCAACCAGTCCTTTTTCAAGTACCCAAATGTATTTTGCTTACTTAGTTTTTTTGTTTTGTTTGTTTGTTAGTTTTTCTGGAAGTGCTAGCTACTTGCAGTGTATCTAGAACAGAAATTAAAATTGTGCATACAAAACACTTGTAAAAAAATAGGGCTCATTTTTTCCCACAATGGGAGGTTGCTACATATAGAAAAGGGAAACTACAAGGCTAAATGAAGAAAAAGTTTCAGTATCTTCTAATGTAAACAATTTGTTACTTCCAGCATCACAGTGGGTGTGTGACACACACATATGAAAAAGATGGTGAGGGAGATCTCTGTTTACTACGGTTTCCTATTTCTTGAATGAGTTAGAGAGCTATGAAGCAATTGTGATTCCTTGTGTGGATTACCCAGGCCTGCAGGGAGGGCTTGGCCATGGTTCCCTCTGTGCTGCAGGCAGCCCTGCAGCGTGGCAGCAGTGGCTTGCCTCTGGTGAGTTTGCAGGCAGGGTGCTCCAGCACTGCAGTGCTCAGGGGCAGTTTCCTATTTTGACACCAAAGCTTAAATTCAAGAGTGCCTCTTCCCATCCAGTTATTGTTTGTACTGTAAGAACCTCTTCAGAGAGTGTCTCCTGGCAGTCAAAAAGAGAGTATTGCAGAGATAAATTCCTTACTTGCTGTCTCCCCCACTGTATCCACATTTTGTCTATTCCCTCTTCAAATTGTAGATTTGTAAAACTCATGCTCTGTGTCCTCAGATGCCCTTCCCAAATCAAACCTTGGCTTCTTTGCAAATTATATTGCACTAACAAGCATTGCCTTAAATTTTTTATTGCAGGCAAGATCACTTCAGAAGTAAGTTTTTGTTTACCTTGTTCCTACAACCCTTTCAAGCTTGTGAATGGAAAATTGTGACAGCAAAATAAGTCTTTAGTTTTAGCACTGTCAGCTGTGGGTAGCTGGTAGCCCTTGGTGGAGGGTGCCGTGAATTAAAGGCCTGCAGAACACACATAACAAAAGTAATTAAATTTGTAAGGAAGTTGAAAAAGGAGGGAGAGGTGATTGGCAGACTCACCTCTCCAGAATGTAGGACTAATGTTAGAAAGTGGACTGATATTGGAATGTGGATGTTGAAATGTGAAGAGAGAAAAAGAAAGCGAAAGAGAGAGAAAGGGAGAAGAGAGAAGAAGAGAGAAGAAGAAAGAGAGAAGAAGAGAGAAGAAGAAAGAGAGAAGAAGAGAGAAGAGAGAAGAAGAGAGAAGAAGAGAGAAGAAGAGAGAAGAAGAGAGAAGAGAGAAGAGAGAAAAAGAGAGAAAAAGAGAGAAGAGAGAAAAAGAGAGAAGAAGAGAGAGAAAGAGAGAGAAAGGGAAAGAGAGAGAAAGAGAAAGAGGGAGAGCGAAATACACCCCAAAGTCCCCATACCGTAGCTATTTGTAAGTTCTCCCCCATTCCTGCTAGACAGAGTGACAACAAGGGGAGGGGAGTGAGGAAGTACAGTCAAAGGCAAAGCTGTGAAAAAGAGGGAGAGCTGGACCACCAATAGAGATAAGATCAAAGCAGAGATAGCTGACTCTCACAATGTGCTTTATTTTTTTAAACAAGACTTCTTTTTTTTCCTTCTGATTTTTGTTGTTAAGGAAAGGAGGCTTTTGCTCTGAAGAATGGGTCTGTAAGACTAAAACAGTTGGATGTTGCCTAAAAAGCAAAAAACCAAGAGATGTGATACATCTTGTGTTAAATTTGGGCTAGTCTTTTTTTATTTAACTAATTATAGCTCACAAGAAGAAGAATTGGCCTCTGCAGCAATTAGCACAGCTGGATACAAGAAGAAGAAGCAGCTATAGAAAAAGTTTTTAGTTAAACCCAGAAAGTTTTGAAGAAAACTAATTGTGAAAGTTAATGCAGTATTGTTTTTCTTTTCTTTTAACACTGTGTTATTAAGAAGTCCTTTCCAGGTACTACTAAAGCAGCAATCCCAACCATGGAAAAGAGGGTGAATTCATGCCAGCAAAATAAAAGAATTTGTGAAGAAACGTGAGGAATGGACTATCACATCTAAACCGGGTGATACCAAATTGACTTTCAACCAGGACTGGGTGGTAATGGTTTGGGAAGACCCAAACGATCCAAGGCAGGTACAAAGAATAACACCTAACTGAGAAATAAGGCAAAGCTTGCATCACTGGTTCTAAGCCCTGCCTGAATAAGCCCTGAGACGCCTCCGACACCTCCTTGGCAGAGGAACACTGCCACTTCAAACAGGAGGATCGGGAGTGTTTGAGTCAAAGAGTTCTGATAGTCTGGCCTTAGCCTGTGACTTGTACAGGCAAGAAGGGAAATTGCCATTAATACTATGCTGTATACTTTATTTGATTCATCCCCATATTGGACATGGCAGCTGGGTTATAAGTGAATGTTTAAATTATGAGAATAATTGGCATTGTAGCTCACAAAATCTATGTTCTTGTGGCAAGAAGTATTGAGTACTGAATCAATCCCCTATACAGAAAGACCTCAAAAACTGAAGTAATAAATTGCTTTTGTAGATGGGGATTATCAATGCCTGTGGACTGAGAGATACCTGAGGAATGGTGGAAAACCACAGTTAAAAGGTGTCAAAAACAATTTGCCTGGAAATGAGTAAAAAAGGAGTGACAAGGGAAACAGAGGGCAAGCCTGGATTGAGCACTGAACTCACCAGCGAGAAGATCACACGTACCTGCTGTGGGCAGCAGCCCCACAGGCAGGGGAGGTGGGGGTATAAGCCACGCCAGACCTCTGTCATTCCTGTTTCTGTCTCTCATTTGTTGTCTTTTCCCTTCTGAGATAGCAGCAAGATCGTGTCACAAATGCTACAGAAAGTATCACATGGAAAGAAACCAAAGTTCCTTTTTGGTACACACACCCATGTCAACAGCCACTGTTATAACCCATCCAAATTAAGTACCTGCAGGAAAAAGGGGGAAAATTATCACATTACAAAGAACTTAGGAAAAAGTAGTAATACTTGGGGCATGGAATGTCCAAAAGGAGAGAGATGGATTTGTTTTACATTTGATCTTAGAAATATAGTCCAAGATTCGGTAAAGAGACAGTTAGTAAAAAAAAAGGTAAAACAAGCACAGCAGTCTAGCTCTGTGTTAACCCCAAATTATATCCTCAGTCATATTAAATGACTCCAAGCAGTTATAGAGAAGATAATAAACAAAGCTGCTCAGGCATTGGAATTAATATTGAGTCTGCAAAGCCAAACATCACCTGCAGTGCATTAAAATAGGTTGGCTTTACGCTACTTATTGGCTAAAGAATGGGGTGTACAGATTGTTGAAAATAGATGGCAATGAGGATGTCATCCTGGAAAAAACAAAGGATATCAGAAAAAAATTATGACCCAGGTATCAGTCCAAAAATGGGAAAATAACGTTATAAAACTAGCAGGTGGGGTAATGTATTGAGAATGGGATGGTGGAAGAAATTAGGATTCTTCCTTTTATGTGTTACAAGTGTTTTGATATTTCTTCTTTGTTTAATCCCATGTTTTATTTGATTACCAACAGAGTCCAAAGAATGCAAGAGGACAGGAAATATTCTTTATAAATCATTTGGCTTGAGCAGTAAGAGGTGGGATTGTGAAAAATGCATATTTATGATTGGCTTTTCACAAACATTACAATGAATATTATATGTGTAATGTTAGAAAGTTATGCTGTATTAATTCCCTTACATATTGTGTTAAGTGTAGTTTTAGGTTACAACATTATGTTAAAATAGAGACAATGTATGTGGGGGGAGTTTTCTTTTTAGGAATGAGATGCTCCCTTCGAAGAACACCTAAATCTTCCAAAGGAGAGGAATTTACGGCTTCTTATCAGGAGAAGCCAATTTCTTCAGGCCTTGCTCAGACTTGAAGATGCCAGAGGATTAAAGGGAACAGTTGACATGCAACAGAGTTTCTTGTTTAGAACAGAATGTATGCATAACCATGAAGGATGTATGACTATGCAACAAGTGTCTTGGTTTAAGGGTGATTCCTTTGTTCACAAGTCAAGCTTTTCTTGACTTAGGGTCTGAGAGCATCTGGACATCCGTAATTCTTTGCTCTTTTTGTCTTGTAATTGTCCTAACTCTAATTGTATTATTATTTTTAAAACCATTTTATTACTATTAAACTTTTAAAATTTTAAAAACCAAGTGATTAGAGTTTTTCAAAATTTTCAAAACTAGATGAGATTTAAAGGTGACCCTTTAACTCATGAACAATAAATAGATGATTTCAAGGAAAACAAAAAAGCAGTAGATTGTGGGGGGGGCACAACTGAGGCTGCTGAAGGCTGCTGTGGAAGAGAAGCTGCATTCCAGGCACCCAGGAGGAGCTTCAGAAATGCAAATTAACATTGCTGGGGCAAAGTGGGGACAATGTACCTGGCTCTTCTTGCCTGGGGCAGGAATTGGCTGATTCCCTCTGCCCCTCACCCCAGGCTCTGCCTGCTTGCACAGATGGAATCTGCACAGCTGAAGGCAGAGCCCATGCTGAGGATCTCTGACTGCAACAGAAATGGCTGAAGCTGCAAAGGGAAACAGCAAATGGAGAATGTTGGGAAAACTTCACTAAAATAAGGGGGGGATCATCCCTCTGCCCACTCCAACATCTGCTGTCACTGTCTGTGCTGTACAGGGTGTATCAGAGCACTGGGGGTTTTGCTAGAACAAGTTCAGGGAAATCAGTTGGAATTCGAGTATATATGAAGGAGTAAGAAAAAAAATGGTCAATTGATGCAGCCCCAGCTTGAGGGAGCGCCCAAACATGGGGAAAAGATGAACGGCCACCAGAACAAATCCTACAACACCATGGACCAGCCCCTGGGAACCAAAACGATTTTGTGAAAAATGCATGTTATATGGCTCTGTGCAGATAGTTACTATATGTATTATGTTATAATGATAACTTGTGCTGTATGAACATCTTAATAGTATGGTAAATGTAGCTTTGTAGATAAAATTAAGCTTTAGCAGTTAAAAGAGAAAACATGCATGTGTGTGTGTGGCGGGGGGGGGGTTAAGGAATGAGAACACCTAAATTCGCTCAAGGAACACCTAAATTCTCCAGAGAAGAGCAATTTATGGTTTTCTTACTAGAAGAAGTTAATTTCTTCAGGCCATGCTCAGACTGGAGGATGCCGTGGGGATTAAAAAAAAATAGCTGACATACAACAGACAGAGTTTCTTGTTTGAAATAGAATGTATGCATAACCATGAAGGATATAAGAATATGCAACAGTGTATTTTTTTAGGGGTGATTCCTTTATTCACAAGGTATTCTTGTTGTGGCTTAAGCACCCAAGAGAGCATCTGTCCATCTGTAAGTCTTTGCTTTTTAATGTCTTGCAATTGTCCTAACCCTAAATTTTTATTAGTCTAATTGTATTCCTACTTCTATAACCATTTTACTAGTATTAAACTTCTAACATTTTAAAAACCAAGTGATTGGCGTTTCTCACAAATTCATATCAGGAGACAGAGAACCCATTTTTCCTTAGAATGGCATAATTTGATTACAAGCTGTCCTCAGAATAAGAACCAACCAGACAGCTCCAGCTCCTGACCTTCCTGCCGACCAATCCACTGAAATGAGGAACACAACATTTCACCAGGGGATGGGATCAGATTATCTGTGAACAGAAAAAGCAGGAGTTTGTGGAAAACTAAATGGCTCAAAGCCCGCTGTTGGCAAAGAGATGACGAGAAAACTGCTAAAAATGATAAGAAAGGAAATAGGAGAGCAGTTTATGTATTGGTCCAAACATGGAAAGGATGGGAATGGGACACGCTTTCCTGGCTCCCCAGCACACCAGGGGTTAAAGGAATGCTGCTTCTCCTCTTCTGTGCTGCAGCAACTCTCATCTTTTTACCATGCTCCACACCTTGGCAGTGCAGCTCATCCAGCAGCTGAGCCAGGGCATGCAGGTGGCAGCCAGGCCTCCTGATCCACAAACGGATACAAAAGGACAGGGAATGAGGGCACCGAGAATAATCCCAAAACCAAAGAGGACCCGGGAAGGACAAAACAGAGTCAAGGAGTGAATCTGCCTGGAGATAGGGCCGGGCACTTGTAGATAAGGAAGCAACGAAAGAATCCATCAGTTCCAATAAATGTTACAAATTGACCCAGAGAGCTGCTCAAAGTCCCGCTACATTCCTGAACTTCGAGGAGAAGAACAAAGACTGAACAGAGCCATGAATATCGGCTGTTCTACAAAAGGAGGGTGCACATTAACGAGGACAGGCTCCAGGCGCATCGGGAAGTCGGAACCTTCCAAGGAACTCAGCCGGTGGGCAAAGGCAGAGGGAGATGCGGCCGGGAAAATGAGGATAAAAAGGAGGCTGCGGGCTACAGCCACGGCAGAGAGCGCACGGCAAATGCCCCACGGCCTCTGCCCCTGCTCGGCAATAAAGTCACTTTGACAGGACTCCTCGCTCTCCGCCGGGCACACGAACCTCCGGCGACGGGAATTTCCCCGCCCGCTCCCGGCCGCGGGGCAGCCCCTCTGTCCTACCCACAGCAGCCGGGCCGAGCCAGCGCTGCTCCGGCAGCGGCTCCTGCCCGGCCCCGGCGGGAAGGAGACCGCGGGCAGCCGCTCCCGCAGCGCCCTCAGCCCGGGGCCGGCACGGGCCGGACACGGCACCGGCGAGCCGCCGGAGCCCCCTGCCGCCCCCTCCGCCCGCAGCCGGCCCCGAGCCCCCGCAGAGCCCAGCGCGGCTCCCACCTGCGCCGGGGCCGCCTCCGAGCTCCGCCGCCGCCGCCTCACCGCGCTCCGGCCGCTGCCGCCGCTGCCGGGCCCGCACAGCCGCTCGGCCAATGGCGGCGCTGCGCGGCCACGGCCGCCCTCAGCCCGCCGCCGGGGCCGCGCCGCGCCCCGCTCCCACCAATCAGCGCGCCGCAACCGCGACTGACGGCACCGGCGGCCAATGGCAGCGAGCCCGGGGCGGGCTCTGCGCACGGCCCCGCCTCGCCCCGCGCTCTCGGCGCCCCCGGGCTGCGTGAGGGGAAAGCCGGAGATGAGGAACAGCCCCGGCACGGGCCCGGGCCGAGCCGGGATTGAGCTGCCCACACAAACAAACTTCTCCGCGCCTCCCGCCACGGCTTTCCCGGCCCTGCGCCTCCCGTGCCTCCGCCTCTGCGGGAAGCCCAGGAGCCTCACTTCTCCTGCCCCTCGTTAGCGCATCAGTGCTTCGCTTTGATTTCCCCCGAAAAGGGAAACCTGCCCAATGCCCTGTGGGTGGGTGGGGGAAGAGAGAGATTTCTGGCAGAAAACTCCAAAGACTCGGAGCAGGAGAAGGAGAAGTCAGTGCAGAGCCTTAAATGCAGCTTTCCCCACGCCTCCCTGCTCCCAGCTGCACCTCCTCCCCCGGCAGGGCAGGAGACAGGGAATGGGGCCATGCTCAGCTCATCCCCCGGGGCTTCTCCCTCTGCTCAGGGACAGGAGTCGTTCCCTGCTGCACCCTGCGCTCTCTCCCGGCCGAGACTTCTCCAGGAACTTCTCGGAGCGGAGTCCATCCCCTGGGCACAGCCCCCTCCGAGTGCTGCAGCGTGGGTCACTGTGCCACGGGCTCAGTCCTGCCAGGACAGGCTGCTCCAGCGGGGCCCCTCTGCCCGCGGGCTCACAGCCTCCTCTCAGGCATCGCCGAGCTCCAGCCCAGCTCCTGCAGGGGCTGCAGGGGATCTCTGCATCCCCATGGACCTGCAGGGGATCCCTGCATCCCCATGGACCTGCAGGGGATCTCTGCCTCCCCATGGACCTGCAGGGGATCTCTGCCTCCCCATGGACCTGCAGGGGATCTCTGCGGCCTCATTGTAATATATGTTATGGAATAATTTGTGCTTATGTAAAATATACATCAAGTCAGTTGTGCTTGTAGAAAAAGATTCTTAAAGTTCTATATGGCCAGTGGCTGCAGCCGGGGCTGGAGAAACCACAGCTGGAAGAGAAAGAAAGACCTAATTTACAAATGAAAAAAGGTAGCTGGGTGCAGAGATGGGCTCTTTCCGGGGACAATCCAGGAGACACCCAACGTTTAACCCCTGGTCTGCCGGGGAGCCAGAAAACCAGGCACACGGGCACCCCACCCTTGCAGCTGCTGAGGAGGCTGCTGGGCTGTGCTTCAGCAGAGGAGATGGAATGTGGCTTACCACTCTGTCCTTCTCTAAAAACGGAGAATGGGTCAGGAGGTTTGGGCTCTGAGCACACAGCAGCCTGGCCCAGGCACAGGCCGTGGTGGGACAGGGGCACAGGAGCCTTCTGTGACTGACCGTGGCTCTCTGGTTTCTCTCTGCAGGCTGCCAGCTCCTCATGCCATGGAAACGGCCCCACTCGGCCTGCCAGTCTGGGAGGGCTGGAGGGCTGTGTAACTCATTTGCTGTCAAAAATAAATTGTGTTTTTTTGTCATTGTCATCATCAGAATATTTCTTTCATCCTTTTCCAAGTTTTTGGCCCCTCCAGGGTAATATTTTTGTGTCCTTCCTCAGACAGTTGATGGCATTTGGATGGGGGGGTAAGCAATGTGAAAAGTTCAACAACAGCTCCAGTTGCCAACTGCAGCAGCCCCTTCAGGAGCCCTGAGCTGCCAGCGAGGTCCACGTGTGCCTTGCAAAAGGGAGTGGTTTGCAGCGATGGGGTTGTTGCCCTGCTGCAAAAGCTGGGAGCAGATCAGAAGTGGCAAAATGCCATTTTGGCTCAACCCCACCCAGGTTCTTTATCTTTTCCCTCTGCTCGGTGATAGGCAGACAGGGCTGGATCCAGCCAGGTTCAAGTTCTGGGTGCTCCCTGGCATCAAAGGGATCAACTAAACTCTTGTATGCAGTGACTGCAATAGGGCTACTGAAGGAAAAAAGGGAATGTCATGAGATGGGGAATCCTTCTTGTCTCCTTTGTCTCCCCAGGAGCCCCTTGGAAAGGGAAATACCCACTGGGTTTATCTGACTCCTTCCCAGCCAGCCTTTCCCTCGCTCCCGGGTCTCATTTGCTCCGCAGGATTCACCAGCTCGCTCAGCTCAGAGGAGCTCTCAGAGAAGAAAACGCTGCCTGGCGTGGGGCTGCCCGATCCCTGTCTCACCTTGATTCCATTTGCCCCCTCCCTGCCCCATCCAAGAGACCGAAGGATCCCCCACAGCCCCACGGTCCTGCAGCAGATCCCGGCACGTTCCCTGCTCCGCTCCTTGGTGCCCTGGGAGGCTCCAGAGCCCTCCCTGTGTGCAGGACAGCGGCTGCAGCACCGCTGCGCCCGCGGGCGAGCAGCGCCCAGGAGCAGCTGCGCCAGCTCCGAGCCTGAAGGGAATCCTCAGCGCACACAAATGACAGCTGGCACTTCAGGGGCTGGCAGGAGAAGCTCAACCCATCTGCTTGCTGCCCTTCCCAGCCATGGCCACGCTGGTGCAATTGGAAGAGTCGCCCCTGCCCAGGAAGCTCTCAGGTCGAAGAGAGGAGCAAAAGCCACGGGTTTCTGAGGTGTTAGCTGCCACTGCCTCTGGTTTTCCTTCCAATTCCTAAGGGGTTTTGACTGGTTTTACCATTTCAACACTTTCTGTGTAGAATGCTTATTTTATGATTGGCTTTTCACAAATGTTACAACGGATATTATATGTGTAATGTTAGAAAGTTATGCTGTATTCATTCTCTTAAGTAGTGTGTTAAATAGAGTTTTAGGTAACAACATAATATTAAAATAGAAACTCTGCGATGTAGGATTTTTTTACTTGCTCAAGCAAGAGATGAGATAATCAATGAACTCTTCACACAGGGATGGCGGTGACTTGGGGCACATAAAGAGTTACAACCTCCTTATCAGAAAAGACAAACATTCTTCCATCTTGTCTCCATCTTTATGGAAGCACCAGGATTAAGGGAAAGACAAAATCCAGAAAAGTTCCTAATTTGCAAGGAATTTATGCATCATGTATGAGATACATGAATAGGCAATAGGCTATTGCTTTTAAGGTTATTCCTTTGTTCACAAGGCATGCTCGTCCTGGCTTAAGTGTCCGAGAGCATCTGGATGTCTATAATTTTTTGCTTTTTATTGTCTTGTAATTGTCCTAACTCTAAATTTGATTACTCTAATTGTGTTACTATTTTTATAACCATTTAATTATTATTAAACGTTTAAACTTTTAAAAACCAAGTGATTGGCGTTTTTCACAACGTTCCAGGCTCCCGGGGACCCCCTTATCGGTCTGTCCGACCCCGCAGGCTGCAGAGGGTCCCCCCGCTCCGGTGCCGCCCTTCTCCGCTCCCCAGCCCCGCCCCGCCGGTACCGGGCGATCCCCGGTGGCTCCGGGCTGACGATGCAGCGCCTGCCCCGGGCAGCCCAACCCCACCGCGGGAGGGTCCCACGCATCCCCGGCCCAGCGCCGGGGCTCTGCCGGCAGCCAGCACCGGGACCCCAAAATTCTGCTGTCCTGGGGCCACCGAGCGGGCACCCGGCCCTTGGCCCTGTTATAGATACATATTATAATATTGGCTTTTTGCAAACATTCAATTGGATTTTATATGTGTGGTGTTACAATAACTTTGTTATATAGTTTTTATTTCTGTTGTTCATTGATTACGCTCAGACATACTAGTGCCATAGCTGATAGAAGCATGCTTGTGTTAAAATGCCTGCTTGGATGGGATAACATCCAGTGAGCACAGGATGAGGACACCTGTACAGATCTGCCAACCATCAGCACTCACCGTCTGAAGGCAGTGTGGGCCGGGGCCAAAACTGAAGATGATGATAAAAAAGGACCAAAACCACAACCAAGGAATACACATGCCCTAAAAAGGTGGAACCGAGGAGGAGCCATGCTGAACAGTTCTTGGAATATGTAAACTAGCTTGGGAAAAAGTTTACTATGCATAAGGGACTATGAATATGCAACCGGCTGGTGTAAGGGAAAAGGTATTCAAGGGGTATCTCCGGAGATAACCGTGTGCTCTTGGCTCAGTACCGAGATGCACCCGGCCCAAACAACCTTTGCTCTATGGCCTTGTCTCCTCTTGTCCTGTATTAAACTTTTTAAATGTTCCCAGGGCAGTGAAGGTGTTTTTCCCAGCCCCGAGCAGAGAGCTCTGTCCGGCGGCTCCCGGGAAAGGCGGCGGCGCTCGGCAGCGGCCCCGGCCCGCCCGGCCCGCGGGAATTCCCCGCAGCGGGACAAAATCCTGCCCCGAGGGAGCGCTCGGAACGCCGCCTGCGGCTCCTCCGCGCCCCGCAGGTGCCGCAGCTGCCCCGCTGCGGCAGGCGCGGCTCTGGAGCAGGGAGGCTCTGCGGGACCCCCGGGCTGTGCCCCCTCCCGGGCCGTGCCCCGGGGCTGATGCTCGGCCCGGGCTCTCTCGCTGTCCCGGCTCCCGCAGGCTCCCGGCGGGAGCGGCACCGCCCGCCCGGCGCCGCAGGGCCGAGCCCTGCCCAGCAAAGGCTCCGTGTCCACGGCCGGGCCCTGCCGGGGCTGCGGCCGCTGCCCGGCCCGGCACAACCCGCAGCGCCCGGCGCGGCTCCCTCCAGCCGGGCACTGCGGCTCCAACCAGGCGGAATATTCAGCGCACGGAATCTCTGTCAGCGCTGCTCACATTGCAAAACCAGCTGCTGCCGAGGCAATCCCAGCTCCCGCTGAAGCCTCCCACCCAAAATGCTGCCTTCAGCTTGGACACACCGGTAAGAAACCCAAGAGCAAACCGAAAGCTGATTAGAGAATCTTGCACAATCACACCCAAGAACATTTTGTTATAAAATCACAAATATTAACAGAAGCTGAGAAAGTCAACAATGTTAGAAAACAAGCTTCCAACAATGGGACTCGAAGAGCTAAGAGCATGTGTTTGAATGGAATAAGCCCTCTCTGACATGTGAGCAATGCCATGGAATTTCTCAAACCAGGGAAATAGGGAGGCCTGGCAGCAGCAGCTTCACACACAGCAATGACAGAGAACAGGGCAGGGCAAGAGGCTGACAAAACTCTAACCGCTACTTGCAATGAAGTACCTTTGTTTCCAGTTCTAATCTAGCCACTATTAATATAGAGTCCAAAAGACTAAAAATACTAGTAATAATAATAACTGTACCATTAATAGCAAAAAATTGAGAGAATAGAAATAATAAGAATTAATAGTGGTAATAAAAACCCTACCATACTTATACCAGGTTTGCATGGCCAGGTTTTGGTAAGGCAGGGGATCTAGGAGCAGCTTCTGTGAGAGCAGCTGTTCCTCCATGTCCCACAGAGTCAATTCCAGCTGGCTCCAGGACAGACTGGCTGCTGGACAAGGCTGGCCCAGTTAGAAATGGTGGTAACACCTTTGGAATAAGAGATTTAAGGAAATGGGTGATCCTGGAATTGTGGCTGTGAGCAGGGAGGAACAGGGTGAGGACCTGTGAGGGGAACAGCTCTGCACACCCCCAGGGCAGGGCAGGGCAGGGCAGGAGGGGCAGGAGCTGCTCCAGCTGCTGGAGCTGATTGCCCTGAGATTCCCCGGTCAGTCCCTGGTGAGGCAGCTGGGCCCTGCAGCCCATGGAGGGCACGGAGGGCAGAGATGCACCTGCAGCGCCTGGAGGAGCCCGTGCTGGAGCAGGGGGATGCCTGAGCGGAGGCTGTGACCCCATGAGAAACCTGTGCTGGAGCAGGGACCTGGCAGGGACCTGCAAACCCCTGGAGAGGAGCCCACACTGGAGCAGGGCCCTGCCAGGACTTGTGAGCCCATGGAGGAGCGAGCCACGCTGCAGCAGCTTGTGGAGAACTGCTGTCCGTGGGATGAACTCACCGTGGAGAAGTTCATGGAGAAGTGTCTCCAGGAAGGACCCCTGGCACAGCAGGGGAATGACTCCTCTCCCCAAGCAGCAGGAGAAACAACAGGGGATGAACTGACCAGAGCCCCCATTCCCTGTCTCCCTGCACCCACTGCGGGGGGAGGTAGAGATGGGAAGGAGGGAGGAAAAGGCAGAAGGTGTTTTTAAAGCTTTGTTTTACTTCTCACTATCCTGCCCTGATCCAGATAGCAAAAATTCCATTAATATCTCCAATTTTGAAAATGGTTTGCCCATGATGGCATTTGCTGAGTGATCTGTCGCAGTCCTTAGCTCTACCCATAAAGCTTTCATTCTGTTTTCTCCCTCCTGTCCTTCTCTGGAGGGGAGTGAGAGAGCAGCTTTGGTGGGTGCCTGACATCCAGCCAGGGTGAACAGACAACACTTCCTTTCCTTCATTCATTCTTTCTTTCCAGAGGTCACTGTGAAGGGTTGAGTGGGGCTTTGACAGAGGGAGTGAAGGTGGTGGGGAGTGGTGGGGACAGGAGCCACAGGGACGAGGGACAGGCATCAGAGGGGCCTGGGCAGCTAGCAGGGGGCACAGCCTGTCCCCCTGGCCCAGCAGCAGGGGACAGGGGGCACAGCCTGTCCCCCTGGCCCAGCAGCAGGGGACAGGGGGCACGGCCTGTCCCCCTGGCCCAGCAGCAGCCCCGTGCCCTGCCCAAGGCGCTCCCAGCAGGGGCTGGGCCCCAGAGGCAGGGGGAGACCCCAGCCCCGGGCAGCGTTTCTGCCCCGTCCCCTGTCCAGCCCAGCCTGCCCCGTGTGCGCAGTGACCGCTGGCACGGGCTGCCCTGGACACTGTGACCTGCTGGGGACACTGAGAGCTGCCCCGCTGTGACACTGCCCTTGGGATTGCACAGGCACCAAACAAACCCCAGCCAGCACCGTCCCTTGTCATGTCCCAGGCACCGGAGAGCATCAGAGCCAGCCCCGCTCCTGGTAATGTCCCAGGCACCAGGGCACATCCCAGCCCTGCTCCTGGTGATGTCCCAGGCACCAGGGCACATCCCAGCCCCGTTCCTGGTGACAGATTTCAGGGGCACAAAAACAGTTGCAGACTTCCCATACTTTAGGGATCCATTAAGCACAGGAAAACGGCAAGGATTCATTTGTCACGTATGCATGGGAAAGGCAGAAAGGTCAGAACGAGGAAGACTTATTTTGCTTCTTCATTTTGGAGACCCCTCCCCAAAATGGACCCCCAACTCATTTCAGGGAACAGAACTACACATGCTTAATTGCCTTTTTGCCAATTAGCACATGAAACGGAGCAGAGGAAGTGACAGGGATATGAATATGCATTCATATTTGTGTATTCAAGACTTCTGCAAATAAAAAAGCTTTGTAATACCTGTGATTTTTGCAGTGTGCATTAGGGAATTATCCCATGTACTGCCTGGCTGTCTCAATAAACATACACTTTCTAACTTTAAACCCTTAGAGAGTTTTTGTCCATCTCAGTTGGATATCGATATTAAATTGATACTCATATTTCAATAAATCATTGTCTTAAAGATGTCCTAGTATGTGCATTAACATGTCTTTTCTTAATATTTGAGTAATAATTCTTGCATTGCTTCAAGATAAACTGGTATGATTCAAAGAATATCCACTGAGGTACACATAGAACATCGATTTATCATAAGCAAATTGCAGTTGTAAAGTTTTTTCACTGAAATTCTGCCACTTGTCATCATTTTAAAAGTCAGCTATTAAAGTCAACAACAAAATTTCTAACTTCTAACAAAGGGAAAAAAGTATATGGTTTGCACTAGAAAAAATAGAAATACAGAAAATGTCTCCCAACCAAGTTCCTTGCCCTGATCAAAACATCTCCCAATCAAGTTCTTTGCCCTGAACCTGGCTGGTAAAGAAAAATATTATCAGTAAACGTGGATGAAATTTTGCATAAGTTAATAGTATTCAAAATCCATGTTCTAATCCTATTATTATTTCTTAGACAAAGAAAAAAGGGGAAAGGGGTTGGATTGAGGGTACACCTTCCTCCCCTCTGAGTCTGTTCTCATGTTTTACAATAAATCCTACAACAGTACAATACAGCTGCCTAAAATATGGACACTGGAAACCACAGACAACATTACAAATGATCACCTGCCTCATGGACAGTTCATATAAGGACTTTACTTGTTTACAAATTATTTCTCATGTTTACAAACAGTTTTTCTGTTTACAGATTGTTTTCTGGGAGTTCAGTTTTTCCCCAAGGGATCAAGTGCTTAAAGGTTGTTTTTTAAAATTGGGTTTTTCTCTAAGGGTTAAATGGGCTCAGGGTTAAATAGCTTTCTGCTTTTAGAGATAAGTTCAATTTGTATCCAAGAAGCATTATGCCTGTGGCTTGAGTTCTCCCCTAACAGTTCCTGGAGGGGAATGCTGCAGCTCCAGTGTAAATTAGATGCACGCTGTCCTCTGTCACCATGTTTGCAAAGGGCCCTTGCAGATGGGTGACAGAGAACA
The DNA here is from genome assembly GCF_050655825.1 of Lonchura striata. Taxonomy (NCBI): domain Eukaryota; kingdom Metazoa; phylum Chordata; class Aves; order Passeriformes; family Estrildidae; genus Lonchura; species Lonchura striata. The sequence continues at coordinate 1,642,747 of NC_140738.1, forward strand.
ATACACAGAATTTTATAAAGAAAAGAAGGTTGAGGTGTTACCATGATTGACAGGGGTCTTGACCAATCAAATATCTCCCAAAACTGCAGGCACCTCACGGGCCAGAACCTGAAGGGGCGTGGAGCTCAAACCAATGAGAGCTTCCAGGCCTGGTCTTTCAAATGCCCTGTGTAAGGGGGGGCTTGGGAAATAAAATCTCTCTGTTGCCCCATGAACTCGGGAGGAGCAGTCTTTGTCTCCTGTGCCCTCGCTGCCCCACGAGACCAAAGAGATGTTCACCAGGGCCCTCCCTGTTTGTGGCCGTCCATTGCCCAGCTGAGCAGGCAGCCAGTTGTGTTTGCAGGGAGCTGCCACAGGAAGACACACAGCAGCTGGAGATTTGAATAGCAGGGCTTGGGCCAAATCTTTTTCTTTCAGAGTGCAAGAAAGACACAAAAGCACAAGGAAACACGGCAGTGTTTTGGTGGAGTCTCTTTGTCCTGTGAAGTTCAGTAGCTGTTGGTGTTTCTGTGCTGCTGCTAATCCCTTCCATGAAAAAATCATCCCAGGAAGGAGCAACAACATCTGACACGCACCAAGTGTTGCCACCAGTTGCTCCAGGTGCTGCTACCAATAGCCGCTGTAGGATGGAGCACAGTCCCCAGTGCACACCAGCTTTGGCTGCCCTCTGTCAGAGAAGCCCTTTTGGGGCACAGGTTTCTGGGGCAGGAGACGGGCACCGGTGCTGCCAGGGCTCGGGGGAACTCTGCTTGGGCAGGGACTGTGCCTCACCTGCTGCTGTCAGCGCTGCCCAGGCCCCAGGGCTCAGAGCAGCATTTCTGCCCTGGCCCACACGTTCCTGGTCTGTGTCCCACGGCCGTGCTCAGGATGGCCACCATGTGGGACGTGTCCCGAGGAGGCCGTGCCAGCTTCTGTGGAGGCCCCGTGCCCTTCCCAGCGCGGCTGCGTCGGCAGCTGCGGGGGCTCCTGCTGCTCTGAGCCCGCAGAGCAGGGCAGCGTTTGCTGATGGGCTGAGCCCTTCCTAAAGATCCTGTTGGGCTGTCTGACACACCTGGGGCAAGGCATTCCTTCCACCCTGGGCCACTCTGGGGGGCTGGGGCTGGCCCCAGGGCAGGTGGCAGTGCGTGCAAGGGCCCTTGGTGACACGGTGCAGCATGGTCACCGTGGAATGGAACGGGACAGGGGATCCAAGGGCCCTTGGTGACACGGTACAGCATGGTCACCGTGGAATGGAACGGGACAGGAGATCCAAGGGCCCTTGGTGACAGGGTGCAGCATGGTCACCGTGGAATGGAACGGGACAGGGATTCCAAGGGCCCTTGGTGACACGCTCTGGCAGAGGTGTTGGCAGTTACAAGTTACAGTTACACTCCACAGTGCTCGGTGCACACGACGAGAGAGGACGCGAGAGAGCGGTGCTGTGAGGAGCCCTCGCACAGCTACTTGTTCCTTGCTGACCCAGAGCTTTCCCAAGGTATTACTCCTGCAGGTGAGCTCGTGGCCAGACCAGAGCACTTGGTGACCCCTGGCCTTCCCGAGGCATCTCTTCTGCAGCTGCCCTCGAGGGCAGACTGTGGCATTTGCACCATCCTTGACAGGAGTCTCCTGTCCTTGTGGCTGGAGCCCCAAGAGCAGAGTGCAGGACTTGCCGTCCTGTAGCCTTCCCAAGTCTTCACTCTTGCAGGTGCCCTCAAGGCACGACTGCAGCACTTGCTGACTCGGACCTTTTCCTTTTCACCTTCTGCAAGCAGCCATGAATCCAGGCAGTGTCGTAGAGCACAGACCTGCGAGCGTGCCCAAGCTGGCCCGGGGGAAGGAGGAGAAAGAAGGCCCTGGAGCTGCCCCAGCACAGCAGCCTGAAGAGCTAGAGCAGTTCCAGCCACCGCAGAAGGGTGAGTGGCAGAGCTGGGCCACAGGGCTGGTGCCTGCAGCTAGCTTGGCCCCATGCCATGCCATGCCATGCCATGCCATGCCATGCCATGCCATGCCATGCCATGCCATGCCATGCCATGCCATGCCATCCCCTGGGGCCATGCCCATGGACAGGATGGAATAGGGGCCGGGCAGACACCCCACAGCCGTGCTCCGTGCCCTGGGCCATCGTGGGGCTGTCCCTGCCTGGGCAGCGCAGGGCTGGGCTGTGTTCTCCGGCCTCTCCCGCAGCCCCTCAGCTCGGGCTGCGCTCGCTCTTTGCCAGGTGCAGCCGTGCAGCGCACACGAGAGCAGGAACGCACCCGTGGCCGCTTCCGCAGAACAGCGCAGGTACCTGCAGCCATCCCCACCTGGGCTGGGCCTGCTGGCACTGCTCAGCCCAGCACTGTGCTCGGAGCACTCCATGCAGCATCCCGGGCTTCTTGCCCTTCTGCTGCAGATGGTTTGCAAATTCATGAAGAGGATTCGGGAGGAAGAGAGCAGCGCCATGGGCACCGTGCTCAGAGCGTACTCTCCCATCTTCAAAACCAAGACCAGCGCTGCCCTGCTGGATATGCTTGTGGAGGAGGGTCCTTCCAGCCCAAAGCAAGTAAGCAGCCTGTGGCCTGGCTATTCTTCTCCCAGCAATTGCTTGGCCTCCCAAGTCACACCTGCTGCTCCCTGGGAGCCTTTGAGGCCATGGCAGTGTGGAGGCAAGGGAAGCACTTCTCTGGGGCAGCTGGGCACATTCCTTCCTCCGGCAGCTTTCCAAGTCTCCCCTTCCTTCTCCAGGTGCCTGCCATGGTGAGGTTCATCCACCAGTGGCTCGTGGCCAATGAGTTTCCTGAATACAATCTGTACAGGCCCCTTCTGGATCTGACAGAGGCACAGCCCTCTGACGTGGTGATGGCTCTCCTGCGTGTGGCCCCATTGTGTGACAGGTACGGGGCCCACCTGCCCAGAGGGCTCAGGGCTCAGCAGCCCTTCCCCCTGTGCAGCCTGTTCCAGGTGTCTGACACAGAGAATTCCAGGGCCCTCTGGCTGCTCCCTCTGCCAGCCCTGGCCCCTGCCAGGGCTGCCATGCTTTCCCCCTGCCCCTCAGGGGCCAGTGCCCACAGGGCTGGGCTGCCTGCGTGCTGCCAGTGAGGGGCAGTGGGCAGAGGCAGGGCTGGCAGAGCAGCTCAGCTCCCCGCTGCCGCCCAGGCCACGCTGCTGTGTCCCAGACTCCTCTGAGACAGAGCTCTGACCCCACAGAGCTGCTCTGGCCATGTGGAAGAACATCATGTGCTCGCTGAGGACTGCAGAGCCGGCCATGCTCGTGCTCCTCGATGTGCTGGGGAGCTGGCCAGAGCACAGCACGTGCACCTCCGATGGGGACCACGCGGCTGTCCTTGCCCTGGCTGTGAGTTTCTGCCTTTGCTGGCCCCAAGGCCACCTTTCCAGCAGCTCTCCATCCTCCCTCCCCCACGGCGTCTCCCTGCCTCAGGCGCTGGGCTGAAACCTGGCCTCGGGGCAGCTCCAGGGCCACCAGGCCCGGTGCTCCCCCTGCGTCTCTCCGGGCCTCTCCCTCCCGTGCTCGGGCCCTGCCACACGGACACCTCAGCACTGAGCGCTGTCTCGGGCGGCTCTGTCCTTTGCAGGCAACCGTGGTGATGTGGAAGCTCCTCCAGCTGCCCTGTGTGCCACATGTAGTCACCGTGCATTTCCCCGGCCTCTTTGTGCATCTGCTCTTCCAAGTGCTCTTCAGCACTCTGGATGTGCCAGAGGAGGTCGATACCTTCTGGAAGGGATGCCAGCAGCAACACGGCCTTGCCACCAGCCCCAGCAGGTGCTCCATGCCAGTCCTCCTGTCCCTGCCATGTGCCCAGGGCAGGGCCAGTGCTCCCAGTGTAACCTCAGCTTTGCTCTGTGCACAGCTTTGCAGAGCAGACCCTCAAGGCCCTGCTCTGCCAACTTCACTATGAGGATGTGGTGGTGGCCATGGAAGACAAGCGTGGCTGGGACACCCTGCTCTGTGCTGACACCCACCACTGTGCTGTGGGCGTGCTGGCCAGGTGAGACCCCCTGCTCCCCAGCTGTCCCCGGCATGTGTGCCCTGTGCCCGAGGTGCCCCACACAGTCCCCGTGGCCGTGGGCCAGAAGGCCTTGTCACCAAGGGACGGCCAAGGAGGCTGCAAAAGGCTGGGAGAGGAGCGTGCCCAAGAGCAGCAACCTCCCAGAGGGCTCAGCTGCCCCTTGCAGGGTGGTGGAGAAAGGCCAGACCTATGTGAGGCAGTCCTGGGAGAGGTTTGCCCCCGCTGGCTGAGGGCTTTGACTCGTGTTTCCTCCTGTCAGAGAAATGCACCGCGCATCCGAAGCCGCGTGTTCCGCGATTGCGTTCCACCTGCTCGGGCTGCTCAGCAAGGACACGCCGTGCCGGGATTTGGCCGCCCTGGCGTTCCTTGTGGAGGTGAGCCTGAAGGCCGGCGCTGCCTCGCTGAGCTGCCTCCCGGCTCTCTGCCCTCTCTTGGCCGCAGTGCCTTGGACGGAGCCCGCGCCCTGTGCTGCTGCCTGGGCCCGGCCCTGGGCGGTTCTGGGCTCCCGCCGGCCGCTCCCCCGTCACCGGCCTGTGCCTTTCAGATCCTGGAGCACCTGAACTTGAGTGAGTGCCGGGACAGCGTCCTGCAGTTCCTGTCCAAGCACCTGCAGGGCGAGTGCAGGGGGAGGCGTCGCTTGGCACTCCGAGGCCTCGTGGCGCTCGGCACCACCAGTGTCTCGGTGAGAAGAGCGCAGGGGCTGAAGCCGTGCTGCCAGCGTGGGGCTGGGGAAGGCAGTCGCTGGGGCTTGGCTGGCCTTGGGGCACTGGGGCAGCTGCTGCCAGCTCTCCTGCCTCCTGCTGCAGCTGCCCCAGGGCTTTGGCACAGGCCTTTGGCCCCTGGGCCCTGTGGCAGCAGGATGGTGTTTCACACACTTGTGTTCCACAAGTAGATGGCCATAAGGATGTGGAGCCTGCATGAGAGGCTCGTGGAGCTCCTGCAGGAAGATGACAGCGTCATGCTCAGGATGACCACGGTTCTCCTCAGGGGTTTGTTCCTCTGCAATGGTGCCCCAGTAACCAGCGCCCTCGCCCTGCAGCTGGCTGAGGCGCTCCTGCCACTCTTTGACAACGTAAGGCTCTGCGCCTCCAGCCACGGCCAGCGGGTGCTGCCCGCACACTTTGTGCCTTGTGCACTCACAGGCTGTGCCCAGGTGGGCCTGAAGCAGCTGACGCTGAGGCCTTTCTTCCTCCCATCCATACAGGAGGACAGCGAGGTGCAGTTGTGCTCCATGTTTATCTTCAAGGAGATGCTGGATGTTTTTCCAGAAGAGGAAAAAAAGGTCCTGAAGGCACATGTGTGCCAGAGCCTGGTGCCACTCTTCTTCCACTGCCACGATGAGAACCAGCGAGTGGCAGAGGTGAGGACTCGGCAGCTGCCCCTGGCCCCTGGCAGGGGCTGGGCTGGCCCTGCCCTGGCGCCTCGCAGGCTGCAGCTCCTGCTGGCCTTGGCACAGGGACGGGGTCCTGCGCCCTGGGCTGTGGGGCCATCTCCGCGTCTCTGCTGCTCTCCAGGCTTCTCAGGAAACGCTGCTCTGTGCGGCCGAGTTCCTCAGGAGGAGGGACCTTGAACAGCTGGTGAAGAACCAGAAGCTGTGGCAGTTCCCCGAGTGCCTGGTAAGGAGGGCCGGGAAGCCGCAGCCCCAGCCTGGAGCAGCCCCTGAGCGCGGTGCTCGGTGTGCGGGCTGGCAGCTGTGCCCCTGCCCGCTGCTGCAGCCCGAGGCCGCACGGGCTCTGCTCCAGGCTCCTGCGGCCCCAGCCGGGTGCCCATGGAGCCCCGGCCCGGGGGACTGCGGGGCCAACCCTTCCCTCCTGCCGCTCTCTCTAGCTGGCAGAGGACAGCAGCAGCGTGGCCGAGCACCTGCGCCGGGCCCTGCCCTACCTGCAGAGCCCACAGGAGCCCCTGCGAGAGGCGGCCGTCAGGTTCATGGGTGAGCCACGAGCCGGGCCAGGAGGGCGTGTGGGCACAGGGCTGGCGGCGCCGCTGGCAGGGAGCTGTGCCCTGGGCCTGACAGGCTCTGTGTTCCCAGGGACGGCCGGGCGGCACCTGAGGGGGAGGAAGGAAGAGCTCCAGCTCCTCTCTGAGGGTGACCAAGGGCAGCGGGCTGCCAGCGGGGGCTGCCGGGGGAGCTGCGAGCCCTGCCCCGGCTGCGGAGGGCTCTGCTCCCTGTGTGGACCAGGGCCGGCGTGGGCAGAGCACACAGAGCTTTCAGGGCACCTGGGGGATTCGTGGCCAGCAGCTTTGGGCTGATCCAGCTGGTCCCTGGTCCCTGCTGGCCATGGCCAGAGCCAGCTGGGATGGCCCTGGCACAGAGTCCCCTCGGGTCCCCTCAGATGTGGGAACTGACCATGGCTCTGTTCCTCTCTCTTTCAGCCCTTGAAGGCATGGAAAATGACATCAGTGTCGACGTCGCAAGCCTGGCAGTTCAAACACCATACATCGTCCAGGAAGCCGAGAGAGCTCCATATTCCATCTTTGACAGCCTGCATGATCGGCTCTGCAGGGCATGGAGGAGACGGCCTCGTCTGTCGAGGCTCGGCTGGCTGCGCTGCTGGAGCTCTGCACAGAGCTGATTCCAGAGGCTCTGTCTGCTGGGGCCACCTGAGCCAGCAGGAATGTTTTGTTTCGTTAAGATTGTTCTTTTCTTTCTTTTTGTTTTTCTTTAGCATGTTAATATAGGATGTGTTGCTATAGACAGACTCCCAGGATCTTTCTTTGGCTGTCCAGGCTCTGCAGGGCTGAGGGGAAGAGGGAGAAAAGGGTTCCTGGGCTCAGCAAGCTGCTCAGGCTTGCAGGGTTGCAGGGAAAATGGCCAGAAGCCCCTTGGCCTTTGGTGGCTCTGATGAAGCCCTTGTGCTGCCCACAGAGCAGATGGGCAGGGGCTGGAGCTGTGGGGATCACTGTGAGAGCGGTGCCTGGAGATGGCCACAAGCCCTGTCCCAGGCAGGAAGCGCCATCCGTGTCCTCCTGCCCGTGTGTTCCTGGCTGGATTGCTGAGGGCTGCCAGGTGCCTCTTGGTGGGGCTCCTCTGGAGCTCCTGTGGGGCTGCGGCGCTGCTGCTGGGCAGGTTGGCCGGGCTGGGGAGAACCTGAGGAGACGGGGCCACAAAGGGATGAGGGGCTGCGGGAACCCTGACAGGACAAGGCAGTGGGAAGGCACGGGGGGGAAGTGTGAAGGAGTGGGTAACGTTGGCTCGGGGAGGAAAGTGGGTTGGAGCCAAAGAGACCACTCACCCTTATGTTTGTGTGGCAAACAGAGCACATTTATTCTCAAGCCCTTCCTTCTAAAGGGCCTTTGAAAACCCGGTCTGGATTATTTCACTGCTCTGATCTCTGTGCCCCTTCAGATTCTGGCCTGGGCAATGCCTGCAGCCTTGGGAGAGATGTGATGGGCCCGGCCCCTGTCAGTCAAACCAGGGCTGGTACATTCACCCCGTACAAGCCAGCCTGCACAGTGACACGGCAACAGAGTGTGAGGCACAGCTCCAGGAGCTCCCCGTGAACCTCAGCTCTGGGACCACTGTCTGCCCCAAGCTTCAGGGGCTGCAGTGGGAGCCCGGCTGGGCTCTGCCCTGGGGCCATCCTGCAGGGACAGCTGCTAACAGGGAGCATTCCCTGCCACAAAGAGCCAAGGCAGGGCTGCAGGGCAGCTGCTCCAGCCCCGACTGCACTGCTGAGTGCTGTGCTCTGGGGCTGGGGCTCCCCGCACAGGAGACTGCACTGGTGTGCCAGAGGAGACAGAGAAGCTGCAGCTTCAGCCTAACTGAGGTGGGTGCGTGGGCTGGAAAGAGTGGGGAGGCTCCAGGGGATTCACAGAGCTCATCCTGCTGCAAGGACGAGGAAAAAGGAGCGGGAACTCAGCAGTGAGGAGAGCTGGGGGCTGGAGAGCAGCTCTGAATGACACTAAAATCCCACCAGACCTCTTGAGACATTGCTGCTCCTCAGCCAGTGACAGGATGAGTCCCTTAGCCTGGGGCTTGGCCTTCCTCATGGCGAGGGGCACCAAGGAAGGGAACAGTGTGATGGAGACAGGAATGGGCTGGGAACTCACTGGGGGAAAAGAGGAAGCAGTTTGGATGTAAAAGGCAGGGAGAAGAGAGAACAGTTCAGAGAAGGGCTGAGGTACTGCTTGAGCAAGCTGCAAAAAGTCATTTGGGGTCATCCCAGATTGATTTCATTTCAGAAGTTATTGAACAAGTTTAATTTTTGGGTGGCTGCATGTTTTCTTGAGCTGTATTGCTAAAATGCTCAAGCCAGTCTGTGCTGCAGGGCACCCCATTTCTCCTTTGGCTGATTGCAGCCCCGTGCTGAGCTCCAGCAGGGCCCTGGCAGAGCCCAGAGCAGCCTCAGCACCCTCAGAGCCCGGCTGCAAGGAGAGAAACCAGAAAGCCCCGTCAGCTGAAGGCTCCTGTCCCCTTGTCCCAGCCACCCGCGGTGCCCAGGCCATGCTGGCCGTGCCAGAGCTGTGCCCAGAGCTGCCCATCACTGCTGCCTTTGGGAGCAGAGCAGGAGGGCAGGACATGTGCCCAGCCTGCAGCCAGCCACGGCACCTCCAGCCCTCAGCAGCTGCCCAGAGCAGGACGCTCCTGTGCTCGCTGCCATCTCCCCAGAGCTCTGATCCCACCATCCCCAGCAGACAGGACCCACCTCACGCCATCCCCTGCTGGAAGAAAAGCTGGTCCCAAATGATGCCCTCAACCTTCTCCAAGGGCACGGCCCATCCACGCTGCAGCTGCTCCCAAGCACGTCCTGATCCAGACTGGACTCCACCTGAAACGCTTCCTCTAGAAAGACAAACATCAAATTATGGAAAATAGGTTACAGAGAAAAAGGGGAACAAGAAAAAAGGTCAAAAATCTTATCTCTGTCAGGGGCTTAAGGAAGGCCCAACCCCTGCGTGCCAGGGAAAAACCCACCATGGGGGAGGGAATCCCAGGCTTTCTCCCTTCCCCTGCACTGCCCCCATGGTGATCCCAAAGCAAACAAGGGCAGTGGAGCAGCCCAAGCCCTTCCTTGCCTGCAAAGCAAAGCAGCCCCTGCACAGGGTCTGGAGTCCCACCTCTGCTCCCACCATGGGGGTTTGTTTGTGTCGGGCTGGCTGCCCCAGCCCAGCCCCAGCCCGGGGCACGGTGGGTGCTGGGGGCTGTTGGCAGGGCCAGGAGCCCACTCCCATTTCGTACCCATCCCAGCCCATGCCCCCAGCCCTGCCAAAAGCAGCCTGGCAGCCGACTGAAGGATCAGCTGCATCCGCCCCAGCAAAGGGGGAACCTTTGGTTCCCGGCCAGGCTGTGCAATGCCTAAATCTGGGAGCATTCCCCTGTGTCCTCACTGTCCCCAGCAGCAGCCCCACCTGGGACAGCTTCTCCAGGGGCTCCTTCTTCCCTGGGCCAGACCAGGCTGTCAGGGCTCTGCCCAGGGCCCCAGCCATCCATGAGCCATGGCAGGCAAAACCAGGGGGATGTTGGCCACCAGTGCTTGCCACACCAGGTCTCCAGCTCAGCTCCAGCCCATGAGCTGTGTTCCCTCCTGCTGACCCCTGCTCAGAGCTACAGGCAGGACAAAACCTGTCTGGTTGGCTTTGCTACTTAGTGCCAAGAGATGTGTGGAGCTGTTACCTGCCAGGCCCCTGGATCCAACTGTGCACTTGGATCTCTCCCATCTTCTAGGGCAGAGGAACACCCTGCACCCAAGGATCACGGAAAATCTCTTCTAAGGATGGCCTGTCCAAGGGCTGCATGGACAAACACCTCTTAATGACATCCTGGCATTCTGGGGAGAGAAACCAGAAATCACCAGTCATTTGGAGAAGTTGCCCCCTTTTCCCGTGCCCAGGCCATGCTAGGTGTGCTTAGAGGTGGGCCTAAACTTCCCCATGGATTTTCTGTTTGGAGGAGAGCAGGAGAGCAGGACATGTGCCACCTCCTCAGCAGCTGCCAGACCAGAATGCCCATGAGCTGCTGCTGTCTCCCAGCACTGGTATTGCTCCCGAGGCCAGAGATGAGGATCCACCTTGAGAGAGCCATGGTGGGAACAAGATCTGACCCCAGATATCTCCTGGCCCCTCCTGAATGGGAGCTTCCCCGGGACCAGGTGGTGCAGCAGGAGGCCCAGGGACCAGATCATCGCTGCCTCGCCGTGGTAGCATTGCTGGTGGATCCCCTCTGGTGGGCTGTAGGACAGGGTTCCTGTGGAACACAGACACAGTTCATCAGGGGGATGCTGCAGCCTCCAGCACCTGGCAGAGCAGCCCCCGCGCCTCCTCCTCCGGCAGGAACCCCCGCTCCGCCAGGAAACCCGACAGGTCCTGGCAGCGCTCCGGATGCTCCAGCACCAGCACAAAGCTGTCGGGGAGCTGAAGCCACTCCAGGAGCTGAATGACACCAGCACAGCCAGAGGAGACCTTGTCCAGCAGCACGATCTCCAGGGCTGCGCTGGTGCCGTGGGGCTGCGGGAGGAGCACGATGCCGTCAGTGGGGCTGATGCCGTGCCGGGGGTCGGGAACCCCTCGGCCAGCCCGGGATGCTCTGCGCCCTGCGCTGGCCCCACGCCCGCTCTCCCTCCAGGCGTCCTGGCAGCTCCCACCCTGCCGGGCCCCGGCTCAGCCCCGCCCGGCACGGCCCGGCTTCTGCCGCTGGCCCCGCTCATCACCAGCTCGCCCCGGCGCCGGACGCGGTTCCCTGGCACCCTTTCGATGGCCACCTGCGAGCCGAGGGCAGCAGCGGGCTGAGCTCGCCGCCTGCCCCGCACAGCCCCATCCTTCTCCTCCTTCTCCTTCTCTCCCTCCTCCTCCTCCTTCCCCTCCTCCGTGCCCGCCGCCGGCCCCGCCGCTCCCCGGGCGCCGTCCGAGAGCCGCGTGGCCGCGCAGCCGCCGCCGCAGCCGCCGCTGCCCAGCAGCGAACCCGCCGGGGCCGCTCCTGCCGGGCCTCCTGCGCCTTCCCTGCGGGCGGGACGCGGCTGTCAGCGCTCGGCCCGGGCCAGGAGCGGCCCCGAGCGCCGCCCGAGCGCCCCGGGCCGGCCATGCCCCGGCGTTCTCCCCCGGCATCCCAGATTCGCCATGAAATGGGAACCCTGAGCTTGTGGAAGTGCCTGAAGGATGCCCTGTTCCTCTGCAGGGACACTCGGGCTAAGACAGGAGCCGGAGCCCTCTCTGGGGAAGCCTCCTCCGAGCTGCAATTTGTGCCGTGCTGGGAGAGGAGGAGGAGGGGAGAAGGCTGGCGCTGTGTGGCAGGAGCAGGAGGTTTGGGCCGCAGGACATTCCGTCTGCGCCGCTGCCCCGCAATGGGCAGGAACGCTGTGGGGAAGACTGGGGGACACTGGAGCGGGATATGGATGGCACTGGGGGGAACTGGGAGGGCCTGGGAATGAACTCAGGTGTATTGGGAGGGACTGGGATGTACTGGGAGGGACTGGAGGGGCACTGGGGCTGTACTGGGCTGTACTGGGGATGAACTGGGCTGTGCTGGGAGGGACTGGAGGGGTTGAATGGGCTGTTCCCGCCCGCACTGGCTCCCATTGGCCGAGGCTCCTGCCTATCACGATTCCAACCAATCAGCGCCAGGAATCATGGCTTTGGGGGCGGGGCCTAAGGTGTGTGCCATCTTGTCATCTGCCTACAACTCCCGTCATGCTCTGCGGCCCCATAGAGCCCCATTAAAGCCGGGACTACAATGCCCGTCATGCCCCGCGCTCCACAGAACCCCGGTACCGCCCCCATCTGTCCCATCAGTGTCCCCCAGACCCTCCGGGACCCCCAAGTGCCCTCAGCGCCCATTCGGGACCCCCAAAATTTTACTGGCAAAGTACAAAAGAACAAGGAACTTTGGAAAAGCGTTTAATACAAATCCAATCCAACTTAAATCACTTGTCACAGCTGTAACTTCATTCCCTCAGCCCATTTAGCCTGGAAAGCCCTAAACACTGAAGTTATTCAGGTACCCAAAACTGTTCCATATAAAGAGCATTAGAAGGAGAGGAAAGAGAGAGAGAGACAGGAAGACAGAAGCTCCACAGAACGACACACATGTGGCTCCGAGCTCCTGGGGCTCCAGTGTGGGTGAGACACAAACCCCAGGAGAAGGCAGAGTCCATACCAGGGGCTGACCTTGTGCTCCTTGGTTTTAAGCCCCTGGGCCTTCGTGGGCCTCCCCCCAGCTGGGACTTCTGATATCTCAGGTGTTCAGAGCTGGGTGAGCGCTGTCCCATCTGTGTGACTGATTGACAGCTCAGCCCAAGGTGTCTGGGGATATTGATCTCATCCAGCCTCTGACAGCGACCACGGTGACACTGCGGAACCTCATGGAGCATCATGGAGCCATGGGTCAGTTGTGACAAGGCAGGTCCAAGGACACCCTGGTGACACCGGGGAACCTCATGGAACCATGGGTCAGTTGTGACAAGGCAGGTCCAAGGACACCCTGGTGACACTGGGGAACCTCATGGAGCCATGGGTCAGTTGTGACACTGTGGGGACCTCGTGGAATCAGAGGGGACCATTGGGAAGCTCCCATGGATCCAAGGGCCCAGGGTGACACTGTGGAGCCCAGAGTGTCACGAGGAGCCATTGTGACAGTGTGTCCCCATGGAAGCAAGGGAACATGGGACAGGCTGATGCCTTAAGTTTTAGCTTCCATATTTTCCCGATTCTGTGCTGTATCAGTCTGTAACTCTGAACTTCATGCAGAGTGTCAGCAAGTTCTCTTACAGTGTAGTCAGACAAAGCAATCCTTTTCCCGCCCGAGATCCAAAGACACTGCTGTAGCTTCAGGCCCAAAAAGTGAAAACAGCAGCGAATTGAGGAGAGCAGACTGGGAGGGTGGAGCTGCATAATCTGAAGGTGTAATTGGACAATTAACCCCAATATGGAAATGAACCAAATCTTACAAAATTGTGAAAATGTGTGACCTGGCGTCCATCCTGGGTGTACCCTCAGCCAGGCCCTTGTACTGCCCAGGTGAATCCTTTGAAGGCCTTTTTAATAAATCCCCTCTTTACTCCTGTAACACTGTCCAGCCTCTGCTCTAGGTGGCCTCTCAAGGCATCAAGGCCTGGCTGGCTGGGCCACCTGGGGGCCACCTGACAGGTCCAGCTGACCTTGGCATGTCCAGGGCTGCTGCTCATCTCCCCTGGAGCACTGGGGCTCGGTGCTCTCCTTCCTGTGGAAAGAACTGTCCTTCTCCTCCAGGTGCCCATGGCCAAAATTTGGATTCCTCTTCTTAGTTTGCTTCTATGCAAAGATTGTTCCCAGATGAAATCTGCCAGGACAGACAGGTCTGGCTGTCTTGGCCACCCAGGGGCCATCTCTCATCTGCCTGCGAAACACTGGGACCCTGTGCTTTTATTTCTTATGGGAAAAAAGCACCTTTCACATCCAGGCACCCATGGCCAAAGTTGGGAATCCGCCTCCAGGATTCCCTGTATCCATGGATTTCTCTGAGGTGAAAGCTTCCAGGAGAAACATGTCTGGCTGGCCTTGTTTTCCAAAGAGCTGATTTTTATCTGCCTTTGAAACACTGGGGCTTTGTGCTTTCCTTTCTGATGAAAAGAACTCTTCTTCCTGCCCAGGTGCCCATGGCCAGAACTGAGATTCCACCTTCAAAATTCTGAATATCCAAGGATTTCCCCCAGATGAAAGGTGCCAGAGAGATAGGTCTGGCTCTCTTGGCCTATGGTCACCACCTCTCATCTTCTTCCAAAACACCTGGGCTCCATGCTTCTCTTTCCTATGGGAAAAACCATCCATCTTGACCAGATGCCCATGGCCAAAGTTTGGAATCCTCCTCCAGAATTCCCTAGGTCCAAGGATTTCTCTATGACAAAAGCTGCCAGGACAAACAGGGCTGGCTGGCCCAGCCTCCCAGGAGCCTTCTCTCTGCTTCTGCCCCTGCAACACGGGGGCTCTGGGCTTTCCTTCCTATGGAAAAGAACCATCCTTCTTAACAATGCAGAAATGGCCGAAATTGGGGTTCCACCTCCCAAATTCCCTATATGCAAGGGTTGCTTTCTGACAAAAAAATACCAGAGAGGTCTGGCTGCCCTTGGCCTCTGATGGTCACCTTTCATCTGCCCCTGAAACACCGGTGTTCCATCCTTGCCTTCCTATGGAAAAGAACTGTCCTTCTCCTCCAGGCAGTCAGGTCTGAAACTGGCATTCCACCTCTAAAATTCCCTATATCAAAGGACAAAATCTGCCAGCACCATCTGATCTGGCTTTTCTTGGCCTCTGGTGGCTGTGGCTCATCTGCCCCTGCAGCACTGGGGCTGGGTTGTTCCCTTCCTGTGGAGAACATGGTGGCACGGTGAGGACCTGGTGGAACCATGGAGTCCATTGTGAAACTTTGGGGCCACGGTGACACCGTGGGGCTCCATGGAACCCAGAGACCACCATGACTCTGTGGGGCCTTGTGGAACCATGGAGACCATTCCGACCCTTCAGGGCCTGGTGTCACCAAGGGGGCATTGTGACACCTCAGGGCCTCCTGGAAACAAGGGACCATTGGGACACTGTGGGGCTCCATGGAATGAGGGGAACAGGGAACAGGTCTGGCAGGCTTGGCCTCCCAGGGGCCACCTGACAGGTCTGGCCGATCTTGGAATGTCAAGGGCTGCTTCTCATCTGCCCATGAACCACTGGGGCTCCGTACTTTCTTTGCTATGGAAAAGAACTGTCCCTCTTTTTCGACACCCATGGACAAAATTGGTACTTCTCCTAAAAAATTTCCTGTATGCAAGGGCATCTGCCAGAAAAAAACCTTCCAGCTCTGGCTGGCCTTGGCCTCTGATGGTCGCATCTCAGTTGCCTCAGAAGCACTGGGGCTCTGTGCCTTCCTTCCTGCAGAAAAGAACTGACCCTCTTGTCCAGGGGCCATGGCAGGAACTGGAATGTGGCCACCAAAATTCCATCTATCCTTGCATTGCTCCCAGACAAAAGCTGCCAGGACAGACAGTTCTGCCTGGCCTTGGCCTCTGGTGATATGAGCAGAATGTTTTCATTTGCAAACACCTTGGACAGGGCCCAGAGATCTCCCGAGCTGGGTTTTGCAGGCTTCAAGAACATAACCCATGTATGGAGGCTGATGTGCCTGGGCTCAGCTGTGAAGAGACTGAGGACAGATCAGGAGTGTCCTGGCAGGGCTTGAAGGGTGGATGTGGAAATGGTGGAGCTTTTCTCCATAGTGGGAATCAGGCAGGGAGAGAAATTATGCCACAAATGCAGCTGGGGAAGTCCAGACTGGACACAGGAGGAGAAAGGAATTTCCCTCCCAGGGCAGGGCTGTGGTGCAGCACGTCCCCAGCAGGAGCCTGGAGCAGCCCAAGGCTTTGTGTGGCCAGGCAGGGGCAGCAGGAGGCAGAGCTGCCAGCAAAGGAAGGGCCAGCGAGGTGGGGCAGCCGGGGGTGACGACAGCCTGCAGGGACAGAGGCACAGGGCAGGGACACCGTGGGACAGCCTGGGCTGCAGAGGGCTCAGGGATGTGCAGCAGCTGCAAGGCCCTGACAGAGCCAACCTGTGCAGCCCTTTGGCCATGGCTGCTGGCCCTGGGCCTGAGGCCACCAGGGGACAAGTGACCCTTGCAGCCCTGGGGCCTCAGTGCCTCCTTGTCCCTGCTCAGCAGCCTGGCAGGGGCCGCCCCATGGTCCTGCCCTTGGCACTGCACATCCCCACATGCCAGTGCCCATCCCGGGAAGAGCCCTGAGCAATGAGGGAGGGACAGGATCTGCCTTGCCAGGGGCTGGGGCTCAGGCCTGGGCCCTTTGCATTCCTGAAACACATCCAGGTTTGCTCAGCACCAGAGACACCTTCCCCTTGCTTGTCCCTTGCTGTCATCTCTGCTCCAGCATTATGCTCTACTTGGGGACACTTTCTCAGTCGTGTCCCTCAGTGGGACCCATTAAAAGTCCAAGAAACTTCAGTGTTTCAATCACACTTTGAGTTCTTGAGAAGTTTTTTGAGCACACTCTCTGGGAATGAGACTAATGAAAACAACAGCAGCCCCTGAGAGGTTCATTAAAATCCTTGTGCTGTGTCTGTGCAGCTGAGCTGGGCTGGGCTCCTGGCACAGAGGGTGATCCTGGTAACCAAGCAGAGCTTCAAAAGCACATTTCTCTGCTGAGCAGCTCTTCTCCCAGCCCAGCAGGGCTGGGGCACTGCCTGCAGCCAGCCCGGGCACAGCACAGAGGCACAGAGAGCTTCAATCAGTCAGGGCTGGGAAGGGGCTGAGAAGTGCCTGGGGCAGAATCACTGCCAGCCCTTGGCACAGGAACCTCTGGCTGCAGGACAATGCAGCTGCAGCTCCTGGAGAGATCTCCTAAAGCTGGAACATCCCAATGCCCACAGATCCTGTGAGTACTGAGTATTTCTGGTGCAGGGGAGGTGAAATGCTCATGAAGCTCTGACATACTGAGGGCTTCTGATTAGTCATAGAATATTTCCAAGACAAGGATTTTGATAAAAATGTGGAAATTTCCTAAGAATTTGTAGTCAGCTGTCTACTATTGAAGAGTGGCAGGGAAAGAAGGATAAATATTAAAGGTTGATTATGAATATTGACTAGTGCATGAGACATCTGAACTGTTACTTTTAGTGATCAATAGGTTCACAGGAGATCCCTAATGTGCTTTCAGCCACTCTGCCCATGGACAGCACCAGCAGCACCTTTGCTGGAGCCATCAGGCTCAGTCTGCGCTGTCCTTTCCCCAAGCTGCAAACAGAACCTGCCCCCAGCCCGTGCCCTGAAAACAGGCAGGGTTCTGTCAGGCCAAGGAGAGTGCACAGAGATTTGGGGTGTGGGAATGCTGGCAGAGAGAGATCAGGCACAGGGAAACACCTGCAGGAGGAAAATCTCCCGGAAGCAGAGAGAAGATCAGGGAAGGAGAGAAAACAAATCCCAGAAATGCTGTGGCAGGGAGAGTTTAGAGATGTCCAGAGGATCCCCTCCAGTGCAGCCCCTCCCTCTGCACAAGCCCCCTCCCTCCTGTGCCCCAGCCAAGCCTCTGCCCTCAGGGCCGGGGCTCCAAGGCGTGCAGCCCCTCCTGTGCAGGCAGAGCTGCAGCAGAGCCGTGGGGCAGCTCTGCAGCCCCAGGCCCAGTTCCCTCTGCAGAGCACAGGGCTGGGAGCAGCTGCCCGGCACTGGGGGCTCTGGCAGGGGCACAGCTGGCTCAGGGTGACACAGCTGTCCCCAGTGCCCGGCTCTGGGCAATGCTGGCAGTGCAGCCAGGGAAGGAGCTGCACCTCCCTTCATCCAGTGCCATCAGAGGGACACTTGGAAGTGTCCCTGAGATTTCAGTCCAAGCTGGGAGCTTCAATGCAGAGTGCAAAGCTGTCCTAGAGAATCTCTGATTTATGAGATTTATGGGGAAAGGTAGAGGTGTTGTGACACTGAAAATGCTGCTGGGTTGGTGAAATGAGCAAGGTCAGTCCTTGGCTACAAATGTGGAGCTGGGCTGTGGTGGATCCATCTGCTCTTACCTGTACCTGAGGGTTTGTAAGAGAAACATGGGAGTGTGACCATCCTTCATGTGAGAAAAATGAAAGCCAAGCGAAGCTCCAAACATAATGAATAATCATCTCCTCTCAGTCTCCACTCATCATCTTTCCTCAGAAAACTCACTGTATTCATCAATGGGATGGAGATATGCTGAGGGTTTCTGATATCCAGGAATACCAGGAGAAACATGGAGGCAGCATAAAAAGAAAACCACAAAACTCTCAAATACAGAAGTGTATACATCTGTGTTACAGAGGAGAGTGTATGGGAAATGGCGTTAACTTTAATTACAGGCATCTCCTCTAACCCTTCACTGTCCTTTCTCCATGAACAGGTGCCCATGTGCAGCCACAGCAAATGTCCAACAGCAGCTCCATCAGCCACTTCCTCCTGCTGGCACTGGCAGACACGCGGCAGCTGCAGCTCCTGCACTTCTGCCTCTTCCTGGGCATCTCCCTGGCTGCCCTCCTGGGCAACGGCCTCATCATCAGCGCCGTAGCCTGCGGCCACCACCTGCACACGCCCATGTTCTTCTTCCTGCTCAACCTGGCCCTCAGCGACCTGGGCTCCATCTGCACCACTGTCCCCAAAGCCATGCAGAATTCCCTCTGGGACACCAGGAACATCTCCTACTCAGGATGTGCTGCTCAGCTCTTTTTCTTCATGTTCTTCATTTCAGCAGAGTATTTCCTCCTGACCATCATGTGCTACGACCGCTATGTGTCCATCTGCAAACCCCTGCACTACGGGACCCTCCTGGGCAGCAGAGCTTGTGCCCACATGGCAGCAGCTGCCTGGGCCAGTGCCTTTCTCAATGCTCTGCTGCACACAGCAAATACATTTTCCCTGCCCCTGTGCCATGGCAATGCCCTGGGCCAATTCTTCTGTGATATCCCACAGATCCTCAAGCTCTCCTGCTCCAATTCACACCTCAGGGAACTTGGGCTTCTTGTGGTTACTAGCAGTTTATTATTTTGTTGTTTTCTGTTCATTGTTTTCTCCTATGTGCAGATCTTCAGGGCTGTGCTGAGGATCCCCTCTGAGCAGGGACGGCACAAAGCCTTTTCCACCTGCCTCCCTCACCTGGCCGTGGTCTCCTTGTTCCTCAGCACTGCTATGTTTGCTCACCTGAAACCCCTCTCGATGTCCTCCCCATCCCTGGATCTGGCCCTGTCAGTTCTGCGCGATGAAATCCTGCTCAGCGTGGGCAACTGAGCCCTTGAAGGACTTAGTGTCAGGTCAAGGCTTGCTTTCCCTCCCAAAGCCTTCCCTTGGCAGCCTTGGGCAGGGGATTCATCCTCCCTCCCTCCTCCTTCCCACAGACCTTCTCGGAACCACTCTGTTGGCACTTTCAATTCTCTGTGTCTGTCCTCAAGTGCAGTGCCAACCTGGGTCAGTCCTGGCTCTGTCCTGAGCTCCCAGGAGTTCACAGGCTGAGATGGCAACGCTCAGCCACACCAGGGCCCTGCCCCTGCCAGCAGCACCCCCACAAGCAGCAGCAGCAGCAGCAGCAGCAGCAGCAGCAGCAGCAGCAGCAGCAGCAGCAGCAGCTGCAGTCGCCTCTCAGCTGTTGGTGCCCCTGCACTGCAGCCCCTCCCGCTGGCACCAACGTTCCCTTGTGGCCTTGGAGACAGTCCTGAATCCATCCATGGGGTGACAGAGCCATGGAATCCCAGAGTTCCATGTTCCTGGAAGCCTGGAGTCATTGAATCCTGAGAACCACACTCAGAGGAGGAGGAGGAGGAGGAGGAGGAGCAGCAGCAGGAGGAGGAGGAGGAGGACGAGGACGAGGACGAAGATGAGGAGGAGAAGGAGGAAGAAAAGCAGGAGGAAGAGAAGGAGGAGGAGGAGGAGGAGGAGGAAGACAAGGATGAGGAGGACGAGGAGGAGGACGAGGAGGACGAGGAGGAGGACGAGGACGAGGAGGAGGAGGAGAAGGAGGAAGAGGAGGAGGAGGAGGACGAGGAGGACAGGAGGACAAGGACGAGGACGAGGACGAGGAGCAGGAGGAGGAGGACAAAGAGGAGGAGGAGGATGAGGAGGAGGAGGACGAGGACGAGGACGAGGAGGATGATAAGGAGGAGGACGAGGAGGAGGAGATCGAGGAGGAGGAGGACAAAGAGGAGGATGAGGAGGACGAGGAGGACGAGGAGGAGGAGGAGGACGAGGAGGAGGAGGACGAGGATGAGGACGAGGAGGAGGAGGATGAGGAGCAGGAGGAGGAGGAAGAGGAGGAGCAGGAGGAGGAGGACAAGGAGGAGGAGGAGGAGAAGGACAAATAGGACGAGGACAAGGAGGATGAGGAGGAGGATGACTAGGAGGAGGAGGAGGACGATGAGGAGGAGGACGAGGAGGAGGAGGAGGAAGAGCAGGACGAGGAGGAGGAGATTGAGGAGGAGGAGGATGAGGAGGAGGCTGAGGAGGACAGGAGGATGAGGACGAGGATGAGGACGAAGAGCAGGAGGACGAGGACAAAGAGGAGGAGGAGGACGAGGAGGAGGACGAGGAGGAGGAGGAAGAGGAGGAGGAGGAGGAGGACGAGGATGACGCGGAGGAGGAGGAGGATGAGGAGGAGCAGGACGAGGACGAGGACGAGGAGCAGGAGGAGGAGGACATAGAGGAGGAGGAGGACGAGGAGGAGGAGGCTGAGGAGGACAGGAGGACGAGGACGAGGACGAGGAGCAGCAGGATGAGGAGGAGGAGGAGGCTGAAGAGGAGGAGGAGGAGGATGAGGAGGACGAGGAGGAGGACGAGGAGGAGGAGGACGAGGAGGAGGATGAGGAGGACGAGGAGGAGGAGGAGGACGAGGAGGAAGAGGACGAGGACGAGGATGAGGAGGACGACGAGGAGGAGGAGGAGGAGAAGGAGGAGGAGGACGAGGAGGAGGAGGAGGAGGACAAAGATGAGGAGGAGGACTAGGAGGAGGACGAGGACGAGGAGGACGAGGATGAGGAGGAGGACGAGGAGGAGGAGGACGAGGAGGAGGAGGACGAGGAGGAGGAGGAGGAAGAGCAGGACGAGGAGGAGGAGGATGAGTAGTAGGAGGACGAGGACAAGGACGAGGACGAGGAGGAGGAGGAGGAGGAGAAGGAGGAGGAGGACGAGGAGGAGGAGGAGGAGGACAAAGAGGAGGAGGAGGACGAGGAGGAGGACGAGGAGGAGGAGGACGAGGAGGAGGATGAGGAGGACGAGGAGGAGGAGGAGGACGAGGAGGAAGAGGACGAGGACGAGGATGAGGAGGACGACGAGGAGGAGGAGGAGGAGAAGGAGGAGGAGGACGAGGAGGAGGAGGAGGAGGACAAAGAGGAGGAGGAGGACTAGGAGGAGGACGAGGACGAGGAGGACGAGGATGAGGAGGAGGAGGACAAAGTGGAGGAGGAGGACTAGGAGGAGGACGAGGACGAGGAGGACGAGGATGAGGAGGAGGACGAAGAGGAGGAGGACGAGGAGGAGGAGGAGGAGGACGAGGAGGAGGAGGACGAGGAGGAGGAGGAGGACGAGGAGGAGGACGAGGAGGAAGAGAAGAATGACGATGATGAGGAGGATGAGGAGGAGGACAATGACAAGGAGGATGAGGAGGTGTAGGAGAAAGGGGAGGAGCAGGAGGAGGAAGAGGAGGAGGAAGACGACAAGGACTAGGGCAAGTATAAGGAAGATGGGGAGGAGGAGGAGAACAAGGAAGAGGAGGAGGCAGAGAAGCATGAAGAGGAGGAATAGGAGGAGGAAGAGAGAGGACAAGGACAAGGAGGATGATGAGGTTGAGGAGGAGGAGGACAATGAGGAGGAGGAGGAGGAGAAGGGTGAGGACGAGGACGAGTAGGAGAAGGATGAGGATGAGGAAAAGGATGAAGATGCAGAGGACAATGAGGATGAGGAAGAGGAGGAGGAGGAGAAAGCAGATGAACAGGAGGAGGAGGAGGACAAGGAGGAGAATAAAGAGGAGGAGGACAAGGATGTAAATAATGATGGGAGACAAGTCCATTCTATAATGTCAACAAGTCTCAGTTTATTCCAAGCACACATGTACAGTTATACCCGTTATAATGAAGCTCATGCATATTGCAAAACTTAGGCTCATCATTGGTGTATTAAAAACAGGTCAACCCCGCCTTTGGAGCTTTCTAAGCTTGCTTTGTTTTCCCTTACATTTATCTTTTTGCTGACCATTCTACTGTTGGGAACCAGCTTACCCAAGGACATAAGATATTATTGCTACATCTGCTATTGCTGCACTGTGCAATTTTCAGCTACTGCTTCACTAACTGCACGTAGTCATGTCTTTTCTCACGAAGCCATTCATCCACAAAACTCTCCACATTTCTTATCATTCATGCTGTGACATTCAATAGCCCATTATCAGCAAATGTCTGTCCTGAGGGAGGATTGATTGTGGAAGAGATAAGGAAAAACTGCCCACTTAACACAGGACAACTGCCATACAGATGGCAAATAGAACACATCTTGCTTTTCAGTCTGGGACAGGAGGACACAAACAAAATCAGCTGAGAAGGCAGCACTCTGAAAATCAAATCAGAACTGACAGAAAATGAATGGCACAGAAATCAATAATTCTGATAGTTTTACTTATTATCAAAATAAATCACACCCACCCAGCCCCAAACAATCCTGACCCCACACCCTCAAATTTGGATCTCACTTCTCCCGATCACCTTCCAACCCCATCTCATCCTGGAGGCTGTGGAATTGAGCAATTTTAGCATGGGACTGAGGTGGGAACCAGCCATTTTGAGGTGGGATTGAGTCACTTTGAGGTGACAGACAAATCCACTTTGGGTTTTGGAGTGCAAAGATATGGAGAATACTACCAGATATCCCCCAAGAACCCACAAATCCTCCAGAATATGTTCCCAAACAGTAAAGTCCACCTCAAATACCTCTTAAATGGTGGGACTTCTGACATCTCTGGTCAATACTCTTTTTAGTAATTTTTCAGGTGTTTTTAAGTGATAAAGACAAGTTAGAAGTAAATTAGGGCCAAACCAAAACCAGAGACCCCTTGAGCATCTCCTGGACACTGGACAAAACAAACTCATCAGAAATCAAATTTAACCCTACATAAAATGCCTTGAGAAAGATTTGCTCTTCCCACAAGTCATTTCTGATGGAAACACAAATAAATCCCAAACATTAATAGACCAACAACAGAAGCAATTCTCTGGCAATTCCAAATTTCATCAGTTCCAGCACAGCTCCAGCTCAGATGCTGGCAGGTTCCAAAAAAAAAAAAACCAAACACGGAAATTTGGCCCAATACAGATTATTAAAAGGAAGGGAAAGGTCTGTGTAACTTTCACAAAGGTGACAGGGACCAAGAAAATAATGCTTCTTCCCCCAAAGCCCATGAATTCAGGAGTTATTTGGGAATTTAGCTACTTGAGCTGGGCTTCTTGTAGGATTTAAGCCTTGTGTTCCTCACCGGGTGGTGAATGATCCTTGTCAGTCTTGCTGGTATCATTTGGTCCCTTTCCTCCAGTGATTTTAACAGACCTTTCAAAGAAGGACAACAAAATATTTTCTTTAAACTGGCCACCCACAAGAGCTATTTTCCTCATAAGTTCTCCCTAAAGTCACTCAGAGGAAGCTGCATCCAAGTTTCCAAAAGTTCCTCCAGAAAGAGCCACAAGCTCCTCAGAGGAGAGAACCATGCTGTTGTCAAAGGCACCTGGGGTCAGACAACAGAGCCCTGAACTCACTGTGCCAAAATAATGTTGCAATCTGGATAATGAAATTGTTAGAGAGATGCCTCTGCCCCAATTAAGGTGCTAACAAGATCAATTCCAAAGTGGATTTTATTGAACAGTAAATGTGAGGTAGAGAGAGATGGAAAGAAAAAGAGAAGAGAGCAAGGGAGTGACAGGGACAGAGATCTCCCATGGGGCGGGCAAGTGTGACATTGTCCCCTGTGTGCGTGGCCTTCCCAGGGTGGGGGTTTTACACCTGAGCCAGTTTGGGTAAGGGGGGTGGTGTTCACCCCCCACATCAAGCAGGGATTGCCTCACTGTTTCAGGTTACAGTGTCAGATGTAACCAAAAGTGTTTTCAGTCACCATCTCCATAAACTGTTATCAACAGGTGGGGCAGTGTTCTTTATCTCTTCCATGGCTCAGCCCTGATAACGCCCTCCAGGGCCATCTTCTGTTAATGGGCCACTGAGTGTCACTGCAGGACTGATAAAATTACATCATCCCATTGTGGGATGCTCCGCCCAGGGGGAGGAACCAAGCATTCCTGCCTGGATATAATCTCACCATTTGCAACACCACGACCACCTTGCCTACTGCATTCCCAGAGGACAAGAGCTCCATAACCACCACTGGACCTGCAAGGAAGACCAGACCCTTCTACAGGATCACTGCTTTGACAGAATCACGTTCATCACTCCAGCCGGACTGCAGCCACCATTTCATCAGCCTGCTACCACCACCCTGAGCAACGGGGTGTCCGGTTATATCCTGACTCTGTCAGGTTAAGCCAGTGTTTCTCTATCATTGCCTTGATCTTAATTTTCTTACTCAATTGTGATTCTGGCTTAGACTCTCTCCCTGTTTTGCTTTGATACAGTACAAAACTCACTGTACTCATCCCTTGTTTTCCTCCCAAAACAGGATTTCCCATCCCAAAACCTTCACGAAATGGAGAAGGAGGCTGCGAGGAAGAGGAAGGAGCCCTGGGACACCGAGGCGGGTGAGGAGGAAGTCAGATCCCCTTTCCCCCTCTCTCCTGCTCCATCTCCCAGCCCAGCCTGGCCCCCAGCTGCAGGACAGCCCCGCTGCCAGTGCCCTCCTGCCGGGGATGCACTGGGGGGATCTCCTTGCCCTTCCCTGTGGCACGGAGGCAAATCCCATCCTCTCCTTGTCCTTCCTCCCGCAGATGAGGTGCTGAGGGTGGAGAGCAGAGAGGACAAATCCCCATGGCAGAACCTTGTGGAAGAGGCTGTTTTGAGTGGCTCCATGGTGCAGGAACCCAATGGGAGCTGCACGAGGAGGGGCTGCAAACGCAGATCGAGGGTATCTGAGGAGGAAAGATGCACTCTGGTCCAGGAAGGTGGACAGAGCTTCAGCCAGAGCTCAGGGCTGGTGGTCCCTGAGCAGCTTCATGATGAGGAGAAGCCCCATAAGTGCTCAGAGTGTGGGAAGAGCTTCAGGTCAAACTCCAACCTGATCCAGCACCAGAGGATCCACACTGGGGAGAAGCCCTATGAGTGTGAGGAATGTGGGAAGAGCTTTTTGTCAAATTCCAACATGATCCAGCACAAGAGGATTCACACTGGGGAGAGGCCCTACGAGTGTGGGGAATGTGGGAAGAGCTTCAGGCAGATCTCCCACCTGAGCAGCCACAAGAGGATCCACACTGGGGAAAGGCCCTATGAGTGTAGGGAGTGTGGGAAGAGCTTCAGGCAGTGTGGTGCCCTGATTGTCCACCAGAAGATCCACACTGGGGAGCGACCCTACGAGTGTTCCAAGTGTGGGAAGGGGTTTCAGACTCGCTCCTATCTCCTCTTGCACTATCGAGCTCATACAGATGAGAGGCCCTTCTGCTGCCCTGACTGTGGGAAGGGATTCAAGCACAACTCCTCCCTTGTCAGGCACCGGCGCATCCACACTGGTGAGAGGCCCTACGGGTGTCCCCAGTGTGGGAAGAGCTTCACCCAGAGCTCTCACTTGACCAAACACCAACAGAGGCACCAGTAACGGAAGCCCCAAGAGTGTCCCGCCTGCAGGAAGAGCTTCGTGCTCTGCTCCAGCTCCATCCCCCACTGCAGGACCCACATTGGGCACAGGTCTGGTGACCCACATTCCCTGTGATCAATGTTGGGAACACACCTGACTGGTTATCCTTTTGGTTTGGCCCTAATTTTCCTCTGATTCATCTTTATTCTTCAAACACAGCCAAAACAAAAGGGTTAAATTAAAGAAACTGATCAAAAATATCTGAAGTGTCACCATTTCACAGGAGTTTGAGGGGGAATTTAGGATTTAGGGACGCATTCTGTGTGGAGTGCCCCTGTTGCTGAGAGGCAGGAGTTTGATCTCACCCTTCTTGTGTTGCCAATAATTCCTCCCTTGAACCAAACCCAAACTCCACCCCTGGGATACCCTATACAAATCCCATGGCTCTGCATTTGCCCTGTCTTTCGGTGATAAGAAATGGATTTTGGAGTTTTGTGAAACCAAGATACATCTCATTTGTTCCTGCCGCCGGCAGCTGCACTCACCCTGGACACCATGAACTCAACTTCTGGAGGATTTGTGGGTTCTGGGGTGATTTTGGGCAGTGTTCTCCATCTCTTTGCATTTCAAAAGCCAAGAGGGATGAATTTGTCACCACAAAACCACTCAATCCCACTGAAAATAACTGGATTTTAAACTATAAAGGCACAATCCCACCTCAAATTGCTTGTTCCCCCTCAAAAAAACCCTCAATCCCACACAAAGCTCACTCGATTCCACAGCTGACCGGGTGGGATGGGGTTGGGAGGAGATTGGGAGAATTGTGATCCCAGTTTGGAGTGGAGAGATTTGGATTGTGTGGGGCTGGGTGGTTGGGATGTATCTGATAGTGAATAAAACTTTCAGAGTTAATGATGTTTGTCCCATTCATTTTCAGTCAGTTCTGTTTGCAGAGTGGCTCCTTCTCAGCTGTTTAAATTCCTATAAAAATCCTTTTTAAAAAATAATCTAACCCAAATAATCCAAAAACCAATATCCATATAAAACCACCCATCTGCAATTATATTTTTATAAATAATTTTAATTTTTTAGAGTACTTAAGGGTGTTATTAAATTTTAATTGTTTGGTTAAATTGTATGAGACATTATAGTGGTGTTTGGTTTCGTGTTTAGTATATTTGTAGTATGAATTGTTTTACTCAGGTGTGTTCGATTGTATGTTTAGATTGGCCGGTGCTGCGAGAGGCGCTGGGCTCTGCCTGGCAACTGATGAGTCAGAGCCGTCCCGGGCGCTGATTGGCTGAAAATCGCCAGGCGGGACCAGCGCCGAGTTCCTGCCCGGGAACTGAATCGTCATCAACGCCGCGCGCTCTGATTGGCCAGGATCTGCTTCGGGGCGGGGCCGGGAGGAACTGGGGACCCCCAGGAGCCCCCCGGGTTTGGGGGTTTCCATCCCCCCTCGGCCCCCGGGGCGGCCTTGGGGCCACCCCAACACCCCAAAATGGGGAGGGTCCCCGGAGGCGCTTGGAAGTCCCAAAAATGGGCTGGAAGCGACAGGAGCCGCCCCAAGAAGGGATTGAAGGGTCCGGTCCGGGAATGGCTCCGATCCGGATTGGGGCGGGCTGGGATTGAGGGAGGGTCCGGTCAGCGGCTGCGGAGGGGCTGGGATTGGGGAGGGGTCCGGGATTGAGGGGATGGGTCCATTCCGGGACTGGGGCAGGATCGCTCCCTGGGGGTGGGCTCCATTATTGAGTCAGGGTCTCTCCCCTTCCCGATCCCAATCCCGTTCCCTGATCCTGTTCCCGATCCCAATCCCATTCCCGTTTCTTTTCCCGTTCCCGGGCCAGTTCCCGATCCCGATCTCATTCCCAACCCCATTACACTCCCACTCCGGATCCCGATCCCATTCCCGTTCCTGTTCTCGATCCCGATCCCACCGCTGTTTCCAGGGAATGGCTCCTATCCCTACCCCGACCCCAAACCCGGGGGGTCAAACATTGGGGTCAAACACCCCAAATCCCAACACTGGGAGGGGAGAGGTCAAACACCCCCAAACCCAAACTCTGGGATGTCAACCTCCCCCCTGCCCCAAACCCCAAATTTTAGGATCAAACCCCCCAAATCCCAGATCCTGGGGTGTCAAACACTCCCAAAATCCCAAACGTTGGTGTTAAACCCTCCTGACCCGAAATCCTGGGTTTCAAAATATTTGGGGTGTCCAACACCCCCAATTCCCAAAGTCTGGGGTCAAATACCACCAAATCCCAAATCCTGATGTGTCAAACACCCCCAGCCCCCAAAGTTTGGGGTTAAAACCCCCAATCCCCGACTCCTGGGGTTTGAAATACCTGGGTTGTCCAACCCTCCTCCTCTCCAAAGTTTGGGGTGAAACCCCTCAATTCCCAAACTTTGGGGTCAACCTCCTCAATCCCAAACCCTGGGGTGTCAAATCCCCCTGATCTCCCCCACTTTGGGGTTAAATCCCCCAAAATCAGTTGGTCAATCCCCCCAGTTTCCAAATTTTTGGGTCTAACCCCCCAAACCCCAAATCCTGGAGGTTGAAACACCTGGGTTGTCCAACCACCCCGATCCCAACGTTTGGGAGTGAAACCCCCTGATCCCCAAATCTTGGGGAAAAAAACCAAAATCCCAAACCCTGGGGTGTCAAACTCCCCCAGTTCCCAAAGTTTGGGGTCAAAAACTCCCAAAGCCCGAGGTGTCAAACCCCCCTAAACCCCAAATTTTAGGATCAATCCTCCCAGTCCCCAAAGTTTGGGGTCATGACCCCCCCCCCAAATCCACTTCAGCCCTGGGGGACACAGTGGGGTTTGTTTGGGGTTATTTGGGGTTTGTTTGGGGTTATTTGGGGTTTATTTGGGGTTATTTGGGGTTTGTTTGGGGTTATTTGGGGCAGCTCCAGGTGCAATGTCTGCAGAAAGACCCTGGGTACAACACTGGGAAAGAAAGGGGAATGGGTGGGAATTGGGGGATTCAGGATGGGGAAAGATCCTGGGTGGGAAAAGGGGATCTAGGGTGGACAGGGAAGGATTTGGGTTGGGAAAGGGGGATTTGGGATGGGGAAAGGGGAATGAGGTGGGGAACTGGGGTGGAAAAGGGAGATTTTGGCATTGGAAAAGGGATTTGGGGACAGACAAAGGATGTGGGGAGGAAAAAGGAGAATTTGTCATGGGAAAAGGAGGATTTAGGTTGGGAAAAGGAGGATTTAGGTTGGGAAAAGAAGGACTTGGGGTCAAAAAGACGTTAGGGATTAAAAGTGATTTTGAGGTTGAAAAAGGGAGGATTTGGGATAAAAAATGAGGATTTGGGCTGAGTTGAGCTGAGTTTACCTGGGAGAGTAGGGGCATGCAGGGTGTTTGGGGCAGGGTCAGGACCATTTTTGGGGCAGTTTTCTGGGATTTTGGAGTATTTTCTTGGGATTTGGTGGCAGGTCTATGAGATTTGGGTGCAATTTTATGGGATTTAGGGTGTTTAGGTGTGGTTTTGAGGGATTTTTGGGTGTTTCTATGGGATTTGGGAGCACTTTTATGGGATTTCAGGGGTTTCTATGGGATTTGGGGGTGCTTTGAGGGATTTCAGGGTATTTCTATGGGATTTTTAGGTGGTCTGGAGGGACTGCAGGGTGTTTCCATGGGATTTTGGGGCATCTTGAAGGCATTTGAGGTGTTTTGGGGCATGTTTAGGGTATTCTGGTGCAGCTTTGAAGAATTTCGGGGTGGTTTGGAGGGATTTCAGGGCATTCCTCTGAGATTACAGGGTGGTTTGGAGGGATTTGGGGTGTTTGGGGGCAGATTTTGATTATTTAGTGGCGGGTTTGAGGCAGTTTTTGAGGGGTATTTCAGGTCCATTTTTGGGGGGTTTGGGGTTATTTTGGTGGGGTTTGGGGTGTTCTGGGTCACTTTTTGGTGAAGGAGATCTCCATGGGTGGCTCTGGGTGATGCTGAAGCCCTGCAGGGCCTCGCGGGCGGCGCCCGCCTGCACCTCGGTGTCCAACTGCAGCGAGGCGATGTCGCAGCGCCCGGGCACCAGCGCAGCTCCTGGAACCCCGGGAACCTGGGATGGGAACGGGGCCAGGAGAGCCCGGAACACCCGGGAACCTTCCCCAGACACCCGGGAACCTTCCCCAGACACCCGGGAACCTTCCCCAGACACCCGGGAACCTTCCCCAGACACCCGGGAATGTTCCCCAGACACCCGGGGATGTTCCCCTGACACCCGGGAACCTTCCCCAGACACCCGGGAACCTCCCCCAGACACCCGGGAATATTCCCCCAGAAACCTGGGAATCTTAACCAAGAAACCCAGGAATGTTCCCCAAAAAACCTCTGAATGCTTCCCAAAAAACCTGGGAATGTTCTCCCCAAATTCAGAAATGCTCTGCAAAAAAAAAGTCCTGAAACATTCCCCCAGAATTTCAGAAATGTTCTCCAAAGAAATCCAGAAATGTTCCCCCCCAAAAAAAAATCCTGGAACATTCCCAAAAATAGGAATTTCTGTTCCCCAGAAAATCCAGAAATATTCCTCCCCAAAAAAATCCAAAACCAACACGATTCCTCATCCAGAAACATTCTCCAAAACTACAGAAGCGTTCCCAAAAATCCAGGAATTCCCCACCCACAAAATACAGAAACATTCCTTCAAAAATCCAGAAACATTCCCCCTCAAAAATATCCAGAAATCCCTCCCCAAAAAATCCATAAATACTCACCCAAAAAACCATAAATTTCCCCCTAAAAATCCAGACATTCACTACCAAAAATCCAGAAATTTCCTCCCTAACAATCCAGAATTTCCTCCCCCCCAATCCTGGTATTTTTCTCCAAAGATCCAGAAATTCCCCCTAAAATCCCAGACATTCACCCCCAAAATCCCGATATTTTTTTAAAAAATCCAGCCCCAAGCCCCCTCAGCCTCTCACCCCCCAAGCCCCAAAATCCCGCAGTGCCCCAAAGCCGGGCCGGAATGCCGGAATGCCGGGATTGCCCCAGATCTCCCTGGCTGAGGAGCAGGGGGAGCATCAGCTCCTGGGGCTGCTCAGGGAGCTGGGCAGGAACAGGATGTGCTTCGAGGCTTTGCCACAGCTGGGGGAAATGGGAGACAAACCCCAAAAGCTGCCCCAGAGCTGCCCAAAGTCACTCTGGATACGCAACACAAAATCTGCCCAAAATCCCAAGAGAAAACACCAAAATCCCAACAAAATCCTGAAAAAAAAAACCACAAAAAAATACCCCACCGAAATATTAATAATTAAAAAAAGTCACAAAAATCTCCCCAAAATCCCCCACAAAAATATCACCAAAATCCCATAAAATCCCCCAAAAAACTACCCAAAATCCAGCAAAAATCTCCCAAAAAATACCCCCAAAACCTCACCAAAATCCAATAAAAATCACTCAAAATCCTCACAAAAAATCCCACCAAAAATACCATTAAAATCACATAAAAATTCCACCATAGAATCCTCGAAAATGCCAGAAAATCCACACAAAATCCCAGGAAAATCTCCACAAAAATTCCACCCAAAAGCCCACAAAACTCACCCCAAAACTCCTCACAAAAATCACCCCAAGGCTCATAGAAATCCCTCAAAATCCCCATAAAAAATTGCCCTCAAAATCCTCAGAAATCCCACAGAAAAATCCCTCAAAAAGTCCCACTAAATTCCCACGAAAATCCCACAGAATCCACACAGAAAAAAACTGTACAAAAATGCCCCCAAAAATCCCACAATCACACAAAATCCACACAAAAAAAATTCCACCAAATCACCCAAAATATCCCACCAAAATTTCTCCAAAAAACCCCAAAATCCACACCAAATCCACTCAAAAAATTCGCACCAAAATCCCACCAAGCCCCTCTCAAATCCCCCAAAAAATGCCCCCAAGTCCTATCACATCCCACCCGAAGTGCGAGGAAATCCACCCAAAAAATCCCCACAGCAACTTCCCTCAAAATGCCAGCCAAACCTCCCAGGAGCAGCCCAAGAATCCCGCAGAGATCGCTGCGAGTGCCCGAATCGCCCGGAACAATCCCCGAGCCATCCCCGGCCGGCCCCGCGCTCCGGCCCCGCTCTCTGTGGGGCCGGGGCCTCTCCCCCCTTGGCTCTGCGCTGGTCCCGTTCGCGCTCCGCTCCCGCTCCCGCCCCACCAGCGCTCCCTGCCCTGGGCCGCGCTGGCCGAGCCCGGCCGGGCGCGCTGGATCCGCTGGGACGGCGCATCCCGGCCCCGGCCCCGGCCCCGCGGGGCTCCCGGGGCAGCTCCGGCCGTGATGCGGCACTGCCGCGGGGCTTTGGGCTTTCCCGGCGCTGCCCGGCGGCTCCCGGGGATCTGCGGCTTCCCGGGATTCGGGGAGCTTCCAGAGGGGACCTGGGCTGGCTCCGGGGGGATTTGGGATCACTCCGGGGGGAGCTGGGGACGGCTCGGGGGGTTTGGGGTTGTTCCCGAGGATTTTGGGGGCATCTGGGAGAGGTTCCAGAGGGGACCTGGGGCTTTCTGAGGGGTCTGTGGGAATTCTGAGGGGATCTGGGGAGGATTTGGGGCTTTCCGAGGGATCTGGGGGAATTCTCAGGGATCTGGGAGAGTTCCAAGAGGGATTTTGGGGTTTTCCAAGGGATTTTCCGAGGTATTTGGGGAGGTTCCAGAAAGGATTTGGGGCAGTTCCAAAAGCAATTTGGGACGTTATTGAGGGATCTGGGGAAGTCCTAGAAGGAATTTGGTGAATTTCAGAGAAATTTTGGGGGAATTCAGAGGAATTGGGGAGGTTCCAACAGCGATTTGGAGTCCTTCCCAGGGGACTGGGGGTGGACTGGCTGGATTTATGTTTCTTCACAGGATTTTGGGTTTTTTCCCCAAAATGTCCTGTTTTCTCAAGGATCTGTGGACTTTTCCCTGGATTTGGGTATCACTATGGGGTAGAAGGGGAAGCTTTGGTAGATTCAGTGTGAATTCTGGGGGGTTCCTGGATGGATTTGGGTGTTTTCCATGGGATTTTGGGTGGGTTCTCAACTGCATTTTGGGATTTTTTTCCCCAGAATGTCAGGATTTTTCCCAGAATTTGGGTATTTTCCCCAGGATTCTGTTCTCATCATGGGTTTGTCCCAGAAGGGGAAGCTTTGGGTGGTTATAGTGTGGATTTTAGAGATAATTGAGGCTGGATTTGGGGTTCTTCCAAGAATTTTGGCTTTTTTTTTCCTGGAATTTCAGGATTGTTCCCAAAATTCCAGGACTCCTGCTCGGATTTCTCTCTCACGGTGTCATAGAAGGGGAAACTTTGGTGGATTTGGGTGAATTCAGGTGTTTCTGGTTGGATTTGGGGATACAGGTTCATTTGTGCAAGTGAAATATAATTATTATTACTAATAATAGCAGTTATATAAAAATATAACATGATCCTTTTTTTTGACATAATAAAAAATTGATAATGTGAAATAATGCTGACAATACTAATTTGTCAGCTTTGGCTGCCCACTGTGACACTGAATCCCCTACAGAAAAGGACTGGCCAAGACCCAAATGTCAGTGGTAAACTCTGCAAGATTGTGTACGACAAATACCAGAGGAATGCATGAAATTGGCTATTTTTATAGGGCTTGCTGATACTGTGGTGTGGAATGCTTTGTCTGTTACATGAGAAATACAGTGGTTAAGAATGCTGGGTTTTTCATGTACCAGACAATCCACAAGCTGCAGGATTGGTTGAACTGGTGAAGGGTTTGTAAAAAGAGCAGTTAAATAATGAGGAGCTGGGAACCTGTCCCCATGGAGAACCCATCTCCCAGATGTGCTCCATGCCCTTAACAATGGCCCCTGGGGAAATGGAAACCCCCTGGCTGTGCACGGCTGCTCCCAGTGTGCAAATACAGCCCTGGGCAGTGAGACTGGGACTGCCTGGGAAATGATTCTGGGTGTGATGGCCCTGGCAGGGCCAGCCCAGAGGCTGCAGGGCTGGACCTTCATCCACTGGAATTAGTCAGGATAAATCAGAAGCAAAATAGAGTTAGCAATACAGGAACAGGAATCCAGATTCCTCCAGGACACTTTGGTTTGGTAACTGCTCACTGGAGCTTGGCCTTGCAAAGTGCTCATGTCATGGGAGGAGGAACTGATGCAGATTATCAAGGGGAAAATGAAGTAATTTGGTTAAAGAATAGTGAACAAGATTGGATTATTCAAACCCATGACAAGGTAGCACAATTATTGATATTGTCAGGGTTTAAAACAATTGGGAAAAAAGTAGATCCACCTCAAATCACTGCTGCTGGTGGAGATAAAGGGTTTGGATCCAGCAGTGCTAATAATGGAGCCAGAGTGTGGCTCCAGAGGCCAAAAGGCCTCCCGAGGCAGCTGAAGGAACAGCTCCTGGGAAGGACAGCAGTGTTTGAATCCTGAAACCTGGGCAGGAACGATGGGAATGTGTCCCTGCAGCCAAGTGCTCTGTGTGAGAACAGGTAGATATTACGGGAGATTGTTTTACACATCCTGCCAGACCAAATCTCCCTGTTTGCCCCAGTGAAAACTCGTGACCTGGACTCCATCTAGGATGGAGCCAGGGCCAGGCTCTTGTACTGCCCAAGGTGTATCCCTTGAAGGCCTTTTAATAAATCCTGCTTTATTCCTTTAACACTGCCTAGCTCTGTTCTAGGCAGCCTCTCAAGGCATCACCACCAAACCAAGGGAGCACGGACCAGGTCTGGCTGGCTGGGCCTCCTGGGGACCACCTGACCACCTTGGCATGTCCAGGGCTGCTTCTCACCTGCCCTGAAGCCCTGGGGCTCTGGGCTTTCCTTCCTATGGGAGAGAACTCTCCTTCTCCTCCATGGGTCATGGCCAAAACTGGGATTCCTCCTCCAAAACTCTGTACATCCAAGGATTGCTACCAAACGAAAGCTGCCAGGACAGACAGGTCTGGGTGCCCTTGGCCTCTTGGGAGCTGCCTGTCATCTGCTTTTGAAACACTGGGGCTTGGTGCTTTCCCTCCAGTGGAAATAACTGTCCTTTATCTCAAGGTGACTGTCATCAAAATTGAGATTCCTCCTCCCAAATTCCAGATATCCAAGGATTCCTTCATGACAAATGATGCCAGGAAGAACAGGTCTGTTTGTCTGAGCTTCCCAGGAGCCACCTCTTTCTTCTTCTGCCTTTGAAACACTCGGGCTCTGTGCTTACCTTCCTATGGAAAAAACTGTCCTTCTCCAGGTGTCCATATCTGAAACTGGGATCCCACCTCTAAAATTCCCTATATCCAAGGGTTGCTGCCAGGCAAAATCTGCCAGTACCGTCAAGTCTGGCTGGCCTTGGCTTCTGGTGGCTGCCCCTGCCACCCTGAGGCTCAGTTCTTTCCTTCCCATGGAGATCACTGTGACACTGTGGGCACCTCATGGAACCAAGGGGATCCTTGTGGCACCACTGGAGCCCATGGAACCAAGGGGCCATGGTGACACCGCGGGGCTTCATGGACCCAGAGACCATTATGACTCTGTGGGGCCTGGTGGAACCATGGAGACCATTCCGACCCTGCAGGGCCTGGTGTCACCAAGGGGGCATTGTGACACCTCAGGGCCTCCTGGAAGCCAGGGACCATTGGGACACCGTGGGGCCCCATGGAAGCGAGGGAACATGGACCAGGTCTGGCTGGCTTGGCCTCCCAGGGGCCACCTGACAGGTCTGGCTGATCTTGGACTGCCAAGGGCTGCCTCTCATCAGCTCCTGGAGTACTGGGGCTCAGTGCTTTCCTTTGTATGGAAAAGAACCATCTGTCTTTTCAGATGCCCACTGCCAAAATTCGTATCCTCCCTAAAAAATTTCCTATTTGTAAGGGTATCTCTAAGAACAGAATCTGGCAGGTCTGGCTGGCCTTTGCCTCTGATGGTCACCTCTCATCTGCCCCTAAAGCAGTGGCACTCTGTTCCTTCATTCCTATGGAAAAGAAGGGGTTTTCATGACCAGGAACCATGGCCAAAATTAGAATTGGCCACTGAGCCCAGATGGGCTCACAGAACCATCTGCAGCCCCGGGCAGATATTGACTCTGCCAGTGCTGCCATCCTCCCTCCAGTGAGAGAAAAGGACACAGGGCAGGCACACAGAGGAGCAGCATGAACACACCGAGGGCAGGGAAGGGGAAGTTGAGTCCCATATTGGAGGGATGAGGAGATGCCTTGATCTTGGGGCAGAAATCCTCTGCTAAAGCTATGGAGAAGGATGTCATTGATACCTCAAACTCTCTTTTTCCCCATAACACATTGAAAAGTATGGGGAGATGATTTGTTTCAGCAAAGGCTCCATGCTAACGTAAGCAAATGTTGCAGTAGCTGTGATCTCCTGTGAGAGGTTTGAACAGAGAAAGAGCAGAGTGATGAGACCCTGTGTCCTCAGGGAGAGAAGAAGACCTCTGTTCCCAGAGATGAAGATGATTTCAGAAAGAGATGAAGAGAACCTTTGCTCTTAAACAGCTCATCTTTAAACCAATACCCCAGAAGCTGGCAAGGCTCATGAACACAGCTGTGGGAACGGCTGTGAAAAAATGGGAGGAACTTCACAATTGCAGATTATTCCAGGCAGCTGCTATTTCTGGAAATGAAAAGCCATGAGATAACTGTTTTCTTGTGGATAAGCCTCCATAACGTTAACAAGAGGAGTTTCTCTCCCTAACTGAACTGAAGACAGACTATTGTAGAGGTGGTAAAGTGACAGAATATTTTAGGTTTTGTCGCTTTACATTGTCAGGTTGTATAGAGAGGGGAAGTGTTCTGAAAGTTTTGTTCTGATCCTCATCACTCACTCTTTTAGTTGCTGTTAATAAACTTTTCTTTATACCCTTTTATAGTTTTGAGCCCACTTTGCCTTTCTCCTAATCCTACCTCACAGCAGGAAATGAGTAAGTATATTCTAGTGAGTTCACTGGTAATTAGCCAACACTGAAACCACCACATTAATGAATGCATTGGCCAAGAAATCTCAAATTGGCAAAGCAAAACCAAGTTTTCTGCCCTACAGAAACTTCCTGATGAACTGCCCCAGACAAGAGGGAAATCAAGGAAGAGCCATGGTTTGTCAGGACTTGCTTGATCCTAATGAGACCCGTTCTGCATTTGGAGCTGAGCCCTGGAAACTCAGGGCCTGAGATGACATTGCACAACCCTTTCTAAGTGTCAAAATCAGAAGAAAACCCCAAAGTGTCTCAAAGAATTAATGGGTCCCCATGAAATCCATCCCTAACACAGGCTCCTCTTGGCCTCCTTGGAGGAGATAATTGGAGTCCAGGATTGCACAAAAACCTCTCAGAGACTCAAAATGGCACAAAAAACACTCAATGTAGGAAGGCAAATCCAAAGTACTTTAAAAAAGTTGTGTATCTCAAAGAATTAATGAGCCCAACTGATTGTGAGTACAAAGCTCTCAAGGGATTTGTTAAAGCAGATAATTGGGGCCATGATTGCAGAAACCTCTCAAAGACTCCAAGGCAAAAGCAAAAGCCAAAGTCCTTTGAAAAACCTGCAGTCCCTGGGAGCATGAAGGAGCCCCCAGGGCCATTCCTGACCAAGGCTCCCCAGGGACTCCTTCCAGCAGATCCTTGAGGCCACTGGGATGTGGGCATGGGGGGGATGCTGAGGGCAGGACCAGGGAGTGACAGTGCCCAGCCTGGCTGGGGCTGTGCCAGGAGGCCCCAGGGCCTCAGGACAAGGTGTCTCCTCACAGCCCTTGGTGGCACAGACCCTGCTGTGCCCCAGGGCACCAAGACTTGGCTTCTCTTTGTCCCCACCTGTCATCAGTGCCTCCAGTTCTCTGCTCTGCCTGGGGCCTGGGGACACTTTCTCAGTCGTGTCTCTTGGTGGGACCCATTATATTCCAAGAAACTTTGGAGCTGGATTGCAACTTGGAGTTCTGGAGAGGTTTCTGCAGCTCCCTCTCAGGGCCTGATGCTCAGGGCCTGAGCAGAAAGCCCCAGAGGGTCATTAAGGTCCTTTTGCTGTGTCTGTGCTGCTGAGCTGGGCCAGGCTCTTGGCACAGAGGGTGATCCTGGTAACCAAGCAGAGCTTCAAAAGCACATTTCTCTTGCTGAGCAGCTCTTCTGCCAGCCCAGCAGGGCTGGGGCACTGCCTGCAGCCAGCCCGGGCACAGCACAGAGGCACAGAGAGCTTCAATCAGTCAGGGCTGGGAAGGGGCTGACAAGTGCCTGGGGCAGAATCACTGCCAGCCCTTGGCACAGGAACCTCTGGCTGCAGGACAATGCAGCTGCAGCTCCTGCAGTGATCTCCTAAAGCTGGAACATGCCAATGCCCACAGAGCCTGTGAGTGCATTCTCTGCTCATCTCCTGTGCAGAGCAGCCAGGGGTGCCCAGGGCTGTCCTGCAGAGCAGGGTCCTGCAGCCCAGGGCGCTGTGCTGGGCCAGGGACTCTGCTGCCTGCCAGGGACAGCTCTCAGCCGGCCCTGGAGCTGCTCCCAGCGCTGGCCAGGAGCTGTGGGGGGAAGGAGCCACCCTGAGCAGGGCAGGTGCTGCTGCTGAGAGGGGCTGGCTGGGGCAGGGCTGCTCCCAGCCCCAGACCAGCCTGGGCACAGCTCCGGAGGACACTTCCCAAAGAAGGTAAGCCTGGGATTGCTGTAAAGATCAGGAGCTTTCCTGAGAGTGTTTTCAATTTCCTGCTTGGAGCAAGATGGGAAATTTGGGATCATGACAAAAAGATCTTTGATTTTTATACATTTTCCATATATTCATAGCTCTGCAAATTACTATTTTATTGTTATACAAATATAATCCTTACTTTACTTATTAAACTCTTAATTAACTCTGTTAAATTACTATTATGTGCTTATATAATGGTAATTCTTAACTGACTGTTTCCTACCTATCTCTTAGATTGTACAACAATACGCTGACTATCTAAATACATTCCTGAAATACTGCATAGTCTTATTATGAGGAAGAGGACCTACAAGAATAACATTTTGGTTTTTGACAACAATGTGAGTAGTCATAACTAAAGTGGGGCAAAGAAGCCCTTGGATCTACTCCAATGGGCTGATCCAGGGTGTGTAACTGTGGAAACTGAATATCCTACTGGATGTTCATTTTAAATGTCCTAATTAATTAACCTTAGTAAATTGTTGAAATCAGGGCCAAGTGTCCCCCATCCCCACTGGGACACCTGGGAGCTTCTAATAAAGGTCTGGCTTTTAATTTACTGGTCTAACACTGCGGCAAGGGTTTTTTTTTTCTCTTTTGATTATAGATGACAGGGGGATGAGAGAAGCAGAACAGAAATTGTAATCCCAGAATCACAGAACATTCTGAGTTGAAAGGGACACACAGGATCATCAAAGGAATGTTTGAACATTTACAGAGACTCCAGAACGGTGACTTTGGCTGGTCAGTGTCTCTGCTGGGAGCCTCCCAAAGGGCCTTCAGCCACTCCTCAGCCCTGGGCAGCAGCAGCATCACCTCTGCAGGGCCCAGCAGGGCTCTCCTGAGCTGCCCTTGCCCAGCTGCACACAGAGCCTGCCCCAGCCAGGGCCCTGCACACAGGCAGGTTTCTGTAGGGCCGGGCCGAGGGCACACAGGGTGGGATGGGCTCTGTGAGCGCTGGCAGGGACAAGGCACCTCTCAGGAGGGGATGTCCAGGCCCAGGGAGATGCTCAGGGAAGCAGAGGGGACTGAGCAGAGCAGTGCTGGGGGAACAAGCCCATCCAGCCCCTCACCTTCCCTCAGCCACGGGGAATCCTTTGCCTCTCACATCTCTCATTGGCAAACTCTGAGTGCAGAAGGAATGCTGGAGATTTATGACCTCAAAGAGACAGGAATGATGAGTGGGTAGGAAAACAATTCCTAAAACCAACTCCTGCCATCTATTTCCTTTAGAAATAAAGTGAAATTCCTTTAGGAGTCTGAATGTAGATGCTACCAAACCTTTCTGCATCAGGAGTGATTCACCTGAAAAATCCTGAATATCCAGCCTTGTCCCTATGCCACAGGGCCACAAACCCATGGCAGCAGGGCAGGGATGGCTCCTTGAGAGCCCCCATGCACAGCCCTGGCTGCTCCTGCCACACTCAGCCAGCAAAACTGGAGTTCAGGCAGGGACCTGGGTGAAGGTTTTCCCAGAGCAGGAACAAGGGAGGGTGAGTCCCAGCAGGACAGGCTGCAGGGAATGGCCCAGGTTTGGCTCCAAGCAGCCTCTCCTGACTGGTCCCTGTCCTTTCTCCTTGAACAGGTGCCCATGTGCAGCCACAGCAAATGTCCAACAGCAGCTCCATCAGCCACTTCCTCCTGCTGGCACTGGCAGACACGCGGCAGCTGCAGCTCCTGCACTTCTGCCTCTTCCTGGGCATCTCCCTGGCTGCAGGGAGACCACGGCCAGGTGAGGGAGGCAGGTGGAAAAGGCTTTGTGCCGTCCCTGCTCAGAGGGAATCCTCAGCACAGCCCTGAAGATCTGCACATAGGAGAAAACAATGAACACAAAACAACCAAATGCTAAGCACACACTAACAGCAAGAAGCCCAAGTTCCCTGAGGTAGTATTTGGAGCAGGAGAGCTTGAGGATCTGTGGGATTTCACAGTAGAACTGACCCAGGGCATTGCCATGGCACAGGGGCAGGGAAAATGTATTGGCTGTGTGCAGCAGTGAATAGAGAAAGGCACTGGCCCAGGCAGCTGCTGCCATGTGGGCACAAGCTCTGCTACCCAGGAGGGTCCCGTAGTGCAGGGGTTTGCAGATGGACACGTAGCGGTTGTAGCACATGATGGTCAGGAGGGAAAGCTCTGCTGAGATGAAGAGCATGAAGAAAAAGAGCTGTGCAGCACATCCTGTGTAGGAGATGTTCCTGGTGTCCCAGAGGGAATTGTGCATGGCTTTGGGGACAGTGGTGCAGATGGAGCCCAGGTCGCTGAGGGCCAGGTTGAGCAGGAAGAAGAACATGGGCGTGTGCAGGTGGTGGCCGCAGGCTACGGCGCTGATGATGAGGCCGTTGCCCAGGAGGGCAGCCAGGGAGATGCCCAGGAAGAGGCAGAAGTGCAGGAGCTGCAGCTGCCGCGTGTCTGCCAGTGCCAGCAGGAGGAAGTGGCTGATGGAGCTGCTGTTGGACATTTGCTGTGGCTGCACATGGGCACCTGTTCAAGGAGAAAGGACAGGGACCAGTCAGGAGAGGCTGCTTGGAGCCAAACCTGGGCCATTCCCTGCAGCCTGTCCTGCTGGGACTCACCCTCCCTTGTTCCTGCTCTGGGAAAACCTTCACCCAGGTCCCTGCCTGAGCTCCAGCTGTGCTGGCTGAGTGTGGCAGGAGCAGCCAGGGCTGTGCATGGGGGCTCTCAAGGAGCCATCCCTGCCCTGCTGCCATGGGTTTGTGGCCCTGTGGCATAGGGACAAGGCTGGATATTCAGGATTTTTCAGGTGAATCACTCCTGATGCAGAAAGGTTTGGTAGCATCTACATTCAGACTCCTAAAGGAATTTCACTTTATTTCTAAAGGAAATAGATGGCAGGAGTTGGTTTTAGGAATTGTTTTCCTACCCACTCATCATTCCTGTCTCTTTGAGGTCATAAATCTCCAGCATTCCTTCTGCACTCAGAGTTTGCCAATGAGAGATGTGAGAGGCAAAGGATTCCCCGTGGCTGAGGGAAGGTGAGGGGCTGGATGGGCTTGTTCCCCCAGCACTGCTCTGCTCAGTCCCCTCTGCTTCCCTGAGCATCTCCCTGGGCCTGGACATCCCCTCCTGAGAGGTGCCTTGTCCCTGCCAGCGCTCACAGAGCCCATCCCACCCTGTGTGCCCTCGGCCCGGCCCTACAGAAACCTGCCTGTGTGCAGGGCCCTGGCTGGGGCAGGCTCTGTGTGCAGCTGGGCAAGGGCAGCTCAGGAGAGCCCTGCTGGGCCCTGCAGAGGTGATGCTGCTGCTGCCCAGGGCTGAGGAGTGGCTGAAGGCCCTTTGGGAGGCTCCCAGCAGAGACACTGACCAGCCAAAGTCACAGTTCTGGAGTCTCTGTAAATGTTCAAACATTCCTTTGATGATCCTGTGTGTCCCTTTCAACTCAGAATGTTCTGTGATTCTGGGATTACAATTCCTGTTCTGCTTCTCTCATTCCCCTGTTGTCTATAATCAAAAGAGAAAAAAAGAACCCTTGCAACAGTGTTAGAACAGTGAAGTTAAAACCAGACCTTTATTGGAACCTTCCAGGTGTCCCAGTGGGGATGAGGCACACCCAGCCCCTGATTTCAACAATTTGTTCATGTTGATTATTTAGGATATTTAACAGGAACATCCAATGGGAGATTCAGTACCCAGTTACACAACCCTGGCTCAACCCACTGGAATAAGTCCAGGGCCTTTCTTTGTCCCAGTTTTTCTTATCACTGCTTACATTCAAAACCCAAAATACTCTTCTTGTGGGTTCTTTCTCTGATAAAAAGATTATATAGCACTTTAAAAATGTATTTAGACAGGTTATAGTTCTAAAATCTAAGAGAAGGTAAGGAAACATACTAGAGTTAATTAAGGATCATAAATACATTAAATATATAATAGTAGTTAAAAAGAGTTATTTAAGAGTTTAATAGAGTTAGTTAAGGATTATAATTTTAAAACTACGTAACAGTAATTTACAGAACTATGAATATATGAAAAATATATAAAAAGCAAAAATATTTTTATCATCATCACAACTTCATCATCTTTCTCCAAGCAGGAAATTGAAAACACTCTCAGGAAAGCTCCTGATCTTTACAGCAAACCCAAGCTTACCTCCTTTGGGAAGTGTCCTCCGGAGCTGTGCCCAGGCTGGTCTGGAGCTGGGAGCAGCCCTGCCCCAGCCAGCCCCTCTCAGCAGCAGCACCTGCCCTGCTCAGGGTGGCTCCTTCCCCCCACAGCTCCTGGCCAGCGCTGGGAGCAGCTCCAGGGCCGGCTGAGAGCTGTCCCTGGCAGGCAGCAGAGTCCCTGGCCCAGCACAGCGCCCTGGGCTGCAGGACCCTGCTCTGCAGGACAGCCCTGGGCACCCCTGGCTGCTCTGCACAGGAGATGAGCAGAGAATGCACTCACAGGGGCTGTGGGCATTGGGATGTTCCAGCTTTAGGAGATCTCTCCAGGAGCTGCAGCTGCATTGTCCTGCAGCCAGAGGTTCCTGTGCCAAGGGCTGGCAGTGATTCTGCCCCAGGCACTTCTCAGCCACTTCCCAGCCCTGACTGATTGAAGCTCTCTGTGCCTCTGTGCTGTGCCCGGGCTGGCTGCAGGCAGTGCCCCGGCCCTGCTGGGCTGGGAGAAGAGCTGCTCAGCAAGAGAAATGTGCTTTTGAAGCTCTGCTTGATTACCAGGATCGCCCTCTGTGCCAGGAGCCCGGCCCAGCTCAGCAGCACAGACACAGCACAAGGACTTTAATGACCCTCTGGGGCTTTGTGCTCAGCCCTGAACATCAGGCCCTGAGAGGGAGCTGCAGAAACCTCTGCAGAACTCCATGTCAGAATCCAACTCCAAAGTTTCTTGGACTTTTAATGGGTCCCACTGAGGGACACGACTGAGAAAGTGTCCCCAGGCCCCAGGCAGAGCAGAGAACTGGAGGCACTGATGCCAGGTGGGGACAAAGAGAAGCCAAGTCTTGGTGCCCTGGGGCACAGCAGGGTCTGTGCCACCAAGGGCTGTGAGGAGACACCTTGTCCTGAGGCCCTGGGGCCTCCTGGCACAGCCCCAGCCAGGCTGGGCACTGTCACTCCCTGGTCCTGCCCTCAGCATCCCCCCCATGCCCACATCCCAGTGGCCTCAAGGATCTGCTGGAAGGAGTCCCTGGGGAGCCTTGGTCAGGAATGGCCCTGGGGGCTCCTTCATGCTCCCAGGGACTGCAGGTTTTTCAAAGGACTTTGGCTTTTGCTTTTGCCTTGCAGTCTCTGAGAGCTTTGTGCAATCATGGCTTCCAATTATCTGCTGTAATTAGTCCCTGGAGAGGCTTTGTCAGTAACAACACTCAGTGGGGCTCATTAATGCTTCAAGGTACTCAGTTCTTTTAAGGTACTTGGTGTTTCACTTTTGTTACAGTCTTTGTGAGAAGTTTGTGGAATCATGGCCCCAATTATCTGCTTTAATGAGTCCTGTGAGAGCTTTGTACAGACACTCAGTGGGGTTCATTAATACTCTGAGATACTCAACTTTTGTGAGGGTCTTTGAATTCTTCTTCCAAAACTGAGAGGTTTTTGTGCCATTTTGAGTGTCTGAGAGGTTTTTGTGCCATCCTGGCCTCCAGTTCACTCCTCCAAGGAGTCCATCAGGAACCGTTGTTGGGGATGGATCTCAGTGGGTCCCATTAATACCTCGAGAAACTTTGGGGTTTTTTTCTGACTTTTGCCTCCTGGAAAGGTTTGTGCAATCTCCTCTCAGGCCCTGAGGTTCCAGGGCTCAGCTCCAAATGCACCACGGGATTCATTAGGATCAAGCAAGTCCTGACAAACCATGGCTGTGCCTCGATTTCCCTCTTGTCTGGGGCAGTTCATCAGGAAGATTTCTATGGTGGTTTCCGTTTGCCTATTTGATATTTCTTGGTCAACGCATCAATTAGTGTGGTGGGTTCATTGTTGGCTAATTACCAGTGCACTCACTAGAATATACTTACTCATTTCCTGCTGTGAGATAGGATTAGGAGAAATGAAAAGTGGGCTCAAAACTTTAAAAGAGTGTAAAGAAAAGTTTATTAACAGTAACTAAATGAAAGAGTAATAAGAATATGAACAAAACTTTCAGATCACATCCTCTCTCCATACAACCTGACAATGTAGAGACAAAACCTGAAATTTTCAAGTCAGATTACCACCTCTAGAATATTCTAATCTTTCTTCAGTTCACATCAGGAGAGAAGTACCTCTTGTTAATGTTATGGAGAATTCTCCACAAGAAAACATTTATCTCATGGCTTTTCATTTCCATGAATAGCCACTGCCTGGAAAAATCTTCAGTTGTGAAGTCCCTCCCATGTTTTCACAGCTTTTCCCACAGCTCTGTTTAGCGGCCATGCCAATTTATGGGGTATTAGTTTCAAGATGAGCTGTTTAAGAGCAAAGGATCTCTTCATCTATTTATGAAATCATCTTAATCTCTGGGAACAGACGCCTTCTTTTCTCCCTGAGGACACAGGGTCTCATCACTCTTCTCTCTTTCAATGTTCAGACTTCTCATGAGATCACAGCTACTTCAACATTTCCTCACTTTAGCATGGAGGCCTTTGCTGAAACAAGTCATCTCCTCATACTTTTCAATGCCTTATAGGGAAAAAGAGAGTCTGATGTATCAAT
Source organism: Lonchura striata (assembly GCF_050655825.1). Taxonomy (NCBI): domain Eukaryota; kingdom Metazoa; phylum Chordata; class Aves; order Passeriformes; family Estrildidae; genus Lonchura; species Lonchura striata. The sequence goes on from NC_140738.1 coordinate 1,687,180, forward strand.
GACATCCTTCTCCACAGCTTTAGCAGAGGATTTCAGCCCCAAGATCAAGGCATCTCCTCATCCCTCCCATCTGGGACTGAACTTCCTCTTCCCTGCCCTCGGTGTGTTCATGCTGCTCCTCTGTGTGCCTGCCCTGTGTCCTTTTCTCTCACTGGAGGGAGGATGGCAGCACTGGCAGAGTCAATATCTCCCCCTGGGTCTACAGATGGCTATTTGACTCCGGCTGGGCTTGATGTCCAATTCTTATTTTGGCCATGCTTCCTGGACATGAGGACCAGTTGTTTTCCACAGGAATGAAGGAACAGAGTCCCACTGTTTTAGGGGCAAATGAGAAGTGACCACCTAAGGACAAGGCCAGCCAGAGCTGCCAGATTTTGTTCTTAGAGATACCCTTGAATATAGGAAATTTTTTAGGCAGAGTATCAGTTTTGGCAATGGGCATCTGAAAAGACGGATGGTTCTTTTCCATACAGAGGAGAGCACGGAGCTGCAGTTCTCCAGGAGCTGATGAGAAGCAGCCCTTGACATCCCAACATCAGCCAGACCTGTCAAGTGGCCCCTGGGAGGCCAAGCCAGCCAGACCTGGTCCATGTTCCCTTGCTTCCATGGGGCCCCACAGTGTCCCAATGGTCCCTTGCTTCCAGGAGGCCCTGAGGTGTCACAATGTACCCTTGGTGACACCAGGCCCTGCAGGGTCGGAATGGTCTCCATGGTTCCATCAGGCCCCACAGAGTCATAATGGTCTCTGGGTCCATGAAGCCCCGCGGTGTCACCATGGCCCCTTGGTTCCATGGGCTCCAGTGGTGCCACCATGATCCCCTTGGTTCCATGAGGTGCCCACAGCGTCACAGCGATCTCCATGGGAAGGAAAGAACTGAGCCCCAGTGTGGCAGGGGCAGCCACCAGAGGCCAAGGCCAGCCAGACTTGATGGTAGTGGCAGATTTTGTCTGGGAACAAACCTTGGATATAGGGAATTTTAGAGGTGGGATCACAGTTTCAGATATGGACACCTGGAGAAGTACAGGTTTTTCCGTAGGAAGGAAAGCCCAGAGCCAAAGTGTTTCAAAGGCAGATGAAGAAAGAGGTGGCTTCTGGGAGGCTGAGACAGCCAGACATGATCTTCATGGCAGCTTTTGTCATGGAGGAATCCTTGCATACACAGAATTTGGGAGGAGGAATCTCAATTTTGACAACAGTCACCTTGAGAAGAAGGACAGTTATTTCCACTGGAGGGAAAGCACCAAGCCCCAGTGTTTCAAAAGCAGATGACAAGCAGCTCCCAAGAGGCCAAGGGCAGCCAGACCTGTCTGTCGTGGCAGCTTTCACTTGGGAGCAATCCTTGGATGTACAGAGTTTTGGAGTAGGAATCCCAGTTTTGGCCATGGCCCATGGAGGAGAAAGAGAGTTCTCTCCCATAGGAAGGAAAGCCCAGAGCCCCAGTGCCTCAGGGCAGGTGAGAAGCAGCCCTGGACATGCCAAGGTGGTCAGGTGGTCCCCAGGAGGCCCAGCCAGCCAGACCTGGTCCGTGTTCCCTTGGTTTGGTGGTGATGCCTTGAGAGGCTGCCTAGAACAGAGCTAGGCAGTGTTAAAGGAATAAAGCAGGATTTATTAAAAGGCCTTCAAGGGATACATCTTGGGCAGTACAAGAGCCTGGCCCTGGCTCCATCCTAGATGGAGCCCAGGTCACGAGTTTTCACTGGGACAAACAGGGGGATTCGGTCCGGCAGGATGTGTAAAACAATCTCCTGTAATATCTACCTGTTCTCACAGAGAGCACTTGGCTGCAGGGACACATTCCCATTGTTCCTGCCCAGGTTTCAGGATTCAAACACTGCTGTCCTTCCCAGGAGCTGTTCTTCAGCTGCCTCAGGAGGGCCTTTTGGCCCATGGACCCACACTCTGGCTCCATTATTAGCACTGCTGGATCCAAACCCTTTATCTCCATCAACAGCAGTGATTTGAGGTGGATCTCCTTTTTTCCCAATTGTTTTAAACACTGACAATATCAATAACTGTGCTACCCTGTCATGGGTTTGAATAATCCAATCTTGTTCAGTATTCTTTAACCAAATTACTTCATTTTCTCCTTGATAATCTGCATCAGTTCCTCCTCCCATGGCATGAGCACTTTGCAAGGCCAAGCTCCAGTGAGCAGTTACCAAACCAAAGTGTCCTGGAGGAATCTGGATTCCTGATCCTGTATTTTTAACTCTCCTTTGCTTCTGATTTATCCTGACTAATTCCAGTGGATGAAGGTCCAGCCCTGCAGCCTCTGGGCTGGCCCTGCCAGGGCCATCACACCCAGAACAATTTCCCAGGCAGTCCCAGTCTCACTGCCCAGGGCTGTATTTGCACACTGGGAGCAGCCGTGCACAGCCAGGGGGTTTCCATTTCCCCAGGGGCCATTGTTAAGGGCATGGAGCACATCTGGAGATGGGTTCTCCATGGGGACAGGTTCCCATCTCCTCATTCTTTAAGTGGTCTTTTAACAAGCCCTTCTCTGCCTCCTCCTCCTCATCCTCCTCATCTTCCTCCTCCTGCTGGTCTTGCTCGTCCTCTTTGTCCTGTTCCTCCTCCTCGTCCTTCTCCTCCATTTACTTGTCCTCATACTCCTCATCCTCCTCCTCCTCATCCTCATCCTCCTTGTCCTCCTTGTCATCCTAGTCCTCCCCCTCCTCCTCCTCCTTCTTGTCCTGCTCATCCTTATCCTCTTCCTCCTCATCATCCTCCTCCACATCCTCATTCTCATCTTCTTCCTCCTCCTATTCCTCCTCCTTCTTGTCTTCCTTGTCCTCCTCCTCCTTGTCCTCCTTATCCTCCTCGTCCTCCTTGTCCTCCTCATCCTTGTCCTTTTCCTCATCCTCGTCCTCCTCCTCATCCTCCTCCTCCTTATCCTCCTCATCCTTATCCTCCTCTTACTCCTCATCTTCCTCCTCCTCATCCTCATTCTCCTCCTTCTCCTCCTCCTCATCTTCCTCCTCCGCCTCCTCCTCATCCTCCCTATCCTGCTCGTCCTCATCCTCCTCGTCCTTCTCCTCCTGGTCCTCCTCATCCTTGTCCTCCTTGTCCTCCTCATCTTCATCCTTTTCCTCATCTTCATCCTCCTCGTCCTCCTCCTCATCCTCCTCCTCCTCCTTCTTTTCCTTCTCCTCCTCGTTCTCCTCCTCCTCATCATCCTCCTCATCATCCTCCTTGTCCTCGTTCTCTCTCTTCCTCCTCCTATTCCTCCTCCTCATCTTCCACGTCCTTTTCATCCTTCTCCGCCTCCTCCTCCTCCTCTGAGTGTTGTTCTCAGGATTCAATGACTCTAGGATTCCAGGAACCTGAAACTCTGGGGTTCCATGGCTCTGTGAACCATGGATGGATTCATGACTGTCTCCAAGGCCATGAGGGAACGTTGGTGCCAGCGGGAGGGGCTGCAGTGCAGGGGCACCAACAGCTGAGAGGTGACTGCAGCTGCTGCTGCTGCTGCTGCTGCTGCTGCTGCTGCTGCTGCTGCTGCTGCTGCTTGTGGGGGTGCTGCTGGCAGGGGCAGGGCCCTGGTGTGGCTGAGCGTTGCCATCTCAGCCTGTGAGCTCCTGGGAGCTCAGGACAGGGCCAGGACTGACCCAGGTTGGCACTGCACTTGAGGACAGACACAGAGAATGGAAAGTGCCCACGGAGTGGTTTCGAGCAGGTCTGTGGTAAGGAGGAGGGAGGGAGGATGAATCCCCTGCCCAAGGCTGCCAAGGGAAGGCTTTGGGAGGGAAAGCAAGCCTTGACCTGACACTAAGCCCTTCAAGGGCCCAGTTGCCCACGCTGAGCAGGATTTCATTGGGCTTTGTCTCATGACAGTGCCTGGGTCAGAAGTGGTGGGAGGAGCTGAAAAGCAGGGCCATGTATTCCCTCCCCCCAGCCCATTTGGGAACATCTGGGCAAGGTCTCCATTGTCTGCCTGCAGCCAGCTTGGGAGGCCCTTCCTCTCCTCCTCCTGCTTGGGGGACTGGGCTTGGTTTCTTCTGCCATCTGCAATGCTGAGCTTCTCTCTCCTCAAACCCAGCTGCTCAGGTTTGTGTCCCTGTCTTGCACCTTCCTCCTCTTCTTCCTCACCACGTGCTCATGGAGCCTCTTTGGGCAGCTGGACTGGAACTGGCAGCAGCAGGCGAGCCCTGAGGAGCACCTCTGGCCTCCAGCCTTTCTGCAGGGCTGGCCAGAGCCTTCCTGCCAGGGGTGAGCCTCTTTCCTGTCTCTTCCCGAGGCAATATAGTCTGGATCTTGGCTCTGTCCTCCTTTCTTTCTCTTTCAGGGAAGGATCAGCCATGCCTGAAGGAATCTTCAATAGGTACCTGGTGCTGATGGCCATTCTCAGCATCAACCAGCCCTCTGGAAAGAATGGGATTTCTCCTGAGGATGATAAAGGAATTGTCCAGAGGATGAAGGAGCAGGAGGTGATCCTTTGGCAACACCAGCTGCACTTGGAGGAGGAAATTGCAGACCTGGAAGCCAGACAGGAGTGTCTGGCATGGCCTCTGTGGGAACTGGAGGAAAGATCCAATGGCACACATGCACAGTGGTTTGCTTGGCTGTCCCTGCCACTCTGGAGGCAGCATAGGAATGGAGCCAGAGAGGAGAACAGAGAAGAAAAGACTGACCCGGGGCTCCTGGGGAAAGCCTGGAAAGGAGTGGCCTTCCTGACAAAGCCCTTTGTGCTGCTCAGGGTCATTTGCATCTCCAAGGGCAGAACTGGAGGATATCTTCCAGCATTTGTGGATAGACTTGTTGAATTACCTCTTCAATTGCTTCATTCCTGTAAGACAAACTTGGTGCTTGAAATTCTTTAAGTTCCTTAGGTTAAGAATGTCCTTATTTCTGTGTAATGATTGTTAAATATACTGTATTGATTGCTATAATGTCTTTATTGATGGTTAGAAATACTCTACATTGTTAGAAATACTTTGAATTGACTGTTAAAAATTCTCCATATTGGTTGTTAGAAATAGGTTCTGTATTGATTATAAGAGATACTCTTTGTATTGATTGTTAGAGATACCCTATATTGTTAGAAATACTCTGTACTGATTGTTAAAAATACTCTGTTTTGATTGCTATCATCTCTGTATTGATTGTTATACTCTGTATTGATTGTTAGAAATAGTTTCTGTATTGATTATTAGAAATACTCTCTGTAATCATTGTTATAAACAATAGGCTTCTATTAATAAGATAGATTTAAGCAAAGGAATAAACTTTTCAGAGTTGTTTGTTTGCAACCAGATGACTTCCTGTTATCTTTTGCCTCTGGCATTCTCCTTGCACCCTGTGCTCCCCTTACAGACTGAAATGCAAACACCACAGAAACAGAGACCCAGTGTGCAAAGCACAGCCAGGGGTGTGTGCTCCTGTGAAGGGACAGACATTTAGGGGAGGATGTTTCAGAAGGAGGCTGTGGACATTGTGGCTGGAAAGCAGGGAAGGAACAGTTTGGCACGAGCTTTCCTTCAGCAGGAGGGGAGCACACAGAGGAGTTTGTGTCAAGTGGAGTCTGACACTGCCATCCAGTGCTGGCAAGAAGGGTGGAGCAGAGAAGCTGAGAAAAGGGCCTCAGCATGTTTAGTGATGATGTCTGGACTTCAGTGATGGGGACAAAACCTTCCTAAACTGAACATTAATTCTCAAACCCATAGCATTTTGGGAAGGAATGTTACTTTCTTCACAGCATCAATATATTTTCCTACCCTCTTCAGGTAAGAAAGTATTTCAATCCTTGTCTGCATTAATGGATGCTGGAATTCCTAGTGCTTCCTTCAGACTTCCAGAGATTGGAGGGTGCACTGTGGGCTGTGAGGAAACACTTCCCAGGCATGGCCGAGGTTGTACATCTGTTCAAACAAAGGGGAACTGGAGAGGGTTCTTTCAAAGCTTGACTCCTCCCTATTCCATCAGCAATAGTCTCACAGGATTTATGGGTCAGGAACATGTACAACACATGGCAGGGAAGCTGGGCAAGCAGTGAGTGCTGTACCAGCAGGGCCAGAACAGTGCAAGAGCCAGCGCCAAACAGGCTGAGGCAGCCAGGCCAATCCCATCTTTCCAGGGCTCGGGGCTGAACACACAACTTCAATAACGTCAGGTGCGCTCCCCACAGAGCCTTCTGCAGAGCTCTGGGTTAGGACTGACAGCTTTCCTCTTATTTCATATCAGAAAGAGAAATTTTTCTCTTGTTTTGCCAATCTTACCTATGCAGATGTGATGGGAGGCCATCTCTCTGTTTGTGTAGGTGTTGAACCTGGGAAAGACAGTCTGTAGTGTCAGCTGGATACCTGAGGGCTGTCACATAAGCAGTAAGTGTGAGCTGTCAATTTAAATCATGATAAGGAATGTAGTCCGTTCCAATCCTTCTTAACATTAAAATTCAGTGACACCTGTGGCTCCAGTGGGCTGTGGATCAGGCATGTGTCCTTACCAAAAATGTAATGGTTATTATAATACTTTTCAATTGGGATATTTCCAAAAGCAGGAGGGTCTTGGTGTGAAATTAGTATCCAGCCTAATGATTGCAAAAAATTATGAGTTTTATTGAATAAATGCACATGTACAAATGTGCCAGCAGTTAATCTCTGTGATTAGCAGGTTTGAGGCATTTTTTTCATTTAGTCTGTAGTGTGAACTTCAGTGCCTGCAGACTTACATATTAAATTTCTCTCTTGGTCACCACTTGATGATTATCGTCACTAGAATTAAATTCTTAGTGTAGTGAGGAGGTGGGAAATAGATAAGAAAGTCTGTTGGGATTGCATGGGAAGGTTTTGGTAGGTGAAGTAATGGTTTCTGTAAGAAGCTGTTGGAAGCTCCCCCATGCCCACAGAGCAAATGCCAGCCGGCTCCAGGAGAGGCCCACTGGCCTGGGCCGGGCACGTCAGGGATGTGCTGATGCCTCTGTTATTGCTGTGAATATGTAAACTCACTGAAGAAGGGAAAAGCAATTGCAGCAAAGGAATTGTGTCCAGAAAGGAGCGAGGATGTGTGAGAGGAGCAGCCCTGCAGACAGCCAGGTCCGTGCAGGAGGGGCAGGAGGTGCTCCAGGCATGGGGATGCTGAGATTGTCCTGCAGCCCTGGGGCAGCCCTGGGGAGGCAGCTGAGCCCTGAGCACAGGGAGGACACGGGGATGCTGAGATCGCCCTGCAGCCCTGGGGCAGCCCTGGGGAGGCAGCTGAGCCCTGAGCACAGGGAGGGCACGGGGATGCTGAGATTGCCCTGCAGCCCTGCAGGAGCACATGCCCCAGCAGGAGGATGCCTGAGAGGAGGCTGTGAGCCCGTGGGAGGCCTGTGCTGGAACAGATTGCTGGCAGGGACCTGCAGACCTGTGGAGAGAGGAGCCCACCCCAGAGGAGGTTTCCTGGTTGGACGTGTGATCCTGGGAGGACCCAAGCTGGAGCAGGCTGTCCTTGAAGGACTGCGCTCTGTGGAAGAGTGATCCCCGCTGGAACAGTTTGGGAAGAACTTGTCAGGAAAATTAATCCACAAACACCAGAGGTTTATGTCATTGTCACATGCCCCCAGCTGGGTAATAATTAGCATTGACCCCATGATTCACAGAAGGCTGATCAACCTCTTCATTATATTATATATCATTATTAAGAAACCCATTGCTTTTATACAGTTATAATACACCTGGACCTAATTGGTCCACTAATCCAAACACCACCAACATTGGCTAATTAAAAATCACCCTTTGGTAAACAAATCTCCATAACACATTCAAAATGTTCACAACAGCAGGTGCAGCAAGTGAAGATAAGAATTTTTTCTCATTCTTTTCTCTGATCTTCTCACAGCCTGCCCCCAGGACAATGCCTGGGAAAGTTATTTCTCTCTGTGGCCAGAGAGCTGCCTGCCACAGGTTTATGTCCTAAACAGGGACAGAGGAGTCCTTTTATTTTATTCAAATAAAGGGAGAGGCCATGGGGCATTCTCTTGAGGTCTTTCCAATTTTTGGAGGACACAGCCTCCTTTTTATCCTAATTTCCCTTCTGTCTTTCCACACTGGATAAGGTACTTAAGTGGTACAGACTTCCTGATATGCCTGATACCAAAGATTCCCCTCTAATCTATGACCCTCACTTTTAGATTTTCATTTTCATGGAATCTATGTTTTTTCCCCATCGTTTCTTTCATCTTTCAATATCCAATTTCATTTATCAGTAAACATACAGTTTGTTTGCTGTCTGAGATTGAGAGGCCAGATGTTTTCTATTGCCATCTGTGTAGCAGTTGCCTCTGGACTGTTTTCCTTATCTCCTGTGAATGGGCCCATCAATGTTTCCCACATGGCTCAGAGATAACTCCCTCCAGAGCCATTTCTGTTTAATAGGGGATCAAGTGTTGCAGCATTTCTGAGCATTTCTGAGGTCATGATTTATGTTTGGAATGAGATTTGAGCTACTCCAGTCTGGGCCTCAGATTGGGGCCCTGTGAGGCCTTCCAGCCTCTGACGCAGTTAGAAATTAAGAGTTTGTGGTGCAGTTAGAAATTGTATTAAGGTGTGATGGGGAGCACTGGGCTGTCTGGGTGTGAAGTAGTATAGGTTTATAGTGTAAGGTTTCGGCCACTTTAAGACAAAGATAAACAATGTTAGCTTGCCAATCAGAGTGCCTTTGTAAATTGTAAACTATGTAGAAGTGTATAAAAACTGCCATCTTCTCTCAAATAAGTGGAGAACATTGCATTAATAATATTGTTTGGATGTGCGTTCTGTCCGGCCAGCTTTCTGGTTTTATGACGTCCCTGGCTTTTATCAAGGACCCACTGTGTTACTCAGAATGACATCAGCCCATGGTGAGATGCTCCATCCAGGGGGAAGAGCTAAACATTCCCACCTAGATATATCCTGGGATTTCTAGACAGAGAGGCAGCCTTCCCACAGGTTTCCAAGAGGACACAGCTAGGGTTTTCCACTGGACCGACTACAACTTTTCTACAGGACCACTGCTCCAACAGAAACCAGCTTTGGCTGCCCTCGGGCAGAGAAGCCCTTTTGGGGCACAGATTTCTGGAGACGGGCACCGGTGCTGCCAGGGCTCGGGGGAACTCTGCTTGGGCGGGGACTGTGCCTCACCTGCTGCTGTCAGCGCTGCCCGGGCCCCAGGGCTCAGAGCAGCATTCCTGCCCTGGCCCACACGTTCCTGGTCTGTGTCCCACAGCCGTGCTCAGGATGGCCACCATGTGGGACGTGTCCCGAGGAGGCCGTGCCAGCTTCTGTGGAGGCCCCGTGCCCTTCCCGCCGCGGCTGCGTCGGCAGCTGCGGGGGCTCCTGCTGCTCTGAGCCCGCAGAGCAGGGCAGCGTTTGCTGATGGGCTGAGCCCTTCCTAAAGATCCTGTTGGGCTGTCTGACACACCTGGGGCAAGGCATTCCTTCCACCCTGGGCCACTCTGGGGGGCTGGGGGTGGCCCCAGGGCAGGTGGCAGTGCGTGCAAGGGCCCTTGGTGACATGGTGCAGCATGGTCACCAGGGAATGGAACGGGACAGGGGATCCAAGGGCCCTTGGTGACACAGTGCAGCATGGTCACCATGGAATGGAACGGGACAGGGATTCCAAGGGCCCTTGGTGACACGGTGCAGCATGGTCACCATGGAATGGAACGGGACAGGGATTCCAAGGGCCCTTGGTGACACGGTGCAGCATGGTCACCATGGAATGGAATGGGACAGGGATTCCAAGGGCCCTTTGTGACACGCAGTGGCATAGGTGTTGGTAGTGACAAGGCCACACCACAGTGCTCGGTGCACGCGACGGGACAGGACAGGACAGAGTGGTGCTGTGAGGAGCCCTCGCACAGCCACTCGTTCCTGGCTGACTCCGAGGCTTTCCCGAGGCGTTACTCCTGCAGGTGATGTCGTGGGCAGAGCAGAGCATTTGGTGACCCTTGGCCTTCCCAAGGCATCTCTTCTGCAGCTGCCCTCGAGGGCAGACTGTGGCATTTGCACCATCCTTGACAGGAGTCTCCTGTCCTTGTGGCTGGAGCCCCCAAGAGCAGAGTGCAGGACTTGCTGACTTGGACCTTTTCCGAGCCACCTTCTCCTACAAGTAGCCATGAATCCAGGTAGTGACGTAGAGCACAGACCTACAACTGTGCCCAGGGTGGCCTGGGGCAAGGAAAAGAAAGAAGGCCCTGGAGCTGCCCCAGCACAGCAGCCTGAAGAAGTGAAGCAGTTCCAGCCACGGCAGAAGGGTGAGTGGCAGAGCCAGGCCACTTGGACACAGACAGCTTGGCCCCATCCCATCCCATCCCATCCCATCCCATCCCATCCCATCCCATCCCATCCCATCCCATCCCATCCCATCCCATCCCATCCCATCCCGTGGGGACGTGCCCATAGACAGGACAGAAGAGGGCCTGGGCAGACACCCCGCAGTGCCCGTGCTACATGCCCTGGGGCATCCCGGGTCTGTCCCTGCCTGGGCAGCGCAGGGCTGGGCTGTGTTCTCCGGCCTCTCCCGCAGCCCCTCAGCTCGGGCTGCACTCGCTCTTTGCCAGGTGCAGCCGTGCAGCGAACACGAGAGCAGGAACGCACCCGTGGCCGCTTCCGCAGAACAGCGCAGGTACCTGCAGCCATCCCCACCTGGGCTGGGCCTGCTGGCACTGCTCAGCCCAGCAGCACGCCTGCAGCACTCCGTGGCTTCTTGCCCTTCTCCTACAGCTCGTTTGCAAATTCATCAAGAGAATTCGGCAGGAAGAGACCAGCGCCATGGGCCCTGGGCTCAGAGCCTACTCAGAGCTCCTCGGACATGAGACCAGTGCCACCCTGCTGGATTTGCTTGTGCAGAGGGGTGTTTCCAGAGCAGAGCAAGTAGGCAGCTGTGGCCAGGCTTCAATTCCCCCATGAGTCACACGGCTTCCCAAGCCAAAGTGCTGGCCCCTGTGAGCCTTTGAGGCCATCGCAGTGTGGTGGGAAGGGAAGCACTTCTCTGGGGACCCTGGGAACGCTGATCCCTCTGGCAGCTTTCCAAGTCTCCCTGTGCCTTCTCCAGGTGCCTGCCATGGTGAGGTACATCCACCAGTGGCTCATGGCCAGTGATTCTGCTGAGCACAGGCTGGACAACGCCCTGCTGTATCTCACAGAAGCGCAGCCAAATGACGCAGTAATGACACTCCTGCGTGTGGCCCCATCCTGTGACAGGTACGGGGCCCACCTGCCCAGAGGGCTCAGGGCTCACCCCAACCCATCAGCCTGCACAGCCTGTCCCAGGTGTCTGACCAACAGAGAGTCCCAGGGACCTCTGGCTGCTCCCTCTGCCAGCCCTGGCACGTCAGCCCTCGAGCCTGCTGCCATGCTCCCTCGCTGCCCCACAGGGGCCTGTCCCCACAGGGCTGGGCTGCCTGGCTGCTGCTGGAGAGGGGCAGAGGGCAAAGGCAGAGCCGTCCGTCAACCCAGGCCCCTAGAGATGCCCAGGCCACGGTGCTGTGTCTGAGATCCCCTGAGACAGATCTCTAACCCCACAGAGCTGCCATGGCCATGTGGAAGACCATCATGTGCACGCCCTGGACTGCAGAGCTGGCACAGCAGATACTCCTGGATGTGCTGGGGAGCTGGCCAGAGCACAGCATGTGCACCTCCGATGGGGACAAAATGGGTGTCTTTGTCCTGGCTGTGAGTTTCTGCCAGTGGCCTTTGCTGGCCCCAAGGTCACCTGTCCAGCAGCTCTCCATCCTCCTTCCCCCACTGCATCTCCCTGCCTCAGGCGCTGGGCTAAAACCTGGCCTCGGGGCAGCTCCAGGGCCACCAGGCCCGGTGCTCCCCCTGTGGCTCTCCGGGCCTCTCCCTCCCGTGCTCGGGCCCTGCCACACAAACACCTCGGCACTGAGCCCTGTCTCAGGGGGCTTTGTCCTTTGCAGGCAACTGTGGTGATATGCAAGATCCTCCAGGAGCGCTGTGTCCCAGATATAGTGATGGAGCATTTCCCACAGTTATTTGTGCATCTGCTCTTCCAAGTGTTCTTCAGAACCAAAGAGATGCCAGAGGAGGTCGATACCTTCTGGAAGGGATTCCAGGAAGAACACGGCCTTGCCACCAGCCCCAAATAGTGCTCCATCCCAGTCCTTCTGTCCCTGCCAAACGGCCAGGGCAGGAGCCAGTGTTCCCAGTGTGACCCGGGCTTTGCTCTGCACTCAGGTTTGCAGTGAGGACCCTGAAGTCCCTGCTGTGCCAAATGGACTATGAGGATGTGGTGTTGTCAATGGAACGCAAGCGTGGCTGGGACACGCTGCTCTGTGCTGACACCCACCATTATGCCGTGGGTCTGCTGGCCAGGTGAGACCCCCTTCTCCCCATTGCTCCCGGCATTTGTGCTCTGTGTCTGGGGTATCCCACTCAGTCCCCGTGGCTGTGGGCCAGAGGCACGAGGGATGGCCAAGCAGACTGGGAAAGGCTGGGAGAGGAGGGTGCCCAGTAGCAGCCACATCTCCAAGGGCCCAGGTCCCCCTGCAGGGTGGGGGGTAGAGACAAGAACTGTGTCAGTCTGTCCTGGGAGGGGCTTCCCCCCCGGCTCAGGGTCTTAGTGTCATAGGAGCGGGCCCCCAGCCGGGTAATCATTATCACTGACTCCATGTATTGCAGAAGTCTGATCAATAATTAACTTTATTAGGAAACCCATTGTTCTTATAGATAGTTATGATATAGGTAGATTTAATTGGTTTTCTAGTCTAAACACTATCACCATTAGTTAATTAAGAAAGAACCCTTTGGTAGACAAATCTCCATAATATATACCACATGTTCACAATACCAGGTGCAGCATGTTAAGATAAGAATGTTTTTTCTTTCTTTCCTCTGATCTTCTCAGACTTTCTCAGGCAATGCCTGGGAAAGTTGTCTGTTTCTCTCTGAGGCCAGAGAGCTGCTGCCACATCTTAGTGCCATTTTCCTCCTTGCAGAGAGATGCACAATGAATCCATCTGCTTGTGCAAAAGCATCTCATGATGTCTCCTTGAGTTGCTCAGCAAAGAGATGCCATACTGGAACTTCCCTGCCCTGGCATTCCTTGTGGAGGTGAGTCTGAAGGCCGGCACTGCCTCCCAGCTCTCTGCCCTCTCGTAGCCGCAGCTGCCTGGGATGGTGCCCACGCCCTGTGCTGCTGCCTGGTCCCCGCCCTGTGCGGTTCTGGGCTCCTGCCGGCCGGGTCCCCTGTCACTGCCCTGTGCCTTTCAGGTCCTGCATTGCCTGGACTTGAGAGCATGCAGTGACAGCATCATGGATCTCTTGTCGAGGCACTTGCTGAGTGAGTGCACAGAGATGCGCCGCCAGGTTCTGAGGGCCCTCCTCTTGCTCAGGGATAATCCCTCGCTGGTAAGGAGGGGCAGCAGCTGAAGCCGTGCAGGCAGCGTGGGGCTGGGGAACGCAGTCGCTGGAACTTGGCTGGGCTTCAGGCACTGGGGCAGCCGCTCCCAGCTCTCCTGCCTCCCACTTCAGCTGCCCGAGTGCTGCGGGACAGGCCTTTGGCCTCTGGGCCCTGTGGCAGCAGGGTGGCCTTTCACACACCTTTGCTCCGCACAGGCCAAAAGAATGTGGAGCCTGACCGAAAGCCTCGGGGAGCTCCTGCAGGAAAATGATAGTGATGTGGTCAGGATGGCCATTGTTCTAGTTAGTGATTTGTTCCTGGATAATGACGCCCCAATACCCAGCCCCATCGCCCTGCAGCTGGCTAAGGTGCTCCTGCCACTCTTTGACCACATAAGGCTCTGTGCCCTCAGCCACGGTCACTGGCTGCTGCCCAGACACTTGGTGCCCTGTGGAGATGCAGGCCTGCACCAACGTGGGCCAGAATCAGCTGATGCCAAGGTCTTGTTTCCTTCCTGTTCCACAGGATGACAGGCATGTGCAGTGGATCTCCATGTTTGTATTTCAAACCTTGCTGTCTGCTGTAGAAGAAGAAGAAGGAAAAAAGCCCCTGATGACACAAGTGTGTAAGAGCCTGCTGCCACTCTTCTTCCACTGCCATGAGGAGAATCAGTGTGTGGCAGAGGTGAGGACACCTGGGCTGCTGCTGTTCCCCTGGGAGGGGGCTCGGCTGCCTCCTGCCCTGGTGCCTGGTGGGCTGCATCCTCCTCCTGGCCCTGGCACAGGGATGCTGATCCTGGGCCCTGGGCTGCGGGGACATTTCCGTGTCTCTATTGCTCTCCAGTCTTCTCGGGAAACCCTGCTTTGTTTGGCCAAATTCCTGAATAGGAGAGACCTTGAAAAATCTGTAAAGAAGGAGAAATTGTGGAGGTTCATTAAGATCCTGGTAAGGAGGGCCGGGAAGCTGCAGCCCCAGCCTGGAGCAGCCCCTGAGCGCGGTGCTCGGTGTGCGGGCTGGCAGCTGTGCCCCTGCCCGCTGCTGCAGCCCGAGGCCGCGCGGGCTCTGCTCCAGGCTGTGCTGTCAGTGTCACATCACAGACATGTCAGTGTGACATCACAGAGATGACCGTGTGACATCACAGAGAGCTTCATGGTATCATTGAGATGTCAGTGTCACATCACAGAGAGCTGTGTGAAATCACAGAGATGTCTCTGTGACATCACAGGAGCTTGCATGACATCACAGAAATGTAAGTGTGACATCACAGACAGCTGTCTGTGTGACATCACAGACATATCATTGTGACGTCACAGAGATGTCAATGTGACATCACAGAGAGCTGTGTGACATCGCAGGGATGTCAGAGTGACATCACAGAGATGTCTAGGTGACATCAAGTGGAGCTTGTGTGACATCACAAAGATGACCTTGTGGCATGACAGAGAACAGTGTGACATGACAGAGAGTTGTGTGACATCAAAGAGATGTCCATGTGACATCACAAAAAATTGTGTGACATCACAGAAATGTCAGTGTGACATCACAGATGTGACCGCGTGACATGACAGAGAGCTGTGTGACATCAAAGGGATGCCAATGTGATATCACAGTATTTTGTGCGACATCACGGATATGCCAGTGTTACATCACAGAGATGTCCGTGTGACATCACAAAAAGTTGTGTGACACCACAGAGAGCTGTGTGACATTAAAGAGAGTTGTGTGACATCACAGAAATGTCAGTGTGACATCAAAGAGAGTTGTGTGACATCAGAGAGATGTCTGTGTGACATCACAAAATACTGTGTGACATCACAGAGATGACTGTGTGACATCACAGGAGGTTGTGTGACATCACTGAGATCTCAGTGTGACATCACAGAGATGACCGTGTGACATCACAGAGAGCTTTGTGACATCACAGTGAGTCAATGTGACATCACAGAGATGTCCATGTGACATCACAGATATCTGTGTGACATCACAAAGAGCTGTGTGACATCATAGAGATCTCCATGTGACATCACAGAAATGTCTCTGTGACATCACAGTAGGTTGTGTGACATCACAAAGGTGTCCATGTGACATCACAGAGAATGGTGTGACATCACAGAGATGTCATTATGACATCACAGAGTGTGAGAAATCACAGGGAAGTCAATGTGACATCACAGAGAACTGTGTGACATCACAGAGATGTCAGTGTGACATCACAGAGATGTCATCTTGACATCACAGAGATGTTCATGTGACATCACAGGAGGCTGTGTGACCACAGAGATGTCCATGTGACGTCACAGAGAGCTATGTGACATCACAGATATGTCAGTGTGACCTCACAGATATGTCTCTGTGACATCACAGGAAGTTGTGTGACATAACAGAGATGTCAGTGTGACCTCACAGAGAGCTTTGTGACATCACAGGGTTAGTGTGAAATCACAGAGAGCTGTGCCACGTCACAAAGGTTTCAGTGTGACATCATATAGATGTCAGTGTGACATCATAGGAGGTTGTATGACATCACTGAGATGACCGTGTGACATCACAAAAAGCTGTGTGACATCACAGAGAGCTATGTGACATTAAAGACAGTTGTGTGACATCACAGAAATGTCAGTGTGACATCAAAGAGAGTTGTGTGTCTGTGTGACCTCACAAAAAGATGTGTGACATCACAGAGTTGATTGTGTGACATCACAGGAGGTTGTGTGATATCACAGAGATCTCAGTGTGACGTCACAAAGAGCTGTGTGACGTCACAGACATATCAGTGTGACATCAAAGAGAGTTGTGTGACATCACAGAGATGTCCGTGTGACATCACAGAGAGCTGTCTGACATTAGAGAGATGTCAGTGTGACATCACAAAAATGTCTCTGTGACATCAGAGGAGGATGTGTGAGAGCACAGCGATGTCCATGTGACATCACATAGAGCTTTGTGGCGTCACAGAGTTGTCTGTGTACATCACAAGAGATATTGTGACATCAGAAAGATGAACCTGTGAAATCACAGAGAGCTGTGTGACATAACAGAGATGTCAGTGTGACATCACAGGAAGTTGTATGATATCACAGAAATGTTTGTGGGACATCACAGAGGGCTTTGTGACATCACATAGCTGTCACTGTGACATCACAAACAGCTATGTGACCTCACAGTTTCAGTGTGACATCACAGAGATGTCCATGTGATATCCCAGAGAGGCCGAAGGCCTTTCCCTAAGCACTGGGGCAGGTGAGGCAGGAGAGCTGGGAGCAGCTGCCTCAGCTCCTGAAGCCCTACCAGCCCAAGGGGCTGCTTTGCCCAGCACAGCTTCAGCCACTGCCCCATTCTTACCATCCAAGGATCCTTGGTGAGCACAGCGAGATCTCAGTCAGGCTCCACATTATTTTGGCCTGTTTGGAACAAAGGTGTGTGAAAGGCCACCCTGCTGCCACAGGGCCCAGAGGCCAAAGGCCTGTCCCGCGGCACTCGGGCAGCTGAAGTGGGAGGCAGGAGAGCTGGGAGCGGCTGCCCCAGTGCCTGAAGCCCAGCCAAGTTCCAGCGACTGCGTTCCCCAGCCCCACGCTGCCTGCACGGCTTCAGCTGCTGCCCCTCCTTACCAGCGAGGGATTATCCCTGAGCAAGAGGAGGGCCCTCAGAACCTGGCGGCGCATCTCTGTGCACTCACTCAGCAAGTGCCTCGACAAGAGATCCATGATGCTGTCACTGCATGCGCTCAAGTCCAGGCAATGCAGGACCTGAAAGGCACAGGGCAGTGACAGGGGACCCGGCCGGCAGGAGCCCAGAACCGCACAGGGCGGGGACCAGGCAGCAGCACAGGGCGTGGGCACCGTCCCAGGCAGCTGCGGCTACGAGAGGGCAGAGAGCTGGGAGGCAGCGCCGGCCTTCAGACTCACCTCCACAAGGAATGCCAGGGCAGGGAAGTTCCAGTATGGCATCTCTTTGCGGAGCAACTGAAGGAGACAGTCTGAGATGCTTTTACACAAATCGATGGATTCATTGTGCATCTCCCTGGAAGGCGGAAAATGGCACTAAGATGTGGCAGCAGCTCTCTGGCCTCAGAGAGAAACAGACAACTTTCCCAGGCATCGCCTGAAAAAGTCTGAGAAGATCAGAGGAAAGAATGAAAATCATTCTTATCTTAACATGCTGCACCTGGTTTTGTGAACATATGGAATATGTTACGGAGATTTGTCTACCAAAGGGTGCTTTCTTAATTAACTAATGGTGATAGTGTTTAGACTAGAAAAGCAATTAAATCTACCTATATCATAACTATCTATAAGAACAATGGGTTTCCTAATAAAGTTAATTATTAATCAGACTTCTGCAATACATGGAGTCAGTGATAATGATTACCCAGCTGGGGGCCTGCTCCTACGACACTAAGACCCTGAGCCAGGGTGGGGGGAAGCCCCTCCCAGGACAGACTGATGCAGTTCTTGTCTTTACCCCCCACCCTGCAGGGGGACTTGGGCCCTTTGAGATGTGGCTGCTACTGGGCACCCTCCTCTCCCAGCCTTTCCCAGTCTGCTTGGCCATCCCTCGTGCCTCTGGCCCACAGCCACAGGGACTGAGTGGGATACCCCAGACACAGAGCACAAATGCCGGGAGCAATGGGGAGAAGGGGGTCTCATCTAGCCTGCAGACCCACAGCATAATGGTGGGTGTCAGCACAGAGCAGCGTGTCCCAGCCACACTTGCGTTCCATGGCCACCACCACATCCTCATAGTCTATTCGGCACAGCAGGGACTTCAGGGTCCTCACTGCAAACCTGAGTGCAGAGCAAAGCCCGGGTCACACTGGGAGCACTGGCTCCTGCCCTGGCTGTGTGTCAGGGACAGAAGGACTGGGATGGAGCACTATCTGGGGCTGGTGGCAAGGCCGTGTCCTTCGTGGCATCCCTTCCAGAAGGTATCAACCGCCTCTGGCATCTCTTTGGTGCTGAAGAACACTTGGAAGAGCAGATGCAAAAATAACTGTGGGAAATGCTCCATTACTATATCTGGGACACAGGGCTCCTGGAGGATCTTCCATATCACCACAGTTGCCTGCAAAGGACAAAGCCCCCTGAGACAGCGCTCAGTGCCGAGGTGTTTGTGTGGCAGAGCCCGAGCATGGGACGGAGAGGCCCGGAGAGACGCAGGGGGAGCACCGGGCCTGGTGGCCCTGGAGCTGCCCCTAGGCCAGCTTTCAGCCCAGTGCCTGAGGCAGGGAGATGCTGTGGGGGA
Source organism: Lonchura striata (assembly GCF_050655825.1). Lineage (NCBI taxonomy): Eukaryota > Metazoa > Chordata > Aves > Passeriformes > Estrildidae > Lonchura > Lonchura striata. The sequence goes on from NC_140738.1 coordinate 1,705,739, forward strand.
GGGAGGATGGAGAACTGCTGGAGAGGTGGCCTTGGGGCCAGCAAAGTCCACTGGCAGAAACTCACAGCCAGGACAATGACACCCGTTTTGTCCCCATCGGAGGTGCACGTGCTGTGCTCTGGCCAGCTCCCCAGCACATCCAGGAGTATCTGCTGTGCCAGCTCTGCAGTCCAGGGCGTGCACATGATGGTCTTCCACATGGCCATGGCAGCTCTGTGGGGTTAGAGCTCTGTCTCAGGGGATCTCAGACACACACCGTGGCCTGGGCATCTTTAGGGGCCTGGGTTGACCGACGGCTCTGTCTTTTCACACTGCCCCTCTCCAGCAGCATTCAGAGAGCCCAGCCTGTGGGGACAGGCCCCTGAGGGGCAGCGAGGGAGAATGGCAGCAGGCTCGGGGGCTGACGTGCCAGGGCTGGCAGAGGGAGCAGCCAGAGGGCCCTGGGACTCTCTGTGGGTCAGACACCTGGCACAGGCTGTACAGGGCGATGGGTTGGGGTGAGCCCTGAGCCCTGTGGGCAGGTGGGCCCCGTACCTGTCACAGGATGGGGCCACACGCAGGAGTGTCATTACTGCGTCATTTGGCTGCGCTTCTGTGAGGTACAGCAGGGCGTTGTCCAGCCTGTGCTCTGCAGAATCATTGGCCATGAGCCACTGGTGGATGTACCTCACCATGGCGGGCACCTGGAGAAGGCACAGGGAGACTTGGAAAGCTGCCAGAGGGAGCAGTGTTCCCAGTGTCCCCAGAGAAGTGTTTCCCTTCCCACCACACTGCGATGGCCTCAAAGGCTCACAGGGCCCAGCACTGTGGCTTGGGAAGCCGTGTGACTCATGGGGGAATTGAAGCCTGGCCACAGCTGCCTACTTGCTCTGCTCTGGAAACACCCCTCTGCACAAGCAAATCCAGCAGGGCGGCACTGGTCTCATGTCCGAGGAGCTCTGAGTATGCTCTGAGCCCAGGGCCCATGGCACTGGTCTCTTCCTGCCAAATTCTCTTGATGAATTTGCAAACGAGCTGTAGGAGAAGGGCAAGAAGCCACGGAGTGCTGCAGGTGTGTTGCTGGGCTGAGCAGTGCCAGCAGGCCCAGCCCAGGTGGGGATGGCTGCAGGTACCTGCGCTGTTCTGCGGAAGCGGCCACGGGTGCGTTCCTGCTCTCGTGTGCGCTGCACGGCTGCACCTGGCAAAGAGCGAGCGCAGCCCGAGCTGAGGGGCTGCGGGAGAGGCCGGAGAACACAGCCCAGCCCTGCGCTGCCCAGGCAGGGACAGCCCCAGGATGCCCCAGGGCATGGAGCACGGCCACTGCAGGGTGTCTGACCTGTAGTAGATAGGGACAGACGAACGGAAGATTTCGGGATGTGATGGAAAGAAAGACCCCTTCCCCCTCTCACCCTGCAACATGTTATCCATTACCCCAAAGAATGTAACCACACCTAACCCAGTAGTTTTCCACTCCTGACTAACCCTAGAGACCCTGCCAACCCCCCCTGACGTAGCAGAGTCCCCCAAGACTATTTAAACCCATGAGATAAGATAATAAACGCTTTTCGACCGTCCACCACATTGGTGTCCTGCGTGTGTCGTTAGCCCGAGTGGACCAGGGAAGACTGGCTGCCGTGCTGTTCCTTGCAACCAGGTCGCCGTTGCCTCCCATGAAGGCAACACTGCCCGGGCCGCTCTTCCGTCCTGTCCATGGACATGTCACCAGAGGATGGGATGTGACGGGATGGGATGGGATGGGATGGGATGGGATGGGATGGGATGGGATGGGATGGGATGGGATGGGATGGGATGGGATTGGGCCAAGCTGGCTGAAGGCACCGGCCTTGCAGCCTGGCTCTGCCACTCACCCTCCTGTGGTGGATGGAACAGCACCACCTCTTCAGTTTCCTGTGCTGGGGCAGCTGCAGGGTCGCCTTCTTCCTCCTCCATCCAGGTCAGCTTGGGCACTCTCAGGGCTCCCTGCCCCATGTCACTGACCGGATTTCTGGCTACCCTCAGGAGAGATGCCTTGGAAAACTCTGGGCTACCAAGTCCCACGCTCTGCCCTCAAGGGCACCTGCAGAATTGAAGTCTCGGAAGGCCGCAGGTTACTGAGTCCTGTGGTCTGGCCTCGAGGTCAGCTGCAGGAATAATGCCTCAGAAAAGCTCTGGGTAGGGCAGGAACGAGCGCGCTGTGCGGGGGCTCCTCACAGCACCGCTCTGTCCCGTCCTGTCCCTTCGCCTGCTCTGAGCACTGAGGCGTTCTCTTGCCACTTCCAGCTCCTATGCCAGCATGTGTCACAAAGGGCCCTTGGAAACCCAGCTCCATTCCATGCTGCACCGTGTCAGCAAGGGCCCTTGGACACCGGGCTCCATTCCATGCTGCATGTGTCACAAAGGGCCCTTGGAAATACTGCCCCTGCACTGGGGCTGCCCCCTGCCCACCCAAAGTGGTCCAGGTTGGAAGGAATCCCTGGCCTCAAGTGTCTGAGACAGCCCAGCAGGATCTTTAGGAAGGGCTCAGACCATCAGCAAACGCTGCCCTGCTCTGCGGGCTCAGGGCAGCAGAAGGAGCCCCCAGGGCTGCCGACGCAGCCGCGCTGGGAAGGGCACAGGGTCTTCCACAGAAGCTGCCATGGCCTCCTCGGGACACATCCCGGCTCGTGGCCATCCCAAACCCGCAAGTGTGACACGGACAAGGAACTGTGGGCCAGGGCAGGAATGCTGCTCTGAGCCCTGGGGCCCGGGGAGCGCTGGCACCAGCAGGTGAGGCAGTCCCTGCCCAAGCAGACCTGCCACCCCCGAAGCCCTGGCAGGGCTGGTGCCATCTCCTGCCCCAGAGACCTGTGCCCCCGGGGGCTTCTGTGCCAGAGGGAGCCAAAGCCCAGGGGCACTGGGGGCTGTGCTCCTGCCTGCAGGGGCTGTTGGCAGGAACACCTGGAGCAACTGCTGGCAACAATGAGTAGATGGCAAAATGGTTAACCCTGCCCCGGGATAGAGATCTAAGTGGCCATTAGAGTACAGCTCTCCCCTCTTGTTCCCTGCAGCAGAATCAGGACCATGAACAAAAGCAGTCACAGATATTCTTTCTGGGCCCTATAAGCAAAGCTGTGCCAAACCACAGATGCTGCCTTCAAATGGACCCAAATTCCAACCTAGACCTCTCACCTCCCAGACAACTCATTCTCCAACACACCTTCAACACCAACAGCCTGCAAACACCACACAGAAGCCCTCAACATCCCGCCAGGACCCCCAGCTGTCCCTGTCCCTGTCCCGGTCCCTGTCACTGTACCTGTCCCTGTCCCTGTCCCGGTCCCTGTCACTGTCCCTGTCCCTGTCCCTGTCCCTGTCCCTGTCCCTGTCCCTGTCCCTGTCCCTGTCCCTGTCTCTGTCCCTGTCCTTGTCCCTGTCCCACCCTCCCACAGATGCTCTGGTTCCCTGATATGCCATGGGATGGCACTCAGGAGGATCTGCTCCAAGGCCTTCCCCAGCAGCAAGCTCAGTCTGCCAGGCCTATGGATCCTGGATCATCCTTCCCACCGAGCCTTCCATTGGCACGGCTCTTCCATTGGCACATCTGCGCTCAGCTGGGACTACTCCGCTCACCCAGGGCTCCTGGTAAAGGATGGAGAGCAGCCTGGCAAGCTCTTTCTCCAGCTCCCTCTGTGCTCTTGGGGAAGGTAGAACCTTCCACAGGAAAGCAACTGCTGCCACAAGGAGTGGGTGGCATCAGGCACCTCTGGGGAAGCCCCTCAGGAATGCTGTATCCTGAGGGAACACTGTTGGCCTTGACCTGTTGGCACCTGCAAAAGCTTAAAATCAGCTGCCTCAGCTTCCAGGGCCTCTCTTGGCCAGCATCCTGACGTGGATGCAGGACGGCTGCCAGGCACTGCTGGGACCCAGAGGGACAGGACCGGCTGTCTCGTGTCCACGCAGCATCCCTGATACAGCCAGGGCCATCCCGAGAGCAGACAGACGCTCACGGGCCAGCAGAGAGGAGCAAGGAGCAAGGCTCCTCTCAGGGTACCTCAGCTGGGCTCGCTCCACAACACGCCCCCATTGGAAGGCCTGCTGATGCCCAGCTGCCAGAAATGCCTCCCTTGTGCTCTCCAAGATGCACAGGGAGAGCCAGTGAGCAGGACACCTTGGCAGGCAAACCTTCCAAGCCTTTTCTGAGGCCTGGCACACACCAAGATCAGCCAAGACTCTCCACCACACTGCCTGGCCCACCCAGCCCAGCTCTGTGCTGGCCCTGGGCCACAGCAGCTCCCAGCAAGCAGGAGGCAAATCTTGCCAAGAGTTGCAACACAGCAGACAGGGAAGATGTGAAAAGTGAGTGTGTAAAGGCCTTTTAATTCACAGGTCCCACAGAGAGCTTTGGGGCTCGTGGCTGGACAGAGATGGTTCTGCTCACCCCTCTGTCCAAAGCGGGGTAACACACGCTGCTGCAGGTGCTTGGGTTGGTCTCTGCAGGTCCAGGTGGATGCCAAACCTGCTCTTCACAGGCTTCTCCCTTGCCCTGCCCCTCTGCCAGGTTCTCTAAAAACCCTACAGCCCTGCCTTTGCCCTGTCTTTTGGGGGTAAGAAATGGATTCTGGAGCTTTGTGAAACCAAGCCCCATCTCGTTTGTTCCTGGCACCCGCAGCTGCACGCTCCCTGGACACCATGAACTCAACTTCTGGAGGATTTGTGGGTTCTGGGGGAATTTTGGGCAGTGTTCTCCATCTCTTTGCACTCCAAAAGCCAAGAGGGATGAATTTGTCACCACAAAACCACTCAATCCCACTAAAAACAACTGAATTTTTACCTATAAAGGCACAATCCCACCTCAAATTGCATGTTCTGACCTCAAAAAAACTCAATCCCACAGAAAGCTCACTTGATTCCACAGCTGCCAGGGTGAGATGGGGTTGGGAGGAGATTGGGAGAAGTGGGATCCCAGTTTGAAGTGGTGGGATGTATTTGATAGCAAAGAAAACTTTCAGAGTTACTGATTTATGTCCCCTTCATTTTCAGTCAGTTCTGTTTGTAGAGTGGCTCCTTCTCAGCTGATTAAATTCCTATAAAAATCATTTTTTTAAAATCAGCTGGCCCAAACAATCCAAAAACCAACATTCATATAAAACCACCCATCTGCAATTATATTTTTTAAAACTATTTAAATTTTTCTGGAGTGTTTAAGGGTGTTTTTAAAGTTTAATTGTTTGGTTAAATTGTATGAGACATTATAGTGGTGTTTGGTTTCGTGTTTAGTATATTTGTAGTATGAATTGTTTTACTCAGGTGTGTTCGATTGTATGTTTAGATTGGCCGGTGCTGCGAGACGCGCTGGGCTCTGCCTGGCAACTGATGAGTCAGAGCCGTCCCGGGCGCTGATTGGCTGAAAATCGCCAGGCGGGACCAGCGCCGAGTTCCTGCCTGGGAACTGAATCGTCATCAACGCCGCGCGCTCTGATTGGCCAGGATCTGCTTCGGGGCGGGGCCGGGAGGAACTGGGGACCCCCAGGAGCCCCCCGGGTTTGGGGGTTTCCATCCCCCCTCGGCCCCCGGGGCGGCCTTGGGGCCACCCCAACACCCCAAAATGGGGAGGGTCCCCGGAGCCGCTTGGAAGCCCCAAAAATGGGCTGGAAGCGGCAGGAGCCGCCCCAAGAAGGGATTGAAGGGTCCGGTCCGGGAATGGCTCCGATCCGGATTGGGGCGGGCTGGGATTGAGGGAGGGTCCGGTCAGCGGCTGCGGAGGGGCTGGGATTGGGGAGGGGTCCGGGATTGAGGGGATGGGTCCATTCCTGGACTGGGGCAGGATCGCTCCCTGCGGGTGGGCTCCATTATTGAGTCAGGGTCTCTCCCCTTCCCGATCCCAATCCCGTTCCCTGATCCTGTTCCCGATCCCAATCCCATTCCTATTTCTGTTCCCGTTCCCGGGCCAGTTCCCGATCTCATTCCCAACCCCATTACACTCCCATTCCCGATCCCGATCCCATTCCCGTTCCTGTTCTCGATCCCGATCCCACCGCTGTTTCCAGGGAATGGCTCCTATCCCAGCCCCGACCCCAAACCGGGGGGTCAAACACCCCAAATCCCAACACTGGGAGGGGAGAGGTCAAAAATCCCCAAACCCAAACTCTGGGATGTCAACCTCCCCCCTGCCCCAAACCCCAAATTTTAGGATCAAACCCCCCAAATCCCAGATCCTGGGGTGTCAAACCCTCCCCAATTCCCAAACGTTGGCATTAAACCCTCCTGACCTGAAATCCTGGGGTTCAAAACATTTGGGGTGTCCAACACCCCCAATTCCCAAAGTCTGGGGTCAAATACCCCCAAATCCCAAATCCTGATGTGTCAAACACCCCCAGCCCCCAAAGTTTGGGGTTAAAACCCTCAATCCCCGACTCCTGGGGATTGAAATATCTGGGTTGTTCAATCCTCCTCTTCTCCAAAGGTTGGGGTCAAACCCCTCAATTCCCAAACTTTGGGGTCAACCCCCCCCCAATCCCAAACCCTGGGGTGTCACATGCCCCTGATCTCCCCCACTTTGGGGTTAAATCCCCCCAAATCAGTTGGTCAATCCCCCCAGTTTCCAAATTTTTGGGTCTAACCCCCCAAACCCCAAATCCTGGAGGTTGAAACACCTGGGTTGTCCAACCACCCCGATCCCAACGTTTGGGAGTGAAACCCCCTGATCCCCAAATCTTGGGGAAAAAAACCAAAATCCCAAACCCTGGGGTGTCAAACTCCCCCAGTTCCCAAAGTTTGGGGTCAAAAACTCCCAAAGCCCGAGGTGTCAAACCCCCCTAAACCCCAAATTTTAGGATCAATCCTCCCAGTCCCCAAAGTTTGGGGTCATGACCCCCCCCCCCAAATCCACTTCAGCCCTGGGGGACACAGTGGGGTTTGTTTGGGGTTATTTGGGGTTTGTTTGGGGTTATTTGGGGTTTATTTGGGGTTATTTGGGGTTTGTTTGGGGTTATTTGGGGCAGCTCCAGGTGCAATGTCTGCAGAAAGACCCTGGGTACAACACTGGGAAAGAAAGGGGAATGGGTGGGAATTGGGGGATTCAGGATGGGGAAAGATCCTGGGTGGGAAAAGGGGATCTAGGGTGGACAGGGAAGGATTTGGGTTGGGAAAGGGGGATTTGGGATGGGGAAAGGGGAACAAGGCGGGGAACTGGGGTGGAAAAGGGAGATTTTGGCATTGGAAAAGGGATTTGGGGACAGACAAAGGATGTGGGGAGGAAAAAGGAGAATTTGTCATGGGAAAAGGAGGATTTAGGTTGGGAAAAGGAGGATTTAGGTTGGGAAAAGAAGGACTTGGGGTCAAAAAGACGTTAGGGATTAAAAGTGATTTTGAGGTTGAAAAAGGGAGGATTTGGGATAAAAAATGAGGATTTGGGCTGAGTTGAGCTGAGTTTACCTGGGAGAGTAGGGGCATGCAGGGTGTTTGGGGCAGGGTCAGGACCATTTTTGGGGCAGTTTTCTGGGATTTTGGAGTATTTTCTTGGGATTTGGTGGCAGGTCTATGAGATTTGGGTGCAATTTTATGGGATTTAGGGTGTTTAGGTGTGGTTTTGAGGGATTTTTGGGTGTTTCTATGGGATTTGGGAGCACTTTTATGGGATTTCAGGGGTTTCTATGGGATTTGGGGGTGCTTTGAGGGATTTCAGGGTATTTCTATGGGATTTTTAGGTGGTCTGGAGGGACTGCAGGGTGTTTCCATGGGATTTTGGGGCATCTTGAAGGCATTTGAGGTGTTTTGGGGCATGTTTAGGGTATTCTGGTGCAGCTTTGAAGAATTTCGGGGTGGTTTGGAGGGATTTCAGGGCATTCCTCTGAGATTACAGGGTGGTTTGGAGGGATTTGGGGTGTTTGGGGGCAGATTTTGATTATTTAGTGGCGGGTTTGAGGCAGTTTTTGAGGGGTATTTCAGGCCCATTTTTGGGGGGTTTGGGGTTATTTTGGTGGGGTTTGGGGTGTTCTGGGTCACTTTTTGGCGAAGGAGATCTCCATGGGTGGCTCTGGGTGATGCTGGAGCCCTGCAGGGCCTCGCGGGCGGCGCCCGCCTGCACCTCGGTGTCCAACTGCAGCGAGGCGATGTCGCGGCGCCCGGGCACCAGCGCAGCTCCTGGAACCCCGGGAACCTGGGATGGGAACGGGGCCAGGAGAGCCCGGAACACCCGGGAACCTTCCCCAGACACCCGGGAACTTTCCCCTGACACCCGGGAATGTTCCCCAGACACCCGGGAATGTTCCCCAGACACCCGGGGATGTTCCCCTGACACCCGGGAACCTTCCCCAGACACCCGGGAACCTCCCCCAGACACCCGGGAATATTCCCCCAGAAACCTGGGAATCTTAACCAAGAAACCCAGGAATGTTCCCCAAAAAACCTCTGAATGCTTCCCAAAAAACCTGGGAATGTTCTCCCCAAATTCAGAAATGCTCTGCAAAAAAAAAGTCCTGAAACATTCCCCCAGAATTTCAGAAATGTTCTCCAAAGAAATCCAGAAATGTTCCCCCCCCAAAAAAAATCCTGGAACATTCCCAAAAATAGGAATTTCTGTTCCCCAGAAAATCCAGAAATATTCCTCCCCAAAAAAATCCAAAACCAACACGATTCCTCATCCAGAAACATTCTCCAAAACTACAGAAGCGTTCCCAAAAATCCAGGAATTCCCCCCCCCACAAAATACAGAAACATTCCTTCAAAAATCCAGAAACATTCCCCCTCAAAAATATCCAGAAATCCCTCCCCAAAAAATCCATAAATACTCACCCAAAAAAACATAAATTTCCCCCTAAAAATCCAGACATTCACTACCAAAAATCCAGAAATTTCCTCCCTAACAATCCAGAATTTCCTCCCCCCCAATCCTGGTATTTTTCTCCAAAGATCCAGAAATTCCCCCTAAAATCCCAGACATTCACCCCCAAAATCCCGATATTTTTTTAAAAAATCCAGTCCCAAGCCCCCTCAGCCTCTCACCCCCCAAGCCCCAAAATCCCGCAGTGCCCCAAAGCCCGGCCGGAATGCCGGAATGCCGGGATTGCCCCAGATCTCCCTGGCTGAGGAGCAGGGGGAGCATCAGCTCCTGGGGCTGCTCAGGGAGCTGGGCAGGAGCAGGATGTGCTTCGGGGCTTTGCCACAGCTGGGGGAAATGGGAGACAAACCCCAAAAGCTGCCCCAGAGCTGCCCAAAGTCACTCTGGATACGCAACACAAAATCTGCCCAAAATCCCAAGAGAAAACACCAAAATCCCAACAAAATCCTGAAAAAAAAACCACAAAAAAATACCCCACCGAAATATTAATAATTAAAAAAACGTCACAAAAATCTCCCCAAAATCCCCCACAAAAATATCACCAAAATCCCATAAAATCCCCCAAAAAACTACCCAAAATCCAGCAAAAATCTCCCAAAAAATACCCCCAAAACCTCACCAAAATCCAATAAAAATCACTCAAAATCCTCACAAAAAATCCCACCAAAAATACCATTAAAATCACATAAAAATTCCACCATAGAATCCTCGAAAATGCCAGAAAATCCACACAAAATCCCAGGAAAATCTCCACAAAAATTCCACCCAAAAGCCCACAAAACTCACCCCAAAACTCCTCACAAAAATCACCCCAAGGCTCATAGAAATCCCTCAAAATCCCCATAAAAAATTGCCCTCAAAATCCTCAGAAATCCCACAGAAAAATCCCTCAAAAAGTCCCACTAAATTCCCACGAAAATCCCACAGAATCCACACAGAAAAAAACTGTACAAAAATGCCCCCAAAAATCCCACAATCACACAAAATCCACACAAAAAAAATTCCACCAAATCACCCAAAATATCCCACCAAAATTTCTCCAAAAAACCCCAAAATCCACACCAAATCCACTCAAAAAATTCGCACCAAAATCCCACCAAGCCCCTCTCAAATCCCCCAAAAAATGCCCCCAAGTCCTATCACATCCCACCCGAAGTGCGAGGAAATCCACCCAAAAAATCCCCACAGCAACTTCCCTCAAAATGCCAGCCAAACCTCCCAGGAGCAGCCCAGGAATCCCGCAGAGATCGCTGCGAGTGCCCGAATCGCCCGGGACAATCGCCGAGCCATCCCCGCCCGGCCCCGCGCTCCGGCCCCGCTCTCTGTGGGGCCGGGGCCTCTCCCCCCTTGGCTCTGCGCTGGTCCCGTTCGCGCTCCGCTCCCGCTCCCGCCCCACCAGCGCTCCCTGCCCTGGGCCGCGCTGGCCGAGCCCGGCCGGGCGCGCTGGATCCGCTGGGACGGCGCATCCCGGCCCCGGCCCCGGCCCCGCGGGGCTCCCGGGGCAGCTCCGGCCGGGATGCGGCACTGCCGCGGGGCTTTGGGCTTTCCCGGCGCTGCCCGGCGGCTCCCGGGGATCTGCGGCTTCCCGAGGGACTCGGGGAGCTTCCAGAGGGGACCTGGGCTGGCTCCGGGGGGATTTGGGATCAGTCCGGGGGGAGCTGGGGACGGCTCGGGGGGTTTGGGGTTGTTCCCGAGGATTTTGGGGGCATCTGGGAGAGGTTCCAGAGGGGATTTGGGGCTTTCTGAGGGGTCTGGGGGAATTCAGAGGGGATCTGGGGAGAATCTGGGGCTTTCTGAGGGATCTGGGGGAATTCTCAGGGATCTGGGAGAGTTCCAAGAGGGATTTTGGGGTTTTCCAAGGGATTTTCCGAGGTATTTGGGGAGGTTCCAGAAAGGATTTGGGGCAGTTCCAAAAGCAATTTGGGACGTTATTGAGGGATCTGGGGAAGTCCTAGAAGGAATTTGGGGAATTTCAGAGAAATTTTGGGGGAATTCAGAGGAATTGGGGAGGTTCCAACAGCGATTTGGAGTCCTTCCCAGGGGACTGGGGGTGGACTGGCTGGATTTATGTTTCTTCACAGGATTTTGGGTTTTTTCCCCAAAATGTCCTGTTTTCTCAAGGATCTGTGGACTTTTCCCTGGATTTGGGTATCACTATGGGGTAGAAGGGGAAGCTTTGGTAGATTCAGTGTGAATTCTGGGGGGTTCCTGGATGGATTTGGGTGTTTTCCATGGGATTTTGGGTGGGTTCTCAACTGCATTTTGGGATTTTTTTCCCCAGAATTTCAGGATTTTTCCCAGAATTTGGGTATTTTCCCCAGGATTCTGTTCTCATCATGGGTTTGTCCCAGAAGGGGAAGCTTTGGGTGGTTATAGTGTGGATTTTAGAGATAATTGAGGCTGGATTTGGGGTTCTTCCAAGAATTTTGGCTTTTTTTTCCCTGGAATTTCAGGATTGTTCCCAAAATTCCAGGACTCCTGCTCGGATTTCTCTCTCACGGTGGGTTTGTCATAGAAGGGGAAACTTTGGTGGATTTGGGTGAATTCAGGTGTTTCTGGTTTGATTTGGGGATACAGGTTCATTTGTGCAAGTGAAATATAATTATTATTACTAATAATAGCAGTTATATAAAAATATAACATGATCCTTTTTTTTGACATAATAAAAAATTGATAATGTGAAATAATGCTGACAATACTAATTTGTCAGCTTTGGCTGCCCACTGTGACACTGAATCCCCTACAGAAAAGGACTGGCCAAGACCCAAATGTCAGTGGTAAACTCTGCAAGACTGTGTACGACAAATACCAGAGGAATGCATGAAATTGGCTATTTTTATAGGGCTTGCTGATACTGTGGTGTGGAATGCTTTGTCTGTTACATGAGAAATACAGTGATTAAGAATGCTGGGTTTTTCATGTACCAGACAATCCACAAGCTGCAGGATTGGTTGAACTGGTGAAGGGTTTGTAAAAAGAGCAGTTAAAGAATGAGGAGCTGGGAACCTGTCCCCATGGAGAACCCATCTCCAGATGCGCTCCATGCCCTTAACAATGGCCCCTGGGGAAATGGAAACCCCCTGGCTGTGCACGGCTGCTCCCAATGTGCAAATACAGCCCTGGACAGTGAGACTGGGACTGCCTGGGAAATTGTTCTGGGTGTGATGGCCCTGGCAGGGCCAGCCCAGAGGCTGCAGGGCTGGACCTTCATCCACTGGAATTAGTCAGGATAAATCAGAAGCAAATGAGAGTTAGCAATACAGGAACAGGAATCCAGATTCCTCCAGGACACTTTGGTTTGGTAACTGCTCTCTGGAGCTTGGCCTTGCAAAGTGCTCATGCCATGGGAGGAGGAACTGATGCAGATTATCAAGGAGAAATTGAAGTAATTTGGTTAAAGAATAGTGAACAACATTGCATTATTCAAACCCATGTCAGGGTAGCACAATTATTGATATTGTCAGGGTTTAAAACAATTAGGAAAAAAGGAGATCCACCTCAAATCACTGCTGTTGGTGGAGATAAAGGGTTTGGATCCAGCAGTGCTAATAATGGAGCCAGAGTGTGGCTCCAGAGGCCAAAAGGCCTCCCGAGGCAGCTGAAGGAACAGCTCCTGGGAAGGACAGCAGTGTTTGAATCCTGAAACCTGGGCAGGAACGATGGGAATGTGTCCCTGCAGCCAAGTGCTCTGTGTGAGAACAGGTAGATATTACAGGGGATTGTTTTACACATCCTGCCAGACCAAATCCCCCTGTTTGCCCCAGTGAAAACTCGTGACCTGGACTCCATTCTAGGATGGAGCCAGGGCCAGGCTCTTGTACTGCCCAAGGTGTATCCCTTGAAGGCCTTTTAATAAATACCTGCTTTATTCCTTTAACACTGCCTAGCTCTGTTCTAGGCAGCCTCTCAAGGCATCACCACCAAACCAAGGGAACACAGACCAGGTCTGGCTGGCTGGGCCTCCTGGGGACCACCTGACCACCTTGGCATGTCCAGGGCTGCTTCTCACCTGCCCTGAAGCCCTGGGGCTCTGGGCTCTCCTTCCTATGGGAGAGAACTCTCCTTCTCCTCCATGGGCCATGGGCAAAACTGGGATTCCTCCTCCAAAACTCTGTACATCCAAGGATTGCTCCCAAGTGAAAACTGCCAGAACAGACAGGTCTGACTGCTCTTGGCCTCTTGTGAGCTGCTTGTCATCTGCTTTTGAAACACTGGGGCTTGGTGCTTTCCCTCCAGTGGAAATAACTGTCCTTCTTCTCAAGGTGACTGTTGTCAAAATTGAGATTCCTCCTCCCAAATTCTGTGTATGCAAGGATTCCTCCATGACAAAAGCTGCCATGAAGATCATGTCTGGCTGTCTCAGCCTCCCAGAAGCCACCTCTTTCTTCATCTGCCTTTGAAACACTTTGGCTCTGGGCTTTCCTTCCTACGGAAAAACCTGTACTTCTCCAGGTGTCCATATCTGAAACTGGGATCCCACCTCTAAAATTCCCTACATCCAAGGTTTGTTCCCAGGCAAAATCTGTCAGTACTGTCAAGTCTGGCTGGCCTTGGCCTCTGGTGGCTGCCCCTGCCACACTGGGGCTCGGTTCTTCCCTTCCCATGGAGATCACTGTGACACTGTGGGCACCTCATGGAACCAAGGGGATCATTGTGGCACCACTGGAGACCATGGAACCAAGGGGCCATGGTGACACCACGGGGCTTCATGGACCCAGAGACCATTATGACTCTGTGGGGCCTGATGGAACCATGGAGACCATTCCGACCCTTCAGGGCCTGGTGTCACCAAGGGGGCATTGTGACACCTCAGGGCCTCCTGGAAGCAAGGGTCCATTGGGACACTGTGGGGCCCCATGGAAGCAAGGGAACATGGACCAGGTCTGGCTGGCTTGGCCTCCCAGGGGCCACTTGACAGGTCTGGCTGATGTTGGGATGTCAAGGGCTGCTTCTCATCAGCTCCTGGAGAACTGCAGCTCCGTGCTCTCCTCTGTATGGAAAAGAACTGTCTGTCTTTTCAGATGCCCATTGCCAAAACTGATACTCTGCCTAAAAAATTTCCTATATTCAAGGGTATCTCTAAGAACAAAATCTGGCAGCTCTGGCTGGCCTTGTCCTTAGGTGGTCACTTCTCATTTGCCCCTAAAACAGTGGGACTCTGTTCCTTCATTCCTATGGAAAACAACTGGTCCTCATGTCCAGGAAGCATGGCCAAAATAAGAATTGGACATCAAGCCCAGCCGGAGTCAAATAGCCATCTGTAGACCCAGGGGGAGATATTGACTCTGCCAGTGCTGCCATCCTCCCTCCAGTGAGAGAAAAGGACACAGGGCAGGCACACAGAGGAGCAACATGAACACACTGAGGTCAGGGAAGAGGAAGTTGAGTCCCAGATGGGAGGGATGAGGAGATGCCTTGATCTTGGGGCTGAAATCCTCTGCTAAAGCTGTGGAGAAGGATGTCATTGATACATCAGACAATCTTTTTCCCTATAAGGCATTGAAAAGTATGAGGAGATGACTTGTTTCAGCAAAGGCCTCCATGCTAAAGTAGGGAAATGTTGAAGTAGCTGTGATCTCATGAGAAGTCTGAACATTGAAAGAGAGAAGAGTGATGAGACCCTGTGCCCTCAGGGAGAAAAGAAGGCGTCTGTTCCCAGAGATTAAGATGATTTCATAAATAGATGAAGAGATCCTTTGCTCTTAAACAGCTCATCTTCAAACTAATACCCCATTAGTTGGCATGGCCGCTAAACACAGCTGTGGGAAAAGCTGTGAAAACATGGGAGGGACTTCACAACTGAAGATTTTTCCAGGCAGTGGCTATTCATGGAAATGAAAAGCCATGAGATAACTGTTTTCTTGTGGAGAATTCTCCATAACATTAACAAGAGGTACTTCTCTCCTGATGTGAACTGAAGAAAGATTAGAATATTCTAGAGGTGGTAAACTGACTTGAAAATTTCAGGTTTTGTCTCTACATTGTCAGGTTGTATGGAGAGAGGATGTGATCTGAAAGTTTTGTTCATATTCTTATTACTCTTTCATTTAGTTACTGTTAATAAACTTTTCTTTACACTCTTTTAAAGTTTTGAGCCCACTTTTCCTTTCTCCTAATCCTATCTCACAGCAGGAAATGAGTAAGTATATTCTAGTGAGTGCACTGGTAATTAGCCAGCACTGAACCCACCACACTAATTGATGCGTTGACCGAGAAATATCAAATAGGCAAACAGAAACCACCATAGAAATCTTCCTGATGAACTGCCCCAGACAAGAGTGAAATCGAGGCACAGCCATGGTTTGTCAGGACTTGCTTGATCCTAATGAGTCCCGTGGTGCATTTGGAGCTGAGCCCTGGAACCTCAGGGCCTGAGAGGAGATTGCACAAACCTTTCCAGGAGGCAAAAGTCAGAAAAACACCCCAAAGCTTCTCGAGGTATTAATGGGACCCACTGAGGTCCATGCCCAACAACCGTTCCTGATGGACTCCTTGGAGGAGTGAACTGGAGGCCAGGATGGCACAAAAACCTCTCAGACACTCAAAATGGCAAAAAAACCTCTCAGTTTTGGAAGAAGAATTCAAAGACCCTCACAAAAGTTGAGTATCTCAGAGTATTAATGAACCCCACTGAGTGTCAGTACAAAGCTCTCACAGGACTCATTAAAGCAGATAATTGGGGCCATGATTGCACAAACTTCTCACAAAGTCTGTAACAAAAGTGAAACACCAAGTACCTTAAAAGAACTGAGTACCTTGAAGCATTAATGGGCCCCACTGAGTGTTGTTCCTGACAAAGCCTCTCCAGGGACTAATTACAGCAGATAATTGGAGTCCATGATTGCAGAAACCTCTCAGAGACTCCAAGGCAAAAGCAAAAGCCAAAGTCCTTTGAAAAAGCTGCAGTCCCTGTAAGCATGAAGGAGCCCCCAGGACCATTCCTGACCAAGGCTCCCCAGGGACTCCTTCCAGCAGATCCTTGACCCCACTGGGATGTGGGCTAGGGGGGGATGCTGAGGGCAGCACCAGGGGCTGACAGTGCCCAGCCTGGCTGGGGCTGTGCCAGGAGGCCCCAGGGCCTCAGGACAAGGTGTCTCCTCACAGCCCTTGGTGGCACAGACCCTGCTGTGCCCCAGGGCACCAAGACTTGGCTTCTCTTTGTCCCCACCTGGCATCAGTGCCTCCAGTTCTCTGCTCTGCCTGGGGCCTAGGGACACTTTGTCAGTCATGTCCCTCAGTGGGACCCATTAAAAGTCCAAGAAACTTTGGAGTTGGATTGTGACTTGGAGTTCTGGAGAGGTTTCTGCAGCTCCCTCTCAGGGCCTGATGTTCAGGGCCTGAGCACAAAGCCCCAGAGGGTCATTAAAGTCCTTGTGCTGTGTCTGTGCTACTGAGCTGGGCCAGGCTCCTGGCACAGAGGGTGATCCTGGTAACCAAGCAGAGCTTCAAAAGCACATTTCTCTTGCTGAGCAGCTCTTCTCCCAGCCCAGAAGGGCTGGGGCACTGCCTGCAGCCAGCGCGGGCACAGCACAGAGGCACAGAGAGCTTCAATCAGTCAGGGCTGGGAAGGGGCTGAGAAGTGCCTGGGGCAGAATCACTGCCAGCCCTTGGCACAGGAACCTCTGGCTGCAGGACAATGCAGCTGCAGCTCCTGGAGAGATCTCCTAAAGCTGGAACATGCCAATGCCCACAGCCCCTGTGAGTGCATTCTCTGCTCATCTCCTGTGCAGAGCAGCCAGGGGTGCCCAGGGCTGTCCTGCAGAGCAGGGTCCTGCAGCCCAGGGCGCTGTGCTGGGCCAGGGACTCTGCTGCCTGCCAGGGACAGCTCTCAGCCGGCCCTGGAGCTGCTCCCAGCGCTGGCCAGGAGCTGTGGGGGGAAGGAGCCACACTGAGCAGGGCAGGTGCTGCTGCTGAGAGGGGCTGGCTGGGGCAGGACTGCTCCAGCTCCAGACCAGCCTGGGCACAGCTCCGGAGGACACTTCCCAAAGGAGGTAAGCCTGAGTTTGCTGTAAAGGTCAGGAGCTTTCCTGAGAGTGTTTTCAATTTTCTGCTTGGAGAAAGATGATGAAGTTGTGATGATGATAAAAATATTTTTGCTTTTTAAATATTTTTCATATATTCATAGTTCTGTAAATTACTGTTACGTAGTTTTAAAATTATAATCCTTAACTAACTCTATTAAACTCTTAAATAACTCTTTTTAACTACTATTATATATTTAATGTATTTATGATCCTTAATTAACTCTAGTATGTTTCCTTACCTTCTCTTAGATTTTAGAACTATAACCTGTCTAAATACATTTTTAAAGTTCCATATAATATTTTTATCAGAGAAAGAACCCACAAGGTGAGTATTTTGGGTTTTGAATGTAAGCAGTGATAAGAAAAACTGGGACAAAGAAGGCCCTGGACTTATTCCAGTGGGTTGAGCCAGGGTTGTGTAACTGGGTACTGAATCTCCCATTGGATGTTCCTGTTAAATATCCTAAATAATCAACATTAACAAATTGTTGAAATCAGGGGCTGGGTGTTCCTCATCCCCACTGGGACACCTGGAAGCTTCCAATAAAGGTCTGGTTTTAACTTCACTGTTCTAACACTGTTGCAAGGGTTCTTTTTTTTCTCTTTGGATTATAGACAACAGGGGGATGAGAGAAGCAGAGCAGGAATTGTAATCCCAGATTCACAGAACATTGTGAGTTGAAAGGGATGCACAGCATCATCAAAGGAATGTTTGAACATTTACAGAGACTCCAGAACTGTGACTTTGGCTGGTCAGTGTCTCTGCTGGGAGCCTCCCAAAGGGCCTTCAGCCACTCCTCAGCCCTGGGCAGCAGCAGCATCACCTCTGCAGGGCCCAGCAGGGCTCTCCTGAGCTGCCCTTGCCCAGCTGCACACAGAGCCTGCCCCAGCCAGGGCCCTGCACACAGGCAGGTTTCTGTAGGGCCGGGCCGAGGGCACACAGGGTGGGATGGGCTCTGTGAGCGCTGGCAGGGACAAGGCACCTCTCAGGAGGGGATGTCCAGGCCCAGGGAGATGCTCAGGGAAGGAGAGGGGGCTGGACAGAGCAGTGCTGGGGGAACAAGCCCATCCAGCCCCTCACCTTCCCTCAGCCACAGGGAATCCTTTACCTCTCACATCTCTCAGTGGCAAACTCTGAGTGCAGCAATGCCCTGGGCCAGTTCTTCTGTGAAATCCCACAGATCCTCAAGCTCTCCTGCTCCAAATCCCACCTCAGGGAACTTGGGTTTCTTGTGGTTACTAGCAGTTTATCATTTTGTTGTTCTTTGTTCATTGTTTTCTCCTATGTACAGATCGTCAGGGCTGTGCTGAGGATCCCTTCTGAGCAGGGACGGCACAAAGCCTTTCCCACCTGCCTCCCTCACCTGGCTGAGGTCTCTCTCTTTGTCAGCACTGCAGAATTTGCTCACCTGAAGCCTGCCTCGATGTCCTCCCCATCCCTGGATCTGGCCCTGTCAGTTCTGCGCAACGAAATCCTGCTCAGCGTGGGCAACTGAGCCCTTGAAGGACTTAGTGTCAGGTCAAGGCTTGCTTTCCCTCCCAAAGCCTTCCCTTGGCAGCCTTGGGCAGGGGATTCATCCTCCCTCCCTCCTCCTTCCCACAGACCTGCTCGGAACCACTCTGTGGGCACTTTCCATTCTCTGTGTCTGTCCTCAAGTGCAGTGCCAACCTGGGTCAGTCCTGGCCCTGTCCTGAGCTCCCAGGAGCTCGCAGGCTGAGATGTCAATCCTCAGCCACACCAGGGCCCTACCCCTGCCAGCAGCACCCCCACAAGCAGCAGCAGCAGCAGCAGCGGCAGCAGCAGCAGCAGCAGCAGCAGCTGCAGTCGCCTCTCAGTTGTTGGCGCCCCTGCACTGCAGCACATCCCGCTGGCACCAACGTTCCCTTGTGGCCTTGGAGACAGTCCTGAATCCATCCATGAAGTCACAGAGCCATGGAACGCCAGAGTCCCAGGTTCCTGGAGTTCTAGAGTCATTGAATCTTGAGAACCACACACAGACGAGGAGGAGGAGGAGGAGGAGGAGGAGGAGGAGAAGGAGGAGGACGAGGAAAAGTGTGAGGAGGAGGACAAGGAGGAGGAGGACGAGGAGGAGGAGGAGGCTGAGGAAGACGACGAGGAGGAGGAGGAAGAGGACGAGGAGGACGAGGAAGAGGAGGAGGAGGAGGACGAGGAGGAGGAGGACGAGGATGAGGAGGACGAGGATGAGGAGGAGGAGTAGGTGGATGACGAGTAGGAGGAGGACAAGGAGGAGGAGGATGAGGACGAGGACGACGAGGACGAGGAGGACGATGAGGACGGGGAGGAGGAGGACAAAAAGGAGGAGGATAAGGAGGAGGAAAAGGAGGAGGAAGAAGAGGAGGAGGAAGAGGAAGAGGAGAAAGAAGAGGAGGAGGAGGAGGAGGACGAGGAAAAGGACGAGGAGGAGGATGAGGAGGAGGACGAGGAGGAGGACGAGGAGGAGGAGGACGAGGAGGAGGACGAGGAGGAGGAGGACGATGAGAAGGATGAGGAGGAGGAGGTCAAAGAGGAGGAGGAAGAGGAGGAGGAGGATGAGGACGAGGAGGAGGTGGAGGACGAAGAGGAGGAGGAGGACGAGGACAAGGAGGACGAGGATGAGGAGGAGGAGTAGGTAGAGGAGGAGGAAGAGGAGGACAAGGAGGAGGAGGATGAGGACGAGAAGGACAAGGACGAGGATAACGATGAGGACGAGGACGAGGAGGACGACGAGGACGAGGAGGACGAAGGGGACGAGGAGGACGATGAGGAGGACGAGGACGAGGACGAAGGAGGAGGACGAGGAGGACGAGGAGGAGGAGGAGGAGGAGGACGACGACGACAATGACCAAGAGGAGTTTGAAGATGAGGAGGAGGAATAGGAGGAGGAAGAGAGAGAACGAGGACAAGGAGGATGATGAGGAGAAGGAGAACGAGGAGGAAGAGGAGAATGAGGATGAGGAAGAGGAGGAGGAGGAGGACAATGACAAGGAGGGTGAGGATGGGGAGGAGAAAGAGGAGGAGCAGGAGGAGGAAGAGGAGGAGGAGGAGGACAAGGAATAGGAGGAGGCAGAGAAGCATGAAGAGGAGGAATAGGAGGAGGAAGAGAGAGGACAAGGACAAGAAGGATGATTAGAATGAGGAGGAGGAGGACAACGAGGAGGAGGACAACGAGGAGGAGGAGGAGGATAAGAAGGATGAGGACTAGGACAAGGAGGAGAAGGATGAAGATGAGGAAAAGGATGAAGATGCAGAAGACAGGGAGGACGAGGAGGTTGCGGAGGAGGAGGACGAGGAGGAGGAGGAGGAGGAGAACGAGGACAAGGACGAGGACGAGGACGAGGACGAGGACGAGGACGACGACCACAAAGACGACGACGAAGAGGAGGTGAAAGATGACGAGGAGGAATAGGAGGAGGAAGAGAGAGAACAAGGACAAGGAGGAAGAGGAGGAGGAGGAGGACGACAAGGACTAGGGCAAGCACAAGGAAGATGAGAAGGAGGAGGAGGACATAGAAGAGGAGGAGGAGGAGAAGAAGGATGAGGACGAGGACGAGGGGGAGAAGGATGAGGATGAGGAAAAAGATGATGATGCAGAGGACAAGTAGGAGGAGGAGGAGGAGGAGGAGGAAAAGGAAGATGAACAGGAGGAGGAGGAAGACAAGGTGGAGAATAAAGAGGAGGACAAGGATGAGGAGGACCAGGAGGAGAAGGAGGAGGAGTATGAGGATGAGCAGGATGGGGAGGACGAGGAGGAGGAAGAGGAGGAGGAGAATGAGGAGGAGGAGGAGGAGGAGGACGACGACGACGACGACGACGACGAAGAGGAGGTGGAATATGAGGAGGAGGAATAGGAGGAGGAAGAGAGAGAACGAGGACAAGGAGGATGATGAGGGGGAGGAGGAGAACGAGGAGGAAGAGGAGAATGAGGATGAGGAGGAGGAGAAGGAGGAGGACAATGAAAAAGAGGATGAGGATGTGGAGGAGAAAGAGGAGGAGCAGGAGGAGGAATAGGAGGAGGAGAAAGATGACAAGGACTAGGGCAAGCACAAGGAAGATGAGGAGGAGGAGGACAAGGAAGAGGAGGAAGCAGAGAAGCATGAAGAGGAGGAATCGGAGGAGGAAGAGAGAGGACAAGGACAAGGAGGATGATGAGGATGAGGAGGAGGAGGGCAACGAGGAGGAGGAGGAGAAGAAGGATGAGGACGAGGACGAGGAGGAGAAGGATGAGGATGAGGAAAAGGATGAAGATGCAGAGGACAAGGAGGACGAGGAGGAGGAGAACAAGGAGGAGAAGGAAGATGAACAGAAGGAGGAGGAGGACAAGGAGGAGAATAAAGAGGAGGAGGACAAGGATGAGGAGGACCAGGAGGAGAAGGACGAGGAGGATGCGGATGAGCAGGATTGGGAAGACAAGGAGGAGGAAGAGGAGGAAGATGAAGAGGAGGAGAAGGAGGAGAATGAGGATGTGCAGGACAATGAGGAGGATGAGGAGGATAAGGATGCGGTGCATAAGGAGGACTAGGATGAGGAGGAGGACAAGGAGGAGGAAAAGGAGGAGGATGAGGAGGACAAGGCGGATGAGGAGGACAAGGAGGACAAGGAGGAGGAGGACGAGGAAGACGAGGAGGAGGAGGATGAATAGGAGGATAAAGAGGATGAGAATGGGGATGTGGAGGAGCACGATGAGGAGGTGGAGGAGGAGGAGGAGGAGTAGGAGGAGGACGAGGATGAGAAGGACAAGGAGGATGAGGAGGACGATGAGGAGAAGGAGGAGGAGGACGAGGACGATGAGGAGGACGAGGAGGACGAGGAGGATGAGGAGGAGGAGGAGGACGTCCTCCTTGTCCTCTGCATCGTCATCCTTTTCCTCATCCTCATCCTTCTACTCCTCGTCATCGTCCTCGTCCTCCTCCTCGTCCTTCTCGTCCTCCTCCTCGTCCTCCTCATCCTCCTTGTCCTCTGCATCTTCATCCTTTTCCTCATCCTCATCCTTCTTCTCCTCCTCCTCGTCCTCCTCCTCGTCCTCTTCGACCTCGTCCTCCTCGTCTTCGTCCTCGTCCTCGTCCGCGTCCTCCTCGTACTCCTCGTCCTCGTCCTCATCCTCCTCCTCCTCCTCATCCTCCTCCTCCTCATCCTCCACCTACTCGTTCTCCTCGTCCTTGTCCTCCTCGTCCTCCTACTCGTCCTCCTCTTCCTCCCTCCTCCTCGTCCTCCTCGTCCTCGTCCTCATCCTCGTCTTCGTCCTCATCCTCGTCCTCCTTGTCCTCCTCGTCCTCGTCCTCATCCTCCTCCTCCTCATCCTCCTCCTCCTCGTCCTCCACCTACTCATTCTCCTCGTCCTTGTCCTCCTTGTCCTCCTCGTCCTCCTCCTCCTCCTCGTCCTCCTCTTCCTCCTCCTCCTCGTCCTCCTCCTCCTCGTCCTCCTCCTCCTCGTCCTCCTCCTCGTCCTCCTCCTGATCCTCGTCCGCGTCCTCCTCCTCCTCCTCGTCCTCCTCCTCCTCCTCCTCTTTCTCCTCTTCCTCCTCCTCCTCCTCGTCCTCGTCCTCCTCGTCCTCCTCCTCATCCTCGTCCTTGTCCTCCTCCCTCTCCTCCTCCTCCTCCTCCTTCTCCTCCTGTGAGTGTGGTTCTCAGGATTCAATGACTCCAGGATTCCAGGAACCTGGACCTCTGCGATTCCATGGCTCTGTGACCCCATGGATAGATTCAGGACTGTCTCCAAGGCCACAAGGGAACGTTGGTGCCAGCGGGAGGGGCTGCAGTGCAGGGGCACCAACAGCTGAGAGGCGACTGCAGCTGCAGCTGCTGCTGCTGCTGCTGCTGCTGCCGCTGCTGCTGCTGCTGCTGCTTGTGGGGGTGCTGCTGGCAGGGGCAGGGCCCTGGTGTGGCTGAGCATTGCCATCTCAGCCTGTGAGCTCCTGGGAGCTCAGGACAGAACCAGGACTGACCCAGGTTGGCACTGCACTTGAGGACAGACACAGAGAATGGAAAGTGCCCACAGAGTGGTTCCGAGCAGGTCTGTGGGAAGGAGGAGGGAGGGAGGATGAATCCCCTGCCCAAGGCTGCCAAGGGAAGGCTTTGGGAGGGAAAGCAAGCCTTAACCTGACACTAAGTCCTTCAAGGGCTCAGTTGCCCATGCTGAGCAGGATTTCATTGCACAGAACTGACAGGGCCAGATCCAGGGATGGGGAGGACATCGAGGAGGGCTCCAGGTGAGCAAATTCTGCAGTGCTGACAAAGAGAGAGACCTCAGCCAGGTGAGGGAGGCAGGTGGGAAAGGCTTTGTGCCGTCCCTGCTCAGAAGGGATCCTCAGCACAGCCCTGACGATCTGTACATAGGAGAAAACAATGAACAAAGAACAACAAAATGATAAACTGCTAGTAACCACAAGAAACCCAAGTTCCCTGAGGTGGGAATTAGAGCAGGAGAGCTTGAGGATCTGTGGGATTTCACAGAAGAACTGGCCCAGGGCATTGCCATGGCACAGGGTCATGGAAAATGTATTGGCTGTGTGCAGCAGAGCATTGAGAAAGCCACTGGCTCAGGCAGCTGCTGCCATGTGGGCACAAGCTCTGCTGCCCAGGAGGGTCCCATAGTGCAGGGGTTTGCAGATGGACACGTAGCGGTCATAGCACATGATGGTCAGCAGGAAATATTCTGTTGCAGCACAGAAAAGAAAAAAAAATCTTGTGCAGCACATCCTGTGTAGGAGATGTTCCTGGTGTCCCAGAGGGAATTGTGCATGGCTTTGGGGACAGTGGTGCAGATGGAGCCCAGGTCGCTGAGGGCCAGGTTGAGCAGGAAGAAGAACATGGGCGTGTGCAGGTGGTGGCCGCAGGCTACGGCGCTGATGATGAGGCCGTTGCCCAGGAGGGCAGCCAGGGAGATGCCCAGGAAGAGGCAGAAGTGCAGGAGCTGCAGCTGCCGCGTGTCTGCCAGTGCCAGCAGGAGGAAGTGGCTGATGGAGCTGCTGTTGGACATTTGCTGTGGCTGCACATGGGCACCTGTTCATGGAGAAAGGACAGGGACAAGTCAGGAGAGGCTGCTTGGAGGCAATCCTGGGCCATTCCCTGCAGCCTGTCCTGCTGGGACTCACCCACCCTTGTTCCTGCTCTGGGAAAACCTTCACCCAGGTCCCTGCCTGAGCTCCAGTTGTGCTGGCTGAGTGTGCCAGGAGCAGCAAGGGCTGTATGTGGGGGCTCTGGAGAAGCCATCCCTGCTCTGCTGCCCTGGGTTTGTTGCCATGGGGCAGAGGAACAAGGCTGGATATTCAGGATCTGTCAGGGGAATCACTCCTACTGCAGAAAGGCTTGGTACCATCTGCATTCACACTCCTAAGAGAAATTGATGGCAGGGGTTGGATTTAGGAATTGATTTCCTACCCACACACGATTCCTGTCTCTTTGAGGTCAGAAATCCCCAGCATTCCTGCTGCACTCAGAGTTTGCCACTGAGAGCTGTGAGAGGCAACGGATTCCCTGTGGCTGAAGGAAGGTGAGGGGCTGGATGGGCTTGTTCCCCCAGCACTGCTCTGTTCAGCCCCCTCTGCTTCCCTGAGCATCTCCCTGGGCCTGGACATCCCCTCCTGAGAGGTGCCTTGTCCCTGCCACAGAGTGTTCACAGAGCCCATCCCACCCTGTGTGCCCTCGGCCCGGCCCTACAGAAACCTGCCTGTGTGCAGGGCCCTGGCTGGGGCAGGCTCTGTGTGCAGCTGGGCAAGGGCAGCTCAGGAGAGCCCTGCTGGGCCCTGCAGAGGTGATGCTGCTGCTGCCCAGGGCTGAGGAGTGGCTGAAGGCCCTTTGGGAGGCTCCCAGCAGAGACACTGACCAGCCAAAGCCACAGATCTGGAGTCTCTGTACATGTTCAAACATTCCTTTGATGATCCTGTGTGTCCCTTTCAACTCAGAATGTTCTGTGATTCTGGGATTACAATTCCTGTTCTGCTTCTCTCATCCCCCTGTTGTCTATAATCCAAAGAGAAAAAAAAGAACCCTTGCAACAGTGTCAGAACAGTGAAGTTAAAACCAGACCTTTATTGGAAGCTTCCAGGTGTCCCAGTGGGGATGAGGCACACCCAGCCCCTGATTTCAACAATTTGTTAATGTTGATTATTTAGGATATTGAACAGGAACATCCAATGGGAGATTCAGTACCCAGTTACACAACCCTGGCTCAACCCACTGGAATAAGTCCAGGGCCTTCTTTGTCCCAGTTTTTCTTATCACTGCTCACATTCAAATCCCAAAATACTCACCTTGTGGGTTCTTTCTCTGATAAAAAGATTATATAGCACTTTAAAAATGTATTTAGACAGGTTATAGTTCTAAAATCCAAGAGAAGGTAAGGAAACATACTAGAGTTAATTAAGGATCATAAATACATTAAATATATAATAGTAGTTAAAAAGAGTTATTTAAGAGTTTAATAGAGTTAGTTAAGGATTATAATTTTAAAACTATGCAAAAATAATTTACAGAACTATGAATATATGAAAAATATTTAAAAAGCAAAAATATTTTTATCATCATCACAACTTCATCATCTTTCTCCAAGCAGAGAATTGAAAACACTCTCAGGAAAGCTCCTGACCTTTACAGCAATCCCAGGCTTACCTTCTTTGGGAAGTGTCCTCCGGAGCTGTGCCCAGGCTGGTCTGGAGCTGGGAGCAGCCCTGCCCCAGCCAGCCCCTCTCAGCAGCAGCACCTGCCCTGCTCAGGGTGGCTCCTTCCCCCCACAGCTCCTGGCCAGCGCTGGGAGCAGCTCCAGGGCCGGCTGAGAGCTGTCCCTGGCAGGCAGCAGAGTCCCTGGCCCAGCACAGCGCCCTGGGCTGCAGGACCCTGCTCTGCAGGACAGCCCTGGGCACCCCTGGCTGCTCTGCACAGGAGATGAGCAGAGAATGCACTCACAGGCTCTGTGGGCATTGGCATGTTCCAGCTTTAGGAGATCTCTCCAGGAGCTGCAGCTGCATTGTCCTGCAGCCAGAGGTTCCTGTGCCAAGGGCTGGCAGTGATTCTGCCCCAGGCACTTCTCAGCCCCTTCCCAGCCCTGACTGATTGAAGCTCTCTGTGCCTCTGTGCTGTGCCCGGGCTGGCTGCAGGCAGTGCCCCAGCCCTTCTGGGCTGGGAGAAGAGCTGCTCAGCAAGAGAAATGTGCTTTTGAAGCTCTGCTTGGTTACCAGGATCACCCTCTGTGCCAGGAGCCCAGCCCAGCTCAGCAGCACAGACACAGCACAAGGACTTTAATGACCCTCTGGGGCTTTGTGCTCAGGCCCTGAACATCAGGCCCTGAGAGGGAGCTGCAGAAACCTCTCCAGAACTCCAAGTCACAATCCAACTCCAAAGTTTCTTGGACTTTTAATGGGTCCCACTGAGGGACATGACTGAGAAAGTGTCCCCAGGCCCCAGGCAGAGCAGAGAACTGGAGGCACTGATGCCAGGTGGGGACAAAGAGAAGCCAAGTCTTGGTGCCCTGGGGCACAGCAGGGTCTGTGCCACCAAGGGCTGTGAGGAGACACCTTGTCCTGAGGCCCTGGGGCCTCCTGGCACAGCCCCAGCCAGGCTGGGCACTGTCAGCCCCTGGTCCTGCCCTCAGCACCCCCCCCAGCCCACATCCCAGTGGCCTCAAGGATCTGCTGGAAGGAGTCCCTGGGGAGCCTTGGTCAGGAATGGCCCTGGGGGCTCCTTCATGCTCCCAGGGACTGCAGGTTTTTCAAAGGACTTTGGGTTTGGCTTTTGCCTTGCAGTCTCCGAGAGCTTTCTGCAATCCTGGCCTCCAATTATCTGCTTTAATTATTCCCTGGAGAGGCTTTGTCAGGAATAACACTCAGTGGGGCTCATTAATGCTTCAAGGTACTTCAGTTCTTTTAAGGTACTTGGTGTTTCCCTTTTGATACAGACTCTATGCGAAAGATAGTACAGTCACAGCCTCCAATTATCTGCTTTAATGAGTCCCTGGAGAGCTTTCTACTGACACTCAGTGAGGTTCATTAATACTTTGAGATACTCAAGAAATTTAAAGTACTTTGGATTTTCCTTTCCACACTGAGAGATTTTTGTGCCATTTTGTGTCTCTGAGAAGATGTGCAATCCTGGCCTCCAATTCTCTCCTCCAAGGAGTCCATGAGGAGCCTGTGTTGGGGATGGACCTCAGTGGCACCCATTAATGCCTCGAGAAACTTTGGTTTTTCTTCTGAGTTTGACTCCTGGAAAGGTTTGTGCAATCTCTCCTCAAGCCCTGAGGTTCCAAGGCTCAGCTCCAAATGCACCACGGAGCTCATTAAGATCAAGCAAGTCCTGACAAACCATGGCTGTGCCTCGATTTCCCTCTTGTCTGGAGCAGTTCAACAGGAAGATGTCTATGGTGGTTTTCGTTCACCTATTTGAGATTTCTCGGCCAATGCATCAATTAGTGTGGTGGGTTCAGTGCTGACTAATTACCAGTGCACACACTAGAATATACTTACTCATTTCCTGCTGAGAGATAGGATTAGGAGAAAGGCATATTAGGCACAACTTAAGGAATGTAAAGAAAAGTTTGTTGAAAGTAACTAAAAGAAGGAATAATAAGGATCAGAACAAAATTTCAGAATACATCCACTCTCTATTCAACCTTTTCTTACTTAGTGATTATGTAAAGGGACAAAGCAAAAAAATTTCAGTCACTTTACCACCTCTTGAATAGCCTTTCTTTAGTTCACTTAGAGAGAGGAGTCTCTCTTGCTATGGAGATTTCTCCACAAGAAAACAGGTCTCTTGTGGCTCTCAATTTGCATGAATAGCAGCCACTCGGAAAAAGTGAAATCGTGACACCCCTCCCATTTATTCACAGCCATTCATACAGCTGTGTTTATGGGCCATCCAACTTATGGGATATTAGTTTCAAGATGAGCTGTTTAAGAGCAAAGATTGTCTTAATCTCTTTCTGAAATCATCTTCATCTCTGCAGAGATCTTCTTCTCTCCCTGAGGGCACAGGGTCTCATCACTCTTCTCTCCTTCTCTGTTCAAACTTCTCATGGGATCACAGCTACTGCAACATTTGCTCACTTTAGAATGGAGGCCTTTGCTGAACAAAACATCTCCCCATACTTTTCAATGCATTATAGGGAAAAAGAGAGTCTGATATATATCAATGACATCCTTCTCCATAGTTTTAACAGAGGATTCCAGCCCCAAGATCAAGGCATCTCCTCATCCCTCTCACCTGGGACTCACCTTCCTCTTCCCTGATCTCGGTGTGTCCATGCTGCTCCTCTGTGTGCCTGCCCTGTGTCCTTTTCTCTCACTGGAGGGAGGATGGCAGCACTGGCAGAGTCAATATCTGCCCGGGGTTGCAGATGGTTACACGACCCAGGCCAGGCTCGGTGGCCAATTCTAATTTTGGCCATGGTCCCTGGACATGAAGACCAGTTCTTTTCCATAGGAATGAAGGAACAGAGCGACATTGTTTTAGGGGCAGATGAGAGGTGACCACAATAGGACAAGGCCAGCCAGAGCCACCAGATTGTGTTCTGAGAGATACCCTTGAATACAGGAAATTTTTTAGGCAAAATTTAAGTTTTGGCAATGGGCATCTGAAAAGATGGACAGTTCTTTTCCATAAAGAGGAGAGCATGGAGCCCCAGTGCTCCAGGAGTTGGTGAGAGGTAGCCCTTGACATCCCAAGATCAGCCAGACCTGTCAGGTGGCCGCTGGCAGGCCAAGCCAGCCAGACCTGTTCCATGTTCCCTTACTTCCATGGGGCCCCACAGTGTCCCAATGGTCCCTTGCTTCCAGGAGGCCCTGAGGTGTCACAATGCCCCCTTGGTGACACCAGGCCCTGAAGGGTCAGAATGGTCTCCATGGTTCCATCAGGCCCCACAGAGTCATAATGGTCTCTGGGTCCATGAAGCCCTGCGGTGTCACCATGGCCCCTTGGTTCCAAGGGCTCCAGTGGTGCCACAATGATCCCCTTGGTTCCATGAGGTGCCCACAGTGTCACAGTGATCTCCATGGGAAGGAAAGAACCAAGCCCCAGTGTGGCAGGGGCAGCCACCAGAGGCCAAGGCCAGCCAGACTTGACAGTACTGGCAGATTTTGGCTGGGAGCAACCCTTGGATATAGGGAATTTCAGCCATGGAATCCCAATTTCATGCATGGACACCCAAAGTAGAAGGACATTTCTTTCCAAAGGATTGAATGGACGGAACACTGGTGTTTGGGAGCCAGATGAAAGGTGGCTACCAGAGGCCTAGACCAGCCATACCTCTCTGTCCTGGTAGCTTTTGTCTAAAAGCAACCCTTGGATATAGGGAATTTGGGATGTGGAATCCCATTTTTGATCATTACTGTATAAAAAAGAAGAACAGTTCTTTTCCATAGGAAGGAAAGCACAGAGCTCCAGTGTTTCAAAAGCAGGTGAGAAGCAGCCCCCAAGTGTCCAAGGGCAGCCAGACCTGTCTCTCCTGTCTGATTTCACTTGTCAGCAATCCTTGGATGTACGGAGTTTTGGAAGTGGAAGGTCAGTTTTGGCCATGGGTGCCTGGACAGGATGGATGATTTTTTCCTATAGGAAAGAAAAACTTGAAGTCCAAGTGTTCTGGAAGAAGATGAGAGGTGGCCACGGCCAAACCAGCCAGACCTGTCTCTCCTGACACCTTTCGTCTAGGGGCTATCCTTGGACATAGGGCATTTTGGAGGTGGAATCTCAGTTTTGTCTGTGGGTGCCTGGACAGGGAGAAGAGTTCTTTTCATTAGGAAGGAAAGCACAGAGTCCCAGTGTTTCAGAGGCAGATGAGTGCCAGCCCTCAGGAAGCCAAGGTCAGACAGATTTGTGATTCTTGGCATCATTTTTCTGGGAGCTATCATTGGATATAGGGAATACTGGAGGCAGATACCAAATTTTGGCCGTGGGTGCCTAGTTGAGATGGATGGCTTTTCCCATAAGAAAGAAAAGCACATGGTCCCAGTGTCTGAAAGGCAAATGAGAGGTGGCCCTTGGGTGGTCAAGGCAGCCAGACTTGTTTCTCCTGGCAGATTTCATCTGGGAACAATCTTTGCAATATAAGGAAATTTGCAGAAGGAATCCCAATTTTGGCCCTGGGTCCCTGGAGGAGAAGGAGAAGGACAGTTATCTCTCATAGGAAGGAAAGCCCAGAGCCACAGTGCTTCAGGGAAGACGAGAAGCAGCCCTAATCATGCCAAGGTGGTCAGGTGGTCCCCAGGAGGCCCAGCCAGCCAGACCTGTTCCATGTTCCCTTCGTTTTGTGGGACCCCACAGTGTCACAATGGTCTCCTTGGTTCCATGAGGCCCTGGAGTGTCACGATGTTCCCCTTGCTTCTGCAGTGTCACAATGGCCCCGTGCTTCCATGAGGCCTTGCAATGTCACAATGGCTTCATGGTTCCACAAAGCCCTGATGTGTCACAATGGCCCCTCGGCTCCGTGTGCCCTCGCTGTGTCACAACGGCTCCTCTGTGACACTGCGGCTGCACAAGGTCACCATGGACCCTTGGTTCCTTGGGGTCACCAAATTCCACGGTGGTTTCCATGATTCCATGAGGCCCCACAGTGTCACAATGGCCCCTTGGTCCCATGGGCCCAACAGTGCCACAATGTTCCCCTTGGTTCCATAACTTCCCACAGTGTCACAGTGGCCCCTTGGTTCCATGAGGATCTGCAGGGTCACACAGGTTTATGACATTTGTCCTTGCTGCCCCTCACATCCCCTGCCCCACAAACATCCCCGAGCCCCCCATGAGGGACAGGCCCTGCTGTGCCAGGCTGGGCTCAGGGCTTGGCCTTTCTGCTTCCCCCAGCCAGCCCAGGCCTTGCTCAGCATTGCAGTTCCCTGCTCTGAGCCTTTGGATCCCTGCAGTCCTGGCCTCAAGGATCTGCTCTCACCAGTCCCTGGGGAGCCTTTGGCAGTCTCTGCCCTCAGTAGGGCCCAGTGATGCTCCAAGGGACTTGGAATTTTGTTCCAGACTCCTTCAGCAGCTTCTTCAGCCTTCTCTCAGTGTCTCAGGGTCCTGGACTCAGTCCCAAAACCACGGTGAGATCATCAAAATACAGGAAGCTCTCAGGGGCGGTTTGTCTTCATTCAATTGTCTGCAAGTCTCCAGGGCTTGTGCAGCTGATTGGAGTAAGTTTGGAGTTCTTGTAGGGAGAAAGATTTCCAAGTGGACGTCATGACCTTTTATTCTTCAATTAAATTAGTGTTTTTTTTATTTCCCAGTTTGGAGAAGAGCGGATAGAAGCATTCCCCAGATGATCCTGACACTGAAATTCTCCTTAGGAGGTCTAGACATGTAGAAGAATGAGCCCCCTGAGGGCTGACCCTGTTTGGACAAGCTGCTCCTCACCCCCAGCCTCACCATGTCTGACATCGCCCATCTGGCACTGACATCCCTGTGCCCTGCAGCAGAACCTTGTCCCTGAGCTCTGCAGCTCCATGTCCCAGCCCCTTGCACCGTGTCCCACCTGCTATCCTCAGGGCTCTGCCTGCACATGGGCCCAGGAGAAGTTTTCCTGTTGGAAAGAAAGAATGGAAATCCTAAGCAGGTTTCCTAAACAACAAACCCCACTCAGGAACCACCTGCTCAGTACAGGCTGCCTGGAGTGGTGTCACCTTTCTACAAGGGAGCGTGTGACCAGAAATGATCTCTGAAAGCAGAATTCTCTGAGTCTCCCAGCTGTATTCTCTGTCCCTGTCCTTTCTCTGGATCCATGCTGCAGGTGGAAGCTGCTGGTGCCAGCCTCACCTTTAACTGCCCTCTGGAATGCAAGCAGATGTTCCCAGCTGTGTTAAGCAGGATTTTCTCTATGTTTCTATAAATCTTTTGTGTCCCCCATGGAACGAAGGGGCCATTTTGGAACTGAGGGAGTCACCTGGAAGCAAAGAGTGAATGGTGACCCTGGGGTCCCATGGAACCAAGGGGCCATGGTGACACAGCATGGCCACGTGGATCCAGTGGTCCATTGTGACACTGTGGATCCAAGGAGACCATGGAGACACCCCCAGAACCTCATGGAACCAAGGAGTCCATGGTGACCCAGCGGGGCTGCATGGAGCCAGTGGTCCATGGGGACACTGCCCATGCAAGGAGGCCATTTGGACACTGTGGAAGCTCATGGGGTGAGGTGGCCATTGTGACACTGAAGAACTTCATGACACCAAATATCCATGGGGACACAGCAGGACATCATGGAACCCAGAAACCACTGTTGGCAGTTTGGAAACTCATGGAACCAGGGGCTGTTGTGGCACTGCAGAACCAGCACAGCTGCTGCACCTTGTCCCCTGCCCTGCACAGCTCCTTGGGAGGCACGGCAGGAGCAGCACCCTGGGAACCTTGGGAATGCCCCTCTGGGATCCATGGCACACACTCCCAGGGCCTGGAATTCCAGTTCCCAGCCAGGAAAAGATGTTCCTGCCCTTGAAGGCAAAGCTCTTAAGGAAGAGTCAAAAGCCAAGTGGAGCAAGATCTTAGAGTGCCATTTTACTGCCAGCCTTCATAATTTCACCTCTGGTTGTCGTACTCCATGGATTGGGACTTAAATCAGGGCAGGGTCTTTGGTGGGAGCTGCCCTGGGTCAAAGGGGACACTGAGAGAGTAACAGAGCAGGCAAAGGAAGGCAGGAGAGAAAGGAGGTGTTTTGGTTTGGAAAGACAGGTGTCTTCTATGGAAAGCAGGAGCCTCCCCTGAAATTAAATAATGTAGAATTTTTCAGAATTCTCATAAATTTGAAATTAAAGGGGGCTCACAGATAAAAATATGGGAGCAGGAATAACTGTTTTTTATTAGGGAATAAAATAGAACTATAAAATTAACAATGCAGTAAACTGAATTAACACTGACAGTGACAAAATATAACCTTTTTGGACAGGGTATTGGCCACAATCCAATTGGAATTGTGTCTGCAGTCCTGCAGGAGTGTCAGGTGTGGTTCTGTTGGAGAAGTGATCCTATAGGAAAAGGGTGTCTTCCTCTGAAGAGGAAGAGGCAGCTGTTCCTCTGGGAAAATCCAGCCCAGAAAAAGCTGTGTTGGTGGGCCAGAATCTCAAGACTAAATGCAGGTAGGAATGCTTGGCTCCTCCCTCTGGGCGGGGCATCTCACAATGGGATGTTATAGTTCTTATCAGTCATGCAGTGACATTCAATGGTTCATTATCAGCAGATGTCTCCCCTGAGGGAGGATTGATTGTGGAAGAGATAAGGAAAAACTGCCCACTTAACACAGGACAACTGCCATACAGATCGCAAATAGAACACATCTTGCTTTTCAGTCTGGGACAGGAGGACACAAACAAAATCAGCTGAGAAGGTGGCACTCTGAAAAGCAAACCAGAACTGACAGAAACTAAATGGGACAGAAATCAGTAATTCTGAAAGTTTTATTTATTATAAAAATAAATCACACCCACCCAGCCCCACACAATCCTGACCCCACAACCTCAAATTTGGATCTCACTTCTCCTGATCACCTTCCAACCCCATCTCATCCTGGAGGCTGAGGAATTGAGCAATTTTGGCATGGGACTGAGGTGGGAACCAGCTGTTTTGAGGTGGGATTGAGTCACTTTGAGGTGACAGACCAATCCACCTTGGCTTTTGGAGTGCAAAGATATGGAGAATACTCCCAGATATCCCCCAAGAAGCCACAAATCCTCCAGAATATGTTCCCAAACAGTAAATTCCACCTCAAATACCTCTTAAATGGTGGAACTTCTGACATCTCTGGTCCATACTCTTTTTAGTCATTTTTCAGGTGTTTTTAAGTGATAAAGACAAATCAGAAGTAAATTAGGGCCAAACGAAAACCAGAGACCCCTTGAGCATCCCCTGGACACTGGACAAAACAAACTCAGCAGAAATCAAATTTAACCCTCCATAAAATGCCTTGAGGAAGATTTGCTCTTCCCACAAGTCATTTCTGATGGAAACACAAATCATAACATTAATAGACCAACAACAGAATAAATTCTCTGGCAATTCCAAATTTCATCAGTTTCAGCACAGCTCCAGCTCAGATGCTGGCAGGTTCCAAAAAAAACCCAAAAAAACCCCATGGAAATTTGGCCCAATACAGATTATTAAAAGGAACGGAAAGGTCTGTGTAGCTGTCACAAAGGTGACAGGGACCAAGAAAATAATGCTTCTCTCCCCAAAGCCCGTGAATTCAGGAGTTATTTGGGAATTTAGCTACTTGAGCTGGGCTTCTTGTAGGATTTAAGTAGCCTTGTGTTCCTCACTTTGGGGTGAATGATCCTTGTCAGTCTTGCTGGTATCATTTGGTCCCTTTCCTCCAGTGATTTTAACAGACTTTTCAAAGAAGGAAAACAAAATATTTTCTTTACACTGGCCACCCACAAGAGCAATTTTCTTCATAAGTTCTCCCAAAAGTCACTCAGAGGAAGCTGCATCCAAGTTTCCAAGAGTTCCTCCTGAAAGAGCCAGAAGGTCCTCAGAGGAGAGAACCATGCTGTTGTCAAAGGAACTCAGGGTCAGACAACAGAGCCCTGAACTCACTGTGCAAAATAATGTTGCAATTCTGGATAATAAAATTGTTAAGGAGATGCCTCTGCCCCAATTAAGGTGCTAACAAGACCAAATCCAAAGTGGATTTTATTGAACAGTAAATGTGAGGTAGAGACAGATGGAAAGAAAGAGACGAGAGAGCAAAGGAGTGACAGAGACAGAAATCTCCCCTGGGGCGGGGCAAGTGTGACATTGTCCCCTGTGTGCGTGGCCTTCCCAGGGTGGGGGTTTTACACCGGAGCCAGTTTGGGTAAGGGGGGTGGTGTTCATCCCCCACCCCGAGCAGGGATTGCCTCACTGTTTCAGGTTATAATGTCAGATGTAACCAAAAGTGTTTTCAGTCCCCATCTCCATAAACTGTTATCAACAGGTGGGGCAGTGTTCTTTATCTCTTCCATGGCTCAGCCCTGATAACGCCCTGCAGGGGCCATCTTCTGTTAATGGGCCATTGAGTGTCACTGCAGGACTGATAAAATTACACCATCCCATTGTGGGATTCTCCGCCCAGGGGGAGGAACCAAGCATTCCTGCCTGGATATAATCTCACCATTTGCAACACCAGACCACCTTGCCTACTGCATTCCCAGAGGACAAGAGCTCCATAAGCACCACTGGACCTTCAGAGGAAGACCAGACCCTTCTACAGGATCGCCGCTTTGACACAATCACGTTCATCACTCCAGCTGGACTGCAGCCACCATTTCATCAGACTGCTACCACCACCCTGAGCAACGGGGTGTCAGGTTATATCCTGACTCTGTGAGTTTAAAGCAGGGTTTCTGTATCATTGCCTTGATCTTAATTTTCTTACTAATTGTCATTCTGGCTTAGACTCTCTCCCTGGTTTGCCTTCAAACCAGTACAAAACTCACTGTGCTCATCCCTTGTTTTCCTCCCAAAACAGGATTTCCCATACCCAAATATTCACCAGATGGAGAAGAAGGTTGCAAGGAAGAGGAAGATGCCCTGGGACACTGAGGCAGGTGAGGAGGAAGTCAGTGCCCCTTTCCCCTTCTCTCCTGCTCCATCTCCCAGCCCAGCACGGCCCCCTGCTGCAGGACAGCCCCGCTGCCGGTGCCCTCCTGCTGGGGATACACTGGGGGGATCTCCTTGCCCTTTCCTGTGGCATGGAGGCAAATCCCATCCTCTCTCTATCCTTCCTCCCCCAGACAAGGAGCTGAGGATGGAGAGCAGGAAGGAGAAATCCCCACGGCAGAACCTCATGGAAGAGGCCATTTTGAGCAACTCCACAGTGCAGCAACCCAACGGGGAGGAAAATCCCTGGAGATCTCACAGGAGGAGGTACTGCAAACCCAGCCCTGGGTGCTCTGAGGAGGAAAGGTCCGCTCTGGGCCAGGAAGGTGGGCAGAGCTTCAGCCAGAGCTCAGAGCTGGTGGTCCCTGAGAAGCTTCATGATGGGGAGAAGCCCTACAAGTGCTTGGAGTGTGGGAAGAGCTTCAGGAAGAGCAACAGTCTGAAACTGCACATGATGATCCACACTGGGGAATGGCCCTACGAGTGTGGGGAGTGTGGGAAGGGCTTCAGCTGCAGCTCTGCCCTTATCAAGCACCAACGCATCCACACTGGGGAGAGGCCCTATGAGTGTCCCGAGTGTCAGAAGAGGTTTAAGACCAGCTCCAATCTCTTCAAACACCAGCGGATTCACACAGATGAAAGGCCCTTCCGCTGCCCTGACTGCGGGAAGGGCTTCAAGCGCAACTCCGACCTCATCACACACCAGCGCATCCACTCTGGCGAGAGGCCCTACATGTGCCCCACTTGTGGGAAGACGTTTAACAGCAGCTCAAATCTCCTCCTGCATGAGCGGATTCACACTGAGGAGAGGCGCTTCCTTTGCCCTGACTGTGGCAAGGGCTTCAAGCACAAGTGCAATCTTGTCAGCCACCAACGCATCCACACTGGAGAGAGGCCCTACTTGTGTCCCCAGTGTGGGAAGAGCTTCACCCAAAGCTCTCACTTGACCAAACACCAACGGAGCCACCGGTAAAGGAGGCCCTGAAAATTCCCCAGCTGCAGGAAGAGCTTCGTGCACTGCTCCAGTTTCATCCCCCATTGGAAGACCACATTGGGAAGAGCCCTGGTGATCCATGTTCCCTGTGATCCATGCTGGGAAGACACCTGTCGCTTTTCCTGCCCCTGCCAATGACCTGATGTGGGATTGAAGAACATGAGGGTCTGGCCATGGCCCTGTCACTACATTCACTCTCACCTCAGGTCATTGCCAGGGGCAGGAAAGGGACTGTCTCTGTCTTTCCCTGAGGAGACGGGTGTACTTTCCATGCAGGAGGAAACACGTGGCCAGGAAGATACAATTGATGGTGATGTGGTTTTCTCCGTAAATAGTTTTTCTTATCCCTTCTGTTTTCAATATTTTTTCTGTTTCTCTTTGTTCCTTATCTTGTTGCTGTTCCCAGTAAATTGTTCTTATCCCAGCTAGGGATCTTTCCCTTTTTTCCTTCAGTGGAAGGTGGGAGGGCAACGAGCACCAGCAGGGTTTTAGCGAGAGCAGGAAATTGGGGAATCCCATTCCTGAACCCCGGCCCCTGGAAATGGAGCATCCCAGCTGGTCCCAGCTCTGGTGGCCATGGCAGCAGCCTTGGGAGCGGGTCCCTGGCTGGGGCTGAGGGAACCTCTTCACTCTGGTGCCCAGGGACAGGAGTGGAGGGAGCGGCTGCAGCTGAGTCGGGGCAGGCTGAGGTTGGATGTCAGGAAAGGGTTTTTGCCCAGAGGCTGCTGGGGCACTGCCCAGTCTCCCCAGGGAAGGGTCACAGCTCCAGGGCTCTCTGAGCTCCAGCAGCATTTGGACAGCGCTGCCAGGCCCAGGCTGGCAGTGTTGGGGTGTCCTGTGCAGGGCCAGCAGTTGGACTCGAGGATCCTGATGGGTCCCTCCCAGCTCAGCCAATTCTGTGGTTCTGGATCCATGACCCTGGGGACGGGAGTGCCAATGGTTGCCATGGCAACGGGCTCCAGGCCTGAGCTGGTGTCCATGGCAACCACCCCTGGCATGGGGTCTCCATGGAGCTGCCCAGGGACTGACCATAGCAACAGGGGCTGGGGATGGTTGCCATGGGAACTGACCATAGCAACAGGGGCTGGGGATGGTTGCCATGGAAACTGACCATAGCAACAGGGTTTCCTGGTGATGGTTGCCTCCTTAGGATGAGATTTGTCACTGGACCTCAGAGGGGTTCCATGGGGACTTTCCAAGAGTCTCCAGGCTGTTTAAGAGATGGAATGTCACACACAGAGACAGGGGCTCCATGGAGCCCTCCCAAGGGTTTCTGGGGATGGCAAAGAGCCGTGTGGTCAGAGGCAGTCACAGCCATTCCATGGTGACATCCCAGGGCACCTTGGGCTGCAAAGGCACCGATCTGTCACAGGCACTCACAGGGGCTCCACAGTGACATCCCAGGAGTCCCCAGGCTGCCAAAGAGCCAGGATGTCACACACACTCCTGTCATGTGCAGAGTGGGAGCTTCAGGTAAAAGCTTTATTTCATTATTGGAGAAACTCCTGCTGAGTCATGAGATGGAGACACCCAGCAGCCACCATGGGTTCTAAAAGCCCTGCAGAGCCCCCAGACTTCTAAAATTCCTTTTAAGAGAGGAGACTGGGAGTGACTGGATCCAATCCCGGCCCCAGAATTTGTCAATGGTTTATGTATAAACGATTGGACAGGTAGAATTGAACAATCTGTCAATGCAATTTTTCATACAGGATTAATGATGGAATACCAGATATATTTATATAAATACAATCAGATCATGACTAGACAGTAAGCTCTTAACCAGAGTTATTTACTCCACAGTCCAGAATCTATAACAATTATAGGATATTCTGCTCTAGGAAGCAATTTTGAAGTCAGCAGGGCCTTGCTGGAATTGTTTGAGCCCATTGCAGGCAGAGCCTCCTGCTCCAGCAGGAACTGCCTTTCCTGTGCCAGGAGCAGGGCAGGTCCCGCTGCAGGAACAGCCCCAGGCCAGCCCCAGCACAGGGAAGGCCTCGGGCACAAGGGCAGAGTGCCGTGCTGGGAGCTGTGCCAGGGACAGCCCGAGGCACCAAAGGCACCTTGGCAGCAGCAGCTGCTTGCAGGGCATGGCCAGAAGCCTCCCTTGGCACCCGGCCTGGTGGCCAGCGCTGCAGAGCTGCTGCCTCAGGGCTCATTTCTGGCTGGGCTCTGAAAAGCCACTTCTGCTCCAGGAGCCTGTCTGGGAAGCCATTGGCCCAGCACCTTGGGGACAAGATATTGTCAACAAAACTCTTCATGCCAGCAGAGACAAGGCAGGGGCAGAGGAAAGGGGAGAGCCAGGCCCAGGGGACAGGGCTGCCATGGTGATGGCTGTGAGGTCACTGCCCTGCAGCAGCCTGGCTGCCCTCAGCAGACATTCTGGCCAGAAGAGTTGTGAGGGCACCCAGCTCATCTGGGAACCCACAAACAGGAATTCCATCCTTGGGGAGGGGAGGGGAGGAGATTTCACTGGGTTAGGTTGCACACACTCCCTGATATTTGAGCATTCCTGGGATGGGAAATCCACTTCTCTGGAAAAACAGTTGACGTTTTGTTCCACTCTCATTACTGTAAAATATTTCCTCCTTCTAACAAATTTAAATTCACTCTCATTCAGTTTAGAGATATTGACCATTGTTCTGTCACTGCTAGACTTGGGACAAAATAACTTTGATAACTATTTTTCCATTTTCACAGATCTTGGGGAGGACCCAAATATCTCCCAACATGGGGTTTGAAGGCTTCATCACATAACCAGCAGGTAGAGGCTGCAGGCTCTGGGCTCAGTTGTGTGCAGACTGAGGACAGAACAGAAGTAGCCCGGGAGGGATTGAAGGGTGGTTCCACAGATGCTGAAGTTTTATTTCATTGTATAAAACAGCCAGAGAAAGAAATAATGGCACCAAAGGTGTAGAGTGCCCCTGCCCAATGAGGTGGGGATTCTACCCAGACACAGCATCCGGTGAGAGCGTGACTTAAAGAAGATTCCACCCCTCCACCCTGTGGGGTGTGTCCCTGAAAGCCTGGGAAAAGACACTCCACCCTATCTGATCAAATGAGGAATGGCCCCGGAATGTTCTTCTTTTTCTGTAACCTTATTGGCTTAAATTGTGCTGCAATTTCCCCACTGTAGTTTTTTCCATTGATTGTCCTCCTCGATCCACCCCTTTGCAGTCTCCTGCTCTTAATATTGGACCTTGATCCTAAACTCCACCCCTACCCTGTAATATAAAAGTCTTGACCCTACCACCTTGTTTCTTGTGTTGGTCCCTGGGAAAATGAAGAATCCTCGATTTTCTAAACCAAGACCTGTCCTGTTGCCTTCCTTTCCCTGTTGGTCATTGGTGTCTGCCTGAGGTCTGAGACTCTGGGGCCTGGGGCAGTTGTTGTGCCCTTTGCAGTGGCAGAACACAACAGTGCTTTCCTCCCTATGGAAAAAAGAACTATCCTTATCTATGCAGAAATTGCGGGAATTGGGCTTCCAACTCCCAAATTCCCTATATCCAAGGGTTGCTTTCAGACAAAAGCTACCAGGAAAGAGAGGTCTGGCTGCCATTGGCCTCTGACGGCTGCCTTTCATTTGCCCCTCAAACACCGGTATTCCGTCTTTTCCTTCCTATGGAAAGAACCATCCTCCTTCAACAGTCCATGTCTGAAATTGGGATTTCACCTCTAAAATTCCCTATATCCAAGGGCTGCTCCCAGACAAAATCTGCCAGTACCATCAAGTCTGGCTGTCTTTGGCCTCTGGTGGCTGCCCCTGCCACACTGGGGCTCAGTTCTTTCCTTCCCATGGAGATCACTGTGACACTGTGGGCACCTCATGGAACCAAGGGGATCATTGTGGCACCACTGGAGCCCATGGAACCAAGGGGCCATGGTGACACCGTGGGGCTTCATGGACCCAGAGACCATTGTGACTCTGTGGGGCCTGATGGAACCATGGAGACCATTCCAACCCTTCAGGGCCTGGTGTCACCAAGGGGGCATTGTGACACCTCAGGGCCTCCTGGAAGCAAGGGACCATTGGAACACTGTGGGGCCCCATGGAAGTGAGGGAACATGGACCAGGTCTGGCTGGCCTGGCCTCCCAGGGGCCACCTGACAGGTCTGGCTGATCTTGGGATGCCAAGGGCTGCCTCTCATCAGCTCCTGGAGCACTGGGGCTCTGTGCTTTCCTTGCTTTGAAAAATAACTGTCCCTCTCTTAACATGAGCATTGTCAGAATTGGTAGTCTTCATAAAAAATTTTCTATATGCAAGGCTATCTTGCAGGAAAAAACCTGCCAGTTCTGGCTGGCAATGTCCTCTGGTGATCATCTCTCATTCACCCAGGGTAAAACTAGGGCTCTCTTCCTTTATTCCTATGGAAAAGAACAGGTCTTCATGTCCAGGAACCATGGCCAAAATTAGAATTTGCCTCCCAAATTCCATATATCCAAGGATTGCTCCCAGACAAAAGTAGCCAGGACAGACAGGTCAGGCTGGCCCTGTCCTCTGGTGATTTTCTTAGACTTTGAGCTGAAATTTTTCATTTGAAAACACCTTGGAGAGGGCCCAGACATCTCCCAAGGTGGAATTTTGAGGCCTCAGGCACATGGCCACTGCATATGGACAAAGGAGCTCTGTGCTCTGTGCTGCTGTGGTGGTTTTGCATCACAGAAGTGATGTCCTGAGAGAAGCTGCTAGCAGATTCCTCCGTGTCTGACAAAAACCAATCAGTAATTAGCTTTGAGAGCTGTCAGTCTGTTAAAGCACTAAGGAAGCTGCAGACGCCTCTGTGCAGACACAAGTTAGAGATGAGAAAGCCTGGCTGGGTCTCTCTCCCTTCTGGCCCCACAGAGGTGCCAAGGCCGGCCCAGCCCCGTCTCGGCCGTGGGGCCGGGCGGCTCCTGCCGTGGGGCCGGGCCCCTTCCCAGGGAGCCGCCAGGCGCCATCGGCTGCCGGGCAGGGCAGGGGAGGCCGCGGGGCCGAGGCCGGGCCGTGGCTGCGGGTGCTGACATCTGGCCCTGCCGAGCCCTGCCCCGCCGCCAGCCCGGGCCCGGCCAGGATCCGCCGGGCCCCAGGAGCAGCCCCGGGCCGGGCCGGCTCGGCCAAGGCTCTGCCGCCCTTGGGCTTCGCCCGCAGCCGGCGGGCAGGGCAGGAGAAGCCATCGGCCCCGGCCGTGCTGCTGCTGGGCTCTGGCCTGGCTGCTGAGATCCTGGCCCTGCCCCAGCACGGCCCAGCCTGACACAGCCCCAGCGCAGCCGCTGCAGAAACCTCCATGGCAAAACAGCTCCGGCCACAAGCACCGAGCCCAGCCGGGCTCACGGAACCATCTGCAGCCCCGGGAGATATTGACTCTGCCAGTGCTGCCATCCTCCCTCCAGTGAGAGAAAAGGACACAGGGCAGGCACACAGAGGAGCAACATGAACACACCGAGGGCAGGGAAGGGGAAGTTGAGTCCCAGATGGGAGGGATGAGGAGATGCCTTGATCTTGGGGCTGGAATCCTCTGGAAAAGCTGTAGAGAAGGATGTCATTGATACATCAGACTCTCTTTTTCCCTATAAGGCATTGAAAAGTATGGGGAGATGTCTTGTTTCTGCAAAGGCCTCCATGCTAAAGTGAGCAAATGTTGCAGTAGCTGTGATCCCATGAGAAGCTTGAACATTGGAAGAGAGCAGTGTGATGAGACCCTGTGCCCTCAGGGAGAGAAGAAGACCTCTGTTCCCAGACATGAAGATGATTTCAGAAACAGAAGAAGAAAATATTGGTCTTAAACAGCTCATCTTTAAGCTAATACC
Organism: Lonchura striata; assembly: GCF_050655825.1. NCBI lineage: Eukaryota > Metazoa > Chordata > Aves > Passeriformes > Estrildidae > Lonchura > Lonchura striata. The sequence goes on from NC_140738.1 coordinate 1,747,883, forward strand.
CCATAAGTTGACATGGCCCATAATCACAGCTGTGGGAAAAGCTGTGAAAAAATGGCAGGGATTTCACAATTTTCATTTTTCCAAGTGGCTGCTATTCGTGGAAATTGAGAGCCCCAAGAGAACTGTTTTCTTATGGAGGAGTCTCCATAGCAAGAAAGAGAGACTCCTCTCCTTAGGTGAAATGAAGAAAGACAATTCTAGAAGTGGTAAACTGACTCAAAATTTTAGGTTTTGTGTCCATATATTCTCAAAGAGAAAGAAAAAGTTGTATGAAGAGAGGAAGTGTTGTGAAAGTTTTGTTATGATTCTTACTACTCTTTCTTTTAGTTACTGTTAATAAACTTTTCTTTATACACTTTTAAAGTTTTCATCCCATTTTCTTTTCTCCTACTCCTATCTCACAGCAGTAAATGAATAAGTATATTCTAGTGAGTGCACTGGTAATTAGCCAACACTGAACTCACCGCACTAATTGATGCATTGGCTGAGAAATCACAAATTGGCAAGCCAAAACCACTACAGAAAACTTCTCATGAACTGCATGAGAGCAGAGGGAAATCAAGGCAAAGCCATGGTTTGTCAGGACTGGCTTGATCCTAATGAGCCCCGTGGTGCATTTGGAGCTGAGCCCTGGAACCTCAGGGCCTGAGAGGAGATTGCACAAACCTTTCCAGGAGTCAAAGTCAAAGGAAAACCCCAAAGTGGTTGGAGTCTAAAGCATTATTGGGAACCACAAAGGTCCATCTATACCACAGGCTCTTCATGGACTCCTTGGAGAAGAGAACTGGAGGCCAGGATGGCACAAAAACCTCTCAGAGACTGAAAATGGCACAAAGAACTCTCAATGTGGAAAGGAAAATCCAAAGTACCTTACAAAAGTTAAGAGTCTTAAAGTATTCATGAGCCCCACTGAGTGTCAGTACAAAGCTCTCAAGGGACTCATTAAAGCAGATAATTGGGGCCATGATTGCACAAACCTCTCACAGAGTCTGTAGCAAAAGGGAAACACCAAGTACCTTAAAAGAACTGAAGTACCTTGAAGCATTAATGGGCCCCACTGAGTGTTGTTCCTGACAAAGCCTCTCCAGGGACTAATTACAGCAGATAATTGGAGGCCATGATTGCAGAAACCTCTCAGAGACTCCAAGGCCAAAGCAAAAGCCAAAGTCCTTTGAAAAACCTGCAGTCCCTGGGAGCATGAAGGAGCCCCCAGGGCCATTCCTGACCAAGGCTCCCCAAGGACTCCTTCCAGCAGATCCTTGAGGCCACTGGGATGTGGGCTAGGGGAGGATGCTGAGGGCAGCACCAGGGGCTGACAGTGCCCAGCCTGGCTGGGGCTGTGCCAGGAGGCCCCAGGGCCTCAGGACAAGGTGTCTCCTCACAGCCCTTGGTGGCACAGACCCTGCTGTGCCCCAGGGCACCAAGACTTGGCTTCTCTTTGTCCCCTCCTGTCATCAGTGCCTCCAGTTCTCTGCTCTGCCTGGGGCCTGGGGACACTTTCTCAGTCGTGTCCCTCAGTGGGACCCATTAAAAGTCCAAGAAACTTTGGAGTTGGATTCTGACTTGGAGTTCTGCAGAGGTTTCTGCAGCTCCCCCTCAGGGCCTGATGTTCAGGGCCTGAGCACAAAGCCCCAGAGGGTCATTAAAGTCCTTGTGCTGTGTCTGTGCTGCTGAGCTGGGCCGGGCTCCTGGCACAGCGGGAGATCCTGGTAACCAAGCAGAGCTTCAAAAGCACATTTCTCTTGCTGAGCAGCTCTTCTCCCAGCCCAGCAGAGCTGGGGCACTGCCTGCAGCCAGCCCGGGCACAGCACAGAGGCACAGAGAGCTTCAATCAGTCAGGGCTGGGAAGGGGCTGAGAAGTGCCTGGGTCAGAATCACTGCCAGCCCTTGGCACAGGAACCTCTGGCTGCAGGACAATGCAGCTGCAGCTCCTGGAGAGATCTCCTAAAGCTGGAACATGCCAATGCCCACAGACCCCGTGAGTGCATTCTCTGCTCATCTCCTGTGCAGAGCAGCCAGGGGTGCCCAGGGCTGTCCTGCAGAGCAGGGTCCTGCAGCCCAGGGCGCTGTGCTGGGCCAGGGACTCTGCTGCCTGCCAGGGACAGCTCTCAGCCGGCCCTGGAGCTGCTCCCAGCGCTGGCCAGGAGCTGTGGGGGGAAGGAGCCACCCTGAGCAGGGCAGGTGCTGCTGCTGAGAGGGGCTGGCTGGGGCAGGGCTGCTCCCAGCTCCAGACCTGCCTGGGCACAGCTTCGGAGGACACTTCCCAAAGAAGGTAAGCCTGGGATTGCTGAAAAGGTCAGGAGCTTTCCTGAGGGTGTTTTCTATTTCCTGCTTGATGCAGGATGGGAATGTTGGGGTGGTGACAAAAAGATTTTTGCTTTTTATACATTTTTCATATACTGTAGCTCTTTAAGTTACTATTTTATAATTATAAAACTATAATCCTTACTTAGCTCCATTAAACTCTTAATTAGCTTTATCAAACTACTATTATGTACTTATGTAACTGTAATCTTTGCTGACACTAGTATGTTTCCTACCTTTCTCTTAGATTTTAGTACAATAAATTGACTGTCTAAATACATTCCTGAAATACTGCATAGTCTTATTATCAGGAAGAGGACCTACGAGAACAACATTTTGGTTTTTGACCAAAATGTGAGCAGTCACAACAAAAAGTAAAGGCATAGAAACCCTTGGACCTACTCCAATGGTTTGAGCCTGGGAAGGGTAACTGGGGCAACTGAATCTCCTATTGGATGTTCCTATTAAATACCCTAATTAATTAACCTTAATAAATTGTTGAAATCAAGGACTGGGTGTCCCCTGGGGACACTTGGAAGCTTCCAATAAAGGTCTGTTTTTTACTGTAGTCTTCTAACACCGTTGCAAGGGGTTTTATTTTTTTTTTTTTCCTCTTTTGATTATAGACAACAGGGGCATGAGAGAAGCAGAACAGGAATTGTAATCCCAGAATCATAGAACATTCTGAGTTGAAAGGGACACACAGGATCATCAAAGGAATGTTTGAACATGTCCAGAGACTCCAGAACTGTGACTTTGGCTGGTCAGTGTCTCTGCTGGGAGCCTCCCAAAGGGCCTTCAGCCACTCCTCAGCCCTGGGCAGCAGCAGCATCACCTCTGCAGGGCCCAGCAGGGCTCTCCTGAGCTGCCCTTGCCCAGCTGCACACAGAGCCTGCCCTAGCCAGGGCCCTGCACACAGGCAGGTTTCTGTAGGGCCGGGCCCAGGGCACACAGGGTGGGATGGGCTCTGTGAGCGCTGGCAGGGACAAGGCACCTCTCAGGAGGGGATGTCCAGGCCCAGGGAGATGCTCAGGGAAGCAGAGGGGGCTGAGCAGAGCAGTGTTGGGGGAACAAGCCCATCCAGCCCCTCACCTTCTCTCAGCCACAGGGAATCCTTTGCCTCTCACATCTCTCAGTGCCAAACTCTGAGTGCAGCAGGAATGCTGGGGATTTCTGACCTCAGAGAGCCTGCAATGGTGAGTGGGTAGGAAAACAATTCATAAAACCAACTCCTCCAATCCTTTTGATCTGGGAGTGCAGATGGTACCAAGCTTTTCTGCATTAGGAGTGATTCCCGTGACAAATCCTGAATATCCAGCCTTGTCCCTCTGCTACATGGCCACAAACCCAGGGCAGCAGGGCAGGGATGGCTCCTTGAGAGCCCCCACACACAGCCCTGGCTGCTCCTGGCGCACTCAGCCAGCACAACTGGAGCTCAGGCAGGGACCTGGGTGAAGGTTTTCCCAGAGCAGGAACAAGGGTGGGTGAGTCCTAGCAGGACAGGCTGCAGGGAATGGCCCAGATTTGGCTCCAAGCAGCCTCTCCTGACTTGTCCCTGTCCTTTCTCCATGAACAGGTGCCCATGTGCAGCCACAGCAAATGTCCAACAGCAGCTCCATCAGCCACTTCCTCCTGCTGGCACTGGCAGACATGCGGCAGCTGCAGCTCCTGCACTTCTGCCTCTTCCTGGGCATCTCCCTGGCTGCCCTCCTGGGCAACGGCCTCATCATCAGCGCCGTAGCCTGCGGCCACCACCTGCACACGCCCATGTTCTTCTTCCTGCTCAACCTGGCCCTCAGCGACCTGGGCTCCATCTGCACCACTGTCCCCAAAGCCATGCACAATTCCCTCTGGAACACCAGGAACATCTCCTACACAGGATGTGCTGCTCAGCTCTTTTTCCTTGTCTTCTTCACTGGATCAGAGTATTTCCTGCTGACCATCATGTGCTATGACCGCTACGTGTCCATCTGCAAACCCCTGCACTACGGGACCCTCCTGGGCAGCAGAGCTTGTGCCCACATGGCAGCAGCTGCCTGGGCCAGTGCCTTTCTCAATGCTCTGCTGCACACTGCCAATACATTTTCCCTGCCCTTGTGCCATGGCAATGCCCTGGGCCAGTTCTTCTGTGATATCCCCCAGATCCTCAAACTCTCCTGCTCCAAATCCTACCTCAGGGAACTTGGGATCATTACTGTTACTGTGTCTCTTGGATTTGGTTCTTTTGCATTCATTGTTTTCTCCTATGTGCAGATCTTCAGGGCTGTGATGAGGATCCCCAATGAGCAGGGACGGCACAAAGCTTTTTCCACCTGCCTCCCTCACCTGGCTGTGGTCTCTCTGTTCACCAGCACTATCATGTTTGCTCACCTGAAGCCCCCCTCGATGTCCTCCCCATCCCTGGATCTGTCAGTGTCAGTTCTGTACTCGGTGGTGCCTCCAACCCTGAACCCCCTCATCTACAGCCTGAGGAACCAGGAGCTCAAGGCTGCAGTGTGGACACTGATGACTGGATGCTTTCAGGAACATTAAACTGCTGGCCAATTTCTGAGTATCACTTGTAATAAAAATTATCTTTGGTACTTCTTGCTGTTTTCCTCTTGGACGTTCTTTTGCATTGTTTTACATTTTAATGTTGTCCACAAAGAAATGTCATTCCTTGTGCCATTTCTCATTTTGTTTCTCTCCACCTTCCCTGTGGCCACAGACTGTGTCAATGAGGGCCTGTGACTTTGAAGGAACTAAAGGATGTCCCAGCAGAGTTTTCTGCAGAGATGCCCTTCCATTGTCTTCTCTGGAGCTGCAACAGCAATGTCTGTGTGCAGTGCTGGCACAGCCACTATGCTCCTGCTGGCCACACCATTCCTGATCCAGGCCAGGAGCCATTGGCCTTCTTGGCCACCTGGGCACACTGCTGGCTCATGTCCAGCCTGCTGTCCATCAGTCCCTGCAGGTCCCTTTCTGCCTGGCTGCTGTCCAGCCACTCTGTCCCCAGCCTGTAGCACTGCAGGGGTTTTTGTGGCCAAAGTGCAGGACTTGGCACTTGGACTTGTTAAACCTCACCTTGTTGGATTTGGGCCCTGGATCCAGCCTGTTCAGGGCCCTGTGCAGAGCCCTCCTACCCTCCAGCAGATCCACACTCCCAGCCAACTTGGTGTCACCACGGTTCCATGAGGCCCCAGAGTGTCTCAGTGGTCTCCATGATTCCATGAGGCCTCCCAGTGTCACAATGTCCCTTTGGTTCCATGGGACCCCTTGGTGTCACAAAGTCCCTTGGATCCTTGGGCCCTGCAGTGTCACAATGTCATTGTGGTCCCCAAGGCCCTGCAGTGTCACAGGGGATCCTTGGTTCCATGAGGTCTGGCAGGGCAGCAATGCTCTCCTTGGTCCCACAGTGTCACAATGGCCCCTTGGTTCCAGAAGGCCCTGCAGAGTCACAGTGGCCTCTGTGGTCCCACCAGGACCCAGACTGTCACAATGCACTCCTTGCTTCCATTCAGCCCCACCGTGTCCTTATGGCCCCGTGGCTCTGTGGTGCCATGTCGTACACAGTGTCACCATGGTCCTCTTAGTGCCACCAGGCCCCGCAGTGTCACAATGGCCCCTTGCTTCCCCAGGGCCCTGCAGTGTCACAATCATCAGAGAATCAACCAGGCTGGAAAAGGCCTAGGAGAGCATCAAGTCCAACCTGGGACCCAACACCACCTTGTCACCCAGACCATGGCACTGAGTGCCACATCCAGTCTTTGCTTAAACACTTCTAGGGACAGTGACTCACCCACCTCGCTGGGCAGTTCATTCCAATGCCCAGTCACCCTTTGTGTGAAGAATATTTCCTGATGTCCAGCTGAAACATCCCCTGTGTCCTCTGACCTGTCACTGCTCCCTGGGAAAAGAGCCTGACCCGCACCTGGATCCATCCTCCTGTCAGGGAGTTGCAGAGAGTGATGATGTCTCCCCTGAGCCTCCTCTTCTCCAGGATAAACAATCCAAACTCTCTCAGCCACTCCTCACAGGATTTGTGCTCCAGATCCCTCATCAGCCTTGTTGAACTTCTCTGGACACACTCCAGCCCTCCATGTTCCTCCTAAATCAGGGGCCCAAACTGGACACACCACTCGAGGTGCTGCACAACCAGTGCTGAGCACAGGGGAAGAATCACTGCCCTGCTCCTGCTGGCCACATCATTACTGATCTATAGAAGTGCCAGGGGTTGAATGAGGGAAATGGTGAGGAGGGGGTGGGGACAAAATATTGATTGTCAGCCATGAAAAGTCTTGATTTTCATATCTGTTCAGACTGCATTAGAAGGTGCTGGGGATCAATATCAATTGGACATTGCTGATATCAATCTATAAACAGGAAAAGAAAACAGGACAAAATAGTCCTCTCTGCATTGTTTTTAATATAGTTTATTCACTTTGAAGACACTTCCAAAATCTGTCTATATAACCACAGAAGAAATGAAAATATAAGATATTCTCAGCAGTTTATCTTCTTTGTGTGTTTTGAACAAATGGTTTTGAAATTTTTTTAGTGAATTCCTGAACTGAAGAGCTCAAGAAAGAAGAGGAAAATTCATCAGGAACCTCCAAGTGGCTGAGGATGCATCCCCATCACAGCAGCAATGAGCAGAAATGGGCACAGCTCTGTGGCTGCCCCAGCTCTGGGATGGGCCCTGGGCCTGGAGCAGGAGCAGCTCTGGAGGGCCCCAGGGCCAGGGCTCTTGTGCTGGCCTGGGCAGATGGGATGGCAGCAGGGGCTGCAGAGCTCTCAGCACCTCAGGCAGAGGGGAGCAGGGCAGCCAGGGAGCTCCTTTGGCCTTGGCCAAGCCCCTTCCCCCATGGTGGGGCTGAGTCCTGGCTGAGCTGCAGCTGCTGCTGTGCCCTTGGCAGGGGCTGAGGCCGTGGGGCAGTGCCCAGAGCAGCCTGGGCTGAGCAGAGCTGTGGGGCCAGAGCCGGCTGGGCTGTGCTGGGGAGAGGCCCTTGGTGCTGCCCAGAGCTCAGGGCAGCTGGCAGAGCTGGCAGGGAGCTGGGCTGGGCTGGGAGAGCCTGGCACAGAAACCATCAGTGTCCATCTCAGCCTGGCTGAGCGGGCAGGGGCAGAAAGATCATCCAAGGTCCACAAGTTCTCTGTGTGGGAGCTGAGCCTGTGGCCCCCGGAGCCCTCCCAAGTGCTCGGGCTGCACCTCCAGCTCCAGAGGAGATGTGACAGATGGGAGCAGAGACAAATAATTCCTGCTGGATTCTTTATTGTGTTTGTTTATACAGATGACCTGGATCCATATGTAGACGAGGTGTTTTGTGTCAGATAACACTGGAGAGTGATAAGAGTAATATTTTTTTTGCTGAAAATTATATTTCATGCATAATGCACAATGAGAAAAAAAATACACATTTTATCAGAAGAGCATCTGAATTCTTCAGAGGATGAGAGACTCATTTATGTTCCAGCTGCCAAACCTGTTCAAATATTTTCCTCAAGTCTTCCCTGAGATGAGAGGTGACCACCAGAGGCCAAGGCCAGCCAGAGCTGTCTGTCCTGGCAGCTTTTTCCTGGGAGAACCCTTGCATATAGGAAATTTTTCAGGGGGAGTATACATTTTTGCCATGAGCACCTGGAAAGATGGATGGTTCTTTTCCATAGGAAGGAAAGCACAGAGCCCCAGTTCTCCAGGGGCTGATGAAAGGCAGCCATCAACATTCCAAGGTCAGCTGGACCTGTCAGGTGGCCCCTGTGTCCTGGTTTTACACTGGCACAATGCTAGCGTCCCCATGAAAATGCAACCCCACAAATGATTGCTGTGAAATGCAATCAGGAACAGAGCAGAGTAGAGCCAAGCTCAATAACAAAGGAGAAACTTTATTATCTACTACTACTATAAAATGAAAAAAGCAAGAAAAGAAAAATTAAATCCAAAATTAAAACCTTCCAAAACACTGCTTTTCACTCCCCCCAATTCCAACAAACCACAGTGAGACACAACTTGGACCCCCAATCAGTTTCCCACCCTTCAGAGGATCAATACTCAGTCCATCAAGGGAAGAGGAGTCTCTCCTGTGCCATAGACCCCCAAGAAACACAGCTGCCATCTTTTGTGTTTCCATGTCACACATGGCACCACCCAGAGAGAATCTGCCAGTGTGACACTCTCCTTTCCATGTCCCAGTGCTCTCACCACCATGCATGGACAGACTGCTCCATGGACAGACTGCTCTTAGGATTTTTCTTTTCAAGGATGCTTTGCCAAGAGGGAAAAAAAAAAAAAACAACCAACAGTTCTGTTTTTCATTTTTGGGACCGCAGTCCCGCCCCATTTCCCCCTGGGGCCGAGGGTCCAAGAACAGAGATCTTCTCTTCTTCTCTGAAGACAGGGGGCATCACCACAACCCTCCTCAGCTCTTCTCTATTCACTCCACTCTTGTCTTTTTCTCAGCTGCTGAAGCAGGTTGTTATGGTTTGACACTGGCACAATGCTAGTGCCCCCATGAAAATGTGATTTCTTCCTTGAATGCTGTGAAGTGGAATTTAGAACAGAGTAAAGCAGGTTTAAGCTTAATAACAGAAAAAAAAACTTTATTAAGCTACTACTACAAAAGGAAAAAAAAAGGAAAAAAAAGGAAAAAAAAAAGGAAAAAAAACACACAAAGATCAAATGAAAACCTTGCATAGCATTTCTCTTTCTGCTACTTAACTCTAACAAACTACAGTGAGACACAATCTGGACCCCAATCAGGTTTCCACCCTCCAGACAATCGATATTCAGCTTTTTGAGGGTGACAGGAGTCTCTCCTGTGCCACAGACCCCCCCTAAGAAAACACAGCTTTACATCCTGTGTTTCCATGTCACACATGGCACCGCCCGGAGAAAAGTTTGCTATGGTGAACCTTTTCCTTTCCATGCACAGTGTTTTTACCACTAATGCATGGATGGACAGACTGCTTTTAGGATTTTTTTCTTTTTAAGGATGCCCTGCCAAGAGGGGAGAAAACAACAGTTTAGTTTTTTATTTTTTGGGACCACAATTCCCCCTATTTTTTCATTTTTCCCCTGGGGCCAGGGGTCTAAGAACAGAGATCCTCTTCTCTTCTCTTTCCTTTGAGGACAGGGGCACCACTACAAACCCCCTAACTTTTTCTCTGTTCACTCCACTTCTGTCTTTTCTCAGCTGAAGCAGGTCTCTTGACTTTGTTCTGGCATCCTCCTAAAATACAGTCTTTCTTGGAGGAGAAGATTGGTTTAGTTTGTGGCTAACATGGAAAAAGTCCAGGTAAAGCCACTCCTTGTCCCCCTCCCACCTAGAATTCCTCCTTCTAACATCCCAGGGTCTAAGGTGTCTCTCTTTTTCTCTTTCAAACTGAGGAGGGGAAAGGAAAATTTACAAAGCTTTCATTTCTCAAGGAAGGGTTAAAAGTCTGAACTCTCCAGGATGGTTCGATGCCCAGACTCCGGCAACTATCACAGCAGCTGGACACCTTGCTTCCCCGTGGTGTATTGCTGACAAAAACTGCTGCTGTCTCTCTCTCTCTCAAGAGAGAAACTCTGGGGGAAGAACGGAGACATCTTAGATTTTTTCCACCCTTCCATTTGCAGAGGCTAGCTTGGTTCCAGTCCTTCCACCTTTGGGCCTACCTCAGTCAGGCCATGGGCCTTCCCCTCCCCCACCCAGCCACGGCCGGGCAGGGGAGGTCTGCACTCTCTGCTGACCGGAACCAAAAAAAGAGTGAGTTCTCCAGGAATTTTGCTTTTAACCCCTCTGTGTTCTCAGAGGCGTGTCCACCTTCAATTGGTCAATATCCAAACTGACCTCTTCCTTCCAGAAAAAATTCTTTTCCCGTGTCAAACCATGACACAGGTCTCTTGCTTTACCATGCATCCTCCTAAAATACAGTCTCTCTCCTGGAGGAGAAAATTGGTTCAGTCTATGGCTAACAAGGGAAAGTCTAGCCAAAAACCACTCCATCATCTCCTCCCACCTAGAATTTCTCCTTCTTACATCTCAGGCCCCAGACTGTCTCTTTTCTTCTCTTTCAAATTGAGGAGGAATAATGTTTCACAAAGCTTTCATCATCCAAGAAGGGATTAAATGTCCAAATTCCCCGTCCAGCTGGCCGGGCTCTCTGCCCAGACCTCCAGCTCCCCCGCTGGGCACCTCCCACTCCCCTTCCCGCTCTTGCTGTCTCTTTCTCTCTCTCTCCACAGAGACTCTGGAGGGGGAACGCAGACATCCCAGATTTCTCCACCCTTCCATCTGCAGGGGGCCAGCCCGGTTCCATCCCCTCCACCCTTCGGACTTACCTCAGTCAGGCTGTGGGGCTTCCCCTCCCCACCCAGCCACGGGCTGGGCAGGAGAGAGGCTGCACTGCGCCCTGACCAGAACCAGAGAGAGCGAGTTCTCCTAGGAATTCTGCTTTTAACCCCTCTGTGTTCTCAGAGGCGTGTCCAGCCTCAATTGGTCACCCCAAGTGCCAATATCCAACCCCAATCACTGACTGGCTTGACCCTCTTCCTTCTGTGTTAAACCACGACACACTCCCAGGGTCTGGAATTCCAGTTCCTGTCCAGGAAAAAATGTTCCTGCCTTTGAATTTCCTTCCTATTCTATCAACAAATTATCATAAAATCAATAAATTATAATTAAAATTAAATAGAAAAAAAAATTGAAACATCAGTATTTCAACTCTTACTTACAATAATCCAATAATGATTTAACCCAAAACAACAATGGCTATTAATGTAACATTACCAATAAATATAAATAAATAAATTATATACCAAGAAATACCTTTTGAAAGTTTAAACTCATTATCTAATAGACTTAAGATAAAAAATATCCAAAAAACTAAGATACAATCTAACACACCTTAGTAAAACATTTTAAATTACAAATTTACTAAACACAAAAAAAACACACCACTATAATTTATCATACATTTTAAGCAAATAATTTAACTTTAATAACATCCTTAAGTATGCAAAAAAAGTTACATTATTTTTAAAAAACTTAATTGTAGATGGGTGGTTTTGTTTGGATATTAGGTTTTAGATTGTTTGAGTTAGATGATTTTAAAAAGGGATTTTTATATGAATTTAATCAGCTGAGAAGGAGCCACTCTGCAAACACAATTGACTGAAAATGAATAGGACAGAAATCAGTAACTCTGAAAGTTTTATTTGCTATCAAATACATTTCAGCCACCCAGCCCCACACAATCCCCATCCCACCACTCCAAACTGAGATCCCACTTCTCCCAATCTCCTCCCAACCCCATCTCACCCTGGCAGCTGTGGAATTGAATGAGCTTTGTGTAGGATTGAGTTTTTTTCAGGTGGAAACAAGCAATTTGAGGTGGGATTGTGCCTTTATAGGTTAAAATTCAGTTGTTTTCAGTGGGGTTGAGTGGTTTTGTGGTGACAGATCCATCCCTCTTGGCTTTTGGAGTGCAAAGAGATGGAGAACACTGCCCAAGATCACCCCAGAACCCACAAATTCTCCAGAAGTTGAGTTCAGAGTGTTCAGGGAGGGTGCAGCTGCCGGCAGCAGGAACAAAGGAGACAGGTCTTGGTTCCAGAATCCATTTCTTACCCCCGAAAGGCAGGGCAAAGGCAGGGCCGTGGGGTTTGTATAGGGTATCCCAGGGGTAGAGTAAGGGTTTGGGTCTAGGGAGGAGTTGTTAACAACACAAGAAGGGTGAGATCAAATTCCTACCTCTTAGCAACAGGGGCACTCCACACAGAATCCATCCCCAAATCCTAAATTCCCCCTCAAACTCCTGTGAAATGGTGGGACTTCAGATATTTTTGATCAATTTCTTTAATTTAACCCTGCTTTGGCTGTGTTTAAAGAATAAAGATGAATCAGAGGAAAATTAGGGCCAAACCAACAGGAGAAGCAGCCAGGTTTGTTCCCAACATGGATCACAGGGAATGTGGGTCACCAGACCTGTGCCCAATGTGGGTCCTGCAGTGGGGGATGGAGCTGGAGCAGAGCACGAAGCTCTTCCTGCAGTTGGGGTACTCGCAGGGTTGCCCTTACCGGTGCCTCCGTTGGTGTTTGGTCAAGTCAGAGCTCTGGGTGAAGCTCTTCCCACACTGGGGACACTTGTAGGGCCTCTCCCCGGTGTGGATGCGCCGGTGCCTGACAAGGTGAGAGTTGCGCTTGAAGCCCTTCCCGCAGTCGGGGCAGCGGAAGGGCCTCTCATCCGTGTGAATGCGCTGGTGTTTGAAGAGATCAAAGCTGGTGTGAAACCTCTTCTGACACTCGGGACACTCATAGGGCCTCTCCCCAGTGTGGATGCGCTGGTGCCTGATGAGTTCTGAGCTCCAACCGAAGCCCTTCCCACACTCTCCACACTTGTAGGCCCATTCTCCGGTGTGGATCATCAGGTGTCATTTCAGATTGTTGCTCTGCCTGAAGCTCTTCCCACACTCCAAACACTTGTAGGACTTCTCCCCATCAGGAAGCTTCTCAGGGACCACCAGCTCCGAGCTCTGGCTGAAGCTCTGCCCACCTTCCTGGCCCAGAGTGGGTCTTTCCTCCTCAGAGCATCCTGGGCTGGGCTTGCAGCCCCTCCTCCTGTGAGATCTCCAGGGATTTTCCTCCCTGTTGGATTCCTGTTCTGTGGAGTTGCTCAAAATGGCTTCTTCCATGAGGTTCTGCTGCAGGGATTTGTCCTTCCTGGTTTCCATCCGCAGCTCCTGCTCTGGGGGAGGAAGGACAAGGAGAGGATGGGATTTGCCTCCGTGCAACAGGGAAGGACAAGGAGATCCCCCCAGTGCGTCCCCGGCAGGAGGGCACCGGCAGCGGGGCTGTCCTGCAGCAGGGGGCCAGGCTGAGCTGGGAGATGGAGCAGGAGAGAGGGGGAAAGGGGCACTGACTTCCTCCTCACCTGCCTTGGTGTCCCAGGGCATCTTCCTCTTCCTCATAGCCTTCTCCATCTGGCAAAGGGTTGGGTATGGGAAAATCCTGTTTTGGGAAGAAAACAAGGGATAAGCACAGTGAGTTTTGTACTGGTTTGAAGGCAAACCAGGGAGAGTCTAAGACAGAATGACAATTGAATAAGAAAATTAAAATCAAGGCAATAATAGAGAAACACTGGTTTAATCTGACAAAGTCAGGATATAACCTGACACCCTGATAATCAGGGTGGTGGTAGCAGTCTGATGAAATTGTGGCTGCAGTCCAGCTCGAGTGATGAACGTGATTCTGTTAAAGCAGTGATCCTGTAGAAGGGTCTGGTCTTCCTCTGAAGGTCCAGTGGTGGTTATGGAGCTCTTGTCCTCTGGGAATCCAGTAGGCAAGGTGGTTGTGGTGTTGCAAATGGTGAGATTATATCCAGGCAGGAATGCTTGGTTCCTCCCCCTGGGCGGAGCATCCCACAATGGGATGATGTAATTTTATCAGTGCTGCAGTGACACTCAATGGCCCATTAACAGAAGATGGCCCCTGCAGGGCGTTATCAGGGCTGAGCCATGGAAGAGATAAAGAACACTGCCCCACCTGTTGATAACAGTTTATGGAGATGGGGACTGAAAACACTTTTGGTTACATCTGACATTGTAACCTGAAACAGTGAGGCAATCCCTGCTCGGGGTGGGGGGTGAACACCACCCCCCTTACCCAAACTGGCTCAGGTGTAAAACCCCCACCCTGGGAAGGCCACGCACACAGGGGACAATGTCACACTTGCCCTGCCCCAGGGGAGATCTCTGTCCCTGTCACTCCCTTGCTCTCTCCCCTTTTCTTTTTCCATGTCTCTCTCTACCTCACATTTACTGTTCAATAAAATCCACTTTGGATTTGGTCTTGTTAGCACCTTAATTGGGGCAGGGGCATCTCTCTAACAATTTTATTAACCAAACTGTGGAGTTGCGGTTTTATATGTTTTATTACATCTTTATTCTGTCATGGTTTGTTCCAGTGTACCCCCATACTGTATTGGTTTCTCCCTGAGTTTTCCCGCCTTTCCCCAAGTGTCAGTTTCCCTAGAAAATGCCAAGCCAGTTCCTTGCCCCCTTCCAAGTGCCTTGTCTGTCACTCGGTGCCCCTTCCTCTACCTCTGGAAACTTCCATCCAGGGCACCGAGTGATTGGATGAGGTCCTGGGACCCCTACCCTGCCCATCCCTCACTGGATCCCCAGATGTCAATCCCCACAAGAGTCACTCCTGTCTGTTCCCCACTGGCTGATCGGCCCCCCCGCCCTCTCCCTATGTAACATGTTGCCAGCACCCCCGAGTTGCACTTGTTGGCTGGCCCCCTCCGGTGCTGTTGGACCCAAGGACCTCAATAAACATCGGATTTTTGCCCCCAACGAGTGTCTCTCCTCATTTCCTCGCCGTTGGAATCAGCAGCGACCTCAGGACCCACAAAGCACTCTCCAAAGCCCAGCCGGGTACAGCAGAGGGTGCTTCCACTCACCCTACTCACCCTGCAGGAGAGCTAGCTGAGGCTGAGGACAGTGGTCTGGGGCGGGGACGTGGCACCAAAGGAAATCTCGGTCCATGTAGGACCAAGGCCCCTGTGCTGAGGCTGCCTCCAGGCTGCTCCAGCCCCTCAGGATGCCCAGGAACAGGGGTTGCCCACAGCCCAGTGCACCCTGGCTGGCCTGGGTGTTAGCGTTCTGGAACACACATAATCACGGGATATGATTATATGCAGGTGATTTACTAAGAGCGCTGGGAGTCAGGGGTACAGACCCAAATCTGACTCCAACATGGCTTTCGAGCTGAAAGTATTTTATATTCTATCGTTACATAACTCACATATTTATTATTAAAATTATATTGTTCTATTATATACATTGACATGAGTTTCTTGTGATCTTTCTTAGGTCCCTGACCACAGTTTCTCATGATTATTCTAATGATTAAAGAGTAATTATATTTAATTACTAAACAATCATCACATCTAACTATTCTATAATTTATCATGTACTAGATACACAGGTGCAGTTCTAGCGAGTACAAGATCTTCTGGTGCTTAGGGTATTTATTTTTCCAGGGCCTACTAAGCTTATTTTTCCTGTTAAACCTAAAACCCTAAGATTTAAAAACCCTTTTACTATCACTGGGGCTACCCAAGGAATAGCCATGGATGAGGCTCTGCAGGACAACACAGGTTCAGCCCTGCTCCAACATGGGATCCCATGGGACAGGGCACACTGGGATTTGCCCCTGCAGCTACCCAGTGTGTCCAGAGAGACTGCAAGGAGACAGTGACCTCTGTCAGCGGGACCCTCTGAGTGGGACAACCACTCCTGGGGTTGCTGTGCCAGCTCCTCCATGAACCTCCAGCCCTGGGAACCTGGAGCAAGTGGAAGCCGCAACTTGGCCAATACTGCCTGTGCCTGAAGCAAATGGAAAGAGAATTGGGGTGGGAAAAATCACGGCTGTATATTTACAGAAGAACAGCGATGAAAACACAGAACACATTTAGATTTGTAAGAATATTTGTAATAACAACAGTTTATAGAAGGTATATACCTAAGAACATATCTAACAACAATATCTGAAATGTATTTACAGAAGAAAAAACAACGCCCTAAAACCTATATCCTAAAGGCAGCAAAAAACTCTAAAAACTATGTACAAAAGGTGCCATCTCTGTCCGGGATCTCCATCAGTCCGGGAAGAAAAGCAGGTGCCATGGTCACTGCAGTCAGGCACAGAGGGCTCTTCCGTGTGTCCCCAGGCTGGCACAGGGGGACTCTGCTGCCAGAGCTGAGGCTGGCTGGGTCTGGGGGCTGGGCCCCAGGCACTGCCATGGGGCTTGTGTGGCCCAGAGCAAGCACAGGACAGGCTGGGCAAGGCCACCAGAATCCAATGCACTGGGTACCACGGGCCTGAGCAGAGACCACCCAGCCCAGCCCCGCCCCAGCACGGCTGCAGGGAACCCACTCTGCCTGTGGGGACCACATGCCTGTCCTGCTGCTGGCATCGCTCTTCATCCCAGGACCATGGCCTCCTCTTCATCTTTTTAATCAACATCCATGTCCTCGGTGTACTCTTCCATGTCCACATCCATTTCCTCTTCCACATCCACCTCCATCTCTTCCTCTCCAGTCTGTCCTCCATCCACCTCCATCTCCTCCTCCTTATCAATTGGTGTGTCCACCTCCATCTCTTCCTCTCCTGTCTTTTCTCCCTCCACTTCCATCTCCTCCTCTCTATCAGCCTGTGTGTCCACCTCCATCTTGTCCTCTCTGCCTGCCACAGCCTGCAGAGGTAGCAAAACCTCAGAGTGGGGTCCCTGTCCCACCCCATCCCCCCAGAACTCCAGCCCACTCAGGCAGCTGGGGGGATCCACCTCCATGGAATGGCACCGTACCTTCCTCAGGACAAATGTCAGCATCCTGCAGGGATGGATGAAACAATCCAGGCCTTAGGCAGCTTTGGAGACTGATGCTCTGAGGTATTGGGGCAGGAACAAGAAGGGTGACAGGAGCAGCAGGAGCAGCGTGCAGCGTGTGCTGAGCCCAGGGCCAGCGGTTGTGTTGTGCTGCTTGCTGGCTGCTGGCAGTTCCAGATGGGACATGGATTGTGACATGACCATTGAGCTAGAGAGCCTTTGGTTCCATGCTTAGCAACATTCCCCCAGAGCATGGTGCTCAGAGGCCTGTTCCCAAGCCTGGGGCATCCACAGCCTGGGCCAGTGCCTCAGCAGCCTCAGTGGCAAAGAGCAGCTTCCTCAGCTCCAACTTCAATCAGCCTCCTGCAGCTGAAAGCCGTCCCCCCTTGTGCTGTTGCCACAGGCCCTGTGCAACACTCTGTCCCAGTCTTTCTTGTGGCACCCTTGCAGTGCTGCAGAGCTGCAGTGAGGCCTCCCCAGGGTCTCCTCTTTGCAGGCTGAGCATCCCCAGCCCCACGTGGACCGCAGGCAGTGTGATCAGGGGGAGTCCAGGCTAGAGTCAAATGGCATCAGGAACGGAGAGATGGAAGCTTTAGGCCCAGCTTTGCCTCTCAATGTACAAAATTAATAAGAGTGGAGGGCAAGATGGTGGGACACTGGTTCTGCTCTAATTGGTGAATATAGTCTCTGTTTTTTTCTTTTTTTCTGTCATGCTGATGCAGGTTTGGCTGTTTGAAAGGAAGCTTGGCACAATATCCATTGTCTTCTCCATTTGTGAAACACCGAGCAGAGTCTGGGCAAGCTGATGTTGCAGAGCAAAACCTGCCAATGTACTGGTGATCCTGAGCCTGGAGGATTCCATTAAACCCAGCCAAAAGTAATTTCTGGAAAGTCAAGCCTGGTGTACATTTTCTTGAGTTTGGCTATGCCAACTTCACCTGAGTCTTATAATAAAGCAAACAAAATCTCAAACCAAAACCGACAAAGCCCAGAAGCAAACAAACCCACGCAAACCAATCAAACAAACAGATTTAAAAAATCCAAATAAAACCAAAGGGAATGAGGAGTTAATATTACTTTTGAGTTCATCACAGCAGGCAAATGGCTGCTTTCCACAGGATCACCATAAAAAGCCACAGATAACAGCTGCTCCAAAATACACCCAACGGGAGAACCATCAAAGTGATACATAGCAACTCTGGGGGCAGCTGCCCTTGAAGGTGAGGGATGAGCACACAGTGGTACAGCTCCAGCCTTCCCCAGCCTCCAGGCTGCTCTTTGCTCCTGATGTAAGAGCCTTGCAGGACTGTGGCCCCTCTCAGTGCATTCTAAATCATTCCCAGAGCTCTCACTTGAGCCACTGGCATGTCCAGAGCAAGATCCAGGCACAATCCTACTGCCTGCTGAGCCTCCCTGGGAGATCCTGAGCATCTTCCGGCCCAGAGCCACAAAAGAACTCAGGCTCTCCCTGAACTGGGTTTTCAGGGGAGCTTTCCATGTCCCTGCGAGATGTGTTCATCGTTCATCAGGCTGTGCCCAGCCTGGATCAGGGCAGGTTGGATGCCACATGGGATCCATCCTTTGCCCTGCCATGTGATCCTCCATGCAGTGGGGATAAAAAGCCAAGCACTGGGGAACCCCAGGTGCTGCAGCAGTGATATTTTTGGGAGAAACACGGAGCTGTGCATGGCCAGCTTCAAGTCTGCACTGCTGTGAGCACCAGGCCTGCCATGCTGAGCCCAGGGCCACAAGCAGTGCTCACCCTGGCTGGGACATTGAGTCCCAACATGGGATCCCATGGGACAGGGCACGCTGTGGTTTGCCCCTGCAGCTACCCAGTGTGTCCAGAGAGACTGCAAGGAGACAGTGACCTCTGTCAGCGGAACCCTCTGTGTGGGACAACCACTCCTGGGGTGGCTGTGCCAGCTCCCCCATGAACCTCCAGCCATGGGAACCTGGAGCAAGTGGAAACCGCAACTTGGCCAATACTGCCTGTGCCAGAAGCAAATGGAAAGAGAACTGGGGTGGGAAAAATCACGGTTGTTTATTTACAGAAGAACAGCGATGAAAATACAGAACACATTTAGATTTGTAAGAATATTTGTATTAACAACAGTTTATAGAAAGTATATACCTAAGAACATATCTAACAACAGTATTTGAAATGTATTTACAGAAGCAAAAACAAAGCCCTAAACCCTATATCCTAAAGGCAACAACAAACTCGAAAAGCTATGTACAAAAGGGTGCCATCTCTGTCCGGGATCTCCATCACTCCAGGAAGAAAAGCAGGTGCCATGGTCACTGCAGTCAGGCACAGAGGGCTCTTCCGTGTGTCCCCAGGCTGGCACAGCGGGACTCTGCTGCCAGAGCTGAGGCTGGCTGGGTCTGGGGGCTGGGCCCCAGGCACTGCCATGGGGCTTGTGTGGCCCAGAGCAACAACAGGACAGGCTGGGCATGGCCACCAGAATCCAATGCACTGGGTACCACGGGCCTGAGCAGAGACCACCCAGCCCAGCCCCACCCCAGCACGGCTGCAGGGAACCCACTCTGCCTGTGGGGACCACATGCCTGTCCTGCTGCTGGCATTGGTCTTCATCGCAGGACCATGGCCTCCTCTTCATCTTTTTAATCAACATCCATGTCCTCGGTGTACTCTTCCATGTCCACATCCATTTCCTCTTCCACATCCACATCCACCTCCATCTCTTCCTCTCCAGTCTGTCCTCCATCCACCTCCATCTCCTCCTCCTTATCAATTGGTGTGTCCACCTCCATCTCTTCCTCTCCTGTCTTTTCTCCCTCCACTTCCATCTCCTCCTCTCTATCAGATTGCGTGTCCACCAAGATCTTGTCCTCTCTGCTTTCCACGGCCTGCAGAGGTAGCAAAACCTCAGAGTGGAGTCCCTGTCCCACCCCATCCCCCCAGAACTCCAGCCCACCCGGGCAGCTGGGGGGATCCACCTCCATGGAATGGCACCGTACCTTCCTCAGGACAAATGTCAGCATCCTGCAGGGATGGATGACACAATCCAGGCCTTAGGCAGCTTTGGAGACTGATGCTCTGAGGTATCGGGGCAGGAACAAGAAGGGTGACAGGAGCAGCAGGAGCAGCGTGGAGCATGTGCTGAGCCCAGGGCCAGCGGTTGTGTTGTGCTGCTTGCTGGCTGCTGGCAGTTCCAGGTGGGACATGGATTGTGACATGACCATTGAGCTAGAGAGCCTTTGGTTCCATGCTTAGCAACATTCCCCCAGAGCATGGTGCTCAGAGCTCTGTTCCCAAGGATGGAGCATCCACAGCCTGGGCCAGTGCCTCAGCACCCTCAGTGGCAAAGAGCAGCTTCCTTAGATCCAGCTTCAATCAGCCTCCTGCAGCTGAAAGCCGTCCCCCCTTGTCCTGTTGCCACAGGCCCTGTGGAACACTCTGTCCCAGTCTTTCTTGTGGCACCCTTGCAGTGCTGCAGAGCTGCAGTGAGGCCTCCCCAGGGTCTCCTCTTTCCAGGCTGAGCATCCCCAGCCCCACGTGGGCAGCAGGCAGTGTGATCAGGGGGAGTCCAGGCTGGAGTCAAATGGCATCAGGAACTGAGAGATGGAAGCTTTAGGCCCAGCTTTGCCTCTAAATGTACAAAATTAATAACAGTGGAGGGCAAGATGGTGGGACACTGGTTCTGCTCTAATTGGTGAATATAGTCTCTGTTTTTTCCTTTTTTTCTGTCATGCTGATGCAGGTTTGGCTGTTTGAAAGGAAGCTTGGCACAATATCCATTGTCTTCTCCATTTGTGAAACACCGAGCAGAGTCTGGGCAAGCTGATGTTGCAGAGCAAAACCTGCCAATGTACTGGTGATCCTGAGCCTGGAGGATTCCATTAAACCCAGCCAAAAGTAATTTCTGGAAAGTCAAGCCTGGTGTACATTTTCTTGAGTTTGGCTATGCCAACTTCACCTGAGTCTTATAATAAAGCAAACAAAAAACTCAAATCAAAACCGACAAAACCCAGAAGAAAACAAACCCACGCAAACCAATCAAACAAATAGATTTAAAAAATCCAAATAAAACCAAAGGGAATGAGGAGTTAGGATTAGTTTTTAAGTTCATCACAGCAGGCAAGTGGCTGCTTTCCACGGGATCACCATAAAAAGCCACAGATATCAGCTGCTCCAAAATACACCCAACGGGAGAACCATCAAAGTGATACATAGCAACTCTGGGGGCAGCTCCCCATGAAGGTGAGGGATGAGCACACAGTGGTACAGCTCCAGCCTTCCCCAGCCTCCAGGCTGCTCTTTGCTCCTGATGTAAGAGCCTTGCAGGACTGTGGCCCCTCTCAGTGCATTCTAAATCATTCCCACAGCTCTCACTTGAGCCACTGGCATGTCCAGAGCGAGATGCAGGCACAATCCTACTGCCTGCTGAGCCTCCCTGGGAGATCCTGAGCATCTTCCTGCCTAGAGCCACAAAAGAGCTCAGGCTCTCCCTGAACTGGGTTTTCAGGGGAGCTTTCCATGTCCCTGCGAGATGTGTTCATCGTTCATCAGGCTGTGCCCAGCCTGGATCAGGGCAGGTTGGATGCCACATGGGATCCATCCTTTGCCCTGCCATGTGATCCTCCATGCAGTGGGGATAAAAAGCCAAGCACTGGGGAACCCCAGATGCTGCAGCAGTGATATTTTTGGGAGAAACACGGAGCTGTGCATGGCCAGCTTGAAGTCTGCACTGGTGTGAGCACCAGGCCTGCCATGCTGAGCCCAGGGCCACAAGCAGTGCTCACCCTGGCTGAGACACTGAGTCCCAACATGGGATCCCATGGGACAGGGCACGCTGGGATTTGCCCCTGCAGCTACCCAGTGTGTCCAGAGAGACTGCAAGGAGACAGTGACCTCTGTCAGCGGAACCCTCTGAGTGGGACAACCACTGCTGGGGTGGCTGTGCAAGCTCCTCCATGAACCTCCAGCCCTGGGAACCTGGAGCAAGTGGAAACCACAACTTGGCCAATACTGCCTGTGCCTGAAGCAAATGGAAAGAGAACTGGGGTGGGAAAAATCACGGTTGTTTATTTACAGAAGAACAGCGATGAAAACACAGAACACATCTAGATTTGTAAGAATATTTGTAATAACAACAATTTATAGAAAGTATATACCTAAGAACATATCTAACAACAGTATTTGAAATGTATTTACAGAAGCAAAAACAAAGCCCTAAACCCTATATCCTAAAGGCAACAACAAACTCTAAAAACTATGTACAAAAGGGTGCCATCTCTGTCCGGGATTTCCATCACTCCAGGAAGAAAAGCAGGTGCCATGGTCACTGCAGTCAGGCACAGAGGGCTCTTCCGTGTGTCCCCAGGCTGGCACAGTGGGACTCTGCTGCCAGAGCTGAGGCTGGCTGGGTCTGGGGGCTGGGCCCCAGGCACTGCCATGGGGCTTGTGTGGCCCAAAGCAAGCACAGGACAGGCTGGGCATGGCCACCAGAATCCAATGCACTGGGTACCATGGGCCTGAGCAGAGACCACCCAGCCCAGCCCCGCCCCAGCACAGCTGCAGGGAACCCACTCTGCCTGTGGGGACCACATGCCTGTCCTTCTGCTGGCATCGCCCTTCATCCCAGGACCATGGCCTCCTCTTCATCTTTTTCATCTATGTCCATGTCCTCGGTGTACTCTTCCATGTCCACATCCATTTCCTCTTCCACATCCACATCCACCTCCATCTCTTCCTCTCCAGTCTGTCCTCCATCCACCTCCATCTCCTCCTCCTTATCAATTGGTGTGTCCACCTCCATCTCTTCCTCTCCCGTCTTTTCTCCCTCCACTTCCATCTTTTCCTCTCTATCAGATTGCGTGTCCACCAAGATCTTGTCCTCTCTGCTTTCCACGGCCTGCAGAGGTAGCAAAATCTCAGAGTGGAGTCCCTGTCCCACCCCATCCCCCCAGAACTCCAGCCCACCCGGGCAGCTGGGGGGATCCACCTCCATGGAATGGCACCGTACCTTCCTCAGGACAAATGTGAGCATCCTGCAGGGATGGATGACACAATCCAGGCCTTAGGCAGCTTTGGAGACTGAAGAGATGAGGTATCGGGTCAGGAACAAGAAGGGTGACAGGAGCAGCAGGAGCAGCGTGCAGCGTGTGCTGAGCCCAGGGCCAGCGGTTGTGTTGTGCTGCTTGCTGGCTGCTGGCAGTTCTAGATGGGACATGGATTGTGACATGACCATTCAGCTAGAGAGCCTTTGGTTCCATGCTTAGCAACATTCCCCCAGAGCATGGTGCTCAGAGCTCTGTTCCCAAGGATGGGGCATCCACAGCCTGGGCCACTGCCTCAGCACCCTCAGTGGCA
Source organism: Lonchura striata (assembly GCF_050655825.1). NCBI lineage: Eukaryota > Metazoa > Chordata > Aves > Passeriformes > Estrildidae > Lonchura > Lonchura striata. The sequence goes on from NC_140738.1 coordinate 1,770,876, forward strand.
AAGAGCAGCTTCCTTAGATCCAGCTTCAATCAGCCTCCTGCAGCTGAAAGCCGTCCCCCCTTGTCCTGTTGCCACAGGCCCTGTGCAACACTCTGTCCCAGTCTTTCTTGTGGCACCCTTGCAGTGCTGCAGAGCTGCAGTGAGGCCTCCCCAGGGTCTCCTCTTTGCAGGCTGAGCATCCCCAGCCCCACGTGGGCAGCAGGCAGTGTGATCAGGGGGAGTCCAGGCTGGAGTCAAATGGCATCAGGAACTGAGAGATGGAAGCTTTAGGCCCAGCTTTGCCTCTAAATGTACAAAATTAATAAGAGTGGAGGGCAAGATGGTGGGACACTGGTTCTGCTCTAATTGGTGAATATAGTCTCTGTTTTTTTCTTTTTTTCTGTCCTGCTGATGCAGGTTTGGCTGTTTGAAAGGAAGCTTGGCACAATATCCATTGTCTTCTCCATTTGTGAAACACCGAGCAGAGTCTGGGCAAGCTGATGTTGCAGAGCAAAACCTGCCAATGTACTGGTGATCCTGAGCCTGGAGGATTCCATTAAACCCAGCCAAAAGTAATTTCTGGAAAGTCAAGCCTGGTGTACATTTTCTTGAGTTTGGCTATGCCAACTTCACCTGAGTCTTATAATAAAGCAAACAAAAAACTCAAATCAAAACCGACAAAACCCAGAAGCAAACAAACCCACGCAAACCAATCAAACAAATAGATTTAAAAAATCCAAATAAAACCAAAGGGAATGAGGAGTTAGGATTAGTTTTGAGTTCATCACAGCAGGCAGGTGGCTGCTTTCCACGGGATCACCATAAAAAGCCACAGATAACAGCTGCTCCAAAATACACCCAACGGGAGAACCATCAAAGTGATACATAGCAACTCTGGGGGCAGCTGCCCTTGAAGGTGAGGGATGAGCACACAGTGGTACAGCTCCAGCCTTCCCCAGCCTCCAGGCTGCTCTTTGCTCCTGATGTAAGAGCCTTGCAGGACTGTGGCCCCTCTCAGTGCATTCTAAATCATTCCCACAGCTCTCACTTGAGCCACTGGCATGTCCAGAGCGAGATCCAGGCACAATCCTACTGCCTGCTGAGCCTCCCTGGGAGATCCTGAGCATCTTCCTGCCTAGAGCCACAAAAGAGCTCAAGCTCTGCCTGAACTGGGTTTTCAGGGGAGGTTTCCATATCCCTGCGAGATGTGTTCATCGTTCATCAGGCTGTGCCCAGCCTGGATCAGGGCAGCTTGGATGCCACATGGGATCCATCCTTTGCCCTGCCATGTGATCCTCCATGCAGTGGGGATAAAAAGCCAAGCACTGGGGAACCCCAGGTGCTGCAGCAGTGATATTTTTGGGAGAAACACGGAGCTGTGCATGGCCAGCTTGAGGTCTGCACTGGTGTGAGCACCAGGCCTGCCATGCTGAGCCCAGGGCCACAAGCAGTGCTCACCCGGGCTGGGACACTGAGTCCCAGCATGGGATCCCATGGGACAGGGCACGCTGGGATTTGCCCCTGCAGCTCCCCAGTGTGTCCAGAGAGACTGCAAGGAGACAGTGACCTCTGTCAGCGGGACCCTCTGTGTGGGACAACCACTGCTGGGGTGGCTGTGCCAGCTCCCCCATGAACCTCCAGCCCTGGGAACCTGGAGCAAGTGGAAACCACAACTTGGCCAATACTGCCTGTGCCTGAAGCAAATGGAAAGAGAACTGGGGTGGGAAAAATCACGGTTGTTTATTTACAGAAGAACAGCGATGAAAATACAGAACACATTTAGATTTGTAAGAATATTTGTAATAACAACAGTTTATAGAAGGTATATACCTAAGAACATATCTAACAACAATATCTGAAATGTATTTACAGAAGACAAAACAACGCCCTAAAACCTATATCCTAAAGGCAACAACAAACTGTAAAAACTATGTACAAAAGGGTGCCATCTCTGTCCGTGATCTCCATCACTCCAGGAAGAAAAGCAGGTGCCATGGTCACTGCAGTCAGGCACAGAGAGGTCTTCTGTGTGTCCCAAGGCTAGCACAGCAGGACTCAGCTGCCAGAGCTGAGGCTGGCTGGGTCTGGGGGCTGGGCCTTAGGCACTGGGATGGGGCTTGTGTGGCCCAAAGCAAGCACAGGACAGGCTGGGCATGGCCACCAGAACCCAATGCACTGGGTACCACGGGCCTGAGCAGAGACCACCCAGCCCAGCCCCGCCCCAGCCTGGCTGCAGGGAACCCACTCTGCCTGTGGGGACCACATGCCTGTCCTGCTGCTGGCATTGGTCTTCATCCCAGGACCATGGCCTCCTCTTCATCTTTTTCATCTATGTCCATGTCCTCGGTGTACTCTTCCATGTCCAAGTCCATCTCCTCTTCCACATCCACATCCACCTCCATCTCTTCCTCTCCAGTCTGCTCTCCATCCACCTCCATCTCCTCCTCCGTATCAATTGGGGTGTCCACCTCCATCTCTTCCTCTCCTGTCTTTTCTCCCTCCACTTCCATCTTTTCCTCTCTATCAGCCTGTGTGTCCACCTCCATCTTGTCCTCTCTGCCTGCCACAGCCTGCAGAGGTAGCAAAACCTCAGAGTGGGGTCCCTGTCCCACCCCATCCGCCGAGAACTCCAGCCCACACCCGGGCAGCTGGGGGGATCCACCTCCATGGAATGGCACCGTACCTTCCTCAGGACAAATGCCAGCATTCTGCAGGGATGGATGGCACAATCCAGGCCTTAGGCAGCTTTGGAGACTGGAGAGTTGAGCTATCTGGGCAGGAACAAGAAGGGTGACAGGAGCAGCAGGAGCAGCGTGCAGCGTGTGCTGAGCCCAGGGCCAGCGGTTGTGTTGTGCTGCTTGCTGGCTGCTGGCAGTTCCAGATGGGACATGGATTGTGACATGACCATTGAGCTAGAGAGCCTTTGGTTCCATGCTTAGCAACGTTCCCCCAGAGCATGGTGCTCAGAGCCCTGTTCCCAAGGATGGGGCATCCACAGCCTGGGCCACTGCCTCAGCAGCCTCAGTGGCAAAGAGCAGCTTCCTTAGATCCAGCTTCAATCAGCCTCCTGCAGCTGAAAGCCGTCCCCCCTTGTCCTGTTGCCACAGGCCCTGTGGAACACTCTGTCCCAGTCTTTCTTGTGGCACCCTTGCAGTGCTGCAGAGCTGCAGTGAGGCCTCCCCAAGGTCTCCTCTTTCCAGGCTGAGCATCCCCAGCCCCACGTGGACAGCAGGCAGTGTGATCAGGGGGAGTCCAGGCTGGAGTCAAATGGCATCAGGAACTGAGAGATGGAAGCTTTAGGCCCAGCTTTGCCTCTAAATGTACAAAATTAATAACAGTGGAGGGCAAGATGGTGGGACACTGGTTCTGCTCTAATTGGTGAATATAGTCTCTGGTTTTTTCTTTTTTTCTGTCATGCTGATGCAGGTTTGGCTGTTTGAAAGGAAGCTTGGCACAATATCCACTGTCTTCTCCATTTGTGAGACACCGAGCAGAGTCTGGGCAAGCTGATGTTGCAGAGCAAAACCTGCCAATGTACTGGTGATCCTGAGCCTGGAGGATTCAATTAAACCCAGCCAAAAGTAATTTCTGGAAAGTCAAGCCTGGTGTACATTTTCTTGAGTTTGGCTATGCCAACTTCACCTGAGTCTTATGAAAAAGCAAACAGAAAACTCAAACCAAAACAGACAAAACCCAAAAGCAAACAAACCCACGCAAACCAATCAAACACAGAGACTAAAATAGCCCAGATGAAACCAAAGGGAATGAGGAATTAGTATTAGTTTTGAGTTCATCACGGCAGGCAAATGGCTGCTTTCCACAGGATCACCATAAAAAAACACAGATAACAGCTGCTCCAAAATACACCCAACGGGAGAACCATCAAAGTCATACTTAGCAACTCTGGGGGCAGCTCCCCATGAAGGTGAGGGATGAGTACACAGTGGTACAGCTCCAGCCTTCCCCAGCCTCCAGGCTGCCCTTTGCTCCTGATGTAAGAGCCGTGCAGGACTGTGGCCCCTCTCAGTGCATTCTAAATCATTCCCACAGCTCTCACTTGAGCCCCTGGCATTTCCAGAGCGAGATGCAGGCACAATCCTACTGCCTGCTGAGCCTCTCTGGGAGATCCTCAGCATCTTCCTGCCTAGAGCCACAAAAGAGCTCAGGCTCTCCCTGAACTGGGTTTTCAGGGGAAGTTTCCATGTCCCTGCGAGATGTGTTCATCGTTCATCAGGCTGTGCCCAGCCTGGATCAGGGCAGGTTGGATGCCACATGGGATCCATCCTTTGTCCTGCCATGTGATCCTCCATGCAGTGGGGATAAAAAGCCAAGCACTGGGGAACCCCCAGGTGCTGCAGCAGTGATATTTTTGGGAGAAACACGGAGCTGTGCATGGCCAGCTTGAAGTCTGCACTGGCGTGAGCACCAGGCCTGCCATGCTGAGCCCAGGGCCACAAGCAGTGCTCACCCTGGCTGGGACATTGAGTCCCAACATGGGATCCCATGGGACAGGGCACGCTGGGATTTGCCCCTGCAGCTCCCCAGTGTGTCCAGAGAGACTGCAAGGAGACAGTGACCTCTGTCAGCGGGACCCTCTGTGTGGGACAACCACTCCTGGGGTGGCTGTGCCAGCTCCCCCATGAACCTCCAGCCCTGGGAACCTGGAGCAAGTGCAACCGCAACTTGGCCAATACTGCCTGTGCCCGAAGCAAATGGAAAGAGAACTGGGGTGGGAAAAATCACGGTTGTTTATTTACAGAAGAACAGCAATGAAAACACAGAACACATCTAGATTTGTAAGAATATTTGTAATAACAACAGTTTATAGAAGGTATATACCTAAGAACATATCTAACAACAATATCTGAAATGTATTTACAGAAGACAAAACAACGCCCTAAAACCTATATCCTAAAGGCAACAACAAACTGTAAAAACTATGTACAAAAGGGTGCCATCTCTGTCCGTGATCTCCATCACTCCAGGAAGAAAAGCAGGTGCCATGGTCACTGCAGTCAGGCACAGAGGGCTCTTCCGTGTGTCCCAAGGCTAGCACAGCAGGACTCAGCTGCCAGAGCTGAGGCTGGCTGGGTCTGGGGGCTGGGCCTTAGGCACTGGGATGGGGCTTGTGTGGCCCAAAGCAAGCACAGGGCAGGCTGGGCATGGCCACCAGAACCCAATGCACTGGGTACCACGGGCCTGAGCAGAGACCACCCAGACCAGCCCCGCCCCAGCCTGGCTGCAGGGAACCCACTCTGCCTGTGGGGACCACATGCCTGTCCTGCTGCTGGCATTGGTCTTCATCCCAGGACCATGGCCTCCTCTTCATCTTTTTCATCTATGTCCATGTCCTCGGTGTACTCTTCCATGTCCAAGTCCATCTCCTCTTCCACATCCACATCCACCTCCATCTCTTCCTCTCCAGTCTGCTCTCCATCCACCTCCATCTCCTCCTCCGTATCAATTGGGGTGTCCACCTCCATCTCTTCCTCTCCTGTCTTTTCTCCGTCCACTTCCATCTTTTCCTCTCTATCAGCCTGTGTGTCCACCTCCATCTTGTCCTCTCTGCCTGCCACAGCCTGCAGAGGTAGCAAAACCTCAGAGTGGGGTCCCTGTCCCACCCCATCCGCCGAGAACTCCAGCCCACACCCGGGCAGCTGGGGGGATCCACCTCCATGGAATGGCACCGTACCTTCCTCAGGACAAATGCCAGCATCCTGCAGGGATGGATGGCACAATCCAGGCCTTAGGCAGCTTTGGAGACTGGAGAGTTGAGCTATCTGGGCAGGAACAAGAAGGGTGACAGGAGCAGCAGGAGCAGCGTGCAGCGTGTGCTGAGCCCAGGGCCAGCGGTTGTGTTGTGCTGCTTGCTGGCTGCTGGCAGTTCCAGATGGGACATGGATTGTGACATGTCCATTGAGCTAGAGAGCCTTTGGTTCCATGCTTAGCAACGTTCCCCCAGAGCATGGTGCTCAGAGCCCTGTTCCCAAGGATGGAGCATCCACAGCCTGGGCCAGTGCCTCAGCACCCTCAGTGGCAAAGAGCAGCTTCCTCAGATCCAGCTTCAATCAGCCTCCTGCAGCTGAAAGCCGTCCCCCCTTGTCCTGTTGCCACAGGCCCTGTGGAACACTCTGTCCCAGTCTTTCTTGTGGCACCCTTGCAGTGCTGCAGAGCTGCAGTGAGGCCTCCCCAGGGTCTCCTCTTTCCAGGCTGAGCATCCCCAGCCCCACGTGGACAGCAGGCAGTGTGATCAGGGGGAGTCCAGGCTGGAGTCAAATGGCATCAGGAATGGAGAAATGGAAGCTTTAGGCCCAGCTTTGCCTCTCAATGTACAAAATTAATAACAGTGGAGGTCAAAACAGTGGGACACTGGTTCTGCACTAATTGGTGAATATAGTCTCTGTTTTTTTCTTTTTTTCTCTCATGCAGTTGCAGTTTTGGCTGTTTGAGAGGAAGCTTGGCACAATATCCATTGTCTTCTCCATTTGTGAAACACCGAGCAGAGTCTGGGCAGACTGATGTTGCAGAGCAAAACCTGCCAAAGTACTGGTGATCCTGAGCCTGGAGGTTTCCATTAAACCCAGCCAAAAGTAATTTCTGGAAAGTCAAGCCTGGTGTACATTCTCTTAAATTTGGCTTTGCCAACTTCACCTGAGTCTTATGAAAAAGCAAACAAAAAACTCAAACCAAAACAGACAAAACCCAGAAACAAACAAACCCACGCAAACCAATCAAACAAATAGATTTAAAAAGCCAAATAAAACCAAAGGGAATGAGGTATTAGTATTAGTTTTGAGTTCATCACAGCAGGCAAGTGGCTGCTTTCCACGGGATCACCGTAAAAAGCCACAGATAACAGCTGCTCCAAAATACACCCAACAGGAGAACCATAAAAGTGGTACATAGCAACTCTGGGGGAAGCTCCCCATGAAGGTGAGGGATGAGCACACAGTGGTACAGCTCCAGCCTTCCCCAGCCTCCAGGCTGCTCTTTGCTCCTGATGTAAGAGCTGTGCAGGACTGTGGCCCCTCTCAGTGCATTCTAAATCATTCCCACAGCTCTCACTTGAGCCACTGGCATTTCCAGAGTGAGATGCAGGCACAATCCTACTGCCTGCTGAGCCTCTCTGGGAGATCCTCAGCATCTTCCTGCCTAGAGCCACAAAAGAGCTCAGGCTCTCCCTGAACTGGGTTTTCAGGGGACGTTTCCATATCCCTGCGAGATGTGTTCATCGTTCATCAGGCTGTGCCCAGCCTGGATCAGGGCAGCTTGGATGCCACATGGGATCCATCCTTTGCCCTTCCATGTGATCCTCCATGCAGTGGGGATAAAAAGCCCAGCACTGGGGAACCCCCAGGTGCTGCAGCAGTGATACTTTTGGGAGAAACACGGAGCTGTGCATGGCCAGCTTGAAGTCTGCACGGGTGTGAGCACCAGCCTGCCATGCTGAGCCCAGGGCCACAAGCAGTGCTCACCCGGGATGGGACATTGAGTCCCAACATGGGATCCCATGGGACAGGGCACGCTGGGATTTGCCCCTGCAGCTCCCCAGTGTGTCCAGAAAGACTGCAAGGAGACAGTGACCTCTGTCAGCGGGACCCTCTGAGTGGGACAACCACTCCTGGGGTGGCTGTGCCAGCTCCTCCATGAACCTCCAGCCCTGGGAACCTGGAGCAAGTGGAAACCGCAACTTGGCCAATACAGCCTGTGCCTGAAGCAAATGGAAAGAGAACTGGGGTGGGAAAAATCACGGTTGTTTATTTACAGAAGAACAGCAATGAAAACACAGAACACATCTAGATTTGTAAGAATATTTGTAATAACAACAGTTTATAGAAGGTATATACCTAAGAACATATCTAACAACAATATCTGAAATGTATTTACAGAAGAAAAAACAAAGCCCTAAAACCTATATCCTAAAGTCAACAACAAACTGTAAAAACTATGTACAAAAGGGTGGCATCTCTGTCCGGGATCTCCATCAGTCAGGAAGAAAAGCAGGTGCCATGGTCACTGCAGTCAGGCACAGAGGGCTCTTCCGTGTGTCCCCAGGCTGGCACAGCGGGACTCTGCTGCCAGAGCTGAGGCTGGCTGGGTCTGGGGGCTGGGCCCCAGGCACTGGCATGGGGCTTGTGTGGCCCAAAGCAAGCACAGGACAGGCTGGGCATGGCCACCAGAATCCAATGCACTGGGTACCACGTGCCTGAGCAGAGACCACCCAGCCCAGCCCCGCCCCAGCCTGGCTGCAGGGAACCCACTCTGCCTGTGGGGACCACATGCCTGTCCTGCTGCTGGCATTGGTCTTCATCCCAGGACCATGGCCTCCTCTTCATCTTTTTCATCTATGTCCATGTCCTCGGTGTACTCTTCCATGTCCACGTCCATTTTCTCTTCCACATCCACATCCACCTCCATCTCTTCCTCTCCAGTCTGCTCTCCATCCACCTCCATCTCCTCCTCCGTATCAATTTCTGTGTCCACCTCCATCTCTTCCTCTCCTGTCTTCTCTCCCTCCACTTCCATCTTCTCCTCTCTATCAGTCTGTGTGTCCACCTCCATCTTGTCCTCTCTGCCTGCCACAGCCTGCAGAGGTAGCAAAACCTCAGAGTGGGGTCCCTGTCCCACCCCATCCCCCCAGAACTCCAGCCCACCCGGGCAGCTGGGGGGATCCACCTCCATGGAATGGCACCGTACCTTCCTCAGGACAAATGTCAGCATCCTGCAGGGATGGATGACACAATCCAGGCCTTAGGCAGCTTTGGAGACTGATGAGATGAGGTGTCGGGGGCAGGAACAAGAAGGGTGACAGGAGCAGCAGGAGCAGCGTGCAGCGTGTGCTGAGCCCAGGGCCAGCGGTTGTGTTGTGCTGCTTGCTGGCTGCTGGCAGTTCCAGATGGGACATGGATTGTGACATGACCATTGAGCTAGAGAGCCTTTGGTTCCATGCTTAGCAACGTTCCCCCAGAGCATGGTGCTCAGAGCCCTGTTCCCAAGGATGGAGCATCCACAGCCTGGGCCAGTGCCTCAGCACCCTCAGTGGCAAAGAGCAGCTTCCTTAGATCCAGCTTCAATCAGCCTCCTGCAGCTGAAAGCCGTCCCCCCTTGTCCTGTTGCCACAGGCCCTGTGCAACACTCTGTCCCAGTCTTTCTTGTGGCACCCTTGCAGTGCTGCAGAGCTGCAGTGAGGCCTCCCCAGGGTCTCCTCTTTGCAGGCTGAGCATCCCCAGCGCCACGTGGACAGCAGGCAGTGTGATCTGGGGGAGTCCTGGCTGGAGTCAAATGGCATCAGGAATGGAGAGATGGAAGCTTTAGGCCCAGCTTTGCCTCTCAATGTACAAAATTAATAACAGTGGAGGGCAAGATGGTGGGACACTGGTTCTGCTCTAATTGGTGAATACAGTCTCTGTTTTTTTCTTTTTTTCTGTCATGCTGATGCAGGTTTGGCTGTTTGAAAGGAAGCTTGGCACAATATCCATTGTCTTCTCCATTTGTGAAACACCGAGCAGAGTCTGGGCAAGCTGATGTTGCAGAGCAAAACCTGCCAATGTACTGGTGATCCTGAGCCTGGAGGATTCCGTTAAACCCAGGCAAAAGTAATTTCTGGAAAGTCAAGCCTGGTGTACATTTTCTTGAGTTTGGCTATGCCAACTTCACCTGAGTCTTATAAAATAGCAAACAAAAAACTCAAACCAAAACAGACAAAACCCAGAAACAAACAAACCCACGCAAGCCAATCAAACAAATAGATTTTAAAAATCCAAATAAAACCAAAGGGAATGAGGAGTTAGGATTAGTTTTGAGTTCATCACAGCAGGCAAGTGGATGCTTTCCACGGGACCACCATAAAAAGCCACAGATATCAGCTGCTCCAAAATACACCCAACAGGAGAACCATAAAAGTGGTACATAGCATCTCTGGGGGCGGCTCCCCATGAAGGTGAGGGATGAGCACACAGTGGTACAGCTCCAGCCTTCCCCACCCTCCAGGCTGCTCTTTGCTCCTGATGTAAGAGCCTTGCAGGACTGTGGCCCTTCTCAGTGCATTCAAATCATTCGCACAGCTCTCAGTTGAGCCACTGGCATGTCCAGAGCGAGATGCAGGCACAATCCTACTGCCTGCTGAGCCTCTCTGGGAGATCCTGAGCATCTTCTTGCCTAGAGCCACAAAAGAGCTCAGGCTCTCCCTGAACTGGATGAAATACAGGAAATGTGGGGGTAGAGAAGAACATCAGGGATGCAATGGTTGGAAGGCTCATGGGTGGTAGACAGGGAAGGGACCAATAGGGAATGGCAGGGTTCCTTGTTAGGGACATAAACCAATGGAAAAACAGGGAAGGGAGAACTCACCAGAACTTGGACAGATAAGGGTAAAAGGGTAGGGAAGGCCAACGAGCCAATGGGGAGCACAGAACTGGGACAAATTGACACAGTGCTGCAGAGCAGCATGGGGAAGATTGTTTCCCCACGCTGAGCTGTGAGGAATGTCCAGAGCCTGAAGTGCATCTGTCCAGGGGATTGCCACTGTTCTTTCCCCAGTAAGCTCACAGGCCTCCACAAACACACACTGGAGATATCTGGGGCCGTTCATCATTTCTCTGCTCTCCAGCACCGAGGCAATGGACTCTGGCACACCTCTGAGCTCATGCCCGTGTCAACCGCCCCTGGCCATGGGGCTCCATGGAACTGCTCTCAGGAAACCCTCCAAGAGTTGGGAAATGCCCCAAAACTGCCTCAGGAATGTGAGATACCCCAGCATCTCTTCATTAATGGAGACTATTAAAAAACTCACCCAGTAATGGGCTCCCCCTATCTTAATCATCCCCAAATTTTTGCTGTCTCATTCCAGACCACAGACCACATCCCTAATCCCTCTCCGAACCCATCCCACTCCTCCTGGACATCATGATCCCTTCTCAAACTGTACCTCCCCCATTTCACACCTCCCAATCCCCATCCCACCCCACCCAATGCCCATCCTGATTTGCATCCTGCTTTTCCCAATCCCCTTGCAACCCAATTTCACTCTGAGAGGCAGTGGAATTGAGTAATTTTGGGGTGGGATTCAGTAGTTCTTAGTGGCACTGAGTGGTTTTCAGCTGACAGATCAGTCCCTCTCATTTTTTGGAGAGCCAAGAAATAAAGAAAACTAAACCAAATAGCCCCCAAACTCCCCCATATCCTCACACATATCTCCCGGAATCCAAGATTCCCCAAAACACAACTAAGATGTGAGGCTTTAGATGTGTTTGATGCATTTGTTAATTTAAACCCCAATTTTCTGTGTTTTGAATGGAGGAAGATAAAAGATAACTGGAGCAAAAATAAAAGGAACATCAGCCACTTCCCTCTGTGTATCACAGGGAATGTGGTCACCAGGGAGCTGATCAGGGTGGGTCCTCTGATGGGGATGGAGCTGGAGCAGTGCACGAAGCTCTTCCTGCAGGCGGGGTTCTCACAGGGCTTCCCTTACTGGTGCCTCTGCTGGTGCCGGTTAAAGAACGAGCGGTCTGAGAAGCTCTTCCCACACTGGGGACACTCGTAGGGCCTCTCCCCAGTGTGGATGCGCCGGTGCCTGACAAGGTTGGAGCTGTACTTGAAGCCCTTCCCACAGTCAGGGCAGAGGAAGGGCCTCTCATCCGTGTGAATCCGATGATGTACAAAGAGATTGGAGCTGGTATGAAACCTCTTCTGACAGTCGGGGCACTCGTAAGGCCTCTCCCCAGTGTGGATACGTTGGTGGGTGGCAAGGGCAGAGCTGCAGCTGAAGCCCTTCCCACACTCCCCACACCCGTAGGCCCATTCCCCTGTGTGGATCATCTGGTGGCGGATCAGGGTTTTGCTGTGCCTGAAGCTCTTCCCACACTCCAAGCACTTGTAGGGCTTCTCCCCACCATTATGGTGCCCAGTGACCAACAGCTCCAAACTCTGGCTGAAGCTCTGCCCACCTTCCTGGCCCAGAGTGGATCTTTCCTCCTCAGAGCAACCTGGTCTGGATTTGCAGCCCGTCCTCCTGTGGGATTTCCAGGGCTTTTCCTTCCCGTTGGATTCCTGCACCGTGGAGCCGCTCAAAACAGCCTCTTCCATGAGGTTCTGCTGCAGGGATTTTTCCTCCCTGCTCTCCATCCGCAGCTCCTGCTCTGGGAGAGGAAGGACAAGGAGAGAATGGGATTTGCCTCCGTGCCACAGGGAAGGGGAAGGAGATCTCCCCAGTGCATCCCCAGCAGGAGGGCACTGGCAGCGGGGCTGTCCTGCAGCTGGGGGCTGTGCTGGGTTGGGAGATGGAGCAGGAGAGAGGGGGAAAGGGGCACTGACTTCCTCCTTACCTGCCTCAGGGTCCCAGGGCATCTTCCTCTTCCTCACAACCTTCTCCTCCATCTGGCAAAAGTTTGGGTATGGAAAATCCTGTTTTGGGAGGAAAACAAGGGATGAGCACATTGAGTTTTGTACTGGTTTGAAGGTAAACCAGTGGGAGAGTCTAAGACAGAATGACAATTGAGTAAAAAATATAAGATTAAGGCAATGATACAGAAACACTGGTTTAATCTGACAGAGTCAGGATATAACCTGACACCTCGTTGCTCAGGGTGGTGGTAGCAGTCTGATGAAATGGTGGCTGCAGCCCTGTTGGAGTGATGATCGTGATTCTGCCAAAGCAGTGATCCTGTAGAAGGGTCTGGTCTTCCTCTGAAGGTCCAGTGATGCTTATGGAGCTCTTGTCCTCTGGGAATGCAGTAGGCAAGGTGGTTGTGGTGTTGCAAGGGTGAGATTATATCCAGGCAGGAATGCTTGGTTCCTCCCCCTGGGCGGAGCATCCCACAATGGGATGATGTAATTTTATCAGTCCTGCACTGACACTCAATGGCCCATTAAGAGAAGATGGCCCTGGAGGGCGTTATCAGGGCTGAGCCATGGAAGAGATAAAGAACACTGCTCCACCTGTTGATAACAGTTTATGGAGATGGTGACTGAAAACACTTTTGGTTACATCTGACACTGAAACCTGAAACAGTGAGGCAATCCCTGCTCGGGGTGGGGGGTGAACACCACCCCCCTTACCCAAACTGGCTCAGGTGTAAAACCCCCACCCTGGGAAGGCCACGCACACAGGGGATAATGTCACACTTGCCCTGCCCCAGGGGAGATCTCTGTCCCTGTCACCCCCTTGCTCTCTCCCCTTTTCTCTTTCTTGCCATCTCTCTCTCTACCTCACATTTACTGTTCAATACAATCCACTTTGGATTTGGTCTCCTTAGCACCTGAATTGGGGCAGAGGCATATCTCTAACAATTTTATTAACCAGATTGTGACATTATTTTTGCACAATGAGTTCAGGGCACTGTTGTCTGACCCCAAGTGCCTTTGACAACAGCATGGTTCTCTCCTCTGAGGAGTTTGTGGCTCTTTCTGGAGGAACTCTTGGAAACTTGGATGCAGCTTCCTCTGAGTGACTTTTGGGAGAACTTATGAGGAAAATGGCTGTTGTGGGTGGCCAGTGTAAAGAAAATATTTTGTTGTCCTTCCTTGAAAAGTTTGTTAAAACCACTGGAGGAAAGGGAACAAATGATACCAGAGAGACTGATAAGGATCATTCACCCCAAGGTGAGGAACACAAGGCTACTTAAATCCTATGAGAAGTTCAGCTCAGGTAGCTAAATTCCCAAGTAAATCCTGAATTCACAAGTTTGTGGGCTTTTCCAAATATGAGAATCATTATTTTCTTGGTCCCCGTCCTTTGTGACAGTTACACAGACCTTTCCCTTCCTTTAATAATCTGTATTGGACCAAATTTCCACATTTCTCTTTTTGGAACCTGCCAGCATCTGAGTTGGAGCTCTGCTGGAACTGATGAAATTTGGAATTGCCACAGAATTGCTTCTGTTGTTGGTTTATTAATGTTTGGGATTTATTTGCATTTCCATCACAAGTGACTTGTGGGAAGAGCAAATATTCCTCAAGGCGTTTTATGGAGTGTTAAGTTTAATTTCTGATGAGTTTGTTTTCTCTAGCCCAGGACATGTTCAAGGGATCTCTGGTTTTCATTTGGCCCTAATTTTCTTCTGATTTGTATTTTTCACTTAAAAACACCTGAAAAATAACTAAAATTATTATTGAGCAGACATGTCAAAAGTCCAACTATTTAAGAAGTATTTGAGGTGGAATTTATTCTTTGGGAACATATTCTGGAGGATCTGTTGGTTCTTGGGGGATATCTGGCAGTATTTTCCATATCTTTACACTCCAAAAGCCAAGGTGGATTTGTCTCTCACCTCAAAATGACTCAATCCCACTCAAAACCCCAAAATCTTACCCCAAAATAGGTGAATCCCACCTCAAAATGGCTGGTTCCCACCTCAGTCCCATGCCAAAATTACTCAATTCCACAGCCTCCAGGTTGATATGGGGTTGCAAGGAGATCAGGAGAAGTGAGATCCAAATTTGAGGTTGTGGGATCAGGATTGTGCGGGGCTGAGTGAGTGTGATTTATTTTGATAGCAAATGAAACTTCCAGAACTATTGATTTCTGTCCCATTCAGTTTCTGTCAGTTCTGGTTTGCTTTTCAGAGTGCTGCCTTCTCAGCTGATTTTGTTTGTGTCCTCCTGTCCCAGACTGAAAAGTAAGATGTGTTCTATTTGCCATCTGTATGGCAGTTGTCCTGTGTTAAGTGGGCAGTTTTTCCTTATCTCTTCCACAATCAATCCTCCCTCAGGGGAGACATCTGCTGATAATGGGCTATTGAATGTCACAGCATGACTGATAAGAACTGTAACATCCCATTGTGAGATGCCTCGCCCAGAGGGAGGAGCCAAGCATTCTTACCTTCATCTAGTCTTGAGATTCTGGCCCACCAACACAGCTTTTTCTGCGCTGGATTTCCCAGAGGAACAGCTGCCTCTTCCACTGCCTCTTCAGAAGAAGACTCCCTTTTCTACAGGATCACTTCTCCAACAGAACCACACCTGACACTCCTGGAGGGCTGCAGCTACAATTCCAATTGGACTGCGGCCAACACCCTGTCCAACAGAGTGTCAGGTTGTATTCTGACCCTGTCAGTGTAGTTTTAGTTCACTTCATTGTTTCTTTTATCTTTTTATTTTCTTCCCTAGTAAAAAACTGTTATTCTGGTTCCATATTTTTACCTGACAGCCGCCCTTAATTTCAAATTTATAACAATTCTGAAAGAAAGGGTCTACATTTTTCCAATTCAGTGGAGGCCCATGCCTTCCTTAGCAGACACCTGTGTTTACAAACCAAAACACCTTCTTTCTCTCCTGCCTTCCTTTGCCTGCTCTGTTACTCTTTCATTGCCTCCCTTGACCCAGGGCACCCAGTTCTCACTTAAGACCAAGTTTCCCTGTGGTACACAGCGGGTCTCCCCATCTTTCTGCATTACCCACTAAGTGTAACCAGGTCCTTGAGCAAAGACAATCCCATGAATGGGTTGGTCTTTGCCTGAGGTGGGATTAATCCAAACAGTTTTCCCTAAAATACCTTTCATATGTACTACTAGGGACCTTATCTCCATCTACTGTGTGTAAGGGTTCTGACTGGGCAGGGCCAGCTCGATTGACAGACCCTCAGGTGTTGAACATCCAGGTTGCTTTTGCCAGGTTAATTTCCCAGTTTCTAAATGTTCCCCCACCAAGTGCCTTCAGGGCTGTCTTAAGGAGTCCGTTGCACCGTTCAACTTTGCCGGCAGCTGGAGCATGATAGGGAATATGATATATCCATTCGATACCATGTTCTCTGGCCCAGGTGTTGATAAGGCTGTTCTTGAAATGGGTGCCGTTGTCAGACTCAATTCTCTCAGGGGTGCCGTGTCTCCACAGGACTTGCTTTTCCAAGCCTAAGATGGTATTCCGGGCAGTGGCATGAGGTACAGGGAAAGTCTCCAGCCATCCAGTGGTGGCTTCCACCATGGTCAGCACGTAGCGCTTGCCTTGGCATGTCTGGGGCAGTGTGATATAGTCAATCTGCCAGGCCTCCCCATACTTGTACTTGGACCACCGTCCACCATACCATAGGGGCTTCACTCTCTTGGCCTGTTTGATGGCAGCACACGTCTCACAGTCATGGATAACCTGGGAAACACTGTCCATGGTTAGATCCACCCCTCGGTCTCGTGCCCACTTGTAGGTGGCATCTCTGCCCTGATGACCTGAGGCATCATGAGCCCATCGAGCCAGGAACAACTCCCCCTTATGGTGCCAATCTAAGTCTATCTTTGACACCTCTATTTTTGCTGCCTGATCTACCTGCTCGTTGTTTCGGTGCTCCTCATTAGCCCGACTTTTGGGGACATGGGCATCTACATGACGGACTTTCACCGTTAGCTTTTCCACCCGAGAGGCAATGTCTTTCCATATATCAGCAGCCCAGATTGGCTTTCCTCTATGTTGCCAGTTGGCCTTCTTCCACCTTCCCAGCCAGCCCCACAGAGCATTGGCTACCATCCATGAATCAGTATAAAGGTAGAGCTTTGGCCACTTCTCCCTTTCAGCAATGTCCAGAGCCAGCTGAACGGCCTTGAGCTCAGCGAGTTGGCTTGATCCACCTTCTCCTTCGGTAGCTTGTGCAACTTGGCGTGTGGGGCTCCATACGGCTGCTTTCCACTTCCGGTTCATCCCTACAATGCGACAGGAACCGTCAGTGAAAAGAGCGTAGCAGGTCTCCTCTGCTGGTAGTTGGTTGTATGGTGGAGCTTCTTCAGCCCTTGTCACTTGTACCTGCTCCTCATCATCAGTGAGACCAAAGTTTTCACCTTCTGGCCAGTTCGTAATTATCTCCAAAATCCCAGGGCGATTCAGGTTTCCAATACGGGCGCGTTGAGTGATGAGGGCAATCCATTTGCTCCATGTGGCGTCAGTGGCATGGTGGGTAGAGGGAACCTTTCCTTTAAACATCCACCCCAGCACCGGTAGTCGGGGTGCCAGGAGGAGTTGTGCTTCTGTGCCAATTACCTCCGAGGCGGCTTGAACTCCTTCAAAGGCAGCCAAGATTTCCTTCTCTGTGGGAGTGTAGTTGGCTTCAGACCCTCTGTAACTTCGGCTCCAGAATCCCAGTGGTCGGCCTCGAGTCTCCCCAGGCACCTTCTGCCAAAGGCTCCAGGACAACCCATGGTTCCCGGCTGCAGAGTAGAGCACATTCTTGACCTCTGGTCTCATCCTGACTGGGCCAAGGGCTACAGCATGAGCGATCTCCTGCTTGATCTGGGTGAAGGCTTGTTGCTGCTCAGGGCCCCAGTGGAAATCATTCTTCTTTCGGGTAACCAGATAAAGAGGGCTCACAATCTGCCTATACTCGGGAATGTGCATTCTCCAGAAACCTATGGCACCTAGGAAAGCTTGTGTTTCCTTTTTGCTGGTTGGTGGGGACATAGCTGTGATCTTGTTGATGACCTCAGTGGGAATCTGGCGCCGTCCATCTTGCCATTTCACTCCCAGGAACTGGATCTCTCGGGCAGGTCCCTTGACTTTGCTCTTCTTGATGGCAAAGCCAGCTTCTAGTAGTATCTGGATGATCCTCTCACCTTTCTCAAACACTTCTGCCGCTGTGCTCCCCCACACAATGATGTCATCAATGTATTGCAGGTGTTCTGGAGCCTCACCCTTTTCTAGTGCAGCCTGGATCAGTCCATGGCAGATGGTGGGGCTGTGTTTCCACCCCTGGGGCAGTCAGTTCCAGGTGTACTGCACGCTCCTCCAGGTGAAAGCAAACTGAGGCCTGCGTTCTGCTGCCAGAGGAATGGAGAAAAACGCATTAGCAATATCAATGGTGGCATACCACTTTGCTGCCTTGGACTCCAGCTCGTACTGGAGTTCCAGCATGTCCGGCACAGCCGCGCTCAGCGGTGGAGTCACTTCATTTAAGCCACAATAGTCCACAGTCAATCTCCATTCTTTGTCAGATTTGCGCACAGGCCAGATGGGGCTGTTGAAGGGTGAGTGGGTTTTGCTGACCACCCCTTGGCTCTCCAACTCCCGAATCATTTTGTGGATGGGGATCACGGCATCTCGATCCATCCGATACTGCCAGCCGTGCAGTGTCGAGGTCGCAATTGGCATGCGTTGCTCTTCCACCCTTAGGAGTCCTACTGCAGAGGGGTTTTCTGACAGTCCAGGCAAGGCGTTCAATTGCTTAATGTCTTCTGCCTCTACAGCGGCTATTCCAAAAGCCCACCTGAGTCCCTTTGGGTCTTTGTAATATCCGTTCCGGAGGAAGTCTATGCCTAGGATACACGGAGCATCTGGGCCAGTCACTATAGGATGTTTCTTCCACTCCTTCCCAGTCAGGCTCACCTCGGCTTCCACCAGAGTCAATTGTTGTGATCCCCCTGTCACACCAGCAATGGAAACAGGCTCTGCCCCCACATGTCCCGATGGTATCAGAGTACACTGTGCACCAGTATCAAATAAAGCATCATATTTTTGTGGCTCTGATGTGCCAGGCCATCGGATCCACACTGTCCAGAAGATCCGCTTTTCCCGTGCCTCTCCCTGGCTAGAGACAGGGCCCCTCTAACACTGGTTATTATTCCTTTCCTGGGCATACATACTAGAGGTCCCTTCAAGGGGGTCTGACAGATCGTACCCACAAGCTTGGTCACGGGAGGTTGAGGCTACCTTCACTTTGGTGGAACTCCCCCGGTTAGAGTTTCCCTCCTTGAGTTGACGGACCCGTGCTGCCAGGACAGAAGTGGGTTTCCCATCCCACCTCCCCATGTCTTCCCCATGGTCACGCAGAAAGAACCACAGATTAGCCCTTGGGGTGTACCCTCTCTCTCTAGCTGGGGATTGTTGGGTGCTGATTCTGGGGCCTGTGACTCTCACGGGTGCTGTATTAACCTTCCTTATCTCCTCCCTCATCTCCTCTTTAAACTCCTTAATCACAGCTGAGATATGAGCCTGCATTGGGCCATTAATCATACTCTCATAATTCCTAAGTTTGTTGGCAACAGAACCTATTGTCTCCCGGTGGGTGTCAGCATTGATTGTTGCAATGAAGGTGGTGTATTGAGATGGCCCAAGATTTGCCAGACTCCACAGCATTTGTCCCGTACACCTGACCTTGTCAGGGTCATCATTGTGTCGTCCATCCCTCCCAAAGAGTACCTCCAATACTGCCACTTCCCTCAGCTGTTGGATCCCTTCCTCGAGGGTCTTCCAGCGCATTCTATGATGGTGCTCTTGCATTCTCTCTCTGTGGACAAACCTCTCCCTGACACTCATTAAGAGCCGCTCCCAGAGAGAAAGGGACCCTGGTTCCCTTACAAAAACCTGATTTATACCCGAGTCCTGGGTCAAGGGTCCTAAGTTCCTTGCCTCACCACCGTCCAGCTGCACGCCTGTACCCATAAGATCCCAAACCCAGAGTAGCCAGGTAGCATAAGCCTCACGCCCTCGTCGCACAATGTCTTTATGCAGATTGCGAAGACTTTCGTACGTCAGGGACTCGGTGATGATAGCAATCTCTGGCTCCCCTGTGGGTTGTGAGGTTCCTCCATTCCTGTCCCTATCTGCAGGGTGCTCTGCTTTCACCTTAGACTTCCTTGTTTCTACCGGGGCCACTGCTGCTGACCGTGACTGCCCTTGTGGTTCAGCTGGAACCTGGACAGTTGTAACATTAGTGGGTTCCACAGCTGTACTATTAGACTGTCCCTCCTCAAGGCAAAGGGCCGGTTTCTCACCAGCTGGGGAAATGCACTCCTTCAGCATCTCTTGTATCTCCTTAACCAGAACCCTCACCCAATCTGGGCGGTTCATTTCTGAGGTGGGCTGTGGGGCAGGGTCAGGCTCTGGAGCAGCAGCATCTCGAGTCTGTGGTGTAGGTGTGAGGGTAGTTATCCAGGTTAATCTTCCCTTATCTCTGAATGCTAAATATAACAGGACTATCAGCAACACCACCCATTGTATGGTATCATTAGCACTTAGAAAGGATCTTAACCCTTTGAGAACTGGTGGAGCAGACCCAAAAAGATGGTTAAAAGGTTGGGAGAAAGTTTGCCCAGGTGCTATTTCCTCGCAGTAGGTACCGTTATTAAAGTAACCCCAAAAACATACACTTAACGTGTGGTAGCTATGAATCCATGTACCTGCCTTCCAGAGGAAATTAAAGATCCATGAATTCCTCACCCAATTAACCCAGAAGCCAAACTTGATAACAGACACCGTAGCCTTAGTTATAGGACCCATTTTTAGATAAGGGTCTGCAAATGGGAAAAGTATAGCTACGATCACATGCCACCCAAACCAAGGTAAACTAGACCACATGGTGATGCTGAAGATGTTTTTACACACAACAAAAAAACAAATTACTTAAGAACTGTTAATCCTTTTTCCCTCTCAATGCCCTCGGGCCTCACGTTGATGCGCCAAATTCTGTCTTGGTTCGACAAGACAGGAGTCTGTAAAAGAGGGCAAAGCCTCCTGTGCAATGGAGAACGGCAAACCCCCCTCCCTCTGAATTACCAGGATCTTTAAATTAAAAGGCTCTCAGGCAAAGATATGGGAGTGGGAGTAACAATTCTTTACTAGGAGAAAACTAGACAACAATTTAAAAAAAAAAAAAAGGCAAATGCAATCGGTACAAACAAAACCAGTGAAAGAAAAAAGTCCAGAACCTGGGGAATGCCAGTATCAGTTCTGCTGGGACAATTGCTTCCCTTGCAATAGTTGATGAGTTGCAGCTGCAGAGGTGATCTTTAGAAGGGTACAGTTTTCCTTTGGAGATCTGGTGGCAGTGGGGCCGGTCTTCCTCTGTGCCGGGGTTGCCTCTGAGCTCCGCCGCCGTCGGCTCAGCGCGCGCCGGCTGCTTCGCTGCGAGTGCCGCCGAAGAGAGAGCGAGCGAGAGCTGCTTCCCCCAGAAATCCCGCGAAGAGAGAGAGAGCTGCTTCTCTCGGAGTCCCGCCCAGAGAGCTGCCTCCTCTCCCCAAAAAGCTACCCCTTTAAACAACAATAGAGTGCTTGGCTTCCCCCCTCTGGGTGGGACCCCTCACGGTGTTACATTTACCAGCCCTTCATTGAATCAGTCAATGGTGTATAAACAAACTATTGCCTCTACAGGGCAAAACCATTGTCTCTGAGAGAGATAACAAAAACCTGTCCAACCGGTTTTTTCTTCAACAGATGGCAAATGGAATACAAGCTTATCTTACAACCCAGGACACACAGGAACCCTCAACTCCTTCAAACCCAGCATCCCCCTCATCCCCTGCAAGTTCCTCCCATGGCACCGGCCATGGCCATGTCCCCACTTGTCACTGGCCATGTCCCACCATGTCCTCACCCATGGCTGTCTCCCCACCATGTTTCCATCCCTGTCACTGTCCCCCATGTCTCCATCCATGCCTGTGTCTCCCCATGTCCCTAGGGATGGCCCTGTCCCCCTCCATGTCCATGCGTGCCCATGTCACTCTCCATGTCTAATGCTTTTTCTCTTTTTGAGCCTGGTCTTATAAGCTCCCAGAGATAAGCATTATACCCTTGATAGCTCAGCTACCTCATGTGGCATAAAACAAGCAGGATGGCTCATGTGACAGTGTTGGAAATAAAAAGTTTTAATAAAAGGCAAAAATAAAAAAGCTTTTTACAGAGAAAAGCCAAGTCAGGGCAAGGGTTCTTGCTCTTACTAAAACACTTCACAAAAGCAATTAACTTCTTTTGTTCTCTTCTTTTCTAGGGAATTGCTTAGGTGGGACTTTTTGGCTCCTGTCCAATTAGCTACCCTTAAGTTTGAGGTGAAGTCCCAGAGGTCCTATGAGGTGTCTTTAAACCAAATTGAGGAGAGAAACACCTGGCCTTTTGTCCTTTTTAAGGGAACAAAAGGTTAACTTGTTTACTCTGTCAACAGAGGGCACATTCTTACACGTGTCCCACCATGTCTGTGTCCTACCATGACCACATCCACTAACTTAGTTCAATGTCTATTTTTACTTCAATATTGGATATTTTAAAGGGATAAAGAGAAATGAAAACAAAATCAAAGCCAAAAGAAAGACTTCCATGTCCATGCTGGCTGAGGATCCACGTGCTTGGGTGGAGGGAAGAACCTTTTTGGTGGAGTTTCTACCCCACTGTCTCCAAAATCTTGGTCTTTTCCCCAGTTTTTCCACCATCTGGCTGCAGAAGACACCCTTGGGCAATAGGAAATCAAAATCGTGGAATCCCTGAAGTTGGAAAAGACCTTGTCCTGGTTCAGAGCAAATTTGGGAGAGAACCTCCAAAGGGATTCCTCTGGAAAGCAGATTCAATTGGCTCCTCCCCCAGCCAGTTTGGGAAAAATATCTCCTTGGAGAACAGTGGAAAAAACTGTTTTTTAAAGAATAAAACCTAAACAATATTAAACAATAAAACCTCTTGCTGCTCTAAAAGAGAGACAAACTCAGGAAGTCCCTCCGTGGGTTGTAGCTCAGCTCACTCAGTCTCTTATCAGTCCCTCCGGTGCTGGAAATGCCACAGTCCAGGCCTGGCCCGCTGGGCCACAGGTGTGAGCTGCCGGTGCTCTTCTGGGTGTTCAGGCCAGAGCAGGTTTAAACAGGTCCAAAGAAAAGGGAAAAACAGCCACAGTCCAGGGAACTTCTCTGCCACAGCTAGCTAAAACTAATTAACAGCAAAGGAGAGCTCTGTACCTCTGTCTGTCCATCTGCAACAACCTGGCCCAGGAGCAGGAATGTGGAGGAGTGAGTGCAGTTTCTGAAAACAAACTCTGCCCTTCTCTCCCTCCTTTGCTCTCGGAACAAGTCTTAAAGGTGCAAAAATTATAATTCACCATAAACACAACAAACAACTGGAGATACAAGCATCAAATAGTCAACCTAGGACATACCTCCAAGACCATTCAGTATTCCTTGATGCCACCAGAAGATAGGATTGAATGCAAAAGATTTTATGGAGTTGGAAGTCATTAAATCTGCTCTCCCCAAGGAATTCCCATTGTTGGTCTGTGCCCCAATGGATGTTCCTGCCACTGGGTTTATCTAGGTGCCCACAGGGAATGAGGAAGATGTGGAGCCTCCCAGCCAAGTGTCTTCCCAACACAGATAACCAGGCCCATAGATCACCAAGACTGCCTAATGAAGGTCACTGAGGATCATCCAACGTGGATCCTCCCATAGGGAATGGAGCTGGGAGGAGCATAAGAAGCTCTTCCCACCCTTGGGGAACTCACAGGGCTTCCCCCCTTAGTGGCGCCTCCGTTGGTGTTTGATCAAAACTGATCTCTGTGAGAAGCTCTTCCCACACTTCCCACACTCGTAGAGCCTCTCCCCGGTGTGGATGTGCCGGTGCTCGGTGAGGTCGGAGTTGTGCTTGAAGCCCTTCCCGCAGTCGGGGCAGCGGTAGGGCCTCTCCTCGGTGTGACTCCGCTGATGTACGAGGAGACTGGAGCTGATCCGAAACCTCTTCCCACACTGGGGACACTCGTAGGGCTTCTCCCCGCTGTGGATGCGCTGGTGCTTTCTCAGGTCTGAGTGCCACCCATAGCTCTTCCCACATTCCAAGCACTCATAGGGCCGTTCCCCAGTGTGGATCACCTGGTGCCGAATCAGGGCTGAGCTTTCTCTGAAACTCTTCCCACATTCCCCACACTTGTAGGGCTTTTCCCCAGTATGGATCTTTTTGTGTTCCGTAAGCTGGGAGTTGAGGCTGAAGCTCATCCCACACACCCCACACTCGTAGGGCTTTTCTCCAGTGTGGATCCTCTCGTGTCTCCTCAGGCCAGAGCTGTGCCTGAAGCTCTTCCCACATTCCCCACACTCATAGGGTTTTTCCCCAGTGTGGATCCTCTGGTGTTGCATCAGGTAGCCCTTCTGGCTGAAGCTCATCCCACATTTACCACACTCAAAGGGCTTTTCCCCAGTGTGGATTACCGAGTGCTGTATCAGGCTGCTCCTCTGGCTGAAGCTCTTCCCACATTCCCCACACTCAAAGGGCTTTTCCCCAGTGTGGATCCTCTGATGTTGGATCAGAATGGAGTTCTGGCTGAAGCTCCTCCCACACTCCCCACACTCAAAGGGCCTCTCCCCGGTGTGGAATCTCTGGTGAAGTCTCAAACTGGAGCTCCACCTGAAACACTTTCCACATTCCTCACACTCGTAGGGCCGTTCCCCAGTGTGGATCACCTGGTGCTCGATCAGGTGGGAGCTCCGGCTGAAACCCTTCCCACATTCCAAGCACTTGTGCGGCTTCTCCCTGCCACGAGGCTTCTCCACCAGCTCTGAGCTCTGGCTGGATCTCTGCCCACCTTCCTGGCTCAGGAGGGCTCTTTCCTCCCTGCAGCTCCCTGGGCTGGGTTTGCTGCCACTCCTTGTGCGGGATCTCCAGGGCTTTTCCTCCTCCTCCATTTCCTCCATTTTCATTCCTCCCCGGGAATGAAAAATCCTGGTCTGGGGGAAAAAAAAAAGAACAGAGCATCTTGGACTGGGAGTTTCTCCTGTCCCCACTTCATCTCACCAAGTCATTGGGCATTGTGTGTCTATAAGAACCTCCAAAACACCAAGGTTCAGCATAAAAATCCTCCAAACTTTAAGACACAGATCAAAACCTCCCCAAACATCAAGATTCAGTAAAAAATTCCTCCAAAACATAAAGATTCAGCCCCTAAAAAAAATAAAGCACCAACATTTAACCCAATAAAGCTGAGAAATGCCGTGATTCACCCCTGTGAAAATCGTGGAACCCCTCAACAGTCACGTGCTGCATGTGGGGTGACAATGCTCCTGGGGCTGAGGGGAGGCTATAGATACAAGGAGGTATGGAACCTTGTGGTGATCCTTGTTTCTGCTCCTCCTCCTCCGGTGTCCCTATTCTTCCTCACACTCCTCTTCCTCCTCCTATTCCTCCTTCTCCTGCACAATCCCACCCTCTCCTGCCACCTGCATCCTTTGACCATTCTGTTCCTCAAGCCTGCTTCTCCTTCCCTTCTCCTCCTGCCCCCAGGCCCAGCACCCACTGCCGGCTGCCTCTTCCCCCCACACCCACAGCATCCCAGCGCAGGGGCAGGGATGGAGCTGGGGCAGGTCGGGCTGGGGCAGCGCTGGGCTCTCGGCCGCTCCCGCCCGCACTCGGTCCCCACTGCAGCCGCTCCCGCCAGGACAGCGCGGGGGGGCCCGGCCTTGGCGCTGCCCCACTCCCACCTCCCCAAATTCCCCTCGCGGGGCCATGGGGCCGAGGGGGGGCGCAGGTGGGTCCAGGTGGGGAACGCGGGGAGCTGCGAGTCTGCCTGGCAACTGGTGAGTCATCAGCGCCGCGGGCTCTGATTGGCTGAGCTCGGCCCGAGCCCTGGGGCTGCAGCACAGAGGGGACACCCTGCTCCAGGGGGGATGTCCCACAAACGGGGGACCCCATGGAAGGAACCACAGGAAAGTGTCTTTACAAACAGATGCTCTAAAGCTGCTCAGAGATAGGGCCAGTGATCTGTACATAAGGAAGTAACAGGAGAAGCCATCGGTTTCAGGAAATCTTGTAAGTGATGACACAGACTTCTGCTCAGACAAGGTCCTACTCTATCCATGAACTTCCAGAAACATAAAAAAGCCTTAAAAGAGCCATGAATATCGTTTGCCATACAGAAGTGGGGCGCATATGAAGGAGGTATATAGAAGGTGGATTGGGAAGTCTGTACCTCTCAAGTGCTTCAGCCAATGAGGAAAGCAGAGGGAGATGTGGCCAGGAGAATTAGGATGAAAAGGAGGCTGTGTCCTCCAATTGGAGAGATCCCATCGGGAATGTCCAATGGCCTTTCCCATTTTTTGGAATGAAATTACTTCTACAGGACACCTCTGTCTGGTCTGTGGACAGAATTCTCTGGTGATGTCAGTTTACCTGCACACCCTGGGGCTCATCCCAAATTCCTTCCACCCTCCGGGGCGGGCAGGGAGTGCAGCTGAAGGTGCCTCACCCACTTTGGGTGATCAGCTCCCTTGGCTGGCGGCGGCACCAGAGATTGATTTGGGACCCGGGAGTGACCAGGAGACAGACGAGTGACACATCAGGGGGTCTGTGAAGGGTCAGCAGGGAGAGAGCACTGAAAATCTCATCAGTGAGTGCCCTGGGATCCTCGGGGAGTGAACATGGCAGGGCACCCATGGAGGGGAGAAAAGGGAAAGCCAGGGAGGGGTCCTGGCCAAAGGGGTGATGATCCCAAAATGTCTCTGAAGGGTCCCCTGGGAGAATGTTGAGGTAGTTTGCACATTTCCCCAGAGTTAATTAAGGACATGGAAACCCAGGGGGGCAATAAGGGAAGTGGAGAAGGGATTTGGACAACAGGGGATGGATGGGGTTGGTGTGCTGGAAAGGGATCAGGTGAAGGGGAGTGTGCAGCAATATGGTTCAGGCAAGAAGCAGCAGGAGGAATCTATGTGGTAAGAAAAAGTATGATGGAAAAGAGGAGAAAGAGAAAATTAGTCACGATTGGGATGATTTTCAGCAGGGTCTTATCCTCAGAATTTGCCAGCTGATCCAGATCCTTTCCATCCCCGGTTTCCAGGAGAGGAAAAGCAGGAGGTCAGGATGCCAGGGGTTTCTCTGCGGTGGCAGCGGCAGCACCGGGCGCAGAGGTGCGGCACCGGGAGCACGGGCTGGGGCCTGTGGGGAGCTGCGGGGCCGGGCCGGGGCTGTGGGGCAGCCGGGGCTCAGCGCCGGGCGCTGCCTGACCCCACCAGCCCCGGGCAGGGCCGGCAGTGGCCCCCGGCCCCCAGGAGGCTGCGGGACGCCCCGGCCGCTGCCCGGCCCCGGGGAGCTGCCGGCCCTGCCCGCCGGGGGGGCCGCCTTTGGACACTGCGGCAGGACAGGCACCGGCTCTGCCACACGGGCTGGGCAGGGACCCTGAGCACAAGGGGGAACACAAAGGAACAGCTGGGAAATGCAGAGTGCACATGAAGGATCAGGATTTGCTGTTCAGGATTTGCTTTGGGTCCCTGCAGAAAGGAAAGGTTTTGCAGAAAGCTCAGCAGCTCTCACAGGATGAGCACCCACAGGCAGTGACCGGGGCTGCAGGAGTGGCACAAGAAGCCCTGCAGCACTTGGGCACAAAGGCACAGCAGCTGAAGGCAAGAAGGGATGAGCAAAAGGCCAAGCTGAAGGCAAAGGCCACGGCAGAGTTCCCACAGCCCTGAGGGATCAACCCCAGGGCCCAAGGGGGCCGCAGCACCCAGGGCATGACGGGGTCGGCCACAAGCACCTGGCAGAGGCATTGCCCTCCTGGCCAGGGCACAGCCCACCCAAACAGCCCCTGGGAAGGAGTCAGGGCTCCAGCTGCAGCCCACAAGGACACTGCAAGCACAGACAGCAGCACCCTCAGCAGGAGCAAGTCCACCCCTGCATGGACATGGATTGGCAGGGCTCTCTGAGCTCCCATCCCACCGGGGTCCCACCACACTGGAGCCCTGGAGAACATTCAGGCTGGGTCTGCATCCAGAGGAGGCCTCTCCTGATGGACACAGGGGCCTCTCCATCCACTCTGAATCTTACACCTAAGCGGGACAACTGCTAAAAATGTCTTTGAGTATTCAGGGGAGAAGTAGGAAAGAGGAGTGGCTTTATTCAACCACTTATAGCATATGTGGGAAAGGGTTTGAAATGCAAGAATTTTTACTTGCTCCTAATTGTGACTATAGTTTACAGGGAAGGGATTTGATCACTAAACTGGGAATGAAAATTAACATTATAAAAGCTGACACAGAGGCTAGTTCTGTTGTACCTTTGTGTCATATGTCTGGCAAGGCCTATGCTGAAGTGAACCCAGAAGTGTGCGCAGCCTCAGGGAAATGGGGAAAATTAGATATGGAGCCTCTTCAAAGTACTTTGAAGCAACCAGCACAAGTGTTGTCTAGAAGCAACACCCTATTCCAAGGGAGGGAAGAATGAAAAATGCATATTATATGATTGGCTCATTGCAAATATTAAAATGAATCCTATATGTGGTATGTTGGAAAGTTATGCTCTAGTAATCTCTTTTAAGTAGTGCTGTATTAATCTCTTTTAAGTAGTGTGCTACATACAGTTTTTAGCCTATAGCATGAGATTAAAATAGAAACTATGTGACATAAGATACTTTTTGTAACTAGCTCAAGGAATGGAAAAGATAATAAAGAAATTCTTTGCATTATTGATGCTGGATAGAGATCACAGCAACAGACAATTGGAACCCCAGAAAAGAATCATTGCCTCCTTTCCAGAAAAGCTCAGACTTCCAGGAACCAAGAAGGCTGATTTACAACATGGGGGGGAATCTAAAATTAAGCAGAAACACCCTGGTTTGAAAGGAATGTTTGAATCATGTATGAGATATATGAATATGCAATAGGCTATTGCTTTTAAGGGGTAGTCCTTTATAAGCAAGGTGTGCTATTTGGTGGAGTGCCAGGCAACCAGACTCCATAATTGTTTACATTTATTGTCTCTTATTGTCCTAATTTTTATGACTATTTTCTTACTAATAAAGTTCTAAAATTTTAACAAAAGTGAATGGTGTTTTTCACAGGAAGGAAGGGGAATTAGACAAAGCGCAGGACAAACCCACAGAGCTGTGTGTGCTTGTAAGAGCCTGGCACTGAAATGCCCTGAGCACGAAGGCTTCAATAGCTTCTGGTAAGACCATGTCAGCTAAAAGGGGGCAAAATCAATTCTGACTTCTTCAGCAACCACTGGATCACTTATTAAGGTATTTCTAAAAGAAATAATTCCAATAAAAGGGATTGTGGAAGAAATAGAATCAGACAGTAGAACTCATTTTACAGGAAAAATCCTTCAGGGGGTTATTTCAGCTTTAGGAATACAATGGGACCTCCATAACCCCTGGCACCCCCACAGCTCAGGTTGGGTAGAAAGAATGAATAGGGAACTAAGGAAACACCTTTGGAAGCTGGGGATACAAACCAGGATGCCATGGGTACGGCTTTTGCCATTGGCTTGGGCAAGAAGAAGAGCCAGACCCAGGGCAGATATTCAATTCAATCTCCCATGGAACTGATCTTGGGAATTCCTTACCCTGGGAATTCTCCACCTAGTGCAGGGTGGAGATAAGGGATGCACATTTAAAGCAGTCTGTGGCCAGAATCCTGTCTCTGGTGCAATCTCTTCCCCAGCAAGCTGGGCTGGCACAGAGCCTGACTTGGCACTTTGCTGCTCCCAATGATATGTATGTTTGTTATAATTTGCACCAATGTAATATTGTTGTATTTGGTTAAGGGAAATATGATTTGACACGTATAATATTTTGTTATTGCAAAGCACACACGCCAGCACTGA
The DNA here is from genome assembly GCF_050655825.1 of Lonchura striata. Taxonomy (NCBI): domain Eukaryota; kingdom Metazoa; phylum Chordata; class Aves; order Passeriformes; family Estrildidae; genus Lonchura; species Lonchura striata. The sequence continues at coordinate 1,800,102 of NC_140738.1, forward strand.
GAACTGCCCCCCCCCACATATTGGTTACACCAATACCGGCTTTCTTGGACAAAGCCTCATTTACAATTTAACACATGTGGCTCGCCTGAAGATGGGGAGATGGGCTGCTCAGAAGGGCGATACTGGAATGCCTGGGCACTGATCATCCTGGTAACAACCCTAGATTGGGATTGCTGAACTCCTCCGGGCTGATACATCTGAAAGCCACGGCTCCATAACTCCATCAGAGGATCGAGGATCATCCACACCTGGACTTGGATTGTTCAACCTTGACTCAGAGAAAAGAACTTTATGAATATGTGGGACTTTGAATAGAAAGAAAAGGCAGACGGCTGAAATCCCAGCCTTGGGCAGAAAATTTCCTGTAAGAACTGCAGGGTCCAGGAGGGTGTGTGTGTGCCTAGGGTAGGGGAACCTCTGCCAAATGGCGTCCTTCCTGTCACACACCCAGTGCCGACCCCAGGCTCAGCACTGTCCTTCTCCTTGTGGCTGGCTCAGAGAGAATTTGACTCTAAATAAAATTTTCATTTTTCATTTTTATTTGGATGGACAAATTTTCATTTATAACACCAACATCCAAGCAGGACATGGGCTCTGCCTAAGGAGTGCAAAGCAGCACCACTGGTGGCCAAGTGGCGTGGCCCATGCCAAGGGGCCCCGAGGCCAGAAACAGCCGCCAGCACAGCTGAACACGGGGGGACCCCTCAGCCTGGGCTCCAGGTCTCTGCAGCCCCGGAGATTTGCACTTCCCGCCTGCAGCAGGAGGATGGGAGGCCCCCCTGAGCCTGCACTGAAGGCAGCGCAGCAGCAGCCAGGGCTCCACAGCGGGGCAAGGCCCTGGGCCTGCCCACACCTCCTCTGCTGAAATCCTCGGCCTGGCCACCCTCCTTGGGCAGCTCCAGCCACCGGGGCCAGCCCTTGCTGCCACTGCTGCAGCTTCAGTGCTCGCTGGGCCTGCACTGCCACAGCTGCTGGGGAGACACCGGGACAATTCCACTCACTTACACTCACACTGCATTAGCTGGGTTGGTGGAAAATGTAGCAAGTTTCATTAAAAAAAAAAATTATTTCTCTACTCAGGCTTGGTTTGCCTTTGCCTTGGGGAAAGAAATTTTAAAGGTTTTGTTAAGGGCTGTTACACCACTCAGTGGAGATGAGTTTAACATCTCAACCCACTGGGAATACCCCAAAAGATACCACAAAACATCAACCCCAGCAGCAAACAGCAACCAACACCTACCCCAGACACTGCCCCCAGCAGAGTTAGAGGCACCTGGTCTGCAAAAGGCTGAGAAGGAAATCCAGGAGTTCGAACCTAATTAACATCAGAGGCAAAGAAATCTGGGTCCAGTAGGAAACCAAATACTAAAAACTACACAACTTGGAAGCAATGAACATGAAACCAATGGATTTAGATTGGTTCAGACTGTATAAATTTAGGAAAATCTAGTAAAACTCACATGTCATGGGATAATTTTCTCTGCACAGCCAGCCTATGTGTGAATGAAATGATTTCTGTTGCACATCTTTGCCAGAACCAAGGAATGCCTTGACTCTCTAGCACTAAAGATATTGTTGGAAATTTTTTTTCCCTGCAGTTTCAGAGACAAGATTACACTATGAGAATAACTTTCCGAAATAATTGTCCTGGCTTGTAAGATAAGCAGGTATTCTATCTGCCGTCTGTTGGAGGTTGGGCAGTTTTCTTATCTCTTCCAAGAACAAAGTCTCCCTCTGGGGAGATATCTTCTGTTCATGGACCATTGAATGACTCACTGCATGACCAGTAAAGTTACATCATCCCATTGTGAGATGCTCCACCCAGAGGGAGGAGCCAACCACCCCTACCTGCATAAAATCTGCACTTTTTGGGACACTGAGCAGCTATTAGCTGGATTTCCAGAAAAGCAGCTCATTTCTCTGCTGGATTCCCAGAGGAAGACCAAGCCCAACTACTACCAGACCTCCAAAGAAAACTCCACCCTTCTAGAGATCGCCAATCCAGCAGCATTTCATCTGCCACTCCAGGAAAAACAGCCACCATTTATCTAGACTACTGCCAACACCCTAACTCCTCAGGGTGTTAGGTTTCCTACTCTATCACTAGTTTTGTTTGTACTAATTACATTTTTATTGTTATTATTTTTATTTAGTTTTTCTCCTAATAAGGAACTGTTATTCCCATTCCCATATCTTTACCTAAGAGCTTTTTTTGAAATTGTGGTAATTCGGAGAGAGGGAGTTTACCTTTTCCATTTCACAGGAGGCTCTTGCCTTCCTTCACAGACTCCTGCCTTTTCAAACCAAGACAGAGCCCTTGGACAATCTTCCACCCCTGTACCTGAATTCTCCTCCCCAGGCTCAGGCCCCTGTGCCTGCACCAGCGGGGCACCCGCCTCAGCCTGCACAGGCACAGGCACCGCCGTGTAACACACAGCCCTCGGCTCCGGTGCTGCCGGACCCATCAGGTCCCTCCCAGCCCCACCTGCACCACAACAGGCAGACGATCCCGGGCACACACCTCCCCCTGGGAAAACTGCTTATCCTCCAGCTAGCAGAACATGGTGCAAGACACGGAGAGAAAACCATGACGATAGTGAGGAGGAAGGGGACAGACCCAGTCTTTACCCTCTAAGAAAAGTACCAACCGCTCCCGGAGTCATTGGGTACGTAAATGTGCCGATCAATATGGGAGATGTAAGAGCTTTCAGCAAGGAAATGCAGAAATTAATGGATAATCCTCTAGGGGTGGCAGAGAGGCTGGATGAATTTTTGGGGAACATCATCTATTCATATGATGACATCTGCACCATTCTAAGGTCGTTATTCAACGCCAAAGAACGGGACATGATACGGCAGGCTGCAATAAATGATTGAGAGCACAGGAATCCCCAGGGAGGGAGTGGCACGAGAGAAAGCCTGAACAGAGGCCATCATAGAACACCCAGGCAGAGAAGGATCAGTCTAAAATGATAGGGCTAAGGAACATGGTAATACAGGGAATTTGGGGGACGGTACCAAAGGGACAGAACATTAGTAAAGCATTGGGGGAATGCCAGGGGAGGGATGAAATACCCACCAAATGGCTGGAGAGGCTGAGAAAGAGCCTCCAAATGTATTCGGATACCGACCCTAATTCACCTGTCAGGGGCTATTCTGTTTAAAACACAATTTGTTGCTAAATCATGGGAGGACATATGGAAAAAGCTAGAAAAAATAGAAACTTGTCAAGAGAAAAGCCTCCAAGAATTGTTAAGGGAGACACAGAAGGTTTACATGAGAAGGAATGATGAAAAATAAAAAGCACAGGCAAGGATACTGGTGGCGCAATAAGGGAAGTGCAAAAACAGGAGCAGATACAAAATCCCGGAAAGCTGGCACAAACACAACAGCCCCAGGGAAAACCTAACCCCTCTCAGAAGAAAGGCATAAACAAACAGGTAAGCAGCCCTGAGTGCTTTTACTGTAAACAGAAAGGGCACTTTAAAAGAGACTGTAAGAAGAGAATGAAGGATGAACACATCTTCCAGGAGGATTAGAGGTGTCAGGGGCTTTATAATTTGGGGTCCAGAACACCTGGAGAGCCCTTGATAAAATTAAAAATTAGACCCCAAAAACAAGAATTGGTGGTTTTGGTCAATTCAGGCGCAGAAAGAACTACAGTTCAGCGACTGCCACCTGGATGTACTAAAAGCAAGGATTCAATGGTGGTCATTGGGGCTAAAGGGGAACCCTTTAAGGTTCCGGTTTTAACAAATGTGGAAATAGAAAATAAGTTTTGTCTGGGGAACATAGTACTGGTAGAAGAAGCAGATTATAATTTGCTGGGGGGGGATCTAATGGTAGCTCTGGGATAAGCCTGATAGCACAGGACTCCCAGCTCACAGTAAGTTTATACAAAATAACCGCTGAGGACAAAAATGAGATAAATCCCAAAGTGTGATTTGGGAAGAGGCGGGGAGGTTAAACATGGAGCCAATTCACACTGAGATCCAGAGACTGGAGGATCCAATCAGGATTAAACAGTACTGCATTCCCATGAAAGGCAGGAATGGGCTGAAGGCTGTAATAGAACATCTAATAAAGAAAGGCACATTGGAACTGTGCATGTCAAGACATTACACTCCTACCTTGGCAGTACAGAAGGCGGATGGTAATTACAGGCTGGTGCAAGATTTGAGGGTGGTAAATCTATTCTCTGTACTCACCAAACCTATTTGGACAAGCCCTTGAAAAACTCTTAAGTGAGTTTGTGCCCGTTAAAGGGACCAAATTAGTACAATACGTAGATGACCTACTGGCAGCCGGACTCAGGGAGGAGGACGTGCGGGACAATAGCACTATTAAACTTCTTTGGGGAAAAAGGGTTGAAGGTCTCAAATTGAAATTACAGTTCACAGAGCCTGAGGTCAAGTACCTAGGGCATTGGTTAACAAAAGGTAAGAAGCTGGATCTGGACAGGATAACAGGTATCATTACTTTACCCCCTCCATGAACAAAAAAGGAGGTCAGGCAGCTGCTGGGGCTTCCAGGATACTGCAGGCAATGGATCGAGGGATATAGTGAGAAGGAAAAGTTTCTCCATGAAAAGCTTATCACGGACAAGCTAAAGTAGACAGAGCAGGATGAGGAGGGTTTCAAGAAATTAAAAGAAACCCTCGCAGCAGCTCCTGAGTTGAGCCTCCCTGATGTAAAGAAACCTTTTCAGCTGTTCCTGGACATCAGTAATCACACTGCCCATGGGGTTTTAATGCAGGATTGGGCCGGGGCCAAGAAGCTGGTGGGGTATGTATCAAAGCTTTTAGATCCTGTAAGCAGGGATCTTACAAGCAATTGCAGCAGTGACAGTGTTGGTGGAGGAGGCTAAGAAGGTGACTGTTACAGAATTTCTGAGAGAGAGGGCATGATTTATGTCTGGAGTGAGAACTGAGCTTCCCCTCAGTCTAGGCCACAGATTTGGGGCTTGTGAGGCCTTCCAGCCTCTGACGCAGTTAGAAATTAAGAGCTTGTGGCGCAGATAGAAATTGTATTAAGGTGTGATGCAAAGCACTGGGCTGTCTGGGTGTAAAGTAGTATAGGTTTATAGTGTAAGGTTTAGGCCACTTTAAGACAAAGGTAAACAATGTTAGCTTGCCAATGAGAGTGCTTTGTAAACTATAAACTATATAGAAGTGTATAAAAACTGCCATCTTCTCTCGAATAAATGGAGAACGTTGCATTAATCATATTGGTTGGATGTGTGTTCTGTCCTGTCCAGCTTCCCGTTATCTCAGGTCCCTGGTCGCAGGTGACCGTCGGGGCATTCTGCAGCAAAAGGCTGACAAGTGGCCAACTGACGCCAGGCTCCTACAGTATGAGGCTGTATTAATCCACTCCCAGGATTTGGAATTGTGAACTACCTCGGTGCAAAATCACGCGTGATTCCTGGCTGGGGAAGCCGCAGGAGTGCCTTCCCATGACTGCGCAGAAGTGGTGGAGCTGCAGATCAAAATAAGGCCAGATGTAGAAGAAGGTGAAAAATGGTTTGTGGGTGGTTCTGCAAGGGTCATAGATGGGAAAAGGAAATCAGGATATTTTCTGATGGCAAAACCAGGGAGGTAGTGGAATCAGGACCCCTGAATCCTGGATGGTCAGCACAAGCTTGTGAGTTGTACGCAGTATTGAGGGTCCTGTGGCAATTAGAAGGGAAAAAAGGAACAATTTTTACAGATTCAAATTATGCATTTGGGGTGGTACACATATTTGGAAAGATTTGGGAAGAACAAGGGTTACTCAATACTCAGGGAAAGAGGCTAGGGCATTAAGAAATAATCAGGCAAATCTTAAAGGTTATAAGGGGGCCAGAGGCAATTGCCATAGTCCACGTGAAAGGGCACCAGACAGGAATGCAGTTCAGGACCCAAGGGAACAATTTAGCAGAGAAAGAGGACAAAAGCATGCCTCTAATGAAGGTAAGTACCCCAGGAATCGAAGAAGGGGAGGTACAGGAATATCCTCCCCACCCCTTCCTGAAGGAAATCGAGGGGTACAAGAAGATAGGAGGCCAGCTAGAAGGAGGTAAGTGGAAATTGCCAGATGGGAGGGAGCTGTTGTCTAAAGACTACAGCAGAAACATCCTGAGGAGATTACATCAACAAACACACAGGGGAGTCCAGGCCCTGGCAGAGCAATTCCCTGGATTCTTCGGGTGCAAGGGGATTTATGAACTGGTGAAACAAGAGGTGCAGGGGTGTATGATTTGTCAAAAGATTAATCAGGCAAAAACACGGCAGGTGGCACTGGGAAGTCACCCAGTGGCATACAGACCTTTCAAAAGGATTCAGGTAGATTTTACTGATCTGCCTAAGGTGGGGAGATATAAATTTTTATTGGTAATAGTGGACAAACTAACCCACAGGGTAGAAGCCCTCCTGAGCTCTCAGGTGATGGCTCAGACAGTATCAAAATTTCTACTAGAAGAAATCATACCCTGATATAGGTTAGTAAAATACATAGATGCGGACCAGGAGACACACTTCCCCTCAAAAATTATTAGACAACAAGCCAATGCTGTTGGGATCCAGTGGGAATACCACACCCCATGGCAGCCTCAGAGCTCTGACAAGTTGAAAGGATAAATCAAACATTAAAGGTTCAATTAGCAAAATTGATTTTGGAAACAAAAATGTCCTGGTTAAAGTGCCTCCCCTTAGCCTTGCTAAATATCCAGACCATGCCTCACTCTGAGACTGGAGTGTCACCTTTCAAAATGCTGTATGGGATGCCATATGAACATGGCATGCCAGTGGGGCATCCGAGGATAGAAGATGCACAGACACAGCCGTATCTCATAGCCATAAGTAAGAATCTGCAGGAATTGCAGAAGCAGGGAATAATAACACAAGGTGCCCCTTTAGGTTTTTCCACACATAAAGTACATCCTGGGGACAAAGTGCTCATAAAAACGTGGAGAGAAGCCCCACTGACACCTCACTGGGAAAGCCCTTTTCTCGTCCTCTTAACCACAGATACAGCAATACAAACAGCAGAAAAGGGGTGGACACACGCATCCCGAGTGAAGAAGGTCGAGCACCAGGAAGAGATGCCAGAGTGAAAAGTCACCTCTCCTCCTGGGGATTTGAAGATAACCTTGTGGTGGCCAAGTAAATGACTGACAGGGATCTGATAAGATGCACTGAACCTCATTGTGAATGTTATCCATTTGTATATTTCAAATGTGAGTATTGTAACAAGGTTTGGGTCACACACTGTAGAAGGGAATATTGGCCAAAGGGTTTATGTGATAAGTGCCTAGAAGGGGAACTAGCCATATCTTAGAGCTGTGGGTCTCAGATTCAGTCAAAGAAAGAAACTGAGAGTTTCTAGCCAGGCAAAAAGCTGGGAAAGAGCTGGGAAAGAATGTAAATAATGCTTTATTTCTCTTGTTTTTCACATTGTTTATAGTTAAGTTCTATCACTGTGCGTCAAGCACTTTGCACCAATGCTCTGGGTTGTTTTCACTTCAGAACAAATAGATTTGATCCTTGCTAAGCTCTGTATAAAAGAGCTGTGTATTTTGAATAAATGGGAGTTTTACTCTCAGCAGCCTTCTGAGTCAAGTCTATTCATTCCCATCCTGCCTCAACATCAACAAGAGCTTGCCACAAGCCTAGGAATAATCGAAGCGGACTCTGAGATCTGCTTTCATTTGTTTCAAAACAGGCTAAGGGGAAAATTGAGATCAAAAGCTCAAATCATTACTGTTGAGTGCCGGAGGTTAAATAAAGTACCCTGCAGAGCAGATACAGTTAAACTACCAAGGTGGAGCATCTTTAAACGGAGGTATGCAGCTCAGTCCAGGTATGACACCACAGAAGACTATTCTTGCTGCCGAGAAAATGGTTTACTCACCACTGGTGGCAACCCAGTGGGCACAGGCAAAGGCAGAGGAATAATAATCGTGGGGATCCTGATCAATCTGAGTCCAGCAATGTGCCTCAGGACCAGCACGCGTTGCACTAACTGGCCCAGCACAGAGGTGTGAGGCCCCGGTGAAGGTGCGGGCTCTGCATACAGACTGTCCGGAGAGCACACGGGGAATCGGAGGCTCCGACAGCCCCAGCCCCAAGGAACTGCGGCAAGGGTAAGATAAGCGGGCACTGTCCCATAAACGGCACCCAGCAGGGGATACGCAAGCTAAAAGAAAGAATAAGGTGTTACTCACAAAGGGCGACCCCCAAGGACGGGCAGTCAGAGCACAAGGTACATAAAAGAAATGTTGAACAGATATCTGTCCCGATCTGTGATAAATGTAACTGCACAGTATGGACTGGGGGAAGGATGGAGTCAGTGTTTGTAGCATACTTTCAGGCTAACCCATTGTGTTATGACAATAACCACTTGGGAATGTGTGTTATGGGTGGACAGACATACTGGGTCAGGAAGAACTTAAAATATGAGACCAAGATGTCCCTCAAAAATGAGCCAGTTATCTTGGACCTTTTAGAGGATTAGGATGACCGTGTTTGTTTGCAATATGACAGGATGTTCTGCTTTTCAAGAACAAAGAGCGAGTGGACCTGGAGAGCAAAATTAAACAGGTATCACAGGAACTAAAAAGACAAGAGGCAGAGATGAGAAAAAGAAGGATGGAGCAAGAAAGGCTGAGAACCCTAAGTGAGCAATATGATCAGCTCAAAAAACAATATACCAGTTGGAGTTTCCCTGCCTCCGATCAAAACCTATTTGTGGATCTGATGCAAGAAACTGCAACAGAATTGGGGCTGTCCAATTGCTGGATCTGCAGAGGGCTCAAGTCTGCAGAGAAGTGGCCTTGAAAAGGTGAGAACTTAGCTCTAGATCAACTCCTGAAATGGGATAATGCTATAATTGGGACATTTTGCATTAGCAGGGAGGGAAAGGAGCACACTGAAATGGTGGGATACACTTCATGTCTGTCCACTCCAACAGTAAATTCCCTTAACAAAAGCAGAATCTGGCAGCCAGAAATCCCTACTGGAGTACTCCAGTACCTAGTAGGTACCTAGTAGGGTACTGGAGCTGGGAAAAAGGCACTAAATGTGAATGGAGAGAAAAAAATTGAACACTGCTGGAACAAAGGCTCTGGAGCTAACCTTTACCAATCCTTAGATGAATTGAGAGGATTCTGGAGTAAACCCAAAAACACAAAAGTCAGGTGGAAAGCCCTGAATGGTTTATATTGGATTTGTGGGAAGAAAGCATACAGCGAACTACCTCAGTGGTGGAGAGGATCATGCACTATTCAATTGATCAGACACGTTTTCTTTACCCTACCTCAATCAGAACACAGCTCACTAGTGGCCCCCTTATACGAAACTTTGAGCAGAAGAAGAAGGGATTTGAAAAAGAAATTCCCTATCTTTGGTGGGGGTCAGACCTGGGGCGAGAAGTGGCCAGCAGAAAGAATAATAGAGGATTATGGTCCTGCAACATGGGCCCAAGATGAAAGCTGGGGGTATAGGACCCCAATTTATCTGTTAAACCAACTAATAAGATTTTGGGCAGTGGTAGACATGGTCTCTAACCACACCTCAAATGCCCTTGAGCTGTTGTCTAAACAACACTCCCAAATGAGGGCCTTTGTGTATCAAAACAGAATAGCCCTGGACTATTTACTAGCAGAGGGAGTAGGGGTCTGTGGAAAGTTTAATGAATCATAATGCTCTATAGAGATTGATGACTATGGAGAAACCATCAGAGGCCTGTGACAGAAATTAAAAGGGTAGCACATGTCCCAGTACAAAAATGGAACTCCGTACTCCAAGCATCCTGGTGGGATCATCTGTTTGATGGAGCATGGTGGAAAAAGGTAATATTTTTTTATATTGTGTTCAATAGCTGGGATCATATTCCTACCCTGCCTGATACCATGCTTTATCAGGTCGATACACTCAGTAGTGCAGGGTATGCAGGTGGCTGCCATGCCCACAGACCCAGAATGTGCTATGGGAAAAACAAATCAGGTATCAAAAATAATGAAATTGGGGGAGGAAAATCTACATGGTAGGGCAGCAGATGCTTTGGCCAGATTCAAAGAGCAGATACAGGGAGAAGGGGATGTCTACAAATTGTACCAGGGAATTCCAAGACAAGAGTGGGATAATAAGCCTTGAGGGAACTAAGAGATTTCTCTCCTTCTTATAAAGAACTAGGAAATGGGATAGTAGTATAGGGTAGAAGTAAAGTCACACATAATTATGTAGAAAGTTTAGAAATCAGGAATTACTATGTTTATGTAGAAGGGGAGGGATTGTTTTGTGTATATGGGATAATTCATGCAGATAAAAATTGCCATATATATTTTATGTATGTATTGGTAAGAAATACCCTTATAAAAAGATTTTTAAGCACACAAGTCAGTGTCGGGGATTGCATCACAGTGTTGAAACCACCTGGACAAGAGGAAGGAGATCTTCATTTACAAATGAATGAATGTGGCCAGCCCAGAGATGGGTGTTCTGCAAGGTGATCCACCAGGATGATGAATACCTGATAAACATCTAAGACTGAGATAGCTGGAGCCATCTGTGAGATACATCTCAATACTGGATTACTGGATTCCTGGATTCTGGGAACACATCGTGGATGTTTATCACTCCCCGGACATGGTTTTGTTCCCTGGATGTTTATCACTCCCCGGCCATGGTTTTGTTCAGCTCCTTGCAGAGAAAGAACTCCACAGGAATATGTGCAGACCTGAAAGGAAGGAAAGGGACTCTGCCTCGGGCAGGACAGTCGGTGTGAAACAGAGGGGACCCTCTGCTGTAGCGATCAGACCTGTGTCTCGCCCAGCACCGGTACCCAGGCTCTGCACTGACCCTTTTTGACTGGATTGTGGCTCTTCTTTTTTTTTTCTCTAAATTTATACTTTGATCATTTAATAAATTTTCATTAATTAATAAATTGGAGCATTCATTTATCACAAACGTGATCCTTTAAGTCATTAACAGTTAATAGTGTGTTTAAAAATATGCTTTAAAAAGAAAAAATAAAAGCAGCATATTCTGGGGTGGCCACATATGACTCATCCAATGGCTGACCTGGAAGAGAATTTTCCTTCCAGCAGCCTGGAGAGGAGCTTAAGAAATGCAAATTAACAGTGCTGGGGTAAAGCATGGACAATGTATTTGGGTTTCTTGCCTGGGGCTGGAATTGGGCTGATTCCCTCTGCCCCCTCACCCCAAACTCTGCTATCTCCCACAGATGGAATTTGCACAGCTGAAGGCAGAGCCTGTGCTGAGGATCTCTGACTCTGCAACAGAAATGGCTGAAGCTGCAAAGGGAAGCAGCAAATGGAGAATGTTGGGAAAACTTCACTAAAATAAGGGGGGGATCATCCCTCTGCCCACTCCAACATATGCTGACACTGTCTATGTTTTATAGGGCGGATTAGAGCAATGGGGTTTTTGCTACCACAAGTTCAGAAAAATCAGTTAGAATACAAGTATTTGATGTTTACATTAGAGAAAATCAGTCAATTGATGCAGCCCTAGCTCCCGAGGGAGTGCCAAAAATGGAAAAAACACAAACGGCTACCAGAATAAATTCTACAACACCACAGACCAGCCCCGGGGAACCCTATGAAACTCATATCAGGAGCCAGAGAACCCATTTATCATTTCAATGGCATCATTAGATTACAAGCTGTCCTCCAAATAAGAACCAACCAGACAACTCCAACTCCTGACCTTCCTGCTGACCAAGCCACTGAAATGAGGAACACAACATTTCACCAGGGGATGGGATCAGATTATCTGTTAGCAGAAAAAGGAGGAGTTTATGAAAAACTAAGTGACTCAAACTGCTGTTGGCAAAGAGATAACCAAGGAAAACTGGTGAAAAAGATGAGAAAGGAAATAAGAAAGCAGCTCATGTTCTGGCCCAAATGTGGAAAAGATGGGAATGGGACACGGTTTCGTGGCTCCCTGGCACACCAGGGGTTAAAGGAATGCTGCTTCTCCTCTTCTGTGCTGCAGCAACTCTCATCTTTTTACCATGCTCCACACCTTGGCAGTGCAGCTCATCCAGCAGCTGAGCCAGGGCATGCAGGTGGCAGCCAGGCCTCCTGATCCACAAACGCTACAAAAGGACAGGGAATGAGGGCACCGAGAATAATCCCAAAACCAAAGAGGACCCGGGAAGGACAAAACAGAGTCAAGGAGTGAATCTGCCTGGAGATAGGGCCAGGCACTTGTAGATAAGGGGAGAAACCATCCGTTCCAATAAATGTTTCAAATTGACCCAGAGAGCTGCTCACAGTCCCGCTACATACCCGAACTTGGAGGAGAAGAACAAAGACTTATCAGAGCCATGAATATCGGCTGTTCTACAAAAGGAGGGTGCACATTAACGAGGACAGGCAGCAGGCGCATCGGGAAGTCGGAACCTTCCAAGGAACTCAGCCGGTGGGCAAAGGCAGAGGGAGATGCGGCCGGGAAAATGAGGATAAAAAGGAGGCTGCGGACTACAGCCACGGCAGAGAGCGCACGGCAAATGCCCCACGGCCTCTGCCCCTGCTCGGCAATAAAGTCACTTTGACAGGACTCCTCGCTCTCCGCCGGGCACACGAACCTCCGGCGACGGGAATTTCCCCGCCCGCTCCCGGCCGCGGGGCAGCCCCTCTGTCCTACCCACAGCAGCCGGGCCGAGCCAGCGCTGCTCCGGCAGCGGCTCCTGCCCGGCCCCGGCGGGAAGGAGACCGCGGGCAGCCGCTCCCGCAGCGCCCTCAGCCCGGGGCCGGCACGGGCCGGACACGGCACCGGCGAGCCGCCGGAGCCCCCTGCCGCCCCCTCCGCCCGCAGCCAGCCCCGAGCCCCCGCAGAGCCCAGCGCGGCTCCCACCTGCGCCGGGGCCGCCTCCGAGCTCCGCCGCCGCCGCCTCACCGCGCTCCGGCCGCTGCCGCCGCTGCCGGGCCCGCACAGCCGCTCGGCCAATGGCGGCGCTGCGCGGCCACGGCCGCCCTCAGCCCGCCGCCGGGGCCGCGCCGCGCCCCGCTCCCACCAATCAGCGCGCCGCAACCGCGACTGACGGCACCGGCGGCCAATGGCAGCGAGCTCGGGGCGGGCTCTGCGCACGGCCCCGCCTCGCCCCGCGCTCTCGGCGCCCCCGGGCTGCGTGAGGGGAAAGCCGGAGATGAGGAACAGCCCCGGCACGGGCCCGGGCCGAGCCGGGATTGAGCTGCCCACACAAACAAACTTCTCCGCGCCTCCCGCCACGGCTTTCCCGGCCCTGCGCCTCCCGTGCCTCCGCCTCTGCGGGAAGCCCAGGAGCCTCGCTTCTCCTGCCCCTCGTTAGTGCATCAGTGCTTCGCTTTGATTTCCCCCAAAAAGGGAAACCTGCCCAAAGCCCTGTGGGTGGGTGGGGCAGGGGAGAGATTTCTGGCGGAAAACTCCAAAGACTCGGAGCAGGAGAAGGAGAAGTCAGTGCAGAGCCTTAAATGCAGCTTTCCCCGCGCCTCCCTGCTCCCAGCTGCACCTCCTCCCCCGGCAGGGCAGGAGACAGGGAATGGGGCCATGCTCAGCTCATCCCCCGGGGCTTCTCCCTCTGCTCAGGGACAGGAGTCGTTCCCTGCTGCACCCTGAGCTCTCTCCCGGCCGAGACTTCTCCAGGAACTTCTCGGAGCGGAGTCCATCCCCTGGGCACAGCCCCCTCCGAGTGCTGCAGCGTGGGTCACTGTGCCACGGGCTCAGTCCTGCCAGGACAGGCTGCTCCAGCGGGGCCCCTCTGCCCGCGGGCTCACAGCCTCCTCTCGGGCATCGCCGAGCTCCAGCCCGGCTCCTCCAGGGGCTGCAGGGGATCTCTGCATCCCCATGGATCTGCAGGGGATCTCTGCATCCCCATGGACCTGCAGGGGGATCTCTGCATCCCCATGGACCTGCAGGGGATCTCTGCATCCCCATGGACCTGCAGGGGAATGTCCGCAGCCCCATTGTAATATACGTTATGGAACAATTTGTACTTATGAAAAATATACATCAAGTCAGTTGTGCTTGTAGAAAAAGATTCTTAAAGTTTTATATGACCAGTGGCTGCAGCCAGGGCTGGAGAAACCACAGATGGCAGAGAAAGAAAGACCTAATTTAGAAATGAAAAAAGGTAGCTGGGTGCAGAGATGGGCCCTTTCCGGGAACAATCCAGGAGACACCCAACGTTTAACCCCTGGTCTGCCGGGGAGCCTGGAAACCAGGCACACGGGCATCCCGCCCTTGCAGCTGCTGAGGAGGCTGCTGGGCTGTGCTTCAGCAGAGGAGATGGAATGTGGCTTACCACTCTGCCCTTCTCTAAAAACAGAGAATGGGTTGGGGGGTTTGGGCTCTGAGCTCACAGGAGCCTGGCCCAGGCACAGGCCGTGGTGGGACAGGGGCACAGGAGCCTTCTGTGACTGACCGTGGCTCTCTGGTTTCTCTCCGCAGGCTGCCAGCTCCTCATGCCATGGAAACGGCCCCACTCGGCCTGCCAGTCTGGGAGGGCTGGAGGGCTGTGGGTACTCATTTGCTGTCAAAAATAAATTGTGGTTTTTTTGTCATTGTAATCATCAGAACATTTCTTTCATCCTTTTCCAAGTTTTTGGCCCCTCCAGGGTAATATTTTTGTGTCCTTCCTCAGACAGTTGATGGCATTTGGATGGGGGGGTAAGCAATGTGAAAAGTTCAACAACAGCTCCAGTTGCCAACTGCAGCAGCCCCTTCAGGAGCCCTGAGCTACCAGCGAGGTCCACGTGTGCCTTGCAAAAGGGAGTGGTTTGCAGCGATGGGGTTGTTGCCCTGCTGCAAAAGCTGGGAGAAGATCAGAAGTGGCAAAATGCCATTTTGGCTCAACCCCCACCCAGGTTCTTTATCTTTTCCCTCTGCTCGGTGATAGGCAGACAGGGCTGGATCCAGCGAGGTTCAAGTTCTGAGTGCTCCCTGGCATCAAAGGGATCAACTAAACTCTTGTATGCAGTGACTGCAATAGGGCTACTGAAGGAAAAAAGGGAATGTCATGAGATGGGGAATCCTTCTTGTCTCCTTTGTCTCCCCAGGAGCCCCTTGGGAAGGGAAATGCCCACTGGGTTTATCTGACTCCTTCCTAGTGTGGGCCAGGGCCAAAACTGAAGATGATAAAAAAAGTTGCGGACTTCCCATACTTTAGGAATCCATTAAGCACAGGGAAACGGCAAAGATTCATTTGTCACGTATGCATGGGAAAGGCAGAAAGGTCAGAACGAGGAAGACTTATTTTACTTCTTCATTTTGGAGATCCCTCCCCAAAATGGACCCCTGACTCATTTCAGGGAACAGAACCACACATGCTTAATTGCCTTTTTGCCAATTATCATATGAAGCGGAGCAGAGGAAGTGACAGGGATATGAATATGCATTCATATTTTGTGTATTCAGGACTTCTTTAAATAAAAAAGCTTTGTAATACCTGTGATTTTTGCAGTGTGCATTAGGGAATTATCCCACCTACTGCCCAGCTGTCTCAATAAACATACACTTTTGAACTTTAAAATCTTAGGGAGTTTTTGTCTGTCTCAGTTGGATATCGATATTAGATCGAGATTCATATTTTAGTAAATCATTGTCTTAAAGAAGTCCTAGTGTGTGTATTAACATGCCTTTTCTTAATATTCTAGTAATTATTTCTGCATTGCTTCAAGATAAACTGGTATGATTCAAAGAATATCCACTGAGGTACACAAAGAGCTTGGATTTTTCATAAACAAATTGCAGTTGTAAAGTTTTTTCACTGAATTCTGCCACTTATCATCATTTTAAAAGTCAGCTATTAAAGTCAATAAAAAATTTCTAACTTCTAACAAAGGGAAAAAAGTATATGGTTTGCACTAGATAAAATATAAATATAGAAAATGTCTCCCAACCGAGTTCCTTGCCCTTATCAAAACATCTCCCAATCAAGTTCTTTGTCCTGAACCTGGCTAGTAAAGAAAAATATTATCAGTAAACGTGGATGAAACTTTGCATAAGTTAATAGTATTCAAAATCCATGTGCTGTTCCTATTATTATTTATTATACAAAGAAAAAAGGGGACAGAGGTTGGATTGAGGCTACACCCTCCTCCCCTCTGAGTCTGTTCTCATGTTTTACAATAAATCCTACAACAGTACAATACAGCTGCCTAAAATATGGACACTGGAAAGCACAGACAGCATTACAAATGATCACCTGCCTCATGGACAGTTCATGGAAGGACTTGATTTATTTACAAATTATTTCTCATGTTTGCAAACAGTTTTTCTGTTTACAGGCTCTTTTCTGGAAGTTCAGTTATTCTCCAAGGATCAAGTGCTGAAAGGTTGTTTTTTAAAATTGGGTTATTCTCTAAGTGTTAAATGGGCTCAGGGTTAAATAGCTTTCTGCTTTTAGAGATAAGTTCAATTTGTAACCAAGAAGCATTATGCCTGTAGCCTGAGTTCTCCCCTAACAGTTCCTGGAGGGGAATGCTGCAGCTCCAGTGCAAATTAGATGCACGCTGTCCTCTGTCCCCATGTTGGCAAAGGGCCCTTGCAGATGGGTGACAGAGAACAATACACAGAATTTTATACAGAAAAGAAGGGTGAGGTGTTACCATGATTGACAGGGGTCTTGACCAATCAAATATCTTCCAAAACTGCAGGCACCTCACGGGCCAGAACCTGAAGGGGCATGGAGCTCAAACCAATGAGAGCTTCCAGGCCTGGTCTTTCAAATGCCCTGTGTAAAGGGGGGCTTGGGAAATAAAATCTCTCTGTTGCCCCATGAACTCGGGAGGAGCAGTCTTTGTCTCCTGTGCCCTCGCTGCCCCACGAGACCAAAGAGATGTTCACCAGGGCCCTCCCTGTTTGTGGCCATCCATTGCCCAGCTGAGCAGGCAGCCAGTTTTGTTTGCAGTGAGCTGCCACAGGAAGACACACAGCAGCTGGAGATTTGAACAGCAGGGCTTGGGCCAATTCTTTTTCTTTCAGAGTGCAAGAAAGACACAAAAGCACAAGGAAACATGACAGTGTTTCAGTGGAGTCTCTTTGTCCTGTGAAGTTCAGTAGCTGTTGGTGTTTCTGTGCTGCTGCTAATCCCTTCCATGAAAAAATCATTCCGGGAAGGAGCAACAACATCTGACACGCACCAAATGTTGCCCCCAGATGCTGCAGGTGCTGCTACCAACAGCCCCTGTAGGACGGAGCACAGCCCCCAGTGCACACCAGCTTTGGCTGCCCTCGGGCAGAGAAGCCCTTTTGGGGCACAGGTTTCTGGGCAGGAGACGGGCACCGGTGCTGCCAGGGCTCGGGGGAACTCTGCTTGGGCAGGGACTGTGCCTCACCTGCTGCTGTCAGCGCTGCCCGGGCCCCAGGGCTCAGAGCAGCATTCCTGCCCTGGCCCACACGTTCCTGGTCTGTGTCCCACGGCCGTGCTTAGGTTGGCCACCATGTGGGACGTGTCCCGAGGAGGCCGTGCCAGCTTCTGTGGAGGCCCCGTGCCCTTCCCGCCGCGGCTGCGTCGGCAGCTGCGGGGGCTCCTGCTGCTCTGAGCCCGCAGAGCAGGGCAGCGTTTGCTGATGGGCTGAGCCCTTCCTAAAGATCCTGTTGGGCTGTCTGACACACCTGGGGCAAGGCATTCCTTCCACCCTGGGCCACTCTGGGGGGCTGGGGGTGGCCCCAGGGCAGGTGGCAGTGCGTGCAAGGGCCCTTTGTGACACGGTGCAGCATAGTCACCGTGGAATGGAACGGGACAGGGATTCCAAGGGCCCTTGGTGACACGGTGCAGCATGGTCACCGTGGAATGGAACGGGACAGGGATTCCAAGGGCCCTTGGTGACACGCTCTGGCAGAGGTGTTGGCAGTTACAAGTTACAGTTACACTCCACAGTGCTCGGTGCACACGACGAGAGAGGACGTGAGAGAGCGGTGCTGTGAGGAGCCCTGCACAGCCACTCATTCCTTGCTGACCCGGAGCTTTCCCGAGGTATTACTCCTGCAGGTGACCTCATGGGCAGACCAGAGCACTTGGTGACCCCTGGCCTTCCCGAGGCATCTCTTCTGCAGCTGCCTTCGAGGGCAGACTGTGGCATTTCCACCATCCTTGACAGGAGTCTCCTGTCCTTGTGGCTGGAGCCCCAAGAGCAGAGTGCAGGACTTGCTGTCCTGTAGCCTTGCCAAGTCTTCACTCTTGCAGGTGACCTCAAGGCACGACTGCAGCACTTGCTGACTCGGACCTTTTCCTTTTTACCTTCTGCAAGCAGCCATGAATCCAGGCAGTGTCGTAGAGCTCAGACCTGCGAGCGTGCCCAAGCTGGCCCGGGGGAAGGAGGAGAAAGAAGGCCCTGGAGCTGCCCCAGGACAGCAGCCTGAAGAGCTGGAGCAGTTCCAGCCACGGCAGAAGGGTGAGTGGAAGAGCTGGGCCACAGGGCTGGTGCCTTCAGCCAGCTTGGCCCCATGCCATGCCATGCCATGCCATGCCATGCCATGCCATGCCATGCCATGCCATGCCATGCCATCCCATCTTCTGGGGCCATGCCCATGGACAGGATGGAATAGGGGCCGGGCAGACACCCCACAGCCGTGCTCCGTGCCCTGGGCCGTCACGGGGCTGTCCCTGCCTGGGCAGCGCAGGGCTGGGCTGTGTTCTCCGGCCTCTCCCGCAGCCCCTCAGCTCGGGCTGCGCTCGCTCTTTGCCAGGTGCAGCCGTGCAGCGCACACGAGAGCAGGAACGCACCCGTGGCCGCTTCCGCAGAACAGCGCAGGTACCTGCAGCCATCCCCACCTGGGCTGGGCCTGCTGGCACTGCTCAGCCCAGCAGCACGCCTGCAGCACTCCGTGGCTTCTTGCCCTTCTCCTACAGCTCGTTTGCAAATTCATCAAGAGAATTCAGCAGGAAGAGACCAGCGCCATGGGCCCTGGGCTCAGAGCCTACTCAGAGCTCCTCGGACATGAGACCAGTGCCGCCCTGCTGGATTTGCTTGTGCAGAGGGGTGTTTCCAGAGCAGAGCAAGTAGGCAGCTGTGGCCAGGCTTCAATTCCCCCATGAGTCACACGGCTCCCCAAGCCACAGTGCTGGGCCCTGTGAGCCTTTGAGGCCATCACATTGTGGTGGGAAGGGAAACACTTTTCTGGGGACACTGGGAACACCGCTCCCTCTGGCAGCTTTCCAAGTCTCCCTGTGCCTTCTCCAGGTGCCTGCCATGGTGAGGTACATCCACCAGTGGCTCATGGCCAATGATTCTGCAGAGCACAGGCTGGACAACGCCCTGCTGTATCTCACAGAAGCGCAGCCAAATGACGCAGTAATGACACTCCTGCGTGTGGCCCCATCCTGTGACAGGTACGGGGCCCACCTGCCCAGAGGGCTCAGGGCTCAGCAGCCCTTCCCCCTGTACAGCCTGTCCCAGGTGTCTGACCCACAGAGAGTCCCAGGGCCCTCTGGCTGCTCCCTCTGCCAGCCCTGGCACGTCAGCCCCCGAGCCTGCTGCCATTCTCCCTCGCTGCCCCACAGGGGCCTGTCCCCACAGGGCTGGGCTGCCTGGCTGCTGCTGGAGAGGGGCAGTGGGCAAAGGCAGAGCCGTCGGTCAACCCAGGCCCCTAGAGATGCCCAGGCCACGGTGCTGTGTCTGAGATGCCCTGAGACAGATCTCTAACCCCACAGAGCTGCCATGGCCATGTGGAAGACCATCATGTGCACGCCCTGGACTGCAGAGCTGGCACAGCAGATACTCCTGGATGTGCTGGGGAGCTGGCCAGAGCACAGCACGTGCACCTCCGATGGGGACAAAACGGGTGTCTTTGTCCTGGCTGTGAGTTTCTGCCAGTGGCCTTTGCTGGCCCCAAGGCCACCTCTCCAGCAGCTCTCCATCCTCCTTCCCCCACTGCATCTCCCTGCCTCAGGGCCTGAAAGCTGGCCTAGGGACAGCTGCAGGGCCACCAGGCCCGCTGCTCCCCCTGTGTCTCTCTGGGCCTCTCCCTGCCACGCTCGGGCCCTGTCCCACGGACACCTTGCCACTGAACGCTGCCTCGGGGGGCTTCGTCCTTTGCAGGCAACTGTGGTAATATGGAAGATCCTCCAGGAGCGCTGTGTCCCAGATATAGTGGATGAGCATTTCCCGCAGTTATTTGTGCATCTGCTCTTCCAAGTGTTCTTCAGCACCAAAGAGATGCCAGAGGCAGTGGATACTTTCTGGAAGGGATGCCAGGAAGAACACGGCCTTGCCACCAGCCCCAGCAGGTGCTCTATCCCAGTCCTTCTGTCCCTGCCACATGGCCAGGGCAGGAGCCAGTGCTCCCAGTGTGACCCGGGCTTTGCTCTGCACTCAGGTTTGCAGTGAGGACCCTGAAGTCCCTGCTGTGCCAAATGGACTATGAGGATGTGGTGTTGTCAATGGAACGCAAGCGTGGCTGGGACACGCTGCTCTGTGCTGACACCCACATTTATGCCGTGGGTCTGCTGGCCAGGTGAGACCCCCTTCTCCCCATTGCTCCCGGCATTTGTGCTCTGTGTCTGGGGTATCCCACGCAGTCCCTGTGGCTGTGGGCCAGAGGCACGAGGGACGGCCAAGCAGACTGGGAAAGGCTGGGAGAGGAGGGTGCCCAGTAGCAGCCACATCTCAAAGGGCCCAGGTCCCCCTGCAGGGTGGGGGGTAAAGACAAGAACTGCATCAGTCTGTCCTGGGAGGGGCTTCCCCCCCCGGCTCAGGGTCTTAGTGTTGTAGGAGCAGGCCCCCAGCTGGGTAATCATTATCACTGACTCCATATATTTCAGAGGTCTGATCAATAATAATTATTATTAAGAAACCCAGTGTTCTTATAGATTGTTATGATATAGATTGATTTAATGGGTTTTCAAGTCTAAACATTATCACCATTAGTTAATTAAAAAATCACGCTTAGGTAGACAAATCTCCGTAACATATTCAGATGTTCACAATGCCAGGTGCAGCATGTTAAGATAAGAATGTTTTTTCATTCTTTCCTCTGATCTTCTCAGACTTTCTCAGGCGATGCCTGGGAAGGTTGTCTGTTTCTCTCTGAGGCCAGTGAGCTGCTGCCACATCTTAGTGCCATTTTCCGCCTTCCAGGGAGATGCACAATGAATCCATCGATTTGTGTAAAAGCATCTCAGACTGTCTCCTTCAGTTGCTCAGCAAAGAGATGCCATACTGGAACTTCCCTGCCCTGGCATTCCTTGTGGGGGTGAGTCTGAAGGCCGGCACTGCCTCCCAGCTCTCTGCCCTCTCGTATCCGCAGCTGCCTGGGACGGTGCCCACGCCCTGTGCTGCTGCCTGGTCCCCGCCCTGTGCGGTTCTGGGCTCCTGCCGGCCGGGTCCCCTGTCACTGCCCTGTGCCTTCCAGGTCCTGCATTGCCTGGACTTGAGCGCATGTGGTGACAGCATCATGGATCTCTTGTCGAGGCACTTGCTGAGTGAGTGCACAGAGATGCGCCGCCAGGTTCTGAGGGCCCTCCTCTTGCTCAGGGATAATCCCTCGCTGGTAAGGAGGGGCAGCAGCTGAAGCCGTGCAGGCAGCGTGGGGCTGGGGAACACAGTCGCTGGAACTTGGCTGGGCTTCAGGCACTGGGGCAGCCGCTCCCAGCTCTCCTGCCTCCCACTTCGGCTGCCTGAGTGCTGGGACAGGCCTTTGGCCTCTGGGCACTGTGGCAGCAGGGTGGCCTTTCACACACCTTTGCTCCGCACAGGCCAAAAGAATGTGGAGCCTGACCGAAAGCCTCGGGGAGCTCCTGCAGGAAAATGATAGTGATGTGGTCAGGATGGCCATTGTTCTAATTAGTGATTTGTTCCTGGATAATGACGCCCCAATACCCAGCCTCATCACCCTGCAGCTGGCTAAGGTGCTCCTGCCACTCTTCGAACACGTAAGGCTCTGTGCCCTCAGCCACGGCCACTGGCTGCTGCCCAGACACTTGGTGCCCTGTGGAGATGCAGGCCTGCACCAACGTGGGCCAGAATCAGCTGATGCCAAGGTCTTGTTTCCTTCCTGTTACACAGGATGACAGGCATGTGCAGTGGATCTCCATGTTTGTATTTCGAACCTTGCTGTCTGCTATAGAAGAAGAAGGAAAAAAGCTCCTGATGACACAAGTGTGTCACAGCCTGCTCCCACTCTTCTTCCACTGCCATGATGAGAATCAGAGTGTGGCAGAGGTGAGGACTCGCGGGCTGCTGCTGTTCCCCTGGGAGAGGGCTTGGCTTCCTCCTGCCCTGGCACCTAGTAGGCTGGATCCTCCTCCTGGCCCTGGCACAGGGATGCTGATCCTGGGCTGTAGGGCGATTTCCGTGTCTCTACTGCTCTCCAGGCTTCTCAGGAAACTCTCCTTTGTGTGGCCAAATTCCTGAACAGGAGAGATCTTGAAAAATCTGTAAAGAAAGAGAAACTGTGGAAATTCATTGAGATCCTGGTAAGGAGGGCCGGGAAGCCACAGCCCCAGCCTGGAGCAGCCCCTGAGCGCGGTGCTCGGTGTGCGGGCTGGCAGCTGTGCCCCTGCCCGCTGCTGCAGCCCGAGGCCGCGCGGGCTCTGCTCCAGGCTCCTGCGGCCCCAGCTGGGTGCCCATGGAGCCCCGGCCCGGGGGGCTGCGGGGCCAACCCTTCCCTCCTGTCGCTCTCTCCAGCTGGCAGAGGACAGCAGCAGCGTGGCCGAGCACCTGCGCCGGGCCCTGCCCTACCTGCAGAGCCCACAGGAGCCCCTGCGAGAGGCGGCCGTCAGGTTCATGGGTGAGCCACGAGCCGGGCCAGGAGGGCGTGTGGGCACAGGGCTGGCGGCGCCGCTGGCAGGGAGCTGTGCCCTGGGCCTGACAGGCTCTGTGTTCCCAGGGACGGCCGGGCGGCACCTGAGGGGGAGGAAGGAAGAGCTCCAGCTCCTCTCTGAGGGTGAGTGAGGGCAGCGGGCTGCCAGCGGGGGCTGCCGGGGGAGCTGCGAGCCCTGCCCCGGCTGCGGAGGGCTCTGCTCCCTGTGCGGACCAGGGCCGGCGTGGGCAGAGCACACAGAGCTTTCAGGGCACCTGGGGGATTCGTGGCCAGCAGCTTTGGGCTGATCCAGCTGGTCCCTGCTCCCTGCTGGCCATGGCCAGAGCCGGCTGGGATGGCCCTGGCACAGAGTCCCCTCGGGTCCCCTCAGATGTGGGAACTGACCATGGCTCTGTTCCTCTCTCTTCCAGCCCTTGAAGGCCTGACCAATGACATCAGTGACGCCGTCGGAAGCCTGGCAGTTCAGACACTGTACATCCTCCAGGAAGCAGAGAGAGCTCCATATTCCATCTTCAATAACCTGCGTGATCGGCTCTGCAGGGCATGGGGGAGACAGCCTCGTCTGTCAGGGCTCGGCTGGCTGCGCTGCTGGAGCTCTGCAGAGAGCTGATTCCAGCGGCTCTGTCTGCTGGGGCCACCTGACCCAGCAGGAATGTTTTATTTCTTTAAGGTTGTTCTTTTCTTCTTTTGTTTTTCTTTAGCATGTTAATATAGGATGTGTTGTAATAGACAGACTCCCAGGATCTTTCTTTTGCTGCCCAGGCTCTGCAGGGCCTAGGGGAAGAGGGAGAAAAGGGTTCCTGGGCTCAGCAAGCTGCCCAGGCTTGCAGGGTTGCAGGGAAAATGGCCAGAAGCCCCTTGGCCTTTGGTGCTTCTGCTGAAGCCTTTGTGCTGCCCACAGAGCAGATGGGCAGGGGCTGGAGCTGTGGGGATCTCTGTGAGAGCGGTGCCTGGAGACGGCCACAAGCCCTGTCCCAGGCAGGAAACGCCATCCGTGTCCTCCTGCCCGTGTGTTGCTGGCTGGATTGCTGAGGGCTCCCAGGTGCCTCTTGGTGGGGCTCCTCTGGAGCTCCTGTGGGGCTGCGGCGCTGCTGCCGGGCAGGTTGGCCGGGCTGGGGAGAACCTGAGGGGACGGGGCCACGAAGGGATGAGGGGCTGAGGGAACCCTGACAGGACAAGGCAGTGGGAAGGCATGGAGGGGACATGTGAGGGAGTGGGTAACGTTTGCTCAGGGAGGAATATGGGTTGGAGCCAAAGAGACCACTCACCCTGATGTTCATGTGGCAAACAGAGAACGTTTATTCTCAAGCCCTTCCTTCTAAAGGGCCTTTGAAATACCCAGTCTGGATGATTTCACTGGTCTGATCTCTGTGCCCCTTCAGATTCTGGCCTGGGCAATACCTGCAGCCTTGGGAGAGATGTGATGGGCCCGGCCCCTGTCAGTCAAACCAGGGCTGGTACATTCACCCCGTACAAGCCAGCCTGCACGGTGACACGGCAACAGAGTGCGAGGCACAGCTCCGGGAGCTCCCCGTGAACCTCAGCTCTGGGACCACTGTCTGCCCCAAGCTTCAGGGGCTGCAGTGGGAGCCCGGCTGGGCTCTGCCCTGGGGCCATCCTGAAGGGACAGCTGCAAACAGGGAGCATTCCCTGCCACAAAGAGCCAAGCCAGGGCTTCAGGGCAGCTGCTCCAGCCCTGACTGCACTGCTGAGTGCTGTGCTCTGGGGCCGGGGCTCCCTGCACAGGGGACTGCACTGGTGTGCCAGAGGAGACAGAGAAGCTGCAGCTTCAGCCTTACCGAGGTGGGTGCATGGGTTGGGAAGAGTGGGCAGGCTCAAGGGGATTCACAGAGCTCATCCAGCTGCAAGGATGAGGAAAAGGGAGCGGGAACTCAGCAGTGAGGAGAGCTGGGGGCTGGAGAGCAGCTCTGAATGACACTAAAATCCCACCAGACCTCTTGAGACATTGCTGCTCCTCAGCCAGTGACAGGATGAGTCCCTAAGCCTGGGGCTCAGCCTTCCTCATGGTGAGGGGCAACAAGGAACACAACAGTGTGATGGAGACTGGAATGGGCTGGGAACTCACTGGGGAGAAAGAAGGAGCAACTGGGAAGTAAAAGGCAGGTGGGGGAGAGAACAGTTCAGAGAAAGGCTGAGGTACTGCTTGAGCAAGCTGCAAAAAGTCATTTGGGGTCATCCCAGATTGATTTCATTTCAGAAGTTATTGAACAAGTTTATTTTTTGGGTGGCTGCATGTTTTCTTGAGCTGTATTGCTAAAATGCTCAAGCCAGTCTGTGCTGCAGGGCACCTCATTTCTCCTTTGGCTGATTGCAGCCCCGTGCTGAGCTCCAGCAGGGCCCTGGCAGAGCCCAGAGCAGCCTCAGCACCCACAGAGCCCGGCTGCAAGGAGAAAAACCAGAAAGCCCCATCAGCTGAAGGCTCCTGTCCCCTTGTCCCAGCCGCCCGCGGTGCCCAGGCCATGCTGGCCGTGCCAGAGCTGTGCCCAGAGCTGCCCATCACTGCTGCCTTTGGGAGCAGAGCAGGAGGGCAGGACATGTGCCCAGCCTGCAGCCAGCCACGGCACCCCCAGCCCTCAGCAGCTGCCCAGAGCAGGACGCTCCTGTGCTCGCTGCCATCTCCCCAGAGCTCTGATCCCACCATCCCCAGCAGACAGGACCCACCTCACGCCATCCCCCGCTGGAAGAAAAGCTGGTCCCAAACGATGCCCTCAGCCTTCTCCAAGGGCATGGCCCATCCACGCTGCAGCTGCTCCCAAGCACGTCCTGATCCAGACTGGACCCCATCTGGAACACTTCCTCTAGAAAAACAAATATCAAATTATGGAAAATAGGTTACAGAGAAAAAGGGGAACAAGAAAAAAGTTCAAAAATCTTACCTCTGTCAGGGCCTTAAGGAAGGCCCAACCCCTGCATGCCAGGGAAAAACCCACCATGGGGGAGGGAATCCCAGGCTTTCTCCCTTCCCCTGCACTGCCCCCATGGTGATCCCAAAGCAAACAAGGGCAGTGGAGCAGCCCAAGCCCTTCCTTGCCTGCAAAGCAAAGCAGCCCCTGCACAGGGTCTGGAGTCCCACCTCTGCTCCCACCATGGGGGTTTGTTTGTGTCAGGCTGGCTGCCCCAGCCCAGCCCCAGCCCGGGGCACGGTGGGTGCTGGGGGCTGTTGGCAGGGCCAGGAGCCCACTCCCATTTCATATCCACCCCAGCCCATGCCCCCAGCCCTGCCAAAAGCAGCCTGGCAGCCGACTGAAGGATCAGCTGCATCCGCCCCAGCAAAGGGGGAACCTTTGGTTCCCAGCCAGGCTGCACAATGCCCAAATCTGGGAGCATCCCCCTGTGTGTGGACTCATCTACAAATTCCCTGTGGAACCTGGCTTTGGAGAAGGTGTCAGAATCAAAGTCCACCATCTTCAGCCTGCCAGACACCAGGTGGAGCAAGAGGTTGTCATCCTTGACGTCATCCTCGCTGTCCCCAGCAGCAGCAGCCCCACCTGGGACAGCTTCTCCAGGGGCTCCTTCTCCTTCCCTGGGCCAGACCAGGCTGTCAGGGCTCTGCCCAGGGCCCCAGCCATCCATGAACCATGGCAAGCAAAACCAGGGGGATGGTGGGCCCCAGTGCTTGCCACACCAGGTCTCCAGCTCAGCTCCAGCCCATGAGCTGTGTCTTCCCTTCTGCTGACCCCTGCTCAGAGCTACAGGCAGGACAAAACCTGTCTGGTTGGCTTTGCCACTGAGTGCCAAGAGATGTGTGGAGCTGTTACCTGCCAGGCCCCTGGATCCAACTGTGCACTTGGATCTCTCCCATCTTCTAGGGCAGAGGAACACCCTGCGCTCAAGGATCACGGAAAATCTCTTCTAAGGATGGCATGTTCAAGGGCT
This sequence comes from Lonchura striata, assembly GCF_050655825.1. NCBI lineage: Eukaryota > Metazoa > Chordata > Aves > Passeriformes > Estrildidae > Lonchura > Lonchura striata. Next base: position 1,826,747 of record NC_140738.1, read on the forward strand.
GCATGGACAAACCCCTCTTAATGACATCCTGGCACTCTGGGGAGAGAAACCAGAAATCACCAGTCATTTGGAGAAGTTGCCCCCTGTTCCCGTGCCCAGGCCATGCTGGGTGTGCCCAGAGCTGGGCCTAAACTTCCCCATGGATTCTCTGTTTGGAGGAGAGCAGGAGAACAGGACATGTGCTACCTCCTCAGCAGCTACCAGAGCAGGATGCGCATGAGCTGCTGCTGTCTCCCAGCCCTGGCTTTGCCCCTCTGCCCAGAGATGAGGATCCACATTGAGAGAGCCATTCTGGGAACAAGATCTGCCCCCAGATATCTCCTGGCCCCTCCTGAACGGGCGCTTCCCCATGACCAGGTGGTGCAGCAGAAGGTCCAGGGAGCAGATCGTCGCTGCCTCACCGTGGTAGCGTTGCTGGTGGATCCACTCTGGTGGGCTGTAGGACAGGGTTCCTGTGGAACACAGATACATTCATCAGGGGGATGCTGCTGCTCCCAGAGCCTGGCCCCAGTACCCCTGGGCATGTGGGGGCTGCCCCAGTGGTACACGGTGTGACCGCTGCCCTCTCGCCAGCACCTGGGACTTGTGTACAGACTCAGGCCTGGAAAAGAAGCCACTGGTGCTGGAAGAGGGCAGCAGAAGCCCTGGGAAGGCACAACCATGACACACAAAAGAAAGTCACCCAGTAGTGGAGAAAACCCCCTCTCCTCTCTGCTTGCATGGCCCCACAAAATGTTAATAAGCCAAGGCAAACAAGGGGAGCACAGCAGTCCAAGCCCTTCCTTGCCTGCACACCAAACCGTCTGGGGCACGGGGTCAGACCCCCCTCTCTGCTACCCCCATGGGGGTTTTTGTCGGGCTGGCTGCCCCAGCTCCAGCCCCAGCCCAGGGCACAGTGGGTGCTGAAGGCTGTCGGCAGGGATGGGAGTTGGCCCCCTCACACCCCACACAAATCAACCTGGCTCCAGCATTAATCCCATCCCGGCTGCAATAGGGGAAGCCCCAGTGCTGCACCTCGGCTGGGCCATGAGATGCCCAGAAGCATCCCCTGGCAGGGCTCACCTGCAAACTGGGTGTAGGCTGTGTCTTGGAGGAAAGTGCCACAGCCAAAGTCGATCAGTGTCAGCTGCCCGGTGGCCAGGTCGAGCAGGATGTTCCCTGGTTTGATGTCCCTGTGCAGGACCCCGCAGCTGGGGCAGCGCCGCACGGCCTCCAGCACCTGGAGGAGCAGCCCCCGCGCCTCCTCCTCCGGCAGGAACCCCCGCTCCGCCAGGAAACCCGACAGGTCCTGGCACCGCTCCGGATGCTCCAGCACCAGCACAAAGCTGTCGGGGAGCTGAAGCCACTCCAGGAGCTGAATGACACCAGCACAGCCAGAGGAGACCTTGTCCAGCAGCGCGATCTCCAGGGCTGCGCTGGTGCCGTGGGGCTGCGGGAGGAGCACGATGCCGTCAGTGGGGCTGATGCCGTGCCGGGGGTCGGGAACCCCTCAGCCAGCCCGGGATGCTCTGCGCCCTGCGCTGGCCCCACGCCCGCTCTCCCTCCAGGCGTCCTGGCAGCTCCCACCCTGCCGGGCCCCGGCTCAGCCCCGCCCGGCACGGCCCGGCTTCTGCCGCTGGCCCCGCTCATCACCAGCTCGCCCCGGTGCCGGACGCGGTTCCCTGGCACCCTTTTGATGGCCACCCGCGAGCCGAGGGCAGCAGCGGGCTGAGCTCGCCGCCTGCCCCGCACAGCCCCATCCTTCTCCTCCTTCTCCTTCTCTCCCTCCTCCTCCTCCTTCCCCTCCTCCGTGCCCGCCGCCGGCCCCGCCGCTCCCCGGGCGCCGTCCGAGAGCCGTGTGGCCGCGCAGCCGCCGCCGCAGCCGCCGCTGCCCAGCAGCGAACCCGCCGGGGCCGCTCCTGCCGGGCCTCCTGCGCCTTCCCTGCGGGCGGGACGCGGCTGTCAGCGCTCGGCCCGGGCCAGGAGCGGCCCCGAGCGCCGCCCGAGCGCCCCGGGCCGGCCATGCCCCGGCGTTCTCCCCCGGCATCCCAGATTCGCCATGAAATGGGAACCCTGAGCTTGTGGAAGTGCCTGAAAGATGCCCTGTTCCTCTGCAGGGGCACTCGGGCTGAGACAGGAGCCAGAGCCCTCTCTGGGGAAGCCTCCTCCGAGCTGGAATTTGTGCCGTGCTGGGAGAGGAGGAGGAGGGGAGAAGGCTGGTGCTGTGTGGCAGGAGCAGGAGGTTTGGGCCGCAGGACATTCCGTCTGCGCCGCTGCCCCGCAATGGGCAGGAACGCTGTGGGGAAGACTGGGGGACACTGGAGCGGGATATGGATGGAACTGGGGGGAACTGGGAGGGCCTGGGAATGAACTCAGGTGTATTGGGAGGGACTGGGCTGTGCTGGGAGGAACTGGAGGGGCACTGGGGATGTACTGGTCTGTACTGGGGATGAACTGGGTTGTGCTGGGAGGGACTGGAGGGGCACTGGGGCTGTACTGGGCTGTGCTGGGAGGGACTGAAGGGGTTGAATGGGCTGTTCCCGCCCGCGCCGCCTCCCATTTGCCGAGGCTCCCGCCCATCACAGCCCCAACCAATCAGCGCCAGGGATCATTGCTTTGGGGGCGGGGCCTGGGGTCTGCGCCATCTTTTTTTTACCTACAACTCCCGTCGTGCTCTGCGACCCCATAGAGCCCCATTAAAGCCGGGACTACAACGCCCGTCATGCCCCGCGCTCCACAGAACCCCGGTACCGCCCCCATCTGTCCCATCAGTGTCCCCCAGACCCTCCGGGACCCCCAAGTGCCCTCAGCGCCAATTCGGGACCCCCAAAATTTTATGGCAAAGGACAAAAGAACAAGGAACTTTGGAAAAGTGTTTAATACAAATCCAATCCAACTTAAATCACTTGTCATAGCAGTAACTTCATTCCCTCAGCCCATTTAGCCTGGAAAGCCCTAAACACTGGAGCTGTTCAGGTACCCCCAAATGTTCCATATAAAGAGCATTAGAAGGAGAGGAAAGAGAGAGAGAGACAGGAAGAGAGAAGCTCCACAGAAAGACACACATGTGGCTCCCAGCTCCTGGGGTTCCAGCGTTGGGGAGACACAAACCCCAGGAGAAGGCAGAGTCCATACCAGGGGCTGACCTTGTGCTCCTTGGTTTTAAGCCCCTGGGCCTTCGTGGGCCTCCCCCCAGCTGGACTTCTGATATCTCAGGTGTTCAGAGCTGGGTCAGCGCTGTCCCAGCAGAGTGACTGATCGACAGCTCAGCCCAAGGTGTCTGGGGACATTGATCTCATCCAGCCTCTGACAGCGACCACGGTGACACTGGGGAACCTCATGGAGCCTCATGGAGCCATGGGTCAGTTGTGACAAGGCAGGTCCAAGGACACCCTGGTGACTCTGGGGAACCTCATGGAGCCATGGGTCAGTTGTGACAAGGCAGGTCCAAGGACACCCTGGTGACACTGGGGAACCTCATGGAGCCATGGGTCAGCTGTGACACTGTGGGGACCTCGTGGAATCAGAGGGGACCATTGGGAAGCTCCCATGGATCCAAGGGCCCAGGGTGACACTGTGGAGCCCAGAGTGTCATGGAGGAGCCATTTTAACACTGTGTGTCCCCATGGAAGCAAGGGAACATGGGACAGGCTGATGCCTTAAGTTTTAGCTTCCATATTTTCCCAATTCTGTGCTGTATCAGTCTGTAACTCTGAACTTCATGCAGAGTGTCAGCAAGTTCTCTTACAGTGTAGTCAGACAAAACAATCCTTTTCCTGCCCGAGAACCATAGACACCGCTGCAGCTTCGGGCCCAAAACATGAAAACACCAGCGAATTGAGGAGAGCAGACTGCGAGGGTGGGGCTGCATAACCTGAAGGTGTAATTGGACAATTAACCCCAATATGGAAATGAACCAGAACTTTTAAAAGTGTGAAAACGCGTGACCTGGCGTCCATCCTGGATGTACGCTCAGCCAGGCCCTTGTACTGCCCAGGTGAATCCTTTGAAGGCCTTTTTAATAAATCCCCACTTTACTCCTGTAACACTGTCCAGCCTCTGCTCTAGGTGGCCTCTCAAGGCATCAAGGCCTGGCTGGCTTGGGCACCCAGGGGCCACCTCTCATCTTCCTGTGAAACACTGGGACCCTGTGCTTTTCTTTCTTATGGGAAAAAAGCACCTTTCACATCCAGGAACCCATGGCCAAAGTTGGGAATCCGCCTCCAGGATTCCCTATATCCAGGGATTTCTCCCAGGTGAAAGCTTTGAGGAGAGACAAGTCTGGCTGGCCTTGGTTTCCAAAGAGCTGATTCTTATCTGCCTTTGAAACACTGGGGCTTTGTGCTTTCCTTTCTGATGAAAAGAACTCTTCTTCCTGCCCAGGTGCCCATGGCCAGAACTGAGATTCCACCTTCAAAATTCTGAATATCCAAGGATTTCCCCCAGATGAAAGGTGCCAGGAGAGACAGGTCTGGCTCTCTTGGCCTATAGTGACCACCTCTCATCTCCTTCCAAAACACCTGGGCTCCACGCTTCTCTTTCCTATGGGAAAAACCATCCATCTTGACCAGATGCCCATGGCCAAAGTTTGGAATCCTCCTCCAGAATTCCCTAGGTCCAAGGATTTCTCTGTGACAAAAGCTGCCAGGACAAAGAGGGCTGGCTGGCCCAGCCTCCCAGGAGCCTTCTCTCTCTGCTTCTGCCCCTGCAACACGGGGGCTCTGGGCTTTCCTTCCTATGGAAAAGAACCATCCTTCTTAACAATGCAGAAATGGCCGAAACTGGGGTTCCACCTCCCAAATTCCCTATATCCAAGGGTTGCTTTCAGACAAAAAAAATACCAGAACAGAGAGGTCTGGCTGCCCTTGGCCTCTGATGGTCACCTTTCATCTGCCCCTGAAACACCGGTGTTCTGTCCTTGCCTTCCTATGGAAAAGAACCGTCCTTCTCCTCCAGGCAGCCAGGTCTGAAACTGGCATTCCACCTCTAAAATTCCCTATATCCAAGGACAAAATCTGCCAGCACCATCTGATCTGGCTGCCCTTGGCCTCTGGTGGCTGTGGCTCATCTGCCCCTGCAGCACTGGGGCTCGGTTGTTCCCTTCCTGTGGAGACCATGGTGGCACGGTGAGGACCTGGCATGGTGAAACCATGGAGTCCATTGTGACACTTTGGGGCCACGGTGACACTGCGGGGCTCCATGGAACCCAGAGACCACCATGACTCTGTGGGGCCTTGTGGAACCATGGAGACCATTCCAACCCTTCAGAGCCTCGTGTCACCAAGGGGGCATTGTGACACCTCAGGGCCTCCTGGAAACAAGGGACCATTGGGACACTGTGGGGCTCCATGGAATGAGGGGAACAGGGAACAGGTCTGGCAGGCTTGGCCTCCCAGGGACCACTTGACAGGTCTGGCTGATCTTGGAATATCAAGGGCTGCTTCTAATCTGCCCATGAACCACTGGGGCTCCGTGCTTTCCTTGCTATGGAAAAGAACTGTCCCTCTTTTTCGACACCCATGGACAAAATTGGTACTTCTCCTAAAAAATTTCCTGTATGCAAGGGCATCTGCCAGAAAAAAACCTGCCAGCTCTGGCTGGCCTTGGCCTCTGGTGGTCGCATCTCAGTTGCCTCAGAAGCACTGGGGCTCTGTGCCTTCCTTCCTGCAGAAAAGAACTGACCCTCTTGTCCAGGAGCCATGGCAGGAACTGGAATGTGGCCACCAAAATTCCATCTATCCTAGGATTGCTCCCAGACAAAAGCTGCCAGGAAGGACAGTTCTGCCTGGCCTTGGCCTCTGGTGATATGAGCAGAAGGTTTTCCTTTGCAAACACCTTGGAGAGGGCCGAGAGATCTCCCGAGCTGGGTTTTGCAGGCCTCAAGAACATAACCCATGTATGGAGGCTGATGTGCCTGGGCTCAGTTGTGAAGAGACTGAGGACAGATCAGGAGTGGCCTGGCAGGGCTTGAAGGGTGGATGTGGAAATGGTGGAGCTTTTCTCCATAGTGGGAATCAGGCAGGGAGAGAAATTATGCCACAAATGCAGCTGGGGAAGTCCAGACTGGACACAGGAGGAGAAAGGAATTTCCCTCCCAGGGCAGGGCTGTGGTGCAGCACGTCCCCAGCAGGAGCCTGGAGCAGCCCAAGGCTTTGTGTGGCCAGGCAGGGGCAGCAGGAGGCAGAGCTGCCAGCAAAGGAAGGGCCAGCGAGGTGGGGCAGCCGGGGGTGACGACAGCCTGCAGGGACAGAGGCGCAGGGCAGGGACACCGTGGGACAGCCTGGGCTGCAGAGGGCTCAGGGATGTGCAGCAGCTGCAAGGCCCTGACAGAGCCAACCTGTGCAGCCCTTTGGCCATGGCTGCTGGCCCTGGGCCTGAGGCCACCAGGGGACAAGTGACCCTTGCAGCCCTGGGGCCTCAGTGCCTCCTTGTCCCTGCTCAGCAGCCTGGCAGGGGCCGCCCCATGGTCCTGCCCTTGGCACTGCACATCCCCACATGCCAGTGCCCATCCCGGGAAGAGCCCTGAGCAATGAGGGAGGGACAGGATCTGCCTTGCCAGGGGCTGGGGCTCAGGCCTGGGCCCTTTGCATTCCTGAAACACATCCAGGTTTGCTCAGCACCAGAGCCACCTTCCCCTTGCTTGTCCCTTGCTGTCATCTCTGCTCCAGCATTATGCTCTACTTGGGGACACTTTCTCAGTCGTGTCCCTCAGTGGGACCCATTAAAACTTCAAGAAACTTCAGTGTTTCAATCACATTTTGAGTTCTTGAGAAGTTTTTTGAACACACTCTCTGGGAATGAGACTAATGAAAACAACAGCAGCCCCTGAGACGGTCATTAAAGTCCTTGTGCTCTGTCTGTGCTGCTGAGCTGGGCTGGGCTCCTGGCACAGAGGGTGATCCTGGTAACCAAGCAGAGCTTCAAAAGCACATTTCTCTTGCTGAGCAGCTCTTCTGCCAGCCCAGCAGGGCTAGGACACTGCCTGCAGCCAGCCCGGGCACAGCACAGAGGCACAGAGAGCTTCAATCAGTCAGGGCTGGGAAGGGGCTGAGAAGTGCCTGGGGCAGAATCACTGCCAGCCCTTGGCACAGGAACCTCTGGCTGCAGGACAATGCAGCTGCAGCTCCTGGAGTGATCTCCTAAAGCTGGAACATCCCAATGCCCACAGATCCTGTGAGTACTGAGTATTTCTGGTGCAGGGGAGGTGAAATGCTCATGAAGCTCTGACATACTGAGGGCTTCTGATTAGTCATATAATATTTCCAAGACAAGGATTTTGATAAAAATGTGGAAATTTCCTAAGAATTTGTAGTCAGCTGTGTACTATTGAAGAGTGGCAGGGAAAGAAGGATAAATATTAAAGGTTGATTATGAATATTGACAAGTGCATGAGACGTCTGAACTGTTACTTTTAGTGATCAGTAGGTTCACAGGAGATCCCTATTGTGCTTTCAGCCACTCTGCCCATGGACAGCACCAGCAGCACCTTTGCTGGAGCCATCAGGCTCAGTCTGAGCTGTCCTTTCTCCAAGCTGCAAACAGAACCTGCCCCCAGCCTGTGCCCTGCAAACAGGCAGGGTTCTGTCAGGCCAAGGAGAGTGCACAGATATTTGGGGTGTGGGAATGCTGGCAGGGAGAGATGAGGCACAGGGAAACACCTGCAGGAGGAAAATCTCCCGGAAGCAGAGAGAAGATCAGGGAAGGAGAGAAAACAAAACCCAGAAATGCTGTGGCAGGGAGAGTTTAGAGATGCCCAGAGGATCCCCTCCAGTGCAGCCCCTCCCTCTGAACAAGCCCCCTCCCTCCTGTGCCCCAGCCAAGCCTCTGCCCTCAGGGCCAGGGCTCCAAGGCGTGCAGCCCCTCCTGTGCAGGCAGAGCTGCAGCAGAGCCGTGGGGCAGCTCTGCAGCCCCGGGCCCAGTTCCCTCTGCAGAGCACAGGGCTGGGAGCAGCTGCCCGGCACTGGGGGCTCTGACAGGGGGCACAGCTGGCTCAGGGTGACATAGCTGTCCCCAGTGCCCGGCTCTGGGCAATGCTGGCAGTGCAGCCAGGGAAGGAGCTGCACCTCCCTTCATCCAGTGCCATCAGAGGGACACTTGGAAGTGTCCTTGAGATTTCAGTCCAAGCTGGGAGCTTCAATGCAGAGTGCAAAGCTGTCCTAGAGAATGTCAGATTTATGAGATTTATGGGGAAAGGTAGAGGTGTTGTGACACTGAAAATGCTGCTGGGTTGGTGAAATGAGCAAGGTCAGTCCTTGGCTACAAATGTGGAGCTGGGCTGTGGTGGATCCATCTGCTCTTACCTGTACCTGAGGGTTTGTAAAAGAAACATGGGAGTGTGACCATCCTTCATGTGAGAAAAATGAAAGCCAAGAGAAGCTCCAAACATAATGAATAATCATCTCCTCTCAGTCTCCACTCATCATCTTTCCTCAGAAAACTCACTGTATTCATCAATGGGATGGAGATATGCTGAGGGTTTCTGATATCCAGGAATACCAGGAGAAACATGGAGGCAGCATAAAAAGAAAACCACAAAACTCTCAAATACAGAAGTGTACACATCTGTGTTACAGAGGAGGGTGTATGGGAAATGGCGTTAACTTTAATTACAGGTATCTCCTCTAACTCTTCACTATCCCTTTTTCCACAGCAGTACCCAAAGTCTAACCACAGCAAATGTCCAACAGCAGCTCCATCAGCCACTTCCTCCTGCTGGCACTGGCAGACACGCGGCAGCTGCAGCTCCTGCACTTCTGCCTCTTCCTGGGCATCTCCCTGGCTGCCCTCCTGGGCAACGGCCTCATCATCAGCGCCGTAGCCTGCGGCCACCACCTGCACACGCCCATGTTCTTCTTCCTGCTCAACCTGGCCCTCAGCGACCTGGGCTCCATCTGCACCACTGTCCCCAAAGCCATGCACAATTCCCTCTGGGACACCAGGAACATCTCCTACTCAGGATGTGCTGCACAGCTCTTTTTCTTCATGTTCTTCATTTCAGCAGAGTATTTCCTGCTGACCATCATGTGCTACAACCGCTACGTGTCCATCTGCAAACCCCTGCACTACGAGACCCTCCTGGGCAGCAGAGCTTGTGCCCACATGGCAGCAGCTGCCTGGGCCAGTGCCTTTCTCACTGCTCTGCTGCACACAGTCAATACATTTTCCCTGCCCCTGTGCCATGGCAATGCCCTGGGCCAATTCTTCTGTGATATCCCACAGATCCTCAAGCTCTCCTGCTCCAATTCACACCTCAGGGAACTTGGGCTTCTTGTGGTTACTAGCAGTTTATTATTTTGTTGTTTTGTGTTCATTGTTTTCTCCTATGTGCAGATCTTCAGGGCTGTGCTGAGGATCCCTTCTGAGCAGGGACGGCACAAAGCCTTTTCCACCTGCCTCCCTCACCTGGCCATGGTCTCCTTGTTCCTCAGCACTGCTATGTTTGCTGACCTGAAGCCCCTCTCAATGTCCTCCCCATCCCTGGATCTGGCCCTGTCAGTTCTGCGCGATGAAATCCTGCTCAGCGTGGGCAACTGAGCCCTTGAAGGACTTAGTGTCAGGTCAAGGCTTGCTTTCCCTCCCAAAGCCTTCCCTTGGCAGCCTTGGGCAGGGGATTCATCCTCCCTCCCTCCTCCTTCCCACAGACCTGCTCGGAACCAGTCCATGGGCACTTTCCATTCTCTGTGTCTGTCCTCAAGTGCAGTGCCAACCTGGGTCAGTCCTGGCTCTGTCCTGAGCTCCCAGGAGCTCGCAGGCTGAGATGAGAACGCTCAGCCACACCAGGGCCCTGCCCCTGCCAGCAGCACCCCCACAAGCAGCAGCAGCAGCAGCAGCAGCAGCAGCAGCAGCAGCAGCAGCAGCAGCAGCAGCTGCAGCAGCAGCAGCAGCAGCAGCAGCAGCAGCAGCTGCAGTCGCCTCTCAGCTGTTGGTGCCCCTGCACTGCAGCCCCTCCCGCTGGCACCAACGTTCCCTTGTGGCCTTGGAGACAGTCCTGAATCCATCCATGGGGTCACAGAGCCATGGAATCCCAGAGTTCCAGGTTCCTGGAATCCTAGAGTCATTGAATCCTGAGAACCACACTCAGAGGAGGAGGAGGAGGAGGAGGAGCAGTAGGAGGAGGAGGACGAGGACGAGGACATGGAGGACGAGGAGGACGAGGAGGACAAGGAGGAGGACGAGGACGAGGAAAAGGAGGAAGAGGACGAGGAAGAGGAGGAGGAGGAGGCCAAGGAGGACAGGAGGACAAGGACGAGGACGAGGACGAGGAGCAGGAGGAGGAGGACAAAGAGGAGGAGGAGGATGAGGAGGAGGAGGACAAGGAGGAGGACGACGACGAGGAGGACGTGGAGGATGAGGATGAGGAAGAGGACGAGGAGGACGAGGAGGAGGAGGAGGAGGAGGACGAGGAGGAGGAGGACGAAGACGAGGAGGACGAGGAGGAGGAGGAGGACAAGGAGGAGGAGGAGGAGGACGAGGACAAGGAGGAGGAGGAGGAAGACGAGCAGGAGGAGGAGGACGAGGAGGAGGAGGATGAGGAGGAGGAGGAGGAGGACAAAGAGGAGGAGGAGGACGAGGAGGAGGACGAGGAGGAGGAGGACGAGGAGGAGGAGGACGAGGAGGAGTATGAGGAGGACGAGGAGGACGAGGAGGACGAGGAGGATGAGGAGGAGGAGGACGAGGAGGAGGAGGATGAGGAGGAGGAGGACAAGGAGGAGGAGGAGGAGGAGGACGAGGAGGAGGAGGAGGAGGAGGAGGACGAGGAGGAGGAGGAGGAGGACGAAAACGAGGAGGAGGAGGACGAGGAGGAGGAGGACGAGGACGAGGAGGAGGAGGACGAGGAGGAGGAAGACGAGGAGGAGGAGGAGGAGGACAAAGAGGAGGAGGAGGACGAGGAGGAGGAGGACGAGGAGGACGAGGAGGAGGAGGACGAGGAGGAAGACCAGGAGGAGGAGGACGAGGAGGAAGAGAACGAGGAGGAGGAGGACGAGGAGGAGGACGAGGATGAGGAGGACGAGGAGGAGGAGGAGGAGGAGGACGCGGAGGAGGAGGATGAGGAGGAGGAGTACGAGGAGGAGGAGGACGAGGAGGAGGAGGACGAGGAGGAGGACAAGGAGGAGGAGGACGAGGAGGAGGAGGACGAGGAGGAGGAGGACGAGGAGGAAGACCAGGAGGAGGAGGACGAGGAGGAAGAGAACGAGGAGGAGGAGGACGAGGAGGAGGACGAGGATGAGGAGGACGAGGAGGAGGAGGAGGAGGACGCGGAGGAGGAGGATGAGGAGGAGGAGGACGAGGAGGAGGACGAGGAGGAGGAGGACGAGGAGGAGGATGAGGAGCAGGAGGAGGAGGAGAAAGAGGAGGAGGAGGACGAGGACGAGGATGAGGAGGAGGAGGACGAGGAGGAGGAAGAGGAGGACGAGGACGAGGAGGAGTAGGACGAGGAGGAGGATGAGAATGAGGAGGAGGAGGACGAGGAGGAGAAAAACGAGGACGAGGACGAGGACGAGGAGGAGGAGGACGAGGAGGAGGATGAGGAGCAGGAGGAGGAGGAGGAGGATGAGGAGCAGGAGGAGGAGGACAAAGAGGAGGAGGAGGACGAGGAAGAGGAGGAGGAGGACGAGGAGGAGGAGGACGAGGAGGACGAGGAGGAGGAGGAGGAGCACGAGGAGGAGGAGGAGGAGGACGCGGAGGAGGAGGACGCGGAGGAGGAGGAGGAGGACGAGGAGGAGGAGGAGGAGGATAAAGGGGAGGAGGAGGACGAGGAGGAGGAGGACGAGGAGGAGGACGAGGAGGAGGAGGACGAGGAGGAGGACGAGGAGGAGGACGAGGATGAGGAGGAGGAGGACGAGGAGGAGGAAAAGGAGGACGACGACCAGGAAGAGGACGAGGAGGAGGAGGACGAGGAGGAAGAGAGCGAGGAGGAGAAGGACGAGGAGGAGGACGAGGATGAGGAGGTCGAGGAGGAGGAGGAGGAGAACGAGGAGAAGGAGGACGAGGAGGAGGAGGAAGAGGAGGACGAGGAGGAGGAGGAGGAGGACGAGGAGGAGGAGGACGAGGAGGAGGAGGAGGAGGAGGATAAAGGGGAGGAGGAGGACGAGGAGGACGAGGACGAGGAGGAGGACAAGGAGGAGGAGGACGAGGAGGAGGAGGACGAGGAGGAGGAGGACGAGGAGGAGGAGGACGAGGAGGAGGATGAGGAGCAGGAGGAGGAGGAGAAAGAGGAGGAGGAGGACAAAGAGGAGGAGGAGGACGAGGAGGAGGACGAGGAGGAGGAGGACGAGGAGGAGGAGGACGAGGAGGAGGACGAGGACGAGGATGAGGAGCAGGAGGTGGAGGAGGAGGACGAGGAAGAGGAGGACGAGGAGGAGGAGGACGAGGAGGAGGAGGACGAGGAGGAGGAGGAGGAGGACAAAGCGGAGGAGGAGGACGAGGAGGAGGAGGACAAGGAGGAGGAGGACGAGGAGGAGGACGAGGAGGAGGAGGACGAGGAGGAGGACGAGGAGGAGGAGGACAAGGAGGAGGAGGAGGAGGACAAAGCGGAGGAGGAGGACGAGGAGGAGGAGGACGAGGAGGAGGAGGACGAGGAGGAGGACGAGGAGGAGGAGGACGAGGACGAGGAGGAGGAGAATGAGGAGTAGGAGGACGAGGATGAGGATGAGGACGAGGAGGAGGAGGACGAGGAGGACGAGGACGAGGAGGAGGACAAGGAGGAGGAGGACGAGAACGAGGAGGAGGAGGATGAGGAAGAGGAGGACGAGGAGGAGGAGGACGAGAAGGAGGACGAGGAGGAGGAAGACGAGGACGAGGAGGAGGAGGACGAGGAGGAGGAGGAGGAGGACAAAGCGGAGGAGGAGGACGAGGAGGAGGAGGACGAGGAGGAGGACGAGGAGGAGGAAGATGAGGACGAGGAGGAGGAGGACGACCAGGAGGAGGAGAACAAAGAGGAAGAGGAGGACGAGGAGGAGGAGGACGAGGAGGAGGACGAGGATGAGGAGGACGAGGAGGAGGAGGAGGAGGAGGAGGAGGATGAGGAGCAGGAGGAGGAGGACAAAGAGGAGGAGGAGGACGAGGACGAGGAGGAGGAGGACGAGGAGGAGGAAAAGGAGGACGAGGATGAGGAGGAGGACGAGGAGGAGGAGGACGAGGAGGAGGAGGATGAGGAGCAGGAGGAGGAGGACAAAGAGGAGGAGGAGAACGAGGACGAGGAGGAGGAGGACGAGGAGGAGGAAAAGGAGGACGAGGATGAGGAGGAGGACGAGGAGGAGGAGGACGAGGAGGAGGAGGACGAGGAGGACGAGGATGAGGAGGAGGAGAACGATGAGAAGGAGGACGAGGCGGAGGAGGACGAGGAGGTGGACAAGGAGGAGGAAGACAAGGACGAGGAGGAGGAGGACGAGGAGGAGGAGGAGGAGGACAAAGCGGAGGAGGAGGACGAGGAGGAGGAGTATGAGGAGGAGGACACGGAGGAGGAGGACGAGGAGGAGGAGGACGAGAACAAGGACGAGGACGAGGAGTAGGAGGAGGAGGAAGACGAGGACGAGGAGGAGGAGGATGAAGAAGAGGAGGAGGAGGATGAGGAGGAGGAGGACGAGGAGGAGCAGGAGGAGGACGAGGAGGAGGAGGACAAGGACGAGGAGGAGGAGGACGAGGAGGAGGAGGACGAGGAGTAGGAGGAAGAGGAGGAGGACGAGGATGAGGAGGACAAGGAGGAGGAGGAGGACAACAAAGAGAAGGAGGACGAGGAGGAGGAGGACAAGGAGGTGGACGAGGAGCAGGAAGATGAGGAGGAGGAGGATGAGGAGGAGTAGGACGAGGAGGAAGATGAGGAGCAGGAGGAGGAGGAGGAGGAGGACGAGGAGGAGGAGGACAAAGCGGAGGAGGAGGACGAGGAGGAGGAGGACGAAGACGACGTGGAGGAGGATGAAGAGGAGGAGGACGAGCAAGAAGTCGAGGAGGAGGAGGACGACGAGGAGGAGTACGAGGACAAGGATGAGGACGAGGAGCAGGAGGAGGAGGACATAGAGGAGGAGGAGGATGAGGAGGAGGAGGACGAGGAGGAGGAAAACGAGGATGAGGACGAGGAGGACGAGGACGAGGAGGAGGAAAACGAGGAGGAGGAGGAGGAGGACGAGGAGGACGAGGAGGAGGAGGACGAGGACGAGGATGAGGAGGATGAGGAGGAGGAGGACGAGGAGGAGGACGAGGAGGAGGAAGAAGACGAGGAGGAGGAGGACGAGGAGGAGGAAAAGGAGGACGAGGACTAGGAAGAGGACGAGGAGGAGGAGGAGGAGGAGGAGGAGGAGGAGGAGGAGGACGAGGAGGAGGACGAGGAGGAGGAGGAGGAGGACGAGGACGAGGAGGAGGAATAGGAGGAGGAGAAGGAGGAGGAGGACGAGGAGCAGGAGGAGGACGAGGACGAGGAGGACGAGGATGAGGAGGATGAGGATGAGGAGGAGGAGGACGAGGATGAGGAGGAGGAGGACGAGGACGAGGACGAGGAGGAGGAGGATGAGGAGGAGGAGGACGAGGACGAGGATGAGGACGAGGAGGGGGAGGACGAGGAGGACGAGGACGAGGAGGAGGACAAGGAAGAGGAGGATGAGGACGAGGAGGAGGAGGATGAGGAGGAGGAGGACGAGGAGGAGGAGGACAAGGAGGAGGACGAGGAGGAGGAAGACGAGGACAAGGAGGAGGAGGTCGAGGAGGAGGAGGAGGAGGACAAATCGGAGGAGGAGTATGAGGAGGAGGAGGAGGACAAGGAGGAGAAGGAGGATGAGGGGGAGGAGTACGAGCAGGAGGAGGACGAGGATGAGGATGAGGACGAGGAGGAGGAGGATGAGGAGGACGAGGATGAGGAGGAGGACAAGGAGGAGGAGGACGAGGAAGAGGAGGAGGATGAGGAGGACGAGGACGAGGAGGAGGAGGACGAGGAGGAGGAGGACGAGTAGGAGGAGGACGAGGAGGAGGACGAGGAGGAGGAGGAGGACGAGTAGGAGGAGGATGAGGAGGAGGAGGACGAGGAGGAGGAGGAGTAGGAGGACGAGGACGACGAGGAGGACGAGGACGACGAGGAGGACAAGGAGGAGGAGGACGAGGAGTAGGAGGACGAGGAGGAGGAGGACGAGTAGGAGGAGGACGATGATGAGGAGGAGGAGGAGGAGGAGGAGGAGGAAAAGGAGGATGAGGAGGAGGAGGACGAGGAGGACGAGGACGAGGAAGAGGAGGACGAAGAGGAGGAGGACGAGGAGGAGGAGGAGGAGGACGAGGACGAGGAGGAGGAGGACGAAGAGGGGGACGAGGACGAGGATGAGGATGAGGAGGAGGAGGACGAGGAGGAGGAAAAGGAGGACGAGGAGGAGGACGAGTAGGAGGAGGATGAGGAGGAGGAGGACGAGGAGGAGGACGACGAGGAGGAGGAGGAGGAGGAAAAAGAGGAGGAGGAGGACGAGGAGGAGGAGGATGAGGAGGAGGACGAGGAGGAGGAGGAGGACGAGTAGGAGGAGGATGAGGAGGAGGAGGACGAGGAGGAGGAGGACGAGGAGGAGGAGGAGGAGGACAAAGCGGAGGAGGAGGACGAGGAGGAGGAGGATGAGGAGGAGGACGAGGAGGAGGAGGAGGACGAGGAGGAGGAGAACGAGGAGGACGAGGACGACGAGGAGGACAAGGAGGAGGAGGACGAGGAGGAGGAGGACAAGGAGGAGGAGCAGGAGGAAAAAGAGGAGGAGGAGGACGAGGAGGAGGAGGACGAGGTGGAGGAGCAGGAGGAAAAAGAGGAGGAGGAGGACGAGGAGGAGGAGGACGAGGTGGAGGAGGACGAGGAGGAGGAGGACGAGGTGGAGGAGGACGAGGAGGCGGAGGACGAGTTGGAGGAGGATGAGGAGGAGGAGGAGGACGAGTAGGCGGAGGATGAGCAGGAGGAGGACGAGGAGGAGGAGGATGAGGAGGACGAGGACGACGAGGAGGACGAGGACGACGAGGAGGACAAGGAGGAGGAGGACGAGGAGGAGGAGGACGAGGAGGAGGAGGACGAGGAGAGGAGGACGAGGAGGAAGAGGAGGACGAGGAGGAGGATGAGTAGGAGGAGGACAAAGAGGAGGAGGAGGACGAGGAGGAGGACGAGGACGAGGATGAGGAGGAGGAGGACGAGGAGGAGGAAAAGGACGACGAGGAGGAGGACGAGGAGGAGGAGGACGAGGAGGAGGAGGAGGAGGATGAAGAAGAGGAGGAGGAGGTGGAGGAAGAGGAGGAGGACGAGGACGAGGAGGAGGAGGACGAGGAGGAGGATGACGAGGAGGAGGAGGATGAGGAGGAGGAAAAGGAGGACGAGGAGGAGGAGGACGAGGAGGACGAGGATGAGGAGGAGGAGGACAGAGACGAGGAGGAGGAGGACGAAGAGGAGGAGGACGAGGACGAGGAGGACGAGGACGAGGAGGAGGAGGTCGAGGAGGAGGAAAAGGAGGACGAGTACGAGGAGGAGGACGAGGAGGAGGAGGACGAGGAGGAGGACGAGGAGGAGGATGAGCAGCAGGAGGAGGAGGAGGAGGAGGACAAAGAGGAGGAGGACGAGGAGGAGGAGGACAAGGAGGAGGAGGACGAGGACGAGGAGGAGGGGGACGAGGACGAGGATGAGGAGGACGAGGAGGAGGAGGACGAGGAGGAGGAGGAGGACGAGTAGGAGGAGGATGAGGAGGAGGAGGACGAGGAGGAGGAGGACGAGGAGGAGGAGGAGGAGGACAAAGCGGAGGAGGAGGACGAGGAGGAGGAGGATGAGGAGGAGGACGAGGAGGAGGAGGAGGACGAGGAGGAGGAGAACGAGGAGGACGAGGACGACGAGGAGGACAAGGAGGAGGAGGACGAGGAGGAGGAGGACAAGGAGGAGGAGCAGGAGGAAAAAGAGGAGGAGGAGGACGAGGAGGAGGAGGACGAGGTGGAGGAGGACGAGGAGGAGGAGGACGAGGTGGAGGAGGACGAGGAGGCGGAGGACGAGTTGGAGGAGGATGAGGAGGAGGAGGAGGACGAGTAGGCGGAGGATGAGCAGGAGGAGGACGAGGAGGAGGAGGACGAGGAGGACGAGGACGACGAGGAGGACGAGGACGACGAGGAGGACAAGGAGGAGGAGGACGAGGAGGAGGAGGACGAGGAGGAGGAGGACGAGGAGGAGGAGGACGAGGAGAGGAGGACGAGGAGGAAGAGGAGGACGAGGAGGAGGATGAGTAGGAGGAGGACAAAGAGGAGGAGGAGGACGAGGAGGAGGACGAGGATGAGGATGAGGAGGAGGAGGACGAGGAGGAGGAAAAGGACGACGAGGAGGAGGACGAGGAGGAGGAGGACGAGGAGGAGGAGGAGGAGGATGAAGAAGAGGAGGAGGAGGTGGAGGAAGAGGAGGAGGACGAGGACGAGGAGGAGGAGGACGAGGAGGAGGATGACGAGGAGGAGGAGGATGAGGAGGAGGAAAAGGAGGACGAGGAGGAGGAGGACGAGGAGGACGAGGATGAGGAGGAGGAGGACAGAGACGAGGAGGAGGAGGACGAAGAGGAGGAGGACGAGGACGAGGAGGACGAGGACGAGGAGGAGGAGGTCGAGGAGGAGGAAAAGGAGGACGAGTACGAGGAGGAGGACGAGGAGGAGGAGGACGAGGAGGAGGATGAGCAGCAGGAGGAGGAGGAGGAGGAGGACAAAGAGGAGGAGGACGAGGAGGAGGAGGACAAGGAGGAGGAGGACGAGGACGAGGAGGAGGGGGACGAGGACGAGGATGAGGAGGACGAGGAGGAGGAGGACGAGGAGGAGGAGGAGGACGAGTAGGAGGAGGATGAGGAGGAGGAGGACGAGGAGGAGGAGGACGAGGAGGAGGAGGAGGAGGAAAAAGAGGAGGAGGAGGACGAGGAGGAGGAGGATGAGGAGGAGGACGAGGAGGAGGAGGAGGACGAGTAGGAGGAGGATGAGGAGGAGGAGGACGAGGAGGAGGAGGACGAGGAGGAGGAGGAGGAGGACAAAGCGGAGGAGGAGGACGAGGAGGAGGAGGATGAGGAGGAGGACGAGGAGGAGGAGGAGGACGAGGAGGAGGAGAACGAGGAGGACGAGGACGACGAGGAGGACAAGGAGGAGGAGGACGAGGAGGAGGAGGACAAGGAGGAGGAGCAGGAGGAAAAAGAGGAGGAGGAGGACAAGGAGGAGGAGGACGAGGTGGAGGAGGACGAGGAGGAGGAGGACGAGGTGGAGGAGGACGAGGAGGCGGAGGACGAGTTGGAGGAGGATGAGGAGGAGGAGGAGGACGAGTCGGCGGAGGATGAGCAGGAGGAGGACGAGGAGGAGGAGGACGAGGACGACGAGGAGGACGAGGACGACGAGGAGGACAAGGAGGAGGAGGACGAGGAGGAGGAGGACGAGGAGGAGGAGGACGAGGAGAGGAGGACGAGGAGGAAGAGGAGGACGAGGAGGAGGATGAGTAGGAGGAGGACAAAGAGGAGGAGGAGGACGAGGAGGAGGACGAGGACGAGGATGAGGAGGAGGAGGACGAGGAGGAGGAAAAGAACGACGAGGAGGAGGACGAGGAGGAGGAGGATGAGGAGGAGGAGGAGGAGGATGAAGAAGAGGAGGAGGAGGTGGAGGAAGAGGAGGAGGACGAGGACGAGGAGGAGGAGGACGAGGAGGAGGATGACGAGGAGGAGGAGGATGAGGAGGAGGAAAAGGAGGACGAGGAGGAGGAGGACGAGGAGGACGAGGATGAGGAGGAGGAGGACAGAGACGAGGAGGAGGAGGACGAAGAGGAGGAGGACGAGGACGAGGAGGACGAGGACGAGGAGGAGGAGGTCGAGGAGGAGGAAAAGGAGGACGAGTACGAGGAGGAGGACGAGGAGGAGGAGGACGAGGAGGAGGACGAGGAGGAGGATGAGCAGCAGGAGGAGGAGGAGGAGGAGGACAAAGAGGAGGAGGACGAGGAGGAGGAGGACGAGGAGGAGGAGGAGGACGAGTAGGAGGAGGATGAGGAGGAGGAGGACGAGGAGGAGGAGGACGAGGAGGAGGAGGAGGAGGAAAAAGAGGAGGAGGAGGACGAGGAGGAGGAGGATGAGGAGGAGGACGAGGAGCAGGAGGAGGAGGACATAGAGGAGGAGGAGGATGAGGAGGAGGAGGACGAGGAGGAGGAGGACGAGGAGGAGGAGGAGGAGGAGTAGGAGGATGAGGAGCAGGAGGAGGAGGACAAAGAGGAGGATGAGGACGAGGACGAGGAGGACGAGGAGGACGAGGAGCAGGATAAAGGGGAGGAGGAGGACGAGGAGGACGAGGACGAGGAGGAGGACAAGGAGGAGGAGGACGAGGAGGAGGAGGACGAGGAGGAGGACGAGGAGGAGGAGGACGAGGAGGAGGAGGACGAGGAGGAGGACGAGGACGAGGATGAGGAAAAGGAGGACGAGGACGCGGAGGAGGACGAGGAGGATGAGGATGAGGAGGAGGACGAGGAGGAGGAGGAGGAGGATGAAGAAGAGGAGGAGGAGGTGGAGGAAGAGGAGGAGGACGCGGACGAGGAGGAGGAGGACGAGGAGGAGGAGGAGGAGGATTACGAGGAGTAAGTGGAGGAGCAGGAGGAGGACGTGGAGGAGGAGGACGAGGAGGATGAAGAAGAGGTGGAGGAGGTGGAGGAAGATGAGGAGGACGAGGACGAGGAGGAGGAGGACGAGGAGGAGGAGGATGAGGACAAAGAGTAGGAGGAGGATGACGGGGAGGAGGAGATCGAGGAGGAGGACGAGGAGGAGGAGGACGAGGACGAGGACGAGGAGGAGGAGGATGAGTAGTAGGAGGACGAGGACGAGGACGAGGACAAGAAGGAGGACGACAATGAGGAGGAGGCGGACGAGGAGGAGGAGAACGAGGAAGAGGAGGAGGAAGACGAGGAGGACGAGGATGTGGAGGACGAGTCGGAGGAGGACGAGGACGAGGACGAGGGCGAGGACGAGGACGAGGACGAGGACGAGGACGAGGAAGACGAGGACGAGGACGAGGACGAGGAGGATGAGTAGTAGGAGAACGAGGACAAGGACGAGGACGAGGAGGAGGAGGAAGAGGAGGAGGAGGAGGAGGAGGAGGAGGAGGATGAATAGGAGGAGGATGAATAGGAGGAGGAGGACAAGTAGGAGGAGGGCGAGGAGGATGAGGGGGAGGACGAAGAGGATGAGGGGGAGGGGGACGAGGATGAGGAAGAGGAGGAGGAGGACGAGGACGAGGAGGAGGACGAAATGGAAGAGGAGGAGGAGGAGGAGGAGGAGGAGGACCAGGAGGAAGAGGATGGGGAAGAGGAGGAGGACGAGGAGGAGGATGAGGCGGAGGACGAGGAGGACGAGGACGAGGAGGACGAGGAGGACAAGGACGAGGATGAGGAGGAGGAGGAGGACTATGAGGAGGAGGAAGCCTAGAATGAGGAGGCCGAGGTCGAGGATGAGCATGAGGAGGAGGAGTGGGAGGAAGAGGAGGAGGAGGAGGAGGAGGAGGAGGAGGAGGAGGAGGAGGAGGATGAGGAGGCGGGGGAGGAGGACGAAGACGAGGCGAGGACGAGGATGAGGACGAAGACGAGGGTGAGGATGAAGACGATGAGGAGGAGGAGGAAGAGGAGGAGGAAGAGGAAGAAGAGGAGGACGAGGAGGAGGACGAGGACGAGGACCAGGAGGAGGAGGAGAGGAGGACCAGGACGAGGATGTGGAGGACGCGGACGAGAACGAGGAGGAGGAGGACGAGGAGGAGGACGAGGACGAGGACGAGAGGGAGGAGGACGACGACGAGGACGAGGACGAGGACGAGGACGAGGACGAGGACGAGGATGAGGTGGTGGACGAGGTCGAAGAGGAGGACGAGGAGGAGGACGAGGGCGAGGAGGAGGAGGAAGAGGAGGAGGAGGACGAGGATGAAGAGGAAGAGGACGAGGACGACGAGGAGGAGCACGAGGAGGTGGACGAGGATGAGGAGGAGGAAGAAGAGGGGGTGGAGGAGGAGGAGGAGGAGGATGAGGATGAGGACGAGGACGAGGATGACGAGGACGAGGAGGAGGAGGAGGGTGAGGATGAGGATGAGGATGAGGAGGAGAAGGACGAGGAGGAGTACGAGGACGAGAAGGAGGAGGATGAGGACAAGGACGAGGACGAGGACGAGGACGAGGACGAGAGAAGGAGGACGAGGAGGAGGACGAGGAGAAGGACGAGGAGGACGAGTAGGTCTACGAAGACGACGAGGAGGATGAGGGGGACGAGGAGGAGGGCCAGGAGGAGGACGAGAATGAGGAGGACGAGGAGGATGACGAGGAGGAGGATGAGGAGGAGGACGAGGAGGAGGAGGAGGAGGACGATGACAAGGAGTTGTAGGACGAGGAGGAGAAGGATGAGGATGAGGAAAAGGATGAAGATGCGGAGGGCAAGGATGATGAGGAGGAGGACGAGGCGGAGGAGGATGACAAGGAGGAGGAGGAGGACGAGGAGGAGGAGGAGGACGAGGAGGAGGACGAGGAAGAAGAGAAGAATGACGATGATGAGGAGGATGAGGAGGAGGACAATTACAAGGAGGATGAGGAGGGGGAGGAGAAAGGGGAGGAGCAGGAGGAGGAAGAGGAGGAGGAAGACGACAAGGACTAGGGCAAGTATAAGGAAGATGGGGAGGAGGAGGAGAACAAGGAAGAGGAGGAGGCAGAGAAGCATGAAGAGGAGGAATAGGAGGAGGAAGAGAGAGGACAAGGACAAGGAGGATGATGAGGTTGAGGAGGAGGAGGACAACAAGGAGGAGGAGGAGGAGAAGAAGGATGAGGGCGAGGACGAGTAGGATAAGGATGAGGATGAGGAAAAGGATGAAGATGCAGAGGACAATGAGGACGAGGAAGAGGAGGAGGAGGAGAAAGAAGATGAACAGGAGGAGGAGGAGGACAAGGAGGAGAATAAAGAGGAGGAGGACAAGGATGCAAATAATGACGGGAGACTAGTCCATTCTTTAATGTCAACAAGTCTCAGTTTATTCCAAGCACACATGTACAGTTATACCCGTTATAATGAAGCTCATGCATATTGCAAAAATTAGGCTCATCATTGGTGTATTAAAAGCAGGTCAACCCCGCCTTTGGAGCTTTCTGAGCTTGCTTTGTTTTCCCTTACATTTATCTTTTTGCTGACCATTCTACTGTTGGGAACCAGCTTACCCAAGGACATAAGATATTATTGCTACATCTGCTATTGCTGCACTATGCAATTTTCAGCTACTGCTTCACTAACTGCATGTAGTCATGTCCTTTCTCACGAAGCCATTCATCTCCAAAACTCTCCACATTTCTAATCAGTCATGCTGTGACATTCAATAGCCCATTATCAGCAGATGTCTCCCCTGAGGGAGGATTGATTGTGGAAGAGAAGGAAAAACTGCCCACTTAACACAGGACAACTGCCATACAGATGGCAAATAGAACACATCTTACTTTTCAGTCTGGGACAGGAGGACACAAACAAAATCAGCTGAGAAGGCAGCGCTCTGAAAATCAAATCAGAACTGACAGAAAATGAATGGGACAGAAATCAATAATTCTGATACTTTTACTTATTATCAAAATAAATCACACCCACCCAGCCCCACACAATCCTGACCCTACACCCTCAAATTTGGATCTCACTTCTCCCGATCACCTTCCAACCCCATCTCATCCTGGAGGCTGAGGAATTGAGCAATTTTAGCATGGGACTGAGGTGGGAAACAGCCATTTTGAGGTGGGATTGAGTCACTTTGAGGTGACAGACAAATCCACTTTGGGTTTTGGAGTGCAAAGATATGGAGAATACTCCCAGATATCCCCCAAGAACCCAAAAATCCTCCAGAATATGTTCCCAAACAGTAAATTCCACCTCAAATACCTCTTAAATGGTGGGACTTCTGACATCTCCGGTCAATACTCTTTTTAGTAATTTTTCAGGTGTTTTTAAGTGATAAAGACAAATCAGAAGTAAATTAGGGCCAAACCAAAACCAGAGATCCCTTGAGCATCTCCTGGACACTGGACAAAACAAACTCAGCAGAAATCAAAGTTAACCCTCCATAAAATGCCTTGAGGAAGATTTGCTCTTCCCACAAGTCATTTCTGATGGAAACACAAATAAATCCCAAACATGAATAGACAAACAACAGAAGCAATTCTCTGGCAATTCCAAATTTCATCAGTTCCAGCACAGCTCCAGCTCAGATGCTGGCAGGTTCCAAAAAAAAAAAAAAAAAAAAAAAAAAAAAAAAAAAAAAACACATGGAAATTTGGCCCAATACAGATTATTAAAAGGAAGGGAAAGCTCTGTGTAGCTATCACAAAGGTGACAGGGACCAAGAAAATTATGCTCCTCCCCTCAAAGCCCCTGAATTAAGGAGTTATTTGGGAATTTAGCTACTTGAGCTGGGCTTCTTGTAGGATTTAAGTAGCCTTGTGTTCCTCACTTTGGGGTGAATGATCCTTGTCAGTCTTGCTGGTATCATTTGGTCCCTTTCCTCCAGTGATTTTAACAGAATTTTCAAAGAAGGAAAACAAAATATTTTCTTTACACTGGCCACCCACAAGAGCCATTTTCCTTGTAAGTTCTCCCAAAAGTCACTCAGAGGAAGCTGCATCCAAGTTTCCAAGAGTTCCTCCAGAAAGAGCCACAAACTCCTCAGAGGAGAGAACCATGCTGTTGTCAAAGGCACCTGGGGTCAGACAACAGAGCCCTGAACTCACTGTGTAAAATAATGTTGCAATCTGGATAATAAAATTGTTAGAGAGATGCCTCTGCCCCAATTAAGGTGCTAACAAGACCAAATCCAAAGTGGATTTTATTGACCAGTAAATGTGAGGTGAGAGAAATGGAAAGTAAAAGAGGAGCGAGCAAGGGAGTGACAGGGACAGAGATCTCCCCTGGGGTGGGGCAAGTGTGACATTGTCCCCTGTGTGCGTGGCCTTCCCAGGGTGGGGGTTTTACACCTGAGCCAGTTTGGGTAAGGGGGGTGGTGTTCACCCCCCACCCCGAGCAGGGATTGCCTCACTGTTTCAGGTTACAGTGTCAGATGTAACCAAAAGTGTTTTCAGTCCCCATCTCCATAAACTGTTATCAACAGGTGGGGCAATGTTCTTTATCTCTTCCATGGCTCAGCCCTGATAACGCCCTGCAGGGGCCATCTTCTCTTAATGGGCCATTGAGTGTCACAGCAGCACTGATAAAATTACATCATCCCATTGTGGGATGCTCTGCCCAGGGGGAGGAACCAAGCATTCCTACCTGGATATAATCTCACAATTTGCAACACCACAACCACCTTGCCTACTGGATTCCCAGAGGACAAGAGCTCCATAAGCACCACTGGACCTTCAGAGGAAGACCAGACCCTTCTACAGGATCAATGCTTTGACAGAATCACGTTCATCACTCCAGCCGGACTGCAGCCACCATTTCATCACACAGCTACCACCACCCTGAGCAACGGGGTGTAAGGTTATTATCCTGACTCTGTCAGGTTAAGGCAGTGTTTCTCTATCATTGCCTTGATCTTAATTTTCTTACTCAATTGTGATTCTGGCTTCGACGCTCTCCCTGTTTTGCTTTGAAACAGTACAAAACTCACTGTGCTTATCCCTTGTTTTCCTCCCAAAACAGGATTTCCCATCCCAAAACCTTCACGAAATGGAGAAGGAGGCTGCGAGGAAGAGGAAGGAGCCCTGGGACACTGAGGCAGGTGAGGAGGAAGTCAGTGCCCCTTTCTCCCTCTCTCCTGCTCCATCTCCCAGCCCAGCCTGGCCCTCAGCTGCAGGACAGCCCCGCTGCCGGTGCCCTCCTGCTGGGGATGCCCTGGGGGGATCTCCTTGCCCTTCCCTGTGGCACAGAGGCAAATCCCATCCTCTCCTTGTCCTTCCTCCCGCAGATGAGGTGCTAAGGGTGGAGAGCAGAGAGGACAAATCCCCATGGCAGAACCTTGTGGAAGAGGCTGTTTTGAGTGGCTCCATGGTGCAGGAACCCAATGGGAGCTGCACCAGGAGGGGCTGCAAACGCAGATCGAGGGGATCTGAGGAGGAAAGATGCACTCTGGTCCAGGAAGGTGGACAGAGCTTCAGCCAGAGCTCAGGGCTGGTGGTCCCTGAGCAGCTTCATGATGAGGAGAAGCCCCATAAGTGCTCAGAGTGTGGGAAGAGCTTCAGGTCAAACTCCAACCTGATCCAGCACCAGAGGATCCACACTGGGGAGAAGCCCTATGAGTGTGAGGAATGTGGAAAGAGCTTTTGGTCAAATTCCAACGTGATCCAGCACAAGAGGATTCACACTGGGGAGAGGCCCTACGAGTGTGGGGAATGTGGGAAGAGCTTCAGGCGGATCTCCCACCTGAGCAGCCACAAGAGGATCCACACTGGGGAAAGGCCCTATGAATGTAAGGGAGTGTGGGAAGAGCTTCAGGCAGTGTGGTACCCTGATTGTCCACCAGAAGATCCACACTGGGGAGCGACCCTACGAGTGTTCCAAGTGTGGGAAGGGGTTTCAGACTCGCTCCTATCTCCTCTTGCACTATCGAGCTCATACAGATGAGAGGCCCTTCCGCTGCCCTGACTGCGGGAAGGGATTCAAGCACAACTCCTCCCTTGTCAGGCACCGGCGCATCCACACTGGGGAGAGGCCCTACGGGTGTCCCCAGTGTGGGAAGAGCTTCACCCAGAGCTCTCACTTGACCAGACACCAACAGAGGCACCAGTAACGGAAGCCCCAAGAGTGTCCCGCCTGCAGGAAGAGCTTCGTGCTCTGCTCCAGCTCCATCCCCCACTGCAGGACCCACATTGGGCACAGGTCTGGTGACCCACATTCCCTGTGATCAATGTTGGGAACACACCTGACTGGTTATCCTTTTGGTTTGGCCCTAATTTTCCTCTGATTCATCTTTATTCTTCAAACACAGCCAAAACAGGGTTAAATTAAAGAAACTGATCAAAAATATCTGAAGTGTCACCATTTCACAGGAGTTTTAGGGGGAATTTAGGATTTGGGGACGCATTCTGTGTGGAGTGCCCCTGTTGCTGAGAGGCAGGAGTTTGATCTCACCCTTCTTGTGTTGCCAGTAATTCCTCCCTTGACCCAAACCCAAACTCCACCCCTGGGATACCCTATACAAATCCCATGGCTCTGCCTTTGCCCTGTCTTTCGGTGATAAGAAATGGATTTTGGAGTTTTGTGAAACCAAGATACATCTCATTTGTTCCTGCCGCCGGCAGCTGCACTCACCCTGGACACCATGAACTCAACTTCTGGAGGATTTGTGGGTTCTGGGGTGATTTTGGGCAGTGTTCTCCATCTCTTTGCATTTCAAAAGCCAAGAGGGATGAATTTGTCACCACAAAACCACTCAATCCCACTGAAAATAACTGGATTTTAAACTATAAAGGCACAATCCCACCTCAAATTGCTTGTTCCCCCTCAAAAAAACCCTCAATCCCACACAAAGCTCACTCGATTCCAAAGCTGACCGGGTGAGATGGGGTTGGGAGGAGATTGAAAGAAGTGGGATTCCATTTTGGAGTGGTGGGATGGGGATTGTGTGGGGCTGGGTGGCTGGGATGTATCTGATAGCAAATAAAACTTTCAGAGTTAATGATGTTTTTCCCATTCATTTTCAGTCAGTTCTATTTCCAGAGTGGCTCCTTCTCAGCTGTTTAAATTCTTATAAAAATCCTTTTTTAAAAATCGTCTAACCCAAACAATCCAAAAACCAATATCCATATAAAACCACCCATCTGCGATTATATTTTTATAAATAATTTTAATTTTTTAGAGTACTTAAGGGTGTTATTAAATTTTAATTGTTTGGTTAAATTGTATGAGACATTATAGTGGTGTTTGGTTTCGTGTTTAGTATATTTGTAGTATGAATTGTTTTACTAAGGTGTGTTCCATTGTATGTTTAGATTGGCCGGTGCTGCGAGAGGCGCTGGGCTCTGCCTGGCAACTGATGAGTCAGAGCCGTCCCGGGCGCTGATTGGCTGAAAATCGCCAGGCGGGACCAGCGCCGAGTTCCTGCCTGGGAACTGAATCGTCATCAACGCCGCGCGCTCTGATTGGCCAGGATCTGCTTCGGGGCGGGGCCGGGAGGAACTGGGGACCCCCAGGAGCCCCCCGGGTTTGGGGGTTTCCATCCCCCCTCGGCCCCGGGGCGGCCTTGGGGCCACCCCAACACCCCAAAATGGGGAGGGTCCCCGGAGCCGCTTGGAAGTCCCAAAAATGGGCTGGAAGCGACAGGAGCCGCCCCAAGAAGGGATTGAAGGGTCCGGTCCGGGAATGGCTCCGATCCGGATTGGGGCGGGCTGGGATTGAGGGAGGGTCCGGTCAGCGGCTGCGGAGGGGCTGGGATTGGGGAGGGGTCCGGGATTGAGGGGATGGGTCCATTCCGGGACTGGGGCAGGATCGCTCCCTGGGGGTGGGCTCCATTATTGAGTCAGGGTCTCTCCCCTTCCCGATCCCAATCCCGTTCCCTGATCCTGTTCCCGATCCCATTCCCATTTCTGTTCCCCTTCCCGGGCCAGTTCCCGATCCCGATCTCATTCCCAACCCCATTACACTCCCACTCCGGATCCCGATCCCATTCCCGTTCCTGTTCTCGATCCCGATCCCACCGCTGTTTCCAGGGAATGGCTCCTATCCCTACCCCGACCCCAAACCCGGGGGGTCAAACATTGGGGTCAAACACCCCAAATCCCAACACTGGGAGGGGAGAGGTCAAACACCCCCAAACCCAAACTCTGGGATGTCAACCTCCCCCCTGCCCCAAACCCCAAATTTTAGGATCAAACCCCCCAAATCCCAGATCCTGGGGTGTCAAACACTCCCAAAATCCCAAACGTTGGTGTTAAACCCTCCTGACCCGAAATCCTGGGTTTCAAAATATTTTGGGTGTCCAACACCCCCAATTCCCAAAGTCTGGGGTCAAATACCACCAAATCCCAAATCCTGATGTGTCAAACACCCCCAGCCCCCAAAGTTTGGGGTTAAAACCCCCAATCCCCGACTCCTGGGGTTTGAAATACCTGGGTTGTCCAACCCTCCTCCTCTCCAAAGTTTGGGGTGAAACCCCTCAATTCCCAAACTTTGGGGTCAACCTCCTCAATCCCAAACCCTGGGGTGTCAAATCCCCCTGATCTCCCCCACTTTGGGGTTAAATCCCCCAAAATCAGTTGGTCAATCCCCCCAGTTTCCAAATTTTTGGGTCTAAACCCCCAAACCCCAAATCCTGGGGGTTGAAACACCTGGGTTGTCCAATCACCCTGATCCCAACGTTTGGGGGTGAAACCCCCTGATCCCCAAATCTTGGGAAAAAAACCCAAAATTCCAAACCCTGGGGTGTAGAACTCCCCCAGTTCCCAAAGTTTGGGGTCAAAAACTTCCAAAGCCCGAGGTGTCAAACCCCCCTAAACCCCAAATTTTAGGATCAATCCTCCCAGTCCCCAAAGTTTAGGGTCATGACCCACCCCCAAATCCACTCCAGCCCTGGGGGACACAGTGGGGTTTGTTTGGGGTCATTTGGGGTTTGTTTGGGGTTATTTGGGGTTTGTTTGGGGTAATTTGGGGTTTGTCTGGGGCTATTTGGGGTTTGTTTGGGGTTATTTGGGGTTTGTTTGGGGTAATTTGGGGTTTGTTTGGGGCTATTTGGGGTTTGTTTGGGGCTATTTGGGGCAGCTCCAGGTGCAATGTCTGCAGAAAGACCCTGGGTACAACACTGGGAAAAAAAGGGGAATGAGTGGGAATTGGGGGATTCAGGATGGGGAAAGATCCTGGGTGGGAACAGGGGATTTAGTGTGGACAGGGAAGGATTTGGGATGGGAAAAGGGGATTTGGGATGTGGAAAGGGGAATGAGGTGGGGAATTGGGGTGGAAAAGGGAGATTTTGGTATTGGAGAAAGGAATTTGGGGACAAAGGATGTGGGGAGAAAAAAGAATTTGTCATGGGAAAAGGAGGATTTAGGCTGGGAAAAGAAGGATTTGGGGTCAAAAAGACAGAAGGGATTAAAAGTGATTTTGGGGTTGAAAAAAAAGGAGGATTTGGAATAAAAAATGAGGATTTGGGATAGAAAAGGAGGATTTAGGATAAAAGAAGGATTTAGGATAAAAAAAAAAGAGTGTATTTTGGCTGAGATTAGCTGGATTTACCTGGGGGAGTGGGGGCATGCAGGGGGTTTGGAGCAGGGTCAGGACCATTTTTGGGGCAGTTTTATGGGATTTTGGAGCATTTTCTTGGGATTTGGTGGGAGGTCTATGGGATTTGGGTGCCGTTTTATGGGATTTAGAGTGTTTAGGGTTGGTTTTAGGGATTTTCAGGTGTTCCTATGGGATTTGGGAGCACTTTTATGGAATTTCAGGGGTTTCTACAGGATTTTGGGGCGATTTGAGGGATTCCAGGGTATTTCTATGGGATTTTGAGGTGGTCTGGAGGGACTGCAGGGTGTTTCTATGGGATTTTGGGGCAGCTTGAAGGCATTTGAGGTGTTTTGGGGCAGCTTTAGGGTATTCTGGTGAAGCTTTGAAGAATTTTGGGGTGGTTTGGAGGGATTTCAGGGCATTCCTCTGAGATTACAGGGTGGTTTGGAGGGACTTGGGGTGTTTGGGGGCAGATTTTGGTTATTTATGGGCGGGTTTGAGGCAGATTTTTAGGGATTTTGGGGTATTCCAGGCCCATTTTGTTTGGGTTTGGGGTTATTTTGGTGGGGTTTGGGGTGTTCTGGGTCACTTTTTGGCGAAGGAGATCTCCATGGGTGGCTCTGGGTGATGCTGGAGCCCTGCAGGGCCTCGCGGGCGGCGCCCGCCTGCACCTCGGTGTCCAACTGCAGCGAGGCGATGTCGCGGCGCCCGGGCACCAGCGCAGCTCCTGGAACCCCGGGAACCTGGGATGGGAACGGGGCCAGGAGAGCCCGGAACACCCGGGAACCTTCCCCAGACACCCGGGAATGTTCCCCAGACACCCGGGAGCCTTCCCCAGACACCCGGGAGCCTTCCCCAGACACCCGGGAACCTCCCCCAGACACCCGGGAGCCTTCCCCAGACACCCAGGAACCTTCCCCAGACACCCGGGAATATTCCCCCAGAAACCTGGGAATCTTAACCAAGAAACCCAGGAATGTTCCCCAAAAAACCTCTGAAAGCTTCCCAAAAAACCTGGGAATGTTCTCCCCAAATTCAGAAATGCTCTGCAAAAAAAAGTCCTGAAACATTCCCCCAGAATTTCAGAAATGTTCTCCAAAGAAATCCAGAAATGTTCCCCCCCCAAAAAAAATCCTGGAACATTCCCAAAAATAGGAATTTCTGTTCCCCAGAAAATCCAGAAATATTCCTCCCCAAAAAAATCCAAAACCAACACGATTCCTCATCCAGAAACATTCTCGAAAACTACAGAAGCGTTCCCAAAAATCCAGGAATTCCCCCCCCACAAAATACAGAAACATTCCTTCAAAAATCCAGAAACATTCCCCCTCAAAAATATCCAGAAATCCCTCCCCAAAAAATCCATAAATACTCACCCAAAAAAACATAAATTTCCCCCTAAAAATCCAGACATTCACTACCAAAAATCCAGAAATTTCCTCCCTAACAATCCAGAATTTCCTCCCCCCCAATCCTGGTATTTTTCTCCAAAGATCCAGAAATTCCCCCTAAAATCCCAGACATTTACCCCCAAAATCCCGATATTTTTTAAAAAAATCCAGCCCCAAGCCCCCCTCAGCCTCTCACCCCCCAAGCCCCAAAATCCCGCAGTGCCCCAAAGCCGGGCCGGAATGCTGGAATGCCGGGATTGCCCCAGATCTCCCTGGCTGAGGAGCAGGGGGAGCATCAGCTCCTGGGGCTGCTCAGGGAGCTGGGCAGGAACAGGATGTGCTTCGGGGCTTTGCCACAGCTGGGGGACACGGGAGACAAACCCCAAAAGCTGCCCCAGAGCTGCCCAAAGTCACTCTGGATACGCAACACAAAATCTGCCCAAAATCCCAAGAGAAAACACCAAAATCCCAACAAAATCCTGAGAAAAAACCCACAAAAAAATACCCCACCGAAATATTAATAATTAAAAAAACCTCACAAAAATCTCCCCAAAATCCCCCACAAAAATATCACCAAAATCCCATAAAATCCCCCAAAAAACTACCCAAAATCCAGCAAAAATCTCCCAAAAAATACCCCCAAAACCCCACCAAAATCCAATAAAAATCACTCAAAATCCTCACAAAAAATCCCACCAAAAATACCATTAAAATCACATAAAAATTCCACCATAGAATCCTTGAAAATGCCAGAAAATCCACACAAAATCCCAGGAAAATCTCCACAAAAATTCCACCCAAAAGCCCACAAAACTCACCCCAAAACTCCTCACAAAAATCACCCCAAGGCTCATAGAAATCCCTCAAAATCCCCATAAAAAATTGCCCTCAAAATCCTCAGAAATCCCACAGAAAAATCCCTCAAAAAGTCCCACTAAATTCCCACGAAAATCCCACAGAATCCACACAGAAAAAAACTGTACAAAAATGCCCCCAAAATTTCCCCAATCACACAAAATCCACACAAAAACATCCCACCAAATCACCCAAAAAATCCCACCAAAATTTCCCCAAAACCCCCCCAAAATCCACACCAAATCCACTCAAAAAATTCGCACCAAAATCCCACCAAGCCCCTCTCAAATCCCCCAAAAAATGCCCCCAAGTCCTATCACATCCCACCCGAAGTGCGAGGAAATCCACCCAAAAAATCCCCACGAAAACTTCCCTCAAAATCCCAGCCAAACCTCCCAGAAGCAGCCCAAGAATCCCGCAGAGATCGCTGCGAGTGCCCGAATCGCCCGGCACAATCGCCGAGCCATCCCCGCCCGGCCCCGCGCTCCGGCCCCGCTCTCTGTGGGGCCGGGGCCTCTCCCCCCTTGGCTCTGCGCTGGTCCCGTTCGCGCTCCGCTCCCGCTCCCGCCCCACCAGCGCTCCCTGCCCTGGGCCGCGCTGGCCGAGCCCGGCCGGGCGCGCTGGATCCGCTGGGACGGCGCATCCCGGCCCCGGCCCCGGCCCCGCGGGGCTCCCGGGGCAGCTCCGGCCGGGATGCGGCACTGCCGCGGGGCTTTGGGCTTTCCCGGCGCTGCCCGGCGGCTCCCGGGGATCTGCGGCTTCCCGAGGGACTCGGGGAGCTTCCAGAGGGGACCTGGGCTGGCTCCGGGGGGATTTGGGATCACTCCGGGGGGAGCTGGGGACGGCTCGGGGGGTTTGGGGTTGTTCCCGAGGATTTTGGGGGGATCTGAGAGAGGTTCCAGAGGGGATCTGGGGCTTTCTGAGGGGTCTGGGGGAATTCAGAGGGGATCTGGGGAGGATTTGGGGCTTTGTGAGGGATCTGGGGGAATTCCCAGGGATTTGGGGCAGTTCCAAGAGGGATTTTGGGGTTTTCCAAGGGATTTTCTAGAGTTCTCAGGGATTTGGGGAGGCTCCAGAAGGGATCTGGGGCAGTTCCAAGAGCAATCAGGGACGTTTTTGAGAGATTTTGGCAAGTCCTAGAAGGAATTTGGGGAATTTCAGCAGGATTTTGGGGGAGTTTAGAGGAATTTGGGAGGTTCCAACAGGGGTCTGGGGTCATTCCCAGGGGATTGGGAGTGGATTTCTGGCTGGATTTCTGTTTCTTCCCCGGATTTCAGGCTTTTCCCCAAAATTTCCTGTTTTCCCAAGGATCTGTGGATTTTCCCCTGGATTTGGATCTCACCGTGGGCTAGAAGGGGAAGGTTTAGGAGATTCAGGGTGAATTCTGGGGGGTTCCTGGCTGAATTTCGGTGTTTCCCACGTGAACTTGGGTGGGTTCCCAATTGAATGTTGTGCTTTTTTCCCAGAATTTCAGGATTGTTCCCAAAATTTGGGTATTTTTCTGAAGATTCTGCTGTTACCACGGGTTTGTCCCAGAAGGGGAAGCTTTGGGGAGTTTTAGGGTGGATTTTAGGGATAATTGAGGCTGGATTTGGGTTTTTTCCCAAGGATTTTGGAGTTTTTCCCAGAAATTCAGGATTGTTCCCAAAATTGCAGGACTTCTACTCTGATTTCTCTCTCACCATGGGCTTGTGGTAGAAGGGGAAGGTTTGGGGGGCTCCTGGTTGGAATATGGGGATATTTGAGGCTGCATTTTGAGTTTTTCTCCCAGGAATTCAGGATTTCTCCCAGAATTTCAGGATTTTTTCCCAAAATGTCAGGATTTTGCCAGGGATTTGGATCTCACCATGGACTTCTCATAGGAGGGGAAGCTTTAGGAGGTTCCTGGTTGGATTTAGGGGGTGTTCCCAATTCGATTTCAAGGATTCTTGATGGGATTTTGGGGGGAATCCTGGTTGGGTTTGGTATTTTTCCCTCAGGATTTTGGTTTTTTTCCCCTGAGAATTCCAGGATTTTCCCCCAGCATTTCTGTCTCACCACGGGCTTGTCATAGAAGGGGAAGCTTTAGGGTGTTCAGGGTGCTTTTGGAGGGATTCCAAGTTGGATTTTGGGGATATCTGAGGCCAGAGTTTGGCGGTTTTTCCCCAGCATTGCAGTTCTTTCCCCAGTGCCAGAACTCCCCCAGCCGCTGTCTCCCCACGGGTTGGCCGCAGGAGGGGAAGCCCTGCAGGGAGCGCAGGGCGTTGGTGGCGCTGCTCATCTCCCTGAAGGTGAGGAAGGCCTGGCCCCGCAGGCCGAGACTGCGCCGCGCCAAAATGTCCAAAATCTGCCCAAACGGCGAGGAAACGGCGCAGAGGGACTTCTCCAGCTCGGGGACACCCAGGGGACAGCCTGAGCCCCTGGGGACAGGCACGGACACTCTCAGAGCCCCCAGGACCCCCCAGCCATCCCCGTCCTCCTTGGTGTCCCGGTTCAGGTGGTTGATGGAGATGCTGGGCTGGGGCCGGGGGTCCTGCACCGCCAGGGCCGGGACCCCTCTGTGGGGACAGGGGGGCTTCAGGGGGCGTCTGGGGGGCTGCGACCCCTTCACCCCCTGGCACCCCTTTAGGTGTCCCCAGAGCCCCAAATCCACCCAGACCCACCTAAACCCCCCAGGTACCCTCAGATCCCCCCACTTTACCCCAAATTGACCCCAGACCCACCTGAGACCGCCCAAATCCTATTGGACCCCCCCAAATCCCCCTAACACCCCTGAATCCTGCCTAAACCCTATGAAATCCCCTCAGACCCCCCCAAATTCCCTCAGATCCCCTCAGAACCCCCCAATTCCTCTTACAACCCCCCCAAAATCCCCTCAGATCCTCCAATGCCCCTCAGATCTTCCTAAACCCACCTGAGAACGCTCCAGACCCTCTCAAGCTCCCCCCTAAGCTCCCTAAACCCCCCCAGACCCACCAAAGCCCCCTCAGACCCCCGCATTGCCCCCAAACCCACCGCACACCCCCTATTTCCCGTCAATCCCCCCCAAAATCCCCAATTTCTCCCCAGACCCGCCCCAAACCCCCCCAGCTCCCCCCGGCCCCCCCTCAACTCCTCCTCAGCCGCGCTCCCCTCACAGTTTCCCGCCTCCACCACGCGCGCGGGCTCCCCAGCCAATAGCGGCGCGCCCCGTGCCGAACCGACCAATCAGCGCGCGGCTCCCTCAGCAGCGCCCGCCTCCCCGCGCCGCGGCAGCCAATCAGAGGGAGCCGGGAGCGGGCTCGGGCGGGCCCTGCGGGCGGCGCTGCCAGAGCGGGGGAGGCGCTGGGAGAGGCCGGAGCTGCGGGAGCGGCTGGGGCGGCGCCGCTGGGGAGGGGGGTCCGCACAGGGGCTGGGGATGGGGGCTGGGGAGGGGCTGGGGGGATCGGGGCCTTTGGGGAGGGATCCGGGGGGAGTTTCGGGAGGGGTCTGGGGGGTCCTGGAGGGGTTTTGGGAGGGGTCTTGGGGGTGCTGGGGGAGGGGTCTTGGGGGGGTCTTATGAGGTCTGGGGTGGGTCCTCAGAGGTTTTGGAGGGGGGGTCTGGGGGGGTCCTGGAAGGGTCCTGGGTGGGGTCTTTGGAAGGGTCTGCGTGGGTCTCAGGGGACATCCTGGGCTGGGCTCGATTGGGGTCTGGGGCTCTCAGGGGGTCCTGGGCCAACCTTGGGGGTCTCTGGGTGGGTTTTCAGTTCCTGGAGGGGGTCCTGGGGAGATTTGGGGGTCCCGGGGGGTCCCAGGCCCAGCCTGAGCCGGGGTCTGGGGGTTTGGGGGAGGAGCACAACAGGGTTTCCCCCTGCCCCGATTTTGGGGGTCTCCCATGGTGCCCCCTCCCCAAAAAGCTCCGAGGGCCCCTGAAGTGGCTCCTGTTCCACCGGGCGGTGCCCCTGACCCAGGACAGCCCCCAGTGAGTCTGGCGGGCTCTGGGGGCGTTTTGGGGGATTTTGATGGGGTTATTGGGCTTTGGAGGATTTTGTTGGGAGTTTAGGGGGAATTATTGGGTTTTTGGAGAGAATTACTGGGTTTTGTGGCAGTTACAGGATTTTTCGGGGTTTTGTGGCTTTGGGGACATTGGATTTTGAGGGATTTTTTTTAGGGATTTGGGGATGTTTTTTGGAGGCTTTATTGAAGTTTTTGAGAGTTTTTTTGAATTGTGGTGGGTTTCACTGGGATTTTATTGGATTCTTTATGGTTTTGGAGAGTTTTATTGGGATTTTGGGGTGTTTAAGAAGAATTTTGGGGGGGCTTTGCAGTTGTCCCAGGGTGTGGGGAAGGGCTGAGAGGCACCAAAATCTCCTTTAAACCCCTGAAAGTCCCAATAAAACTCACAAAATCCCAATTAAATCTCACAAAAACCTCATTAGAACACCCCAGAATTCCAATAAAAGCCCACAAAATCCCAAATAAACCCCACAAATCCCCCCCAAAAATGTACTCAAAACCACAAGAAAATCCCCCCAACACCCAAAGAAATCCTTGCAACTCCCAAAAACCCCACAAAATCCCCCAAAATCCCGCCACAAAAAAAAAAAAAAACAAACAAAACCAAAAACCAAATCCCAAAAGAATGCCATTAAATTTCCCAAAAATTCCAATAAAATGCCCAAAATTCCAGAGTTCCACAAAATATTTAGTTATTACAAAATACACACACCAGCACTGTGAGCTGCCCCCCTCCACATACTCAGTTACACCAGAGCCAGGTTTTTGTTTGGCCAATGCCTCATTTACAATCCAATACATGTGGCTGGTCTGGAGATGGGCTGTCCCAAAAGGCGATTCTGGAACACCTGGGAGCTGATCATGCTGGTAGCGACCCAAGATTGGGATCGCTGGAGTCCTCCGGGCTGATACATCTGAATGCCACGGTTCCCATAACCTCATCAGGAAAAACTGTCCACACCTGGACCTGGATTGTTCAACCCTGGCTCAGAGAAAATAACTTTATGACTATGTGTGACTCTGAATAGAAAGAAAAGGCAGATGACTGAAATCCTGGCCTCGGGCAGAAAATTTCCTATAAGAACTGGCGGGTCCAGGAGGGTGGTGTGTGTGTCCAGGGGAACCTCTGCCGAGAGGCTCCTTCCTGTCACACACCCAGCGCCAAACCCGGGCTCAGCGCTGTCCTTTTCCTTGTGGCTGGCTCAGAGAGAATTCATTCCTAAATATATTTTATATTATTTCATTTTTAATTTGGCTGGACTAATTTTCATTTATAAAAGGGGAAAGGGGACTGTGGGGAGAACAGAGAACATCTAAACAACAAATCACAATAACATAATTCTACATCAATAAAGCTTCTCTTAAGATACACACAATATTTATCCCTTAATTGCGAGAGCCAATAATCTCATTATCTATCTATTACAGTTTGGATGGAGGCCAGAACTAACACCTTGCAGAAGGAAAAGAGGGTACAAAG
Organism: Lonchura striata; assembly: GCF_050655825.1. NCBI lineage: Eukaryota > Metazoa > Chordata > Aves > Passeriformes > Estrildidae > Lonchura > Lonchura striata. Next base: position 1,863,541 of record NC_140738.1, read on the forward strand.
GTCCCTGCAGTCCCCTGGCCTGGTACCCCAGCCAGTGGGGAAAGGAAGAGGGCAGCATGTGGCCAGGAGTTTAAAAGGGGGCTGTGTCCTCCAAGACTTTGGGAGAGAAAACCCCAGCAGCAGATGTCCCCATGGACTCTCTCCCTTTATTCAAATAAAGATGCAGGGCTCCTCTGGCTCCCTTATGGACACTGGCTTTTCACAGCGTGGTTTGTATGCACACCCATTTCCTTGTATGAGAGTATCACCAGCCTGCAGTGACTCCCTGCCACTCTGGTCTGCAGGAGAAATTGAACTAATACTAAGAACTTTGCAAATGGAGACCAATGAACATTAAACAAATGGCCTTCTGTTGGTTTTGGACTGTAAAAGGTTTGGGCAAAATCTTGTAAAACTCAGGTGTCATGGGATGATTTTCTCAGCCTACCCATGCTATGTGTGGTTGAAATAATTTCTGTTGTACATTCTTGATGCGCCTATCCCTCACAGCCCCCATATCACCAGGCTGGCCCAGATATACGGGGGCCTTGAGGGAAGGCGCGTCAGGAGTTGGGCAAAGATTCCAAAGAGGCTTCAATTCCCCTGCTGTGGTTGTCCAAGCTGTTTATTCCATGAGACGAAGTGGAAAAGAGAGAGGACCAGGAAGGGACAAGGCCTCATCTATGCTCAGAACAGGGAAGGCCCTTTGGCCCTTCGCCAACCCCGTTGGGGCAGGAAGGAGGGGACCAAACTATCAGATCCCAGTCACAGGGGTCCCTGGAAAGGGAAAAAGCATAGACCGAGAGCAATGCAACACATGGTGGCCAGAACAACATCGTGGCCAGAATAAATGCCTTGATTCTCTGACAATAAAATGTTGACAGAGGGCTTTTTTTATCTTGAGGTTTCAGTGACATCTGGACATGCCAAGCCCAGCACAGTGGGAAAGGGCCCATAGCAGCCTCATTCCCCCATGGCAGCCTCATTGCCCCACTGCTGCTTTCCTAGAGGAAGGAATGGCTCCCTGGCAGCCTCTGCTGCAGGAAGGAAGGCGATGCCAGGCACGGGCACAGGCACAGGAGGTGATTGCTGTGCTGGGCTCAGCCGGGCTCAGCCCTCGGCGGGGCTGTGTGGCAGCAGCTCTTCCCCCAGGCCCTGCCCTTGCACGGCCCAGCAGCAGCCAAAGCTGGAGGCGCCCGGGCTTCCGGGCCTCTGGAGCTCGTTGGCAGCCCCGGGGAATCGGGACTCTGCACCAACGTCCCTCCTGCTGCAGCTGCTCCCACAGCCGGCCCTGAGTGCCCAGAGGCCCCAGGCACAGGAGCAGCCCCGAGCAGGAGCCCTGCTGCGAGCCCAGGGCCAGAGCCAGCCCTGGCTCCCGGCTGGGCAGGGGCTGCACTGGGTCCTGACAGGGCCTGGCTCTGTCCCCTGGGGCTGGGGGAGCTGTCCCAGGGCAGGGAGGGCCAGGGCTGGCAGGGGCTGCTCAGGGATGGGTTTGGCCCCTGTCCCTCCAAGCAGCCACGGCCCAAGCAGCTGCGCTGGCCCCGGGCTCTCCTGCCAGCCTGCTGGGCTGTGTTGGGTGGCAGGGAGCTGCCCAGAGCCGTCCCCTGCTCGCCGGGGCCTCGAGGGACAGCTGTGCAGCTGGGCCAAGGTGTGCCAGCCGCTCCAGCCCTGCTGGGGATCCCTGCCAGCTCTGGGCCCTGCTGTGCATGAGGGTCCCTGTTGCAGTGTGATTTCATGGTTTAACCCTGAACCCCGCGTTTCTCCCCTGATCATTTCCTCCCAGGTGTGTCAATCACTCCTCCTTTCCCCACCCTGACCCCTGCCAAGCACTGTCTGTCACTTCTGGAATTCCAGAAGGGCATTGAGTGATTGGGCAGATTCAAAAGATGTCCTCTACCCCTTGGGACTTTGGACCATCCAGGTGTCCTTTGTCCCCTGAGACCTCCTCTCCTGTTCCTGGTTGTTGGGCTCCCTTACCCCTTCCCTCCTCCCCTCCCCCAGGTAAAAGAGACAGCAACTATGGGCAAGCACATTTCTCTCCCTCTCAGTATTTTTCATAGATGTGCACAGAGAGAAATGAAAGAGAAAACAATTTCTATTTCTGCTCCTTGTTTTTTTTATGTGGAATGTGTTTGGAGAATTGTTTACCTGGAGTGACTGCTTGATTGGATTCTGGTGAGGATCGTTTGAGCCTGATGGCCAATCCAATCCAATCCAATCCAATCCAATCCAATCCAATCCACTCCAATCCAGTCCACATGTGTCTGGACTCTCGAGAGAGGGTCACAAGTTGTGTTAGAGTTAGGAAAAGGAGTATGTAGTTTTAGTCTCTTCCTTTTTATATGGTATTGTTATAAATGAAAATTTATTCATCCAAATTAAAAATAAAAATAATTTTATTAGCGGTCAAATTCTATCTAGCCAGCCATGGAAAAAACCCAAAACAACACAGTGCCGAGCCCAGGTATCGACCCTGGGTGTGCAACAAGGAGTTAGCCTCAGGAGAGGTTTTTCCCCTATGCCCACACACCTCCATCCTGGTACAAGCAGATTTTATGGGGAAAATTCTGCCTGAGGCCAAGATTTCAGCAATCAGTCTTTTGTTCCATTCAGAGTCCATAGGTTAATAAGATTTTCTTTTTTAGTGATGAGGAAGAACAATTCAGTGTCCGGAGTTGTTGAATCCCTTGATGAAATTTACAGGAGCGCTGCATTCACATGTATGTGCCCGAGGATTTCCATTACATCCATCCCGGATCATTCAGGCGATGATCAGCACCTGGGGTCCCGTATCTCTCCAGACATGGCTCATCTCCTGGCCGAGCTGCACCTTCTTACTTGTAAATCAGTTTCCAATATACACCCTGTCTCGCCTGCGAGGGTGGAGGGGGGGATAATACAAACGAGCATAATCTAACAAGCATCCAATATTACACATTTCATTCAAGGAATGGCGCAAATCATGTTTACTACACATAACAGCATATTAATGTATATTAGCCACAGTTATAATAAAGAAATCAGTCAGCCTTCTGAATTGAGTCAGACATTGTCATTTCTTCCCATTGGGTTCACCTGCATTTACAATAAGCAACTATGCAGTCGGGGAGTTCTGTTGGAGCAGTTGCTGGATTCAGAGTCCCGCAGGCCAGAATAAAAGCTCTGGATTAAAACCCTCCATCAGAACTGACTCTTTTCCTTCATTTTCACTTTAAAAGCTTCTCCAGCAGATAGAATCCTGAGGGAACGGACCCTCTATGAGAGGAAGCTCCATCCCGCCGCCACCAGAGCTCTGGCATGCCTGGATTTGTCTCCTTGTGCCCAGCTGAAACATCCAGCTAGCCAAAAGTGTCTCTGGGGTGAGAGACCACAGTTGCCGCTATTTGGATCAGCCGAAGGGGCCAGAATAGCCAAGGCATGTCCCGGCCTCATTATTGGCAATACCAATAGGTCCCAGTGTGCCACTGGCAGCTGGGGCCTCAGCCACCTCCTCTCTCCACAGCAGCGCCTGTGCAGCCTCACAAGATTGGACAAAATCTTCACTTGCAGAGACCTGTACCTGCCATCAGCCATCCCCAAGCCAGGTTCCAAGATCTCGTCCACAGCTGCATTATCAGCTTGTGTCTGGGGCATGGTGACACCACCCAGAACAGGACCCTCTGTCCCCGAAGGTGCTGGCCCTGGTGTCTGGCCAGGACTGAAGGGAGGCCCCTCCTGCCAGGGAAGGGCTTGAGCAACATCTTTGGGCTTCAGCTCAGGTGGTGCTACCACCAGCACTGGCGGAGCTGCTTGTCTGGCACAGCCAGGGGTGGGCAGGCAGCGGCTGGGCAGGGGCTCCTGGGACACCATGTTTTGGCTTTGCTTTTCATTTTAGAAATTACAAATTTTTAGAAAGAAAACCCCAAAAATTTCTTCAGTTTTTCCATAGTACTTTAAGAATTTTCAAAGTAGTTTTAAAATTTAGAAAAACTTAGAACATTTTTACACTTCTAGAGTAAAAATTAGAATTACATTTAATTGGTCATATTTACTCTGGGAAGAACTGAGACAACCCATGGCACCTAGTCTACTGGAGAGGCTCTTTTCCCACTGCAGATTTGTACCTAGCCACAACAACTAATGTAAAACCTTTTCCCTGATGTTTTCCAGGATTTCTGACAAGCTCGCCTCTTAATCTTCAGAGGCAAACTTTGAGCACAGTGGGAATCTCCTGCTGTGCAGGTAGGGCTCCTCTTTTTATCTTGGTTTAGGGCAAATTTGGGAGATGACCTCCAAAGGGGTTCCTGAGAAAACAGCAGCCCTGCCCCCAGCTAGTTTGGGAAAAATATTTTTTTTTGAGAAAAGTGGAAAAAACCTCTATATTTAACAGGCAAAGCATTCACCATCAGGAAAAAAAAAAAAAAAAAAAAAAGAACATTATTAAACAATAAAACCTCTCGCCACATAGAAGAAATTACAAACTCAGAAAGTCCCCTCTGTGGGCTGTGGCTCTGCAAACTCATTCTGTTATCAGTCCCTCTGGCCCTGGAAATGCCGCAGCCCAGGCCCAGCCTGGTGGGCCACAGGTGTGAGCTGCTGGGGCTCTTCTGGGTGTTCAGTCCAGAGCAGGTTTAAACAGTTCCATGAAAAAAGAAAAATCACAGTCCAGAGAAATTCCCTTCCTCAGCTAGCTAAATACTAACTAAAAAGCAAAGGAGAGCTCTATCCTGCTGTCTTGTCTGTCTGCAGACAGCAGAGTCCAGGAGAAGGATGTGGGGGAGCAAGTGCAGTTTCTGACAATAAACTCTGCGCTTCTTCTTGCCTCCCCCTTCACTCTTGGAACCAGTTTTAAAGGTGCAAAACTTATTTCTGGGCTGAACTGACAAATGGGGATATAAGCATCATAAAGGCACCCAGGGACAGTGTCCCAGCTGCAACTGGGGCCTCAGCTACCTCCTCTCTCAGCAACTGCTCCTCTGAATGGGGCAAAGAATTCCAAGAACGGCCAAACAACTCAGTCAGGGACACATCTGCCCACATTTCCCATCTCCATGCCCATGCCTGATGTCCCTGTCACAGCTGCATTACCAGCTTGTTGCTCTGCAGATGCTGCCTCCACCCAAACAAAACCCTGTGTCCCTGAAGGTTTTTCTGAGCAATGGCCCTTGGATGAAGCAAAACCTTTACAGTCAGGGCAGTCCATTTGTACAGAAGGGGGTACACTCTGGGGGTACAGCTAAGAGCATGAGGTCACAGAGGGCTCTGGGGGTCAGAGCAGGCTGAGGTCACAGAGGGCTCTGGGTCACAGCAGGCTGAGGTCACAGCAGGCTCTGGGTCACAGAGGTCCCAGAGCCCCGTGGCTGCACAGCACCACAAGGCCCGAGCAGGCAGTCCTGGAGCACAACTGCTGCGGCAGCAGCGGCGGTGGCAGCAGCGGTGCTGACATTGGGACAGCGGCCTCAGGACAGTGGTGGCAGCAAGAGCGGCGGGACTGGCACAGGGCAAGGCACCATGGCTCTTGCTCTGCGCCTCCTCCTCCTGCTCCTCCTGGCCGTGGCCCTGCCTGCCAGGGCTGCCCAGGCTGCTCCGCTGGAAGCGCGGGGAGCAGGTGAGCCGGCAGCCTGGCTGCCCTTTCCCAGGACAGCGCTCCCTGCTCCCCAGGAAGTGCTGGGGATGGTTTTCCCGTGGGCTTTCAGGAGGGTTTCCTCTGTAGGAGGGAGAGACCCCCCGTGGGCCTTGGGCAGCCCCATTTTCCTCTCCAGGGATGTTACACAGGACAGGGAAAGAGGGTGGAGAGTGACCAGGAGCCAGCCCAGAGCTCCCCAGGCCCCTGTGCATCTTTGGCCTTGCCCATTGCCACCTGGCTTCCACAGCCTTATTGATCCCCTTGCAGTGCCCAGTTCCCGGAGGCAAAAGGGGATCCCAGCACACCATGGAAATGGGTCTGGTCTCTGCTTCCCTCTAGATTTGGATCGCGACTTGAATTATTTGCAAGTGCTGGTAAATGACACGTTAAAGATCTTGGAAAATGCTGAAGGCAAGTTCTGCATTTCCATTTTCCTGACAGCATAATCAGTATCAAGGTGGCAAGAACTCACACATTCCATTTTTGTTGAAAGTTGAAGAATGCTGAAAACTTTTCCCTGCTCCCCTTCTGGAGCCCTGAGTGATCCCACAGGATCACTGTCAGTGGAAGGAAGGAGCATTTAGCTATCCATCTTCCTCCCATGTGCAATGCCAGTGTGTCCTTCCGTATGCTCTGCGCAGCCACAGAGAAGAGCAGAGAGGAAAGGGGCAGGGCCCAGGGCTGTGTCCCAGGGCTGAGCCTTGGGTGCAGCCTGAGGATCTCCTACATTGCCACAGGAGATGTCTGTCCTGCCTTTCTTTGCAGCTGAACCTGTTGGTGAAGGTGGTGCAGCTTCCCCACCCATACGCATTACTGAGCCTCTGGGAGATGCTGAGGGTAGGTCAAGGCCTTTCCCGCTGTGAGAGCTGCCAGCTCAGAGCCCAAAGCTTGGCCAGGGGGGCATCGCTGCAGGTGCCAGGACAGAATCACGCTCATGTGTGCCCTCACCCTGGGCCATCCCCTCACTGCTCCTGCGGCTCAGTGCTGCCCGTGCCGATCTGCAGAGATGGCAGAAGCTTCTGTGGCTGTTGAGTTACAGGTGTGGCTGCAGGGAGGACTTTCCCGGGTCCTTTGCTGATTACTACCCACAAGCCCAGCTCCCATCGCAGGGGTGAGTAGTGTGTCCCTGCTGATCCCGCAGGCTGGGCACTGGTATTGCGGGATCCATTCCTGGGAAATGGCATTGTTTTGCTCTAAGGTCCTCCGACAGGAAAGAACAAAGCTACAGGATGCAAGAAACCCCATGAGCCATCCGAAAACATGAGGCAAATGCTGAAGGAAATGCTGCAGGCAGGACAAGGTGGGTGCATTTCCCTCACCCTTCCCCTGGGACTCAGCAGCCGGGGGCTTTCCCTGCACATCTGGACAGGCCGTGCCCGGCACAGTGGGAAGGGATCCATGGCAGCCTCGCTGCCCTGCTGCTGCTCTCATGCCCTGCAGGGCTGTTTCCCAGGCTGGCCTGGCTGCAGCTTCTCCCCAGCCTCTGCAGGAAGGCATTTGGCACCAGCTGACAGGGAGCCCAAATTCCACCACAGCCCATGCCCACCCTGAGTTCCTCTGCAATTTCCCAGTCTCAAGGCAGATTAGGAGAGGTGGCAGTTTGGAGGAGGGAGTGGGTCGTAGCCTACCCAGAAATTTTATAGAGATTTCCTGATCCTTAACCATGCTTGCCTTTGACAAGCATTGCCTCCTGAAGATGCCAACTCCACTATGTGGAACAGCCCCGCCTGTGTCTTTTCTTTTCTCCAGAAGTGGATGTAGAAGCTGGTCTGAAGGCCGTATTTCCCAGAGGAAGCAGTGGCTCATTGGCAGCCTCTGCTGCAGGAAAGGAGGCAATGCCAGGCACAGTCACAGGAGGTAATTGCTGAGCCTCTGGGCCTGCGCCCTGCTGAGCCTTGAGCTGCCCTCTCTGCTGCTTGGCAGTGCGTGCACATCTCAGACAGGGCCGGCACAGCCCAGAGGAATTATTATGCTCAGGGCACTCGGGTACTGAGCAGTCCTGCTGGGGTCCCTCCGTGGGAGACATGTCCCGAGACCTGGGAGCGACTGCACAGGGTGCCCATGGTGGGGAAAGGGCAGAGGGGGAGAGCAAGGCTCCAGGGTGTCCTGTAAAAGCTCTGCCATCTCCTGTTGTGACAGGGGAGCTGTTTCAGCCGAAGGATGATGGGCAGTTGGTAGGACAGGAGGGAGGGAGGGAGTTAGGAAGGGATATTTGCAGCACTGCCTGCTGCAGTTTTCCCCAGGGATTAAAGAGAGTTTCCTCTGTGCAAATGAAACATCCCCATGGGCCCCGTGCTGCTCCAGTTTCCTCTCCAGGGATGTTGCACAGGGCCTGCAAAGTGGATGGGGATTGATCAGGAGCCAGCCCAGAGCTCCCAAGACCCCTCTGCAGCATCAGCCTTATCCTTTCACATCAGGCTCCCACGACCTTCCCCAACCCCCTTGGAGAGCCCCTTCCCTGAGGCAGAAGGGGATCCCAGCACACCATGGAAATGGTTCTGATCTTTGCTCCCTTCTAGACTGGGATCAGAACATGGATTATCTGGAAGCCCTGCTGGATTACGGCTTGAGACTCTTGGGAAATGCTGGAGGTAAATTCTCAATGTCCCTTTTCTCACAGAATAGACAGTGACAAGGTGGCTAGAGCTCATACATTTGCCCTTTCCCTTAAGACCATCTCAAGTTAGATGGATTCAGGAAAATTTGACAGCTCCCTTCTAGAGCCCTGATTGATCCCACAAGATCACTGTCAGTGGGAGGAAGGAGCATTTAGCTGTCAGTTTTCTTCCTGTGCGCAATGCCAGTTTGTCCTTCTGTGTGCTCTGTGCAGCCACAGAGGAGAGCAGAGAGGGAAGGGGCAGAGCCCAGGGCTGGGCCCTGGGGCTGAGCCTTGGCTGCAACCTGAGGATCTCCTACAGTGTCATCGCAGGAGCTGTTCTGTCCTGCCTTTCTTTGCAGATAACCCTGGTAGTGAAAATGATCTGGCTTCCCAACCCACGTTCAGGATGGAGCCTCTGGGAGATGCTGAGGGTAGGTCAAGGCCTTTCCCCCTGCGAGAGCTGCCAGCTCAGAGCCCAAAGCTCGGCCAGAGGGGCATCACTACAGGTGCCAGGACAGAATCATGCACGTGTGTGCCCTCGCCCTGGGCCATCCCCTCACCGCCCCTGCGGCTCAGTGCTGCCCGTGCCGATCTGCAGAGATGGCAGAAGCTTCTGTGGCTGTTGAGTTACAGGTGTGGCTGCAGGGAGGACTTTCCCGGGTCCTTTGGTGGATGTTGCTCACAAGCCCAGCTCCCATCACAGGGGTGAGTAGTGTCTCCCTGCTGATCCCACAGGCTGAGCATGGGTTTTGTGGGATCCATTCCTGGGAAATGGCATTGTTTTCCTCTAAGGTCCTCCGACAGGAAAGAACAAAGCTACAGGATGCAAGAAACCCCATGAGCCATCCGAAAACATGAGGCAAATGCTGAAGGAAATGCTGCAGGCAGGACAAGGTGGGTGCATTTCCCTCACCCTTCCCCTGGGACTCAGCAGCCGGGGGCTTTCCCTGCACATCTGGACAGGCCGTGCCCGGCACAGTGGGAAGGGATCCATGGCAGCCTCGCTGCCCTGCTGCTGCTCTCATGCCCTGCAGGGCTGTTTCCCAGGCTGGCCTGGCTGCAGCTTCTCCCCAGCCTCTGCAGGAAGGCATTTGGCACCAGCTGACAGGGAGCCCCAACTTCGCCACGGGCCATGCACACCCTGATGTCCCCTGCAATTTCCCAGTCCCCAGAAGATCAGGAGGGCTGGCGGTTTGGAAAAGAGAGAGCACTGTCACAGCCCCAAGAGCCTGGGCCTTTTCCTGATCCTTATCCATGTCTTTGACAAGGATTGCCTCCTGAAGTTTCCACCCCCCTGATGTGGAATGCTTCCATCTGATTCACCTGTGCCTCTTCCTTTCTCAAGGGATGGACAGAGATGCTCTATGGAAGGCAGCATTTCCTGAAGGAAGGGAGGCAATTCCAGGCATGGGCACAGGCACAGGAGGTAATTGCTGTGCTGGCCTCAGCCCTTGCTGAGACTGTGTGGCAGAAGCTCTTTTCCAAGGCCCTGACCTGTGTGAGAGGGTCTGACTGTTCCTTGGCTGGTCTGAGCTGACTGAGCAGAGATAGGCAGGAAGGAATAGTTGTGGCACTGCCTGCTGCACATTTCCTCAGGAAATTAGTGAGGGTTTCCTCTGTGTGAGTTAGAGAACCACCATGGGCCCCGGGCAGGTTCAGCAACCCCTCCAGGGATGTTGCACAGGGCCTGCAAAGAGGGTGGAGAGTGACCAGGAGCCAGTGCAGGGCTCTCCAGGCCCCTGTGCAGCTTTGGCCGTGGCCATTCACGCCTGGCTCCCACTGCCTTACCTGACCCCCTTGCAGTGCCTGGTTCACAAAGGCAGAGGGAGATCCCAGCACACCATGCAAATGCTTCTGATCTGTGCTTCTGTATAGATTGGGAGTGTGACATGGCTTATCTGGGAGGCCTAGCACAAGACAGTTTGAAATCTTTGGAGAATTTTGGAGGCAAGCTCCCAATGTCCCTCTTCCTGAAGGAACAATCAATGTCCATGTTGCAAGAGCTCAATCATGTGCCATTCCCTTAAGAGCCTGAAGGTTGTTGAGATTGGGAAGCCCTGACCTGCTCCCTTCTAGAGCCCTGAGTGATCCCACAGGATTACTGTCAGTGGGAGGAAGGAGCATTTAGCTGTCAGTTTTCTTCCTGTGTGCAATGCCAGAGTGTCCTTCTGTGTGCTCTGTGCAGCCACAGAGAAGAGCAGAGAGGGAAGGAGCCAAGCCCAGGGCTGGGCCCTGGGGCTGAGCCTTGGCTGCAACCTGAGGATCTCCTACAGTGTCATCGCAGGAGATGTTCTGTCCTGCCTTTCTTTGCAGATAACCCTGGTAGTGAAAGTGATCTGGCTTCCCAACCCACGTTCAGGATGGAGCCTCTGGGAGATGCTGAGGGTAGGTCAAGGCCTTTCCTGCTGTGAGAGCTGCCAGCTCAGAGCCCAAAGCTCGGCCAGAGGGGCATCACTGCAGGTGCCAGGACAGAATCATGCACGTGTGTGCCCTCGCCCTGGGCCATCCCCTTATGACTTCTGCTCAGGCCTGGCAGATGCTTGATGGAGGGAGGCCCCTGTCCCAGTGCCAATTCCCAGATGTTTTTCTGATCCTTAACCATGACTTTGAAAACCTTTGCCCCCTGAAGGTGCCACTTCCCTTAATGGTGGATGGTTCCATCTGATCCAGCTGTCTCTCTTCCTTTTCCAAGTAATGGACCAAACATCTCTGCAGAAGGCGGTACAACCCGGAGGAAGGAGTGGCTCAGTGCCAGCCTCTGCTGCAGGAAGGAAGGCGATGCCAGGCACGGGCACAGGCACAGGAGGTGATTGCTGTGCTGGGCTCAGCCGGGCTCAGCCCTCGGCGGGGCTGTGTGGCAGCAGCTCTTCCCCCAGGCCCTGCCCTTGCACGGCCCGGCAGCAGCCAAAGCTGGAGGCGCCTGGGCTTCCGGGCCTCTGGAGCTCGTTGCCAGCCCCGGGGAATCGGGACTCTGCACCAACGTCCCTCCAGCTGCAGCTGCTCCCACAGCCGCCCTGAGTGCCCAGAGGCCCCAGGCACAGGAGCAGCCCCGAGCGGGAGCCCTGCTGCCAGCCCAGGGCCAGAGCCAGCCCTGGCTCCCGGCTGGGCAGGGGCTGCACTGGCTCCTGACAGGGCCTGGCTCTGTCCCCTGGGGCTGGGGGAGCTGTCCCGGGGCAGGGAGGGCCAGGGCTGGCAGGGGCTGCTCAGGGATGGGTTTGGCCCCTGTCCCTCCAAGCAGCCACGGCCCAAGCAGCTGCGCTGGCCCCGGGCTCTCCTCCCGGCCTGCTGGGCTGTGTTGGGAGGCACAGCCTGTGCCAAGGGGCGGCAAGGTGCCTGCAGGCCCCAGCTCTGGGCAAACAGAGAACGTCCTGGCCGTATGCACCGTGCTGCCAGCTCAGCAGTGCAGCACAGCGCGGGCTCACGCTCCCCATTGCTCCCACAGATGCAGCCGGCCCCACAACACCTGTTCCTGATGCCCAGAACAGCCTCAGAAGTGGTTGCTATTGGGAAACACACTGTGTGCTACAGTTAATTGCAGGTCTGCTGTTTTTGGAGCTTATCTTCATATTGCCCTGTGTTGGAATCTGCTGTTACTGGAAGAGAAAATGGTGAGTGTTTTGATCATCTTTCCCTCAAACAGTTTCTTTTAAAACTCTAATGTAGATGGGAAACATTTCCAGTGAGTATCCAGTGGAGCTGTGGGCAGGCCATGGCTGTCCAAAGCACTCTGCAGAGGGTTCTGCTGCTGCCCAGTGCTTTCCTTGGCCTCTTCATTGCTGGGCCTTGTCCTGGGGGGCCGCTGGGGCTGCAGCCAGTGCTGGCTCCCCTGAGGCTGCCTGGCCAGGAGCAGCCCCAGGGGCACAGGGCAGAGGCACATCAAGGTGGGCAGGAGAAAGAGCGGGGACGAGATGGCCCCTGAAAGGCAGAGGCGCTTGGGGGCTGCTCCTGGCCAGGGAGCCTGCCCAGAGCCGTCCCCTGCTCGCCGGGGCCTCGAGGGGCAGCTGTGCAGCTGGGCCAAGGTGTGCCAGCTGCTCCAGCCGTGCTGGGGAGCCTTGCCAGCTCTGGGCCCTCCTGGGCAAGAGGGTCCCTGTGTGCCACTGGCAGCTGGGGCCTCAGCCACTGCTCTCTCCACAGCAGCGCCTCTGCAGCTTCACAAGACCAGACGAAGACTTCAGTCACGGTGACCTGCGCCTGTTATCAGCCATCCCCAAGCCAGTTTGCAACATTTCTTCCACAGCTGCAATACCCACTTACTGATGGGGACATGCTGCCACCACCCATAACAGAACCCTCTGTTCCCAAAGGTGCTGGCCCTGGTGTCCAGCCAGGACAGGAGGTGCAGCTCTCCTGCCAGGGCAGGGCCTGACTCCAGCAGCATCTTTGTGCTTCAGCTCTGGTCCCTGGCTGCTACCACCAGCACTGGCGGAGCTGCTTGTCTGGGCACAGCCAGTGCTGGGCAGGCAGCAACTGGGCTTCGGGCTCCTGAGACCAGCAGCTACTGCCTTTATTTTTCGTTTTGCAAGATTTAGGAATATTTTTCATAGAGAATTCTCCAAATATTTTGTCCCTTTTCCCACAGCAGTTCTATATTTTTCAAAGTAGTTTTAGAATTCAGAAAAACTTAGAATATTTTTACATTTCTAGAATAAAAATTAAAATTGTATTTAATTGGTGATCTATGCTCTACTAAGAACTAAGACACCCTATGACTCACAGCCTGCTTCAGAGGCTCTTTTCTCACTGGACACTTGTGCCTAATCACAACAACTAACCTAAAACCTTTTCCCTGATGTTTTCTGGGATTCTGGACAAGCTCACCTCTCAGTCTTCAGAGGCAAACTTTGAGCACAGCAGGAATCTCTACAAGTCACCATCTTTGTTTGCTTCTGCCTGTGTCATAGAGCGGGGGCTTTGCTCAGCTTCCATCCGCCCCGCTCCCCCCAAGCCTGTCCTGAGCCCTCTCCTGCAGCTGCTGCTCTGCCATGGAGCTGCTGTGAAACACAACAGCTCTGCCACACCCGCTCAGCAGGACTGGAGAAGTTTTCTGGCCTTGCTTACATTAGGCTGGTGGCTCCTCTAAACACAAGCTGAGCTTTTGAACGCTATGTCTCACCTGGCACAGGAACTGATACTGCCTTTCTCATGGAGGCTAAACTCCCATGGGCTTTAAAAGCTTTCTGGCCAGCGTAAGGCTTGGAAAACCATGTAATGCAGCCATATAGTATTGAAAATGTCCGAGTCTATGTATCCAAGTAGCTTGTTTAAATGCTGGAGCCCTCCAGAGAATCCCTCCAGGCCATATCTGTCTCTCCCCCACCTCTGCCTCCATGACTGCCAAACTGCACCTTTGAGAGTTCTTTTCTCCAGAAGCTGAATGACACCATTTTATTTGGGGGAGGAAAAAAAAAGGAAATGTTCTATGATACTATCATCATCATCATCACAATGAACTGCAAATTAGTTAAATGTCATCAACGACTCAGACTGTGGACTTACTTCTCAGAGTGCAGCACTGGCTTTACTATCCCTTGAATCTGCAGATGTGCTACAGTCTTTAAAATCCGTTTCATGATTACCTAATTTGGAGTGAAGCACAGCTCTGTGAGAGCTTTAGGGATTGGGCCTACCCTGGCACTCTCGTGTGTCTGGAGTAACCTGCCCAAGGCATCTGCCACCTGAAGAGCAAAGCAGGGTATGGAAAAGCACAGGCTGCAGAACAGCCCATTCCTGTCAGGAGTAACACGATGTCATGGTTTGACACTGGCACAATGCCAGCGCCCCCATGAAAATGTAACCTATCAATTGAATGCTGTGAAATACGATCGAGAACAGAGCAAAGCAGGCCAAACTTAATAACAAGGGGAAAACTTTATTACACTACTACTACTACTACTATAAAAGGAAAAAAAAGGGAGGAAAAAAAACACACACAAAATTTGAAATGAAAATCTTTCAAAACATTCCTCCTCCCACCACCCACCTCCAACAAACCACAGCGAGACACGATTGGACCCTTAATCAAGTCTTCACCCTTCAAGAAAATCAATACTGAGTCCATTGGGGGAGAGGGGAGTCCCCCTAGCACCATAGACCCCCAGGAAACACAGCTGCCACCTCTTGTGTTTCCATGTCACACATGGCACTGCCCAAACACATCGAGCCATTGTGACACTCTCCTCTCCATGTCACAGTGCTCTCACCACCGTGCATGGACGGAGACTGCTTATAGGGCCCCTTTAAGGATGCTTTGCCAAGGACCAACAGGAACAACAGTCCAGTGTCTCATTTTGGGACTACAGTCCCCCCCATTTTCCCCTGAGGCTGGGGGTCCAAGAACAGAGATCGCCTTCTCTTCTTCTCTGAAGACGGAGGGCATCCTCACACCCTCCTCTGCTTTCCTCTGTTCATCCTTGAACTGGTAGTTGCTGGTGGAGTTTCTTGGCTCACATTGCGTTCCCCTAAAATGCAGTCTCTCTTGAAGGAAGGATTGGTTCAGTCTATAGCTGACAAAAAGACTCCAGCCAACAGCCACTCCATCATCTCCCCCAACCTTCTTTCCCTAATAACTGAGGTCCCTGGCTGTCTCTCTTTTTCTTCAAATTGAGGAGGAGCAATATTTCACAAAGCCTTCATTTCACAGGAAAGGGTTAAAATTCCCAGACTCCCCAGATGGCTAAAATCTCCAGCTCAGGACGCTGTGCTGTCTCCCATGCTGGGCATCTTCCCCCCTCCTCCTCCTTCTCCTCTGCCCGCAAACTCCCGGGTGTCTGCAGGCTCTCTATGTCTTTTTCTCTAGGCTGGCCGGGGGGGAACAAAGACATCTCAGACGTTCTCCACCCTTCCATCCGCAGGAACTGGCCCAGCTCAATTCCAGACCCTTCACCCCCTGGCCTACCTCTGCAGGCCACATGGCTTCCCCTTCCCCACCCAGCTCATGGCTGGGCAGGGGAGGTTTGCACTCTCCAATGACCGGAACCAAAGAGAGTGAGTTCTCCTGGGAGTTCTGCTTTTAACCCCTCTGTGTTCTCAGAGGCGTGTCCACCTTCAATTGGTCACCCCAAGTGTCAGTATCCAAACCTGACCCCTGACTGGACTGACCTCTTCCTTCCAAGAAAATTCTTTTCCCGTGTCAAACCACGACACACGACCATCTCACCTTAGGACTGGGTTTTGTGAGAAACAACTGTTCACTTTAAAAATTTTAAAATGTTTATTAAACATTTACAAAAACATAAGAGAAGGATAAATAAGGAAGAACAGGCCTGGGAAGTGCCCCTGCCCCATGGCTGCTTGCCAGGTGGCTGCCTCATCTTCAAGATTGATGCTTCACCTTTCACATTCCTGGAGGGTGTCTGATGCATCAGACACCCCTGGCCCCTCCCAGAGTCTGTCAGTCAACCCTTCTTTGCCCTTTATTGGTGGAATTTATTTCTTGCAGCTGCATTTGAAGGTCAGGTTTTGTCACATCGCATCCCCCCAGCAACAAGCTTTTCCATTCCTAACTCTCCCATGCAAGGGGTATATGTCGACACCTATTGTGGTGGACCCCCACCTCAGGGAATGACGTGCATTGACTCCATGTTTGCAGAAGGCTGAACAAAAGCTTTATTAAGCTGTCCTATATTACACGATACTAAAACCTATACCACTGCTATACTGAAGAAAAACCCATGACACTTAGAGACAGTCCAACACAGAGTGGCTCCAGTTGGTCAAATGAAATCAAAACACCATCACCAGAGTCCAATGAAGAAATCCCTCTTTGGTAAACAATCTCCATTCCACATGTGCCAAACAACAGATGCAGCAAATGAAGATAATTGTTTTTCTTTCTCTGAGCTTTCTCACAGCCTTCCCCAGGATTTTCCTGGGAAAGTCTGTGTCTCTCACTGTTCAAAGGATATGTGAATATCACACATGCCTTCTTTCTACCTGTCCTAGAAAGCCCACCTGTTCCATGTGGGAACAATAGGGAGTGGAGGGGAAGGGGGCTGTGGGGAGAACACAGAACATCTAAACAACAAATCACAAAAACACAACTCTACATCAATAAAGCTTCTCTTAAGATACACACAATATTCATCCCTTAATTGCAAGAGCCAATCCATCTCATTATCTATCTATTACAGTTTGGATGGAGACCAGAACTAATACCTTGCAAAAGGAAAAGAGGGTACAAAGGTCCCTGTGGTCCCCTGGCCTGGTACCCCAGCCAGTGGGGAAAGGAAGAGGGCAGCATGTGGCCAGGAGTTTAAAAGGGGGCTGTGTCCTCCAAAACTTTGAGAGAGAAAACCCCAGCAGCAGATGTCCCCATGGACTCTCTCCCTTTATTCAAATAAAGATGCAGGGCTCCTCTGGCTCCCTTATGGACACTGGCTTTTCACAGCCTGGTTTGTATGCACACCCGTTTCCTTGTATGAGAGTATCACCAGCCTGCAGTGACTCCCTGCCACTCTGGTCTGCAGGAGAAATGGAACTAATTTCCATTAAGGCCCTCCCAGAGGGAAGGAAGAACACACCCAGAGGAGACAAGCAACCCCTGCAGGCATCCAAACTTCTTCACCAGATGCCGAGTGAGTCGCAGAGGGGACGTAGTGGGTGCATTTCCCTCAGCCTTCTCCTAAGACTCAGCAGCCGGGGGCTTGCTCTGCACATGTGTGTTGAATAATATACCAACTTTAATTTTTTTTTTTCATTTCTTTAGTCAGGCTTGTTATGGACAAATTCAATTGGGGAGGCTAATTATAGATAAATCAATTAACATGAATTTATTAAGCAAGCAGAATTAAGCAAAAGAACAGCGCTGGGTGGCCGGGGAGTCTCTGTTCTGCCACGGCGCACCTTCCCCCTTTGACCTTTTTGTTTTTATAGTCCCTTTTTTTTTCTGGTTGACGTATTTTCTCCCGATGTACTCTTCGCCGGTGCAATTGGTTGCTAGGGGGTCTTTTTTCTGCCCTTGGTGGTCATAAGGATGAAGGCTCCTCATCTTCCTTGCAGATTTTCCTTGGCCTAAAAGTTAACTTGTATATAATTAGCTACACAGTCTTCTATGCTAGTTGCATCTGCACAATTCTTAAGCAGAATACTTGCTGTTTTCCCCCATTCTCCTTCTCCTCCCACATCTTGAGATTCCCTACTCCGTTCAGATTCTTATCTCCTTCAATGCTCATTTTGATGAACAAAGACCTTTTTATTTACTACAATCCCTCCTTTTTCTCTTGACCAATTTGTTCATTAAAACACTTTAACTTTTGGTAGCTTAAGACCAGGATTTCATCTACTTTTGAATCTCTGGGCAATGTTTCCTACCTATCTCTAATAAGTGTTAGATGAGCTGCCTCTAATCTTTCTTTTACAATGTCTATGTATTTATTAAGAATGCAAGTTTTAAAGTTAAACTTAGTAACAACAATATTACGGGACCTGCAATCTCCCTTATACAGAATTTCTCCTTGAGTGCCATACTCCAGAATTTTGCACCTCTCAAGGTACCATGAGACCTTTAAAAATTTATCTGGATGGGTGACAGACTAGGCGGTTGCTATGGCTTCACAGCCCTAATACTCACAGATATTCCCCAGGATAATTTCAATATCCCCCCCCAGGATTGGAACTAGGACACCAATAGGTAGCCCGGAGTTCAGGTTTACTCCATCTCCTCCACACAGAGTTTACCAAGTCCTCATTAGTAACAAAAAAAACATGGGAGTTACAGTGGTGGCATTATGCTTAACAACTTTCCCTTGCTCTATTTTGGTCAGAGTCCAATTAAATGGCTGGTATGCATAGTCCCCTTGACCAGGCCAGGTACAACATATAACTAATATGCACAGAATTTGCCAGCAAGGGTGGAGTCCAAACTGCCCCAGGGTTTGATTATCATTATCTCCCCATTCCCAGTGTTTGTTTTGACATGTTATTGCCGGGCTCACCTTTACCCTTGGGAGATCAGTATCCTTGAGGCAGTTCTTGAAATACTTTGAATTGTCCCAGTCTGAGGGCTCTTTCCTCCACCGCTTCTTATCCCTCTGCCTCGCTCGCCGACTCGGTTGCTCCGAGCCGCGAGGCGCACCATCTTCTCAGCAGCAAGGATATTCTTCAGGAGGACCCTTACTCTGTTTTTGCTGCCTCTTTTTGAATGATTCTCAGCTTTTATCCTTCACTTGTGATGAGTCACACTGAATCCCAGGTAAAGTTTTCCGGCAATTCCCTTTGATAATTTGAACAACTGGGGGAATTGGTTCATTGGAGTGGAAACAACAATTTTCAGGCCTAGCCCCCTTAGTAAACACCTCCCACCACTCTTGGATTCCCTTGGTAGGGTCCCGTTCTCTTCTCCAATCCTTAGGACTGACTCTGTCAGTTCTCTTTCTAACTGATAACACCTTTACAAATACCCCTAGGAGGAGTGCCTCTGTAACTATAGACCCACCACCGTTCCTGGCAAATTTTACAAATAGAGCATACAAAAGGGTAACAATTACAATCCTTATTTGCACAATATACTCTAAAATCATTAGTTATAGGATATCCATAGTCCAATATCTCACTATACCAGCTGGTTTGTACAATTCTTACTGAGTCCATTCAGTCCATTTAAATGTGACCTTAAGGTTCCCGGGCTGGCTGGTTATTCTCCAGGGCTCTTCGGCAGCAGCAGGAATCGCTCCCTTTATTCGGCTCGCATGGGTCCACCCCTCCTCGGCGGTTCTGACTGCAAATTCTGTAGTGAGTAAAACAACACAGGGGGCTTCCCAGTTTGGGGTCAGTGAGGTTTCTTTCCAGGTTTTTATTAACACCTTATCACCTGGATTTATATTATGGATTGCTAGCTCTAAAGGAGGTTTTTGCACTAGTAACTCAGCTCTTCTAAGCCCTTCCCGAGCTTTCATAAGTTGCTTGACATATTGGTTAATTTGTTGATTACTCATTTCAGGGTGATCTATAGGAGAATCCATGTCATAAGGCATCCCATAAAGCATTTCAAATGGAGAAATTCCAATATCAGTTCTGGGCTGAGTTCTTATATTTAACAAGGCTAAAGGTAAACATTTTACCCAAGATAACTGTGTTTTATACATCGATTTAGTTAGTTGTTTCTTAATTTTCCCATTTACACTTTCCACTTTACCCAAGCTTTGTGGATGCTAGGGAGTATGATATTGCCACTTTGTTCCTAGCATTGTAACTACTTCTTTAATTATTTTGGAGGCAAAGTGTGGCCCTCTGTCTGAGTCTATTACTTCTGCTAGTTCATAGCGGGGGATTATCTCTTCTAATAGTATTTTTACTACTGTTTGTGTAGTTGCCCTGGAGGTAAGGAATGTCTCTACAAAGTGAGTCAAGTGATCTATTATCACCAATAAGTGTTTATACCTTCCTACTTTAGGCAAATCAGTAAAATCGATTTGAATGTGGGAAAACGGTCTATGTGCCAATTCCCGTCCCCCCATTTCCCACACCACTCAGGATTTCTCACACCTGGGTCTACTCCTGGGTCAGGGGTCTCTTCAGCCCCTCTAGAAATCTCAGCCCTCATTCTAGAGAGACTGCAGACTGTATAGAGAAAGTTACCAGATTAAACACCAGGAAGATGGTCTCTTTAACAGTCAGGGGAAACAGAACATTCTCTAATAGGGAGCTAAGAGATTCAGAGGAGAAGAAGGAAAGCAAAGGTTTAAAAGCCTCATCCCTTGCTACTCCTCTAACAAACTGGCTGCACAATCATGACCATGATCCATGCATTCCTGGAACAGACTTCAGCACCTTCATAAACTCCCTGCAAGCCATGACACCCAAGCCCAGCCTGATGGGTATTCTGGTCAGTGCTCTTCTACTCCAAAAACTACATATTAGGGACAATACTGGAGCTATTCCTGGATAAAAAAATAAACCCAGGGACCATAGAGGGATTAAGATCTCAAAAAACCCTAGGGACCAGAGACACATGCAAGCCTTCACCCCAAGAGACACTATGAATTCAAACAACATAACCAGTAATTGCTCCATACCAACACAAAGTAATTGGAACCAAAATATGATTACAACAGGGTTTTTTTCCACTCTCTCAAGCCACAAGTTTTGCAGAAAAATACTTGTTCTAGTTTAGAGCAAATTTTAGATAAAACCTCTGAAAGGAGCCCGCAGAAAACAAACCCCCACAACCCATCCCCACCCACCTGGTTCGGGAAGAATTTTCTCGGACAGAAATTGAAAAGAACCTGTTTATTTAACAAACAAAACCCTTCCCAGCACTAAAAAAATGAACAACATCAGATGACAACAAAACTCTTTCACCATTCTGCAGAGATGACAAATCCAGAAAGTCTCTCCTGGGAGTGGTCGCCCGGGTCTGGGCGCTGGGGATTGCTCTGGGCACTGGGGATGGCTGCTACAGATCACAGAGCGCAGGCTCCCGGTGCTCCTCGGTGTTTCCCAAATCCCATTCCGGAGCAGGTTGGATGGTATTCAGGAAAGGGAAAGGGAAAAGAAACAGTCCAGGGAAAGAACTGGACTGCTTAGCTAAACTAATTTAAAAAGCAAAGGCAAAAGCAAAAGCAAGCAAAAAAAAAAGCAAAGCAAAGCAAGCAAAAGCCAGCAAGCAAAGCAAAGCAAGCCAGCCAGCACTGGCCTCTACTAGACAGCAGACCATGGTGGGAGGTGAGCCAGCTGATAACAAGGCAAAACAAACCTTCACTTTCTGAGTCAGTTCTGAGAGCACAGAACAGAATATCAAACACACACAGAACACACAATTGGAGATACAAACACCATAACGTCACCCTCAGACATTCCACCCCTTATCTCCATATCTTCAACATCATGTAAAAACTCCATCAAGTAAAAACTTCCATCTTTCACTTACTCATAAACATTTCCTTCCATCTCATTTACTCAAACTTTTGACATTTACACATTTCCTTCTACTTCACTTGCTCAAACCTTTGACACTTACACATTTCCTTCTGTCTCATGTCTGTGTGTTTTCATGTACAGACACTGGCAGTAACATCCAGCAAACATTGATATTTGCACGAGTCTCACCCCACAGTCAGATCCCCCTGAGGTACACATCGTGTTGCTCCATCTCTCTGCATTATCCACCATGTACAGCCTGGTCCCTGAGCAAAGACAATCCCACAAATGGGTTTTTCTTACTTGAGGCAGAATTGATCCACACTGATTTCCCTAACAAACCTCTGGCATGTGCCACTGGGACTTTATCTCCATCTACTCTATTCAGGGGCTCAGACTGGGCAGGACCTGCTCGATTGGTGGAACCTCGGCTGTTAACTAACCAGGTGGCCTTTGCTAAATGCTGCTCCCAATTTTTGAAAGATCCCCCACCCAATGCTCTTAAGGTGATTTTTAACAGTCCATTGTACCTCTCCACTTTGCCTGCAGCTGGTGCATGGTAGGGGATGTGGTACACCCACTCAATGCCATGTTCCCTAGCCCAGGTGTTGATAAGGCTGTTCTTGAAATGAGTCCCATTTGCTGACTCAATCCTCTCAGGGGTACCATGCCTCCAAAGGACCTGCTTTTCAAGGCCCAGGATGGTGTTAGGGGCTGTAGCATGAGACACAGGAAAGGCTAGGCTTCCAACCTTCCAGTGGTGGTTTCTACCATGGTGAGCACGTAGCGCTTGCCTTGGCGTGTCTGGGGCAGTGTGATGTGGTCAATCTGCCAGGCCTCCCCATAGCTGTACTTGGACCACTGTCGACCATACCAGAGGGGCTTCACCCGCTTGGCCTGTTTGATGGCAGCACAGGTCTCACAGTCATGGATCACATGATGGTGATGGAACACTGTCCATGGCTAGATCCACCCCTCAGTCTCATGCCCACTTGTAGGTGGCATCTCTGCCCTGATGACCTGAGGCATCACGGGCCCATCGTGCCAGGAACAACTCCCCCTTGTGTTCCCAATCCAGGTCTATCTTTGATACCCCTATCTTTGCAGCCTGATCTACCTGCTGATTGTTTTGCTGCTCTTCATTAGCTCTGCTTCTGGGGACATGGGCATCTACATGGTGAACCTTCACAGGTAGCTTCTCTACCCAGGTAGCGATATCTTTCCTCTCTTCAGTAGCCCAAATAGGTTTTCCTCTACACTGCCAGTTAGCCTCTTTCTATCTCTCCAGCCACCCCCACAGAGCACTGGCTACCATCCATGAATCAGTGTAGAGGTAGAGCTTTGGCCACTTCTCCCTTTCTGCAATGTCTAGGGCCAGTTGAACGGCTTTGAGTTCAGCAAGCTGGCTTGATCCACCTTCTCCTTCAGTGGCCTCTGCAACCCATTGTGTGGGACTCCATACAGCTGCTTTCCACTTCCGATTCATCCCTACGATGCGACAAGAACTGTCAGTGAATAGAGCCTAATGTGGTTCCTCTGCTGGCAGTTGGTTGTATGGTGGAGCTTCTTCAGCCTGTGTCACTGGTTCTTCTTCTTCATCTGTGACACCAAAACTTTCACCTTCGGGCCAATTTGTAATTATTTCCAAAATCCCAGGGCGATTCAGTTTACCAATATGGGCACGCTGCATGATGAGAGCAATCCACTTGCTCCATGGAGCTCTGGTGGCATGGTGGGTGGAGGGAACCTTTGCTTTGAACATCCACCCCAGCACCGGCAGTCCGGGTGCCAGAAGGAGTTGTGCTTCCGTGCCAATCACCTCTGAGGTGGCCTGGACTCCTTCATAGGCAGCCAAGATTTCCTTCTCTGTTGGGGTGTAGTTGGCTTCAGACCCTCTGTAGCTCCAACTCCAAAATCCCAGTGGTCGGCCTCGAGTCTCCCCAGGCACTTTCTGCCAAAGGCTCCAGGACAACCCATGGTTCCCGGCTGCAGAGTAGAGCACATTCTTGACCTCTGGTCTTGTCCTAACTGGGCCAAGGGCTACAGCATGAGCGATCTCCTGCTTGATCTGGGTGAATGTTTGTTGCTGCTCAGGGCCCCAATGGAAATCATTCTTCTTGCGGGTAACCAGGTAGAGAGGGCTCACAATCTGGCTATACTCGGGAATGTGCATTCTCCAGAAACCTATGGCACCTAAGAAAGCTTGTGTCTCTTTCTTGTTGGTTGGTGGGGACATAGCTGTGATCTTGTTGATGACATCTGTAGGAATCTGACCCCATCCATCTTGCCACTTCACTCCCAGGAACTGGATCTCTCAAGCAGGTCCCTTCACTTTACTCTTCTTGATGGCAAAACCAGCTTCCAGGAGGATTCGGATGATTTTCTCTCCTTTCTTGAACACTTCTGCTGCTGTGTTCCCCCACACAATGATATCATCAATATATTGTAGATGTTCTGGAGCCTCACCCTTTTCTAGTGCAGTCTGGATCAGTCCATGGCAGATGGTGGGGCTGTGTTTCCACCCCTGGGGCAGTCGGTTCCAGGTGTACTGCACGCCCCTCCAGGTGAAAGCAAACTGAGGCCTGCATTCTGCTGCCAGAGGAATGGAGAAAAATGCATTAGCAATATCAATGGTGGCATACCACTTTGCTGCCTTGGACTCCAGCTCGTACTGGAGTTCCAGCATGTCCGGTACAGCAGCGCTCAGTGGTGGAGTCACTTCATTCAATGCATGGTAGTCCACTGTCAATCTCCATTTTTTGTCAGATTTATGCACAGGCCAGATGGGGCTGTTGAAGGGTGAGTGGGTTTTGCTGAGCACCCCTTGGCTCTCCAGCTCTCAGATCATCTTATGGATGGGAACCACAGCATCTCGAGTTGTTCTGTACTGTCGACGATGCACTGTTGAAGTGGCAATTGGTACCTTTTGTTCTTCTCCCTTCAAAAGTCCTACTGTAGTTGGATTCTCAGACAGTCCAGGCAAGGTGTTCAATTTCTGGATGCCCTCTGTCACTACAGCTGCTCTCCCAAATGCCCACCTGAGTCCCTTTGGGTCTTTAAAATACCCCCTTCAAAGATAATCTATGCCCAAAATACATGGGGCCTCTGGGCCAGTCACAATAGGGTGTTTCTTCCACTCCTTTCCTGCCAGACTTACATCAGCTTCCAGCAAGGTAAAGTCCTGTGATCCCCCTGTCACACCCGCGATAGAGACAGATTCTGCCCCTACATGTCTCGATGGAATTAATGTGCAATGTGCACCAGTATCGACCAAAGCCTTATATCTTTGTGGCTCCGATGTGCCAGGCCATTGAATCCCCACAGTCCAGAAAACACGGTTTTCCCTCACCTCTACCTGGCTAGAGGCAGGGCCCCTCTAAGCCTGGCTATCCTTCTTGCCTTGGGCGTATGTCTTAGAGGTTCCTTCAAGGGGATCGGACATGTCATCATCATCATCATGCCTGGCAGTTTGGCTACGGGCAACTGGAGCTGCTCTCCTTTTGGTGGCACTTCTCTCTGGGTCTTGCCTTCCTTCAATTCATGCACCCGTTGTGCCAGAGCAGCAGCAGATTTTCTGTCCCATCTCCTCATGTTTTCTCTGCAGTCATGCAGGAAGAACCACAGCTCAGCTCTTGGGGTGTACCTTCTCTCACCATCTGAGGAACATCTACATTGCATACCAGAACCTCTGATCTGTACTGCTGAAATTTGGAAAAGGTCCTCCTTAATCTCCTCCCTGAGTCTCTTATGATTCTCTTCTTACCTTCTAATTTCTGCAGATGTGTTTGCACTGCTGCAATTCTGGCATGGGTTGGGCCATGTACAGCATCTGCATATGCTCGGAGTTTCCTTGCCATGTCGAGCAAGGTCTCATCCCTCTCCTCCTGCTTCATTATTGCTAAAGCAGAAGCGTATTCATGTGGCCCAAGCCGTACATGTTTTCACCACATCACAGATGTACATGGTGCCAAGCCTGGATTTCTAGTTATTTCATCTGAGAAGATAATCTCTGCCACTGCCATTTCTCTCAGACGTTGGATCCCATGTTCTATAGTCTTCCACTGGGTCTGCTGCATATAAAGATCATCTGCACACAGGTACCTTTGTGCTACACTTTCCAGAACCCGTGCCCAGAGGCTGTGAGGGTGAGCCCCCCTCATCATTCCTTGATCAATGACAGGATCATGTGACAGGGATCCCAAATGCCTCTCTTCAGTGCCATCCAGAATTGTAGCCTCGCCTGCAGCATCCCAAAGACGGACCAACCAACTAATTACTGACCCCGTGGCTCTCCCAGTCCATCCCAGTCTCTCCCAGTGCCTCCCGGCTGTCCATCTCAGCCTGGCGTGGCGCTGCCGCCTCTCAGCCAATCAGAGCGCGAGTCTCTGATGACTCATCAGTTGCCAGGCAGACCCGCAGCGCCGCGTGCCCCGCGCTGGACTCGGCCTCCCAGTGCCGCGCGCTTCATTCCCAGTTCTTCCCAGTGCCGCCCCAGTCCTTCCCACTCCTTCCCAGCCCATTCCCAGTTTCTCCCAGTGCCGCCCCAGTCCCTCCCACTCCTTCCCAGCCCATTCCCAATTCCTCCCCAGTTCACTCCGAGATCTCCACCCTCTCTGCCAGTGCCCCCCATCCCCTCCCCTCTCTCTGAGTATCATCCCAGTCTTGCCCAGTTCATTCCCAGTCCCTCCCAGTCCATTCCCATTCTGCCCCATAGACACACCTCCCCTCCCCTCTCTCTCCACGTTTCTCCCAGCTGATCCCAGTGTGTCCCCGCTCTCTCCCAGTGACCCCCAGCGTGTCCATCTCGCTGGTGCCCTCGAGCTCCCAGCCCGGCCCCGGCCACCTGCTCTGCTCCTTGGTGGATTTCTACCCGGCCCACACCCAGCTGAGGTGGTTCCAGGGCCAGCAGGAGCTCTCTGTGGTGGACACCGACATGGTCCCCAATGGGGACTGGACCCACCAGCTCCTGGTGCTGCTGGAAACCCCAACCCGGGCCAGGGTCACCTCCACCTGCCAGGTGGAGCATATCAGCCTGGACCACCCAGTGAGCCAGCACTGGGATACAGGGGAGGAATTGGGGGCGCTGGGAGAGCCACTGGGATGTGCTGGGAGCAACTGGGAGGGAGTTGGAGAGATCCTGGTTTCAACTGGGAAAGGAGGTTGTAGGTTTGGAAGGGCTAAGAAGGGGTTTGAAGGATACTGGGGAGGGTGGGATGGGGTTCTGGGGGTCCTGGTGGGCACTGGGAAGAGACTGGGAGAGGATTTGGGGGTCCTGGGGCAGTGGGGGCAACTGGAAGGAGGCTGTGGGATCCTGAGAGGGACAGGAGGGGCTTTGGTGGGTCCTGGGGAGGTCAGGAAGGGATCAAGAGGGAGGTTTCAGGGGATCCTGAGTGGGTTGGGAGCGATGAGGAGGGTGCTTGGAGAGGCCTGGGTGTCTGTGAGAGTTTTTGGGAGATCCTGACCACTGTGGACCACCCAGATGCTGGTGGATGCTGCCGCAGCAAGATGCTGACAGGAACTGGAGACTCCTGAGTTGGGTTTTGTCTTCCTGGTACTGGGGATCGGGTTCTACCTGCGCAAGAGAGTCTGGGGGGTCCCGTGAGTCGTGTCCCCCCTCCCCCAGAGTGTGGGTGCTCGCCGGGGTCCCCAGCCCGGTGTCACCCCCTTTTCTCTGCCCACAGAGCTCCTGAGCCGCTGGCGGCCGCAGCCGCTCCCTGTGACCTCGGGCCCGGCCGGGACCCCCGCTCCATCCCCACGCTGATTTTGGGGGGGTCGAGTGTCCCCCAGCCCTGCTGTCACTCTGCCCCTGCCCCCCTGCTCCCAGTGTTCCAGTAAAGCTTCCCAGTTAAACCCAGCCCAGTTCCTGGGGGCACTGGGGAGGGACTTGGGGGGACCCCACGGCGGGGCCGGCCCTGGGCAGGGAGGGCGGGTCCAGGTGGGGAACACTGCCTGCTGCGGGTCTGCCCGGCAACTGGTGAGTCATCAGCCCCGCTCTCGCTGATTGGCTGACTCTTCTCCACCGCGTTCTCTCATTGGCTGAGGAGAGGCCCGGCAGTGCAGAGAAGGAACGGGAGAGATCCCGCCCCGAGCACCGGCACGGGGACAACAGACCCAGCCTGGGCACAGGGAGGGAATTTATTACCAACCAAACCACGGCAGCACCAGGAGAAGGGAAAGAAATCCCTCCAGCACCTTCCCCCACCCAACGGGGATCACCCACAACAGGGTTATCCACCATGGAGAGACGGGGACACCCGAGTTTAGACCAAAACCAATTTTATTCAGTGTACCAGGTGTTTATACAGGGATTTACTTGTATGGTGCTTATAGAGGGCTCTGTTTTTGGTAGCAATTTCCCATTGGTTACACATTCTTCGTGACATCCAGTAACCTGGGAACATTTCTTTTATCACAAAGACTCACACCATGTTGCTTGGCCACTTCTTGCCCAGGGAGACTTCAAGTGTGTCTGTGTCTCCCACAGTTTCTGCTCAGTCAGGCCTCAGATATCAGGCCCCCTTATCAGCTCCATTGCTTTACTCTCTGTTTTATCCCCATACGGGGGCACCAGGGCTCTGCCCCACGGGGGTCACTGGGGATCATCCAGCCTGGATCCTCCCATGGATGGAGCTGCAGCAGCACACCAAGCTCTTCCCTCACTCTCTTCCCTCACTCCAAGCTCTTCCCTCACTCGGGGCACTCACAGGGCTTCCCTTAGTGGCACCTCCGTTGGTGCTGGGTCAAGGCTGAGCTCTGTGAGAAGCTCTTCCCACACTTCCCACACTCGTAGGGCCTCTCCCCGGTGTGGATGCGCCGGTGCACGGTGAGGTGGGAGTTGTGCTTGAAGCCCTTCCTGCAGTCGGGGCAGCGGAAGGGCCTCTCCTCTGTGTGAATCCGCTCATGTAGGAGGACACTGGAGCTGGTCCGAAACCTCTTCCCACACTGGGGACACTCGTAGGGCCTCTCCCCAGTGTGGATGCGCTGGTGTGTTCTCAGGTGTGAGCTCCGCCCAAAGCTCTTCCCACATTCCAAGCACTCATAGGGCCGTTCCCCAGTGTGGATCACCTGGTAGTCGACCAGGCTAGACCTGTGACTGAAGCCCTTCCCACACTTCCCACACTCGTAGGGCCTCTCTCCGGTGTGGATGCGCCGCTACCTGATGAGGTGGGAGTTGTGCTTGAAGCCCTTCCCACAGTCGGGGCAGCGGTAGGGCCTCTCCTCTGTGTGAATCCGCTCATGTCTGAGGAGAGTGGAGCTTCTCTGAAACCTCTTCCCACACACCCCACACTCGTAGGGCCTCTCCCCAGTGTGGATCCTCTGGTGCCGGATGAGGCTGGAGCTCCAGCTGAAACCCTTCCCACATTCCAAGCACTTGTGGGGCTTCTCCCTGTCATGAGGCTTCTCCACCAGCTCCGAGCTCCGGCTGGATCTCCGCCCGCCTTCCTGGCTCAGGGGGGCTCTTTCCTCCCCGCAGCTCCCTGGGCTGGGTTTGCAGCTCCTCCTCCTGCAGCATCTCCGGGGCTTTTCCTCCTCCTCCATCCAGCCACACCCTGGAAATGACAAATCCTGGTTTGGGGAAAAAACAAGAGGAGAGCACCTTGGACTGGAGGTTTCTCCTTGCCCAAGTTCATCTCAGGAAGTCATTGCGAATCTTGTGTCTGTAAGAACCTCCAAAGCACCAAGATTCAGCCCAAAAATCCCATAAACTTCCAAGACACAGAACAAAAACACCCCAAACACCACAGCTCAGCAAATCCTCCTCCAAAAGATAAAGATTCAGCTGCCACATAAAACCAAAGCACCAACATTTAGCCCAAGAAAACTCAGAAACACCAAGATTCACCCCGTGAAAATCGTGGATCCCCCTCCACAGTCACCTGCTGCATGTGGGGGGAGCAGCGATCCTGGGCTGAGGGAGAGGCTGCACCTATAAGGACTGGTGGAACCTTCTGCTGCTTCCTCTTTCTGCTCCTCCTCCTCCTCCTCTTGTGTGCCTGCTCTTCCTCACACTTCTCTTCCTACTGCCATTCCTCCTTATCCTGCAAAATCCCACCTTCTCATGCCACCTGAATCGTTTGACCATTTTGTTGCTCAAGGCTGCTTCTCCTTCCCTTCTCCTCCTGCCCCCAGGCCCAGCACCCACTGCCGGCTCCCTCTTCCCCCCAGACCCACAGCATCCCAGCGCAGGGGCAGGGATGGAGCTGGGGCAGGTCGGGCTGGGGCAGCGCTGGGCTCTCGGCCGCTCCCGCCCGCACTCGGTCCCCACTGCAGCCGCTCCCGCCAGGACAGCGCGGGGGGGCCCGGCCTTGGCGCTGCCCCACTCCCACCTCCCCAAATTCCCCTCGCGGGGCCATGGGGCCGAGGGGGGGCGCAGGTGGGTCCAGGTGGGGAACGCGGGGAGCTGCGAGTCTGCCTGGCAACTGGTGAGTCATCAGCGCCGCGGGCTCTGATTGGCTGAGCTCTGCCCGAGCCCTGGGGCTGCAGCACAGAGGGGACACCCTGCTCCAGGGGGGATGTCCCACAAACGGGGGACCCCATGGAAGGAACCACAGGAAAGTGTCTTTACAAACAGATGCTCTAAAGCTGCTCGGAGATAGGGCCAGAAAACTTTTATGTAAGGAAGTGACAGGAGAAGCCATCTGTTTCAGAAAATGCTATCAATTGATGACACAGACTGCTGCTCAGCCAAGGTCCTGCTCTATTAATGAACTTCCAGAAGATCAACAAAGCCTTAACAGAGCCATGAATATCGTTTGCTATACAGAAGTGGGGTGCATATTAAGGGGGTATGTAATAGGTGGATTGGGAAGTCTGCAGCTCTCAAGTACTTCAGCCAATGGGGAAAGCAGAGGGACACGTGGCCAGAATTAGGATGAAAAGGAAGCTGTGTCCTCCAACAATTGGAGAGATCCCATGAGGACTGTCCCCTACTCTTTCCCATTTTTAGGAATTAAATTATTTTACAAGATTCGTCTGTCTGCTCTGTGGACAGAATCCTCTGCTGATGTCAGTTTTTCTGCACACCCTGGGGCCCATCCGGAATTCCTTCCACCCTCCGGGGCGGCGGGCAGGGAGTGCAGCTGAAGGTGCCTCACCCACTTTGGGTGATCGGCTCCCTTGGCTGGCGGCAGCACCGGGGATTGATTGGAGACCCGGGAGTGACCAGGAGACAGACGAGTGACACATCAGGGGGTCTGTGAAGAGTCAGCAGGGAGAGAGCACTGAAAATCTCATCAGTGAGTGCCCTGGGATCCTCGGGGAGTGAACATGGCAGGGCACCCATGGAGGGGAGAAAAGGGAAAGCCAGGGAGGGGTCCTGGCCAAAGGGATGATGATCCCAAAATGTCTCTGAAGCGTCCCTTGGGAGAATGCAGAGGAAGTGGAGAAGGCATTTGTACAACAAGGGATGCATGGTGTTTGTATGCTGGGAAGGAACCGGGTGAAGGGGAGTGTGCAGCAATATGGTTCAGGCAAGAAGCAGCAGGAGGAATTGATGTAGTAAGAAAATGGATGATGGAAAGCAGGAGCAAGAGAAAAATACAGAGGACTGAGATGTTTTTCAGCAGAGTCTTTTCTTCACAATATGCCAGCTGATAGTTTGAATTCCCAGTTTGCCAGACAGGAAAAGCAGGAGGTCAGGATGCCAGGGGTTTCTCTGCGGTGGCAGCGGCAGCACCGGGCGCAGAGGTGCGGCACCGGGAGCACGGGCTGGGGCCTGTGGGGAGCTGCGGGGCCGGGCCGGGGCTGTGGGGCAGCCGGGGCTCAGCGCCGGGCGCTGCCTGACCCCACCAGCCCCGGGCAGGGCCGGCAGTGGCCCCCGGCCCCCAGGAGGCTGCGGGACGCCCCGGCCGCTGCCCGGCCCCGGGGAGCTGCCGGCCCTGCCCGCCGGGGGGGCCGCCTTTGGACACTGCGGCAGGACAGGCACCGGCTCTGCCACACGGGCTGGGCAGGGACCCTGAGCACAACGGGGAACACAAAGGAACAGCTGGGAAATGCAGAGTGCACATGAAGGATCAGGATTTGCTGTTCAGGATTTGCTTTGGGTCCCTGCAGAAAGGAAAGGTTTTGCAGCAAGCTCAGCAGCTCTCAGAGGATGAGCACCCACAGGCAGTGACCGGGGCTGCAGGAGTGGCACAAGAAGCCCTGCAGCACTTGGGCACAAAGGCACAGCAGCTGAAGGCAAGAAGGGATGAGCAAAAGGCCAAGCTGAAGGCAAAGGCCATGGCAGAGTTCCCTCAGCCCCTGAGGGATCAACCCCAGGGCCCAAGGGGGCCCCAGCACCCAGGGCATGACGGGGTCGGCCACAAGCACCTGGCAGAGGCATTGCCCTCCTGGCCAGGGCAGAGCCCACCCAAACAGCCCCTGGGAAGGAGTCAGGGCTCCAGCTGCAGCCCACAAGGACACTGCAAGCACAGACAGCAGCACCCTCAGCAGGAGCAAGTCCACCCCTGCATGGACATGGATTGGCAGGGCGCTCTGAGCTCCCATCCCACCGGGGACCCACCACACTGGAGCCCTGGAGAACATTCAGGCTGGTCTGCATCCAGAGGAGGCCTCTCCTGATGGACACAGGGGCCTCTCCATCCACTTGGAATCTTACACCTAACGGGGGAAAATTGTAAAGGAATGTTTTCATTATTAAGGGAATAAATGGCAAAGCTGAACTGGTATCAATCATTTGTTCAATCGCTATTAGGAGCTGTGGGGGGTAGGTTTGAAATAAACTAATTTCTTTTTCTTCCTACTCTGATTGTAATTGACTAGGAAGGAATTTGATGGTGGCATTGTAATATTGTAAAAGGTGATACACAGGCTATTGCTGCTGTACCTTTGTGTCAAATGTCTGGCAAGGCCTGTGCTGAAGGGAACCCAGAGGTGTGGGCAGCCCCAGAGGAAAATTTTATGTAGAGCCTCTTGAAATTACTTGGAAGCAACCAGGACAAGTGGTGTCTAAAAGCAACACCCTGTTCCAGGGGAGGGAAGGAAGGGCTCACAGCCTGGTATGGAGTCCCTGCTAAAGGCAGGGCTCTTGGAGCCAGGGATGTCTCCCTACAGCACTCCTATCCTGCCAGTCAGGGAATCAGATGGCTCCAATGAGGAGGACAAGAACAAGTGGTAGACAAAGCCTCTATGAAATGGCTGAATTTCCTGGCTAAACATATCTTTTGAGTATTGGAAAAAAAAAAAAAAAAAAAAAAAAAAAACAAAAAAAAAAAACCACCACGCAAATGGTGGAGAAAAATATTAAATATTTCGGAAATACTGGGACTGAAGATTCCAGGTGCATTGATCCAGAGAGGGTCTGGGCAATCTCAGAAGTAACATTTCCCAGGACCAAAAAGGAGCTGAGACAATTTTGAGGATTAACAGGGAATTACACAGCGTGGATTGAGGATTCTCTGTTCCAGCCAGAACATTGTAGGACTTTTTGACCCCAGACAGCCTCCATGATGTGTTATGGAAAGGAGAAAGAGAGCAAAACTTGAGAAAATGAAAACCCAAAAATATTGATGCCTCAGCTCTGGCTCTTCAGACTCACAAAAGAAATTGGAATTGTAGGGGAATGTTCAACAGGGCCATGCCAAAGGAATTCGTGGGCCAACATGTTTCACCCAGTGGCCAGAGTGGCCTCATTGTCTGCAGAATTGTGCACCGCCGCTGCTGCTTTGCCTCTGCCGGGAGCACCGGCCCAGCCGCCCCTAACCGCGGGCGGGCCGATCCCGCTCCCGGCTGGTGCCCCCGGCACTGCCCCTCCTGCGGCGGCTCCGGCAGCACACCCTGCCGGGCTCCGCCTTCGGAGGACCAGGGCTGGGCGCTCGGCCCTGCCCTCAGCCCCTTCCTGCCCGGAGCTCCGCTCCCCGGGAACCGCAGCCCCAGCTCCGAGAAACTCTTTCTGTCTGGAGGACGCCCCTTACAGGAACACAGGGAGTTCAGTTAGGAGGCAACATTCTCCGGACTCTTCCTCACAGCACGGGAGAAAGGCTATAGAAAGAGACTGGGCTAAAGGAATGGATCTATTTCCACTAAGAGAGGTCCCGATGGGAGGGGTGGAGCCGGCTTTGTGAATGCTCCTTTGACTTCTTCTGGGGTCAGGAATTTTAAAAAGGAAATCAAAGGGATTTTGGAGGATCTCATAAGCACTGCTGAACAATTAGACCAATTTTTAGGTTCAAACATTTATATTTGGGAAGAAATGTGGTCGATAATAAAGATACTATTTTCTTAAGAAGAAAGGCAAATGATCAGAATTGCAGGCATAAAAGTCTGGACTAAAGAAAATCCACAGGGCCCCCTGAGGAGGGCAAATGCCAACCGCGCCTCCTGAGTGGGGTCAAAATGATGAGGAGGGGAGAAAACATATGAATGAGTATCAAATTTGATTGTCGGGGGAATAGGGGGGCAGCATCTCGAGGGCAAAGTGCTGAGGGGACTTTTGGGGCACAGCAGGGGAGGGGGGAGGCTCCGGCTGAGTGGTTGGACAAACTTGGGAGAAATAGGAGGCAGTGTTCCAGAGTGGATGCTGAGACTGATGTGAAAAAAGCTTTGTTAAGGATTAACTTTGTGCTTGGCCAGATAATGGAAAAAATTGAAGATCAGCATGACAAATTATTAGAGGATTTATTAAAAGAGGCTCAGAATGTCTGTAGCCAAAACCAAACTAAAAGCAAGGATTTTGGCAGTCACCATGCGAGAAAACAATTACAATAAAAAAAAATCAAAAACACACAAGCACTACTCCTAGATATGACAGTTTTAGAGACAGAGGAACATGAAAGAATAAAACCCCAATGCAATCAAAGTTTCAGGAACATTCCAGGAACGTCTGCTATTACTGTAATGGCGAAGGACATTAGAAAAAAGACTGTCCTAAGAGGGTAACAGATCTGAAAATTTTTAAAGAGATGGGCGCCGAGGAAGAATAGTGATGTCAGAGGCTCTATTTTCTAGGGGACAAATACCATCTGGAGCCTGTGATAACTTTAAAAGTGGGTCCCCAAGAGGAAAAATTGGAGTTTGTGGTAGACACAGGGGCACAAAGAACCTGCCTGTTAAATATTCCAAAAGGTTATAGTGTAAGCATAGATACTGTAAATGTAACAAGAGCAAAAGGAGAAAGTTTCACAGTTCCTGTCATTAAAAATGTGGTAATAGAAGGAATGTAGTGGACCTTAAAGATGCATTTTGGGCTTGCCCATTACCCCAGGAGAGCCAAGATATCTTGGCCTTTGAAGGGAAGAACCCACTAACTGGGAGAAAACAGCAATTAAGATGGACAAAACTACCACAGGGGTTTACAGAATCCCCAAACTTATTTGGACAAGCTTTAGAAACAATACTACAAACTTTCCCCACTTCCCCTGAAATACAAATTATCCAATATGTGGATAATCTTTTACTGTCTGGGGAAGCTGAAGCTGAAATTAGAGAGGCTACTATAAAGCTTTTGAATTTTCTTGGGGAAAAAAGATTAAGGGTATCAAAAGGGAAGCTGCAATTTGTAGAATCAGAGGTAAAATATCCTGGACACTTGCTTAGTAAGGGTAGTTGGAAGCTCAACCCAGACTGAAACACAGGGATTCTATTCCTTCCCCCTCCCTCTTCAAAGGGGGAAATCAGAAAGATACTCAGATTATTGGGATATTATAGATTGTGGATTGAAGGATATACACAGGCAGTAAAATTTTTGAATAAAAAAAAATTGACAGAGGGAGATGATATAAAATGGACCAAAAATGATAATGAAAAACTAAGAAAAATGAAGTTAAAACTAGCCCCAATATCAACTTTAAGCTTACCTTCACTAGCAAAACCCTTTCATCTGTATGTAAATGAAGAAAAGGGGGTAGCTCAAAATAGGGTTTTGTTTCAAGAGTGGGGAGGAGTAAAGAGACCTGTGGCTTATTTATCAAAGATGTGGGATCCAGTAAATCAAGGCTGGCCAGTGTGTATTCAAGCTACAGCAGCTACTGCAATCCTAGTAGAGGAAAGTCATAAACTGACTTCTAGAGGTAAATTAATTGTGTGCACACCTCATGCAGTACTAAATTTCTTCCAATTTGCATTGTGATTTTTATCTTGAAATACATAACTTACTGTACTAAGTTTGAAAAACTAGTTTACAGCTGTGACATAGCAAAACCTGCTATTAATTTGAGTCAATGCAGGCTGTTCAATCAAGTGTTTTCAGTGTGTAAAGTTAAAATAAAGGTAACACCAGCTGCTTGGTAGGTCAATGAGAAACATTTTTCCTTCCAACCAATCCTTTTTCATGTACCCAAATGTGTTTTGCTTTCTTAGTTTTTTTGTTTTGTTTGTTTGCTGGTTTTTCTGGAAGTGCTAACTACTTGCAGTGTATCTAGAACAGCAATTAAAATTGTGCATACAAAACACTTGTAAAAAACATAGGGTTCATTTTTTCTCACAATGGGAGGTGGCTACATATAGAAAAGGGAAACTACAAAGCTAGATGAAGAAAAAGTTTCAGTATCTTCTAATGTAAACTATTTGTTACTTCCAGCATCACAGTGGGTATGTGACACACACATATGAAAAAGATGGTGAGGGAGATCTCTGTTTACTACAGTTTCCTATTTCTTGAATGAGTTAGAGAGTTATGAAGCAATTGTGATTCCTTGTGTGGATTGCCCAGGCCTGCAGGGAGGGCTTGGCCATGGTTCCCTCTGTGCTGCAGGCAGCCCTGCAGCGTGGCAGCAGTGGCTTGCCTCTGGTGAGTTTGCAGGCAGGGTGCTCCAGCACTGCAGTGCTCAGGGGCAGTTTCCTATTTTGACACCAAAGCTTAAATTCAAGAGTGCCTCTTCCCATCCAGTAATTGTTTGTACTGTAAGAACCTCTTCAGAGAGTGTCTCCTGGCAGTCAAAAAGAGAGTATTGCAGAGATAAATTCCTTACTTGCTGTCTCCCCCACTGTATCCACATTTTGTCTATTCCCTCTTCAAATTATAGATTTGTAAAACTCATGCTCTGTGTCCTCAGATGCCCTTCCCAAATCAAACCTTGGCTTCTTTGCAAATTACATTGCACTAACAAGCATTGCCTTAAATTTTTTATTGCAGGCAAGATCACTTCAGAAGTAAGTTTTTGTTTACCTTGTTCCTACAACCCTTTCAAGCTTGTGAATGGAAAATTGTGACAGCAAAATAAGTCTTTAGTTTTAGCACTGTCAGCTGTGGGTAGCTGGTAGCCCTTGGTGGAGGGTGCCGTGAATTAAAGGCCTGCAGAACACACATAACAAAAGTAATTAAATTTGTAAGGAAGTTGAAAAAGGAGGGAGAGGTGATTGGCAGACTCACCTCTCCAGGATGTAGGACTAATGTTAGAAAGTGGACTGATATTGGAATGTGGATGTTGAAATGTGAAGAGAGAAAAAGAAAGCGAAAGAGAGAGAAAGGGAGAAGAGAGAAGAAGAGAGAAGAAGAAAGAGAGAAGAAGAGAGAAGAAGAGAGAAGAAGAGAGAAGAAGAGAGAAGAAGAGAGAAGAAGAGAGAAGAAGAGAGAAGAAGAGAGAAGAGAGAAGAGAGAAAAAGAGAGAAAAAGAGAGAAGAGAGAAAAAGAGAGAAAAAGAGAGAAGAAGAGAGAGAAAGAGAGAGAAAGGGAAAGAGAGAGAAAGAGAAAGAGGGAGAGCGAAATATGCCCCAAAATCCCCATACCGTCGCTATTTGTAAGTTCTCCCCCATTCCTGCTAGACAGAGTGACAACAAGGGGAGGGGAGTGAGGAAGCACAGTCAAAGGCAAAGCTGTGAAAAAGAGGGAGAGCTGGACCACCAATAGAGATAAGATCAAAGCAGAGATAGCTGACTCTCACAATGTGCTTTATTTTTTTAAACAAGACTTCTTTTTTTTCCTTCTGATTTTTGTTGTTAAGGAAAGGAGGCTTCTGAAGAATGGGTCTGTAAGACTAAAACAGTTGGATGTTGCCTAAAAAGCAAAAAACCAAGAGATGTGATACATCTTGTGTTAAATTTGGGCTAGTCTTTTTTTATTTAACTAATTATAGCTCACAAGAAGAAGAATTGGCCTCTGCAGCAATTAGCACAGATGGATACAAGAAGAAGAAGCAGCTACAGAAAAAGTTTTTAGTTAAACCCAGAAAGTTTTGAAGAAAACTAATGGTGAAAGTTAATGCAGTATTGTTTTTCTTTTAACACTGTGTTATTAAGAAGTCCTTTCCAGGTACTACTAAAGCAGCAATCCCAACCATGGAAAAGAGGGTGAATTCATGCCAGCAAAATAAAAGAATTGGTGAAGAAACGTGAGGAATGGACTATCACATCTAAACCAGGTGATACCAAATTGACTTTCAACCAGGACTGGGTGGTAATGGTTTGGGAAGACCCAAATGATCCAAGGCAGGTACAAAGAATAACACCTAACTGAGAAATAAGGCAAAGCTTGCATCACTGGTTCTAAGCCCTGCCTGAATAAGCTCTGAGACGCCTCCGACACCTCCTTGGCAGAGGAACACTGCCACTTCAAACAGGAGGATCGGGAGTGTTTGAGTCAAAGAGTTCTTATAGTCTGGCCTTAGCCTGTGGCTTGTACAGGCAAGAAGGGAAATTGCCATTAATACTATGCTGTATACTTTATTTGATTCATCCCCATATTGGACATGGCAGCTGGGTTATAAGTGAATGTTTAAATTATGAGAATAATTGGCATTGTAGCTCACAAAATCTATGTTCTCGTGGCAAGAAGTATTGAGTACTGAATCAATCCCCTATACAGAAAGACCTCAAAAACTGAAGTAATAAATTGCTTTTGTAGATGGGGATTATCAATGCCTGTGGACTGAGAGATACCTGAGGAATGGTGGAAAACCACAGTTAAAAGGTGTCAAAACCAATTTGCCTGGAAATGAGTAAAAAAGGAGTGACAAGGGAAACAGAGGGCAAGCCTGGGTTGAGCACTGTACTCACCAGCGAGAAGATCACACGTACCTGCTGTGGGCAGCAGCCCCACAGGCAGGGGAGGTGGGGGTATAAGCCATGCCAAACCTCTGTCATTCCTGTTTCTGTCTCTCATTTGTTGTCTTTTCCCTTCTGAGATAGCAGCAAGATCGTGTCACAAATGCTACAGAAAGTATCACATGGAAAGAAACCAAAGTTCCTTTTTGTTACACACCCCCATGTCAACAGCCACTGTTATAACCCATCCAAATTAAGTACCTGCAGGAAAAAGGGGGAAAATTATCACATACAAAGAACTTAGGAAAAAGTAGTAATACTTGGGGCATGGAATGTCCAAAAGGAGAGAGATGCATTTGTTTTACATTTGATCTTAGAAATATAGTCCAAGATTCGGTAAAGAGACAATTAGTAAAAAAAAAGGTAAAACAAGCACAGCAGTCCAGCTCTGTGTTAACCCCAAATTATATCCTGAGTCATATTAAATGACTCCAAGCAGTTATAGAGAAGATAATAAACAAAGCTGCTCAGGCATTGGAATTAATATTGAGTCTGCAAAGCCAAACATCACCTGCAGTGCATTAAAATAGGTTGGCTTTACACTATTTATTGGCTAAAGAATGGGGTGTACAGATTGTTGAAAATAGATGGCAATGAGGATGTCATCCTAGAAAAAACAAAGGATATCAGAAAAAAATTATGACCCAGGTATCAGTCCAAAAATGGGAAAATAATGTTAAAAACTAGCAGGTGGGGTAATGTATTGAGAATGGGATGGTGGAAGAAATTAGGATTCTTCCTTTTATGTGTTACAAGTGTTTTGTTATTTCTTCTTTGTTTAATCCCATGTTTTATTTGATTACTAACAGAGTCCAAAGAATGCAAGAGGACAGGAAATATTCTTTATAAATCATTTGGCTTGAGCAGTAAGAGGTGAGATTGTGAAAAATGCATATTTATGATTGGCTTTTCGCAAATGTTACAATGAATATTATATGTGCAATGTTAGAAAGTTATGCTGTATTAATTCCCTTACATATTGTGTTAAGTGTAGTTTTAGGTTACAACATTATGTTAAAATAGAGATTATGTATGTGGGGGGAGTTTTCTTTTTAGGAATGAGATGCTCCCTTCGAAGAACACCTAAATCTTCCAAAGGAGAGGAATTTATGGCTTCTGATCAGGAGAAGCTAATTTCTTCAGGCCTTGCTCAGACTTGAAGACGCCAGGGGATTAAAGGGAACAGTTGACATACAACAGAGTTTCTTGTTTAGAATAGGTTGTATGCATAACCATGAAGGATGTATGACTATGCAACAAGTGTCTTGGTTTAAGGGTGATTCCTTTGTTCACAAGTCAAGCTTTTCTTGACTTAGGGTCCGAGAGCATCTGGACATCCGTAATTCTTTGCTCTTTTTGTCTTGTAATTGTCCTAACTCTAATTGTATTATTATTTTTATAACCATTTTATTACTATTAAACTTTTAAAATTTTAAAAACCAAGTGATTAGAGTTTTTCAAAATTTTCAAAACTAGATGAGATTTAAAGGTGACCCTTTAACTCATAAACAATAAATAGATGATTTGAAGGGAAAAAAAAAAAAGCAGCAGGTTGTGGGGGGGGCACAACTGAGGCTGCTGAAGGCTGCTGTGGAAGAGAAGCTGCATTCCAGGCACCCAGGAGGAGCTTCAGAAATGCAAATTAACACTGCTGGGGCAAACTGGGGACAATGTAGCTGGCTCTTCTTGCCTGGGGCAGGAATTGGCTGATTCCCTCTGCCCCTCACCCCAAGCTCTGCCTGCTTGCACAGGTGGAATCTGCAGAGCTGAAGGCAGAGCCCATGCTGAGGATCTCTGACTCTGCAACAGAAATGGCTGAAGCTGCAAAGGGAAACAGCAAATGGAGAATGTTGTGAAAACTTCACTAAAATAAGGGGGGGGATCATCCCTCTGCCCACTCCAACATCTCCTGTCCCTGTCTGTGCTGTACAGGGTGTATCAGAGCACTGGGGGTTTTGCTAGAACAGGTTCAGGGAAATCAGCTGGAATTCAAGTATATGATGAAGGAGTAAGAAAAAAAAAATGGTCAATTGATGCAGCCCCAGCTTGAGGGAGCGCCCAAACATGGGGAAAAGATGAACGGCCACCAGAACAAATCCTACAACACCATGGACCAGCCCCTGGGAACCAAAATGATTTTGTGAAAAATGCATGTTATATGGCTCCACGCAGATAGTTACTACATGTATTATGTTACATTGATAACTTGTGCTGTATGAACATTTTAATAGTACGGTAAACGTAGCTTTGTAGATAAAATTAAGCTTTAGCAGTTAAAAGAGAAAATATGCATGTGTGTGGTGGGGGGGGGGGTTAAGGAATGAGAACACCTAAATTCGCTCAAGGAACACCTAAATTCTCCAGAGAAGAGCAATTTATGGATTTCTTACTAGAAGAAGTTAATTTCTTCAGGCCATGCTCAGACTGGAGGATGCCGTGGGGATTAAAAAAAACAGCTGACATACAACAGACAGAGTTACTTGTTTTAAATAAAATGTATGCATAACCATGAAGGATATAAGAATATGCAACAGTGTATTTTTTTAGGGGTGATTCCTTTATTCACAAGGTATGGTTGTTGTGGCTTAAGTGCCCAAGACAGCATCCGGACATCTGCAAGTCTTTGCTTTTTAATGTCTTGCAATTGTCCTAACTCTAAATTTTTATTAGTCTAATTGTATTCCTACTTTTATAACCATTTTACTAGTATTAAACTTCTAACATTTTAAAAACCAAGTGATTGGCGTTTCTCACAAATTCATATCAGGAGACAGAGAACCCATTTTTCATTTGAATGGCATAATTTGGTTACAAGCTGTCCTCAGAATAAGAACCAACCAGACAGCTCCAGCTCCTGACCTTCCTGCCGACCAAGCCACTGAAATGATGAACACAACATTTCACCAGGGGATGGGATCAGATTATCTGTGAACAGAAAAAGCAGGAGTTTGTGGAAAACTAAATGGCTCAAACTGCTGTTGGCAAAGAGATGACGAGAAAACTGCTAAAAAAGATAAAAAGGAAATAGGAGAGCAGTTTATGTATTGGTCCAAACATGGAAAGGATGGGAATGGGACACGCTTTCCTGGCTCCCCAGCACACCAGGGGTTAAAGGAATGCTGCTTCTCCTCTTCTGTGCTGCAGCAACTCTCATCTTTTTACCATGCTCCACACCTTGGCAGTGCAGCTCATCCAGCAGCTGAGCCAGGGCATGCAGGTGGCAGCCAGGCCTCCTGATCCACAAACGGCTACAAAAGGACAGCGAATGAGGGCACCGAGAATAATCCCAAAACCAAAGAGGACCCGGGAAGGACAAAACAGAGTCAAGGAGTGAATCGGCCTGGACATAGGGCCGGGCACTTGTAGATAAGGAAGTAACAGGAGAAACCATCAGTTCCAATAAATGTTACAAATTGACCCAGAGAGCTGCTCAAAGTCCCGCTACATTCCCGAACTTCGAGGAGAAGCACAAAGACTTAACAGAGCCATGAATACCGG
Organism: Lonchura striata; assembly: GCF_050655825.1. Classification (NCBI taxonomy): domain Eukaryota; kingdom Metazoa; phylum Chordata; class Aves; order Passeriformes; family Estrildidae; genus Lonchura; species Lonchura striata. The sequence continues at coordinate 1,905,057 of NC_140738.1, forward strand.
CTGTTCTACAAAAGGAGGGTGCACATTAACGAGGACAGGCAGCAGGCGCATCGGGAAGTCGGAACCTTCCAAGGAACTCAGCCGGTGGGCAAAGGCAGAGGGAGATGCGGCCGGGAAAATGAGGATAAAAAGGAGGCTGCGGGCTACAGCCACGGCAGAGAGCGCACGGCAAATGCCCCACGGCCTCTGCCCCTGCTCGGCAATAAAGTCACTTTGACAGGACTCCTCGCTCTCCGCCGGGCACACGAACCTCCGGCGACGGGAATTTCCCCGCCCGCTGCCGGCCGCGGGGCAGCCCCTCTGTCCTGCCCACAGCAGCCGGGCCGAGCCAGCGCTGCTCCGGCAGCGGCTCCTGCCCGGCCCCGGCGGGAAGGAGACCGCGGGCAGCCGCTCCCGCAGCGCCCTCAGCCCGGGGCCGGCACGGGCCGGACACGGCACCGGCGAGCCGCCGGAGCCCCCTGCCGCCCCCTCCGCCCGCAGCCGGCCCCGAGCCCCCGCAGAGCCCAGCGCGGCTCCCACCTGCGCCGGGGCCGCCTCCGAGCTCCGCCGCCGCCGCCTCACCGCGCTCCGGCCGCTGCCGCCGCTGCCGGGCCCGCGCAGCCGCTCGGCCAATGGCGGCGCTGCGCGGCCACGGCCGCCCTCAGCCCGCCGCCGGGGCCGCGCCGCGCCCCGCTCCCACCAATCAGCGCGCCGCAACCGCGACTGACGGCACCGGCGGCCAATGGCAGCGAGCTCGGGGCGGGCTCTGCGCACGGCCCCGCCTCGCCCCGCGCTCTCGGCGCCCCCGGGCTGCGTGAGGGGAAAGCCGGAGATGAGGAACAGCCCCGGCACGGGCCCGGCCCGAGCCGGGATTGAGCTGCCCACACAAACAAACTTCTCCGCGCCTCCCGCCACGGCTTTCCCGGCCCTGCGCCTCCCGTGCCTCCGCCTCTGCGGGAAGCCCAGGAGCCTCACTTCTCCTGCCCCTCGTTAGCGCATCAGTGCTTCGCTTTGATTTCCCCCGAAAAGGGAAACCTGCCCCAAGCCCTGTGGGTGGGTGGGGCAGGGGAGAGATTTCTGGCAGAAAACTCCAAAGACTCGGAGCAGGAGAAGGAGAAGTCAGTGCAGAGCCTTAAATGCAGCTTTCCCCACGCCTCCCTGCTCCCAGCTGCACCTCCTCCCCCGGCAGGGCAGGAGACAGGGAATGGGGCCATGCTCAGCTCATCCCCCGGGGCTTCTCCCTCTGCTCAGGGACAGGAGTCGTTCCCTGCTGCACCCTGCGCTCTCTCCCGGCCGAGACTTCTCCAGGAACTTCTCGGAGCGGAGTCCATCCCCTGGGCACAGCCCCCTCCGAGTGCTGCAGCGTGGGTCACTGTGCCACGGGCTCAGTCCTGCCAGGACAGGCTGCTCCAGCGGGGCCCCTCTGCCCGCGGGCTCACAGCTCCTCTCAGGCATCGCCGTTGTGAATTAAAATTTTAAATCTTTCCTAATAATAAAATTGTTATAAAAATAATAATACAATTAGATTAATAAAGTTTAGAGTTTAGATAATTATAAGACATTAAAAAGCAAAGAATTACGGACGTCTGGATGCTCTTGCACACTAAGTTACCAAAAGCAGTCTTTGTGGACAAAGGAATAGCTTTAAAAACAATAGCTGGCTGCATATTCATATATCTTCCATGGTTATGCATACATTCTATTTAAAACAAGATCTCTGTCTGTTGTATGTAAACTTTCTTTTAATTCTTAAGGCGTCTTCGACTCTGAGTAAAGCTTGAAGGAATTAGCTTCTTTTGATAACAAAACTATAAATTCTTTTTTTTTTTTTTAAAGATTTAGGTGTTCTTCAAGTGAGTATCTCATTCTAAAAAAAAAAAAACCAAACTCCCACCACATACATAGTCTCTATTTTAATATTATTTTGGAACCTAAAACTTACACCACTAGTTTATTTAACACACTACTTAAGAGAATGAATACAGAATAACTTTCTAACATTACACATATAATATTCATTATAATATTTGCGAAAAGCCAGTCATAAAATATGCATTTTTCACAATCTTTCTTCTTATATTTTATAAATCATTTGGCTTGAACAATATTTTTTATTTACTTGTATTCTTTGGACTCCGTTGGTAATCTAATAAAACATGGGATTAAACAAAGAAGAAACATTAAAACACTTGTAACACATAAAAGGAAGAATTTTAATTTTTTCTACTATTTAATTCTCAATACAGTAACCCACTTCTTAGTTTTTAACATTATTTTCTCATTTTTGGACTGATACCTGGGTCATAATTTTTTAAATATATCTTTTGTTTTTGGGTTTTTTTTTTCTTTTCTAGGATGACTTCCCTATTGCTATCTATTTTTTAGATAATAAATAGTTTAAAGCTAACATATTTTAATACACTGCAGTTTTTGTTTGGATTTCCTGACTTAATATTAATTCTAATGTTTGAGTATCTTTGTTTGTTATCTTCCTTATAACTGTTTGGAGTTTTATAATATGATTTAGTATAAAATTGGGGGTTAATACAGAGTTAGACTGTTGTGTTGGTTTTACTTTTTTTTTGTTTACTAATTGTTTTTTACTGGATTTTGGACTATGTTTTTAAGATTAAATGTAAAACAAATGCATCTCTCTCCTTTTGGATATTCTATGTTTTATGTATTACTATTTTTTCTTAAGTTCTTTGCAATCTAATAATTTTCCCCCTTTTTCCTGCAGGTACTTAATTTGGATGGGTTATAACAGTGGCCAGGAAACCCTCGGCTTCTCCTCTCCACGGGGTTCCTCTTCTTCCTAAGACCCAGTCCCAGTTTCCCCGGGGGGGATTCTCTCTTTTTTATCACTCCCTTGGTCTCTTTACTGGCCGCTTTTCCCACGAAAAAGACGAAAAGCAGCGTGAGAGACTGCAGCAATCACTTGGCAAGTCTGGGGTACCCAGCAGCCTCTGTCACACACATTCATTCCCCCCTTATCCGCCCCATCCCAACAAATACTCACCTGTCCTTTGTCCTTGGGTCTTGGTTCTTCGTGTACACTTTAGTCTCAGAGGCTAATTACCGCAGTTTTAGGGAATCCTTTCCCTTTTCTTTGTTTTATTGTCTCCTTCTGCCCATGGATCATAACCTGTGTCTGTGGTCACACACCAGGGGAACAGAGCGAGGCTGCCTAAATAGGGCAGGACCCGTCTTCCTCACCCTGATTCACCTCAGGCCCCGGCAGAGAGGTGTTAGAAACCATCCTGTGCTACCAGAATTGTGAAAAACGCCAATCACTTGGCTCCCTGGGCTGGGTTTGCAGCTCCTCCTCCTGCAGCATCTCCGGGGCTTTTCCTCCTCTGCCATCCAGCCACACCCTGGGAATGAAAAATCCTGGTTTGGGGAAAACCAAGGTGAGACTGCCTTGGACTGGAGGCTCCTCCTACCCAAGTCCATCCCTAGAACTCAGCAGGACTCTTGTGTCCATGAAAATCTCCACAGTATAAAGGTTTAGCCCAAAACAACTCTCCCAGGAGTTCCCTATCTCTGATCTCGCCACTTTTGGGGTTCCAGAGGTTTCCTTTCCTTGGGATGATGGGGGTCCAATGGCTCCAGGGGTTCCCCGTTCTCAGGTGTCCTGCTTAGGGATGATCCAGGGGCTGTTGGGGCTCCATGGGGTCCCTTTTCCCCTGATGCTCTACTCTGAGATCCCAGGTGTCCCAGGGGTTCCTCCTCTCCAGGCTCCCCCCCTTTCCAGCCAGCCGGGGGTCCCCCAGCTCCAGGATCGCCCCTCTCTGCTCTCCCCACTCCGGGGGTCCCAGGGGTTCCCCTCCTCTGCTCCCCCGGGGGTCCCCAGGACAATGTCCTCCCCCTGGTGACACTGGGCAAGGGCCACATGGACTCCCAAAGATCCCCCAGGGGGCTCAGCTTTGGGGTCCTGCAAGATCCAAACCTACACACACACAGAGAAAAAAACCTCCCGGGGTTTATTTGGGCCTCCCAGACGACATCTGGGGCTGAATTCCACAATCTGCAAGCTCCAAACACACCCCAATAAAAAACCCTCTCAGAGACCCCCCGATATATTTGGGGCGAGCTCCCCCTCCCCTCTCACCTGCAGGATGAGCTGGGGGCGATGGTCCCGGGGCCAAGGGTGCTGCGGCCTCAGGGGGCACTGGAACCTCCTGTTTCTCCTCCTTTTCCTGCTCCTCATCCTCATCTTCCTCCTCCTCCTTCCTAATCCCACCTCCTGCCCAGTTCCTGCCTTCTGTATATTTCGAGTGCAGCACCTTGCTTGTTTTTAGAGCGAGAACAAAGATCCCCGCGGGAACACGGCTTGCTGGCTTTAGTCAGAAGTAGCAGTGACTAAAGGTCCTGTTTCCTCTGCTGTGCTCCCGTCCTTGTTCCTCCTCAGTGTTCAGGCTGGGCTATGGGGTGTCCCTGTTTGCTGCATTTTCAGAGCTCCTCCTGGAGCCTTTGGGCAATAGGCTGTGCCCTGGGAGGGTTCTTTGTGCTCCTTTGTGACCCAGGAGAACCTTCCGGGCGGTTTCTGCGTGAGCTGCTGCTGTGATGTCACAGGAGCACTGCCACGTCCCCGAGGTGCTCCCGTGGCTGTGGGACACGGAGGCCTCAGTGTCCCGAGTGGCTCTGGGCACTGCTCGTTGCCGGAGGATCCTCCTGCCCGAGGCATTCTCAGCACCAGCCCAGCCCTGACGGGTGTCCTTGTGTGCTTGCAGGGCTGCAGTCTGCAGACGTGTGCAGCGCAGCCAGAATGATCCAGCACGTGGCTGCTGCAGTTTGCACGCTGTACTCTGTGGCTTATTCGGGATATTTTTTAACCCACTTGGCACGTAAGTCGAGGTTTTCCCTCGGTGCTGTGGCTTTGGGCTTGCTGTGTGCTTTCTGTTCTTCCTCTGGACCCGAGCTGACTTTGTAACCAAATGGCCATGAAGGCACCATTGCTTTGGGAGAGCTCCTGCCAGCAGCTGCAGCTGAAAAAGGGGGTGTCTGCAGCCAGCGGGGCGTGCACAGCATTTGCAATGAGCCCTGGGGGGTTCTGTTCCCTCCAGCGGGGAGTCTGTGGCAGCAGAGCCGGGAACTCCCTGCCCAGCCAAGAACTGACCCAGCCCAGCATTTTGTGCTGTTCTCTTGCTGTGGGAAGGGACTGTGGCTCCTGGAGGGACGCTGGGAAAGCAAAATGCTCTCTCGGGGTTGCCTTGCTCCATGGCATTTCCCACGACAGGCAGTTTTTTCCTGACAGCATCTGGTTCATGTTCCCTCTCCTGTTGCAGGGCACCTCATGTGTGGATTCCGAGCAGCTCCTCCTCCGGTGAGTGGGAAAGGAACCTTTGGTGTTTGGAATTGTGCAGCAAGCTGTGAGCTCGGAGTGTGGCAGCCGAGTGCCAGCCTGGGAGGCTGAAGGAAAGTTCCTGTCAGAGTCTTTGCAGCAGCAGCAGCAGCAGCAAAGGGATCCCCAGCAGATTTCTCCTTTTCTGCTGCTGAGCTTTTGAAGAGCTGCAGGTCTGGTTTTGCAGGCAGAGGATTGCTTGCTAGCTTTAGCCACAGTGGAATATCGTTTTCCCAACAATAAGTGGCAATGTCGACTTTAGCCCATTGTTAGTTTGAAGGACTCCAAACCCAATTTCTGCTTTGTGCAGCTGGATGTGCAGCTGAAGGTAAATAAGGTGATCACTGAGATAGAACTTCCCGTCCCTCACGCTGCCATCTGTCCACAGGGCACAAAAGCAGCACCAGCCCCTCCTCTGGCTCCCTCTGCTCCCAAAGAGGAGGCCAAAGAGGAGGAAGACAGCAGTGAGCTCCCCGCTGTTCTGGGGGACGCTGGTGAACTTCCCTCGGTGCCGGGGGATGACAGTGAACTTCCCGCTGCTCTGGGAGACAAGGGCGAACATCCCGCGCTGTGGGAATACAGCGGCGAGGCTCCCGCGGCGTGGGACAGGTACAGTGGACATCTCCCAGCGTGGGACGAGGGCAGTGGATGTCCCCTGGTGCAGGACGAGGATGGCCAAGCCCCCATGGTGTGGGATGAGGACAGAGGACATCTCCCGCTGTGGGATGAGGACAGAGGACATCCTGTGCCTTGGGAAGAGGAGGGTGAACTTCTCCCAGCATGGGAAGAGGACAGTGAACATCCCCTGGCTTGGAAAGATGATGGCGAACCTGCAGCATTTTGGGAAGAGGACCCAGAACCTCCCTGTGCTTGGGAAGAGGACACTGAACCTCACTGTGCTTGGGAAGAGGACACGGAACCTCCCTCCGCTGTGGGATCCTGGGCTGAAGGTTCTGACAGCAGCACAGCCCTGCAGCCAGAGGGGAGAGGGGAGTGGTGCCTGGTGCAGCTGAGTACGTCTGCTCTGTTCCTGTGTTCAGAGCAGGGGGCTGTGTGTGTGTCTCGGCATCAGCTGCAGCCAGCGTTGCTCTGCAGCTGAATGTCACAGGGGCATTTATTGTCCTTCCCCAGCTGAGACCAAGGGGCTCACGGCCCCAGGGAGTGGGGCTGCATTCTGGCTCTGCTCTGGTGGGGTCTCGCTCTGGGAGGGAGCCTCTTCCACGTGGTTTCTTTCAGGGAACATCGTGAGCGTGGAGGAGCCTGCCGAGAAATACCTGGAAGTGGAGCAGATTGGCCAAGGGTAAGTGCACGGCAGCTACTTCTGCACAAGCAGCCCAGGGGCTGTGCTGGTGCAGGATCAAGGGAGAAGTCAGGAGAGCTCCAAACACCTTCAGACACTGGGGTGCCATCCTGCTGTCTCTCAGTCCTGATCAGAATTGAGAACTGTGGTCAGAAGGAGCCGTCACAGGCCCCTGAGGCCGGCAGTGTCCTGCCTGCAGCAAGGAGCAGGACCTGTGAGATCTTCTGTGTCTGGAACTGGATTGCCTAAAAGAGCCACTCACCATCTGGAGACTGTCAGACAACAGCTCTCAAGGAGATTTCTTTCAAATATTTTGCTTCATAAAATATCTTCCGGTCAGAATTAACAACCTAAAGGTTTAGAAACAGGAACCGGAGATGAACTAATAAGTGCTCTATTCTAGCACAGGTCGTAGAGCCCATACATTCAGCAACAGACACAGAGCTGATGCACTCTGGGGGAAAATGCATCACCTGCCTGATGGCAGGGCCCTTGTGGATCCTGCAGGTCTTAGGCAGGAAATGGAAAAGGATGAAATGCATTCTTTTCCAGTTCTTTAGACACCCATTGCTCACTTCAGGTTTTGAACTAAAGCAATTCAGTGTGGACATTTGGGATTTGCTCCAGCCCAATTCCTTCGTGTTGGGTCTCAGTTTTCCCTTGCACACCTGGCATGGCAGAGGGCTGGTGGCTGCTGTGCTGTTGTTGCAAGGGTCAATGCACCCAGGTGTTTGTGAGCGCTGCAGGCAGCAGAGATCTCCTGTCTGGGCTGGCTTTCACTCCCAGGGCCTTAAGCACTGCTTCTTTCTTCTCTGCTGTTTTGTCTCCAGGGCTTTCGGAACCGTTTCCAAAGGACTCGACAGGGCCACTGGAGGAGAGGTCAGTGCCAACACGCCCAGCACGTCTGGCAGCTCTCCAGGGCTCTCCCCTCTGCTGGGAGCTGTGGCTGCAGCTCTGGGGGCCAGCAGAGCTTTCCTGCACAGGCTGCTCCTCTGAAGGCAGAGCAGTGTCAGCCTGCAGAGCACAGCTGGGACACACTTGGTCCTTCTGGAGTGCCCAAAGGGATGCAAGGAGGGCAGCAGTGTCTGTCAGAGCAGGACATGCTGGCTTGCTCTTCATATCTAAAAGTGTGAACGCATCAGGGCTGGAGACTGAGGCCCAATTTATCTTCACCCCAGCCGCAGACAGGAGCACTATCTAGCAGTTTTTCCATCCTGCCTTTCATCTTCAAAGGGTACCTCAAGGCTTAATTAGGGTGAGATCCTGCTTGGGCTCAATTTGGGGATTTAATTCCACTTCAGCTGTCCACAGAGAGAGAAGGAGAGAAATGAGAAGATGGATGTCCAGAGCAAAGCTCTCTCCTAAACCCTGCAGTTGTGTTTGGGTCTGGGGTCAGTGACAGCCTGTGACAGGGATCACCTGAGCAATGGATGTGTGTGTTTGCTTTGTTGTGCAATCCCAAACAGAGCAGCTGCATCTGAAATCATGACCAAATCCCATGCAATTGCTAAAGGGTTCCCGGCTGTTTTGCTCTGTTTTCACAGAACCAGAATTACCTCCTGCTTGCAAAATGTATTTGAATAATAATGAGAGTGTTGAGGCCATTTGAGAAGACTGTAGGTGCAGAGAATGTGGTTAGAGCTGGGAGGCTGACAGCTGAGGGGCCATTTCTGCAGAGCTTGCAAGGCCAAATGTCTCTGGCCATGTGTCCTGTAAGCAGCCCCAGCAAGCAGAGCAATGGGCTGTGGGAGTGGCCCTTGCTGAGCTCTGGTGCCCATCCCAGGGCAGTTTGGCACAGCCCGGCTCCGTTGCTCCAAAAAGCCTCGCCCCGTGTTGGCTGTGGCCTCCTGCCACAGACTCCTCCAGTTAAAGGTCTGCAATGTCCCCTCAGGTGGCCATAAAGAAAATGAGTCTCAGAGGGCAGAACGGGGAACGCGCTGTGAATGAGCTCCTGCTCCTGAAGGACAAGAAGAACCCCAACATTGTCAACTCTTTGGACAGGTGAGTGCTCCAGGCCTCATCCCGTGCACGGGCCCTGCCTTAACCTTTCCTGGCACCCGTAGTCTGTAGCCTGTTTTGAAAATGCCTGACCCAGCCGTATCTTCCCAAAACAACAGCCTGGCAGTTCGCTCCCTCCGTGTGCTTTGGTTGCTTTGGTTTGGTTTTTCCTTCAAGCTGACCCTGTTTTCTGTGTCTTACAACAAGTGCTGATAAACCACAGCAGAAATTATTTCCCTTGGTTTCTTCTTCCCAGCCCTTTTCCATTGCTGCGGATGCCAGGAAGACCAGGTCCTTGTTTCCAGAAATGCCTCATTTGCCCATTTTGCACTGGCCTTGCCTGTTTCTGAAGGGACTTTCTGAAAGGTTTCTGATTGCTTTTGTCCCAAGTGCTGCACAGCCTCCTCCCCTGGATAACCCTGGGAGTTGTGTTGCCTTGTTCTGCAGGGAATGGTGGAACTGATGAGCTCAGAAGCTGAACCAGCTGGGGGCCAGTGTTGTGGTTCCACACTGATCTGGGCTGTTGCTAAACTGCATTTTTCACCTGCTTGCCATCTAAGGCCTCTCCTTTCTCACAGGTGTCTCTTCCTTTAGACTGTGCAGATTCCAAGGACTCTGCAGCCTCGCAGGAATGTCTCTCCATGGGATTCTGTCCTCATGGACAAGTGACCTGGAAACAAAACTCCACTCCAGGCTTTTCCATGGGGGAATTGAGCACTGCACATTCATCTCCATGCCACTGCTTTCCTCTTCCAGCTTCCTTGTTGGCGGAGATCTCTGGCTGGTGATGGAATACATGGATGGAGGAACTTTGCAGGACGTTGTCAGACAGACACGCATGGCTGAAGGAGAGATGGCAGCTGTCAGTCGGGAGGTGAGGGATCCTGCCTGTGGCTGCCACGGCTTGGACACGATGGTCCTTCCATACAGGCGTGAGAACAGGAGTGGCTCCATGCTCAGGGCTCTGTTTGTTGGTTTCATGAGCTGGAGAAGAAAGAGCCTCTGCAGTGAATGGCCTGCCAGCATCGCTGCACTTCTGCTCTGTTCTTGCTCTCTTTCCTGCTGTTGTGGCACTCTCTGTCTGTTCTGGATTTGATGTGCTGTTCTCAGCTTTGCCCTGAACAGTTTGCCTGGAGCCTGTCTGCTCTGCACTCCTGGCCTGTCACAGCAAAGCTGCTACTGGCAGAATTCGGACCTGTCCTTTCTTGTGTGATAGATTCCGGCCATTGGTTTTTGTCCTGGTGTTTCTTGTTCTCTCTCAGTGCCTGCAGGGCCTGGATTTCCTGCATGCGAACCGGGTGATCCACAGAGATCTGAAGAGCTCCAACATCCTCCTGGGCATGGCCGGCTCTGTCAAGCTGGGTGGGTGTTCCTGGCCAGGCACGGCGCTCCCGGGTGCGGCTGTGGGGCTGCTTCCCAGTGCCGGCCAGAGCCCCACAAGGGCTGCTGGGGGCACTGCCCGGCCCCTGCTGCCAGCTGAGAGCGGCTGCCCCTGCAGAGAGCTCCGGAGAGCAGCAGGGTGCCAGGGGTGGCTTTGCTCTGGGTATGGCCCTCCCAGAGGGCAGGAGTTGGAATCTAAATCTTAAAGGGAATCAGTAAAAGCCACTGCATGAAAGCTGAGGGTTTCTTAAGGGTCCAGTTCCACCTTCCCTTGGCTACAGCCCTCAGCACTTTTCCAGCTGACTTCACTACTCCATTCTCAGACTGAGAGTGGGGAGTCTTGGTGCTTGGTTTCCTCATTCCAGCTGCCTTTGACAGTGTTTGTTTCTGTCCTCAGCTGATTTTGGCCTCTGTGCTCAGCTCAGCTCTGAGCAGGACCGGTGCAGCTCCATGGTGGGCACTGCTCACTGGATGGCCCCAGAAGTTGTGACCAGTTCTCCTTATGGCCCCAAGGTGGACATCTGGTCCTTTGGCATTGTGACCATCGAGATGGTGGAAGGAGAACCTCCTTACTTCAAGGAAACGAGGGCCATGGTAAGAGGCAAATTCTCCAGGGGCTGCAGAGCCCTGTGAGCACAGGGTGACCCTGCACTGGGAGCAGCAGCTGGAGGTTTCTGCACCTGGGGAAGGGAATTCCCAGAGCACTTGAACCTCAACACAGACAAATATTCTGCAGTCTCCAACAACAATTTGCTTTGGGATTTATGCTGTTCCAGCTCTTCTGTCTGTAAGGATGACCTGAAAATGTGAATCAAGTGCATCAGCTCTTTCCAATGGCTGTGGCAGCACCAGGGTTTGGGTTTTTTTGTTGGCACAGGAAAATGAGCTGTGAGCAGCATCTCTGCCAGGGAGGAAAGTGCTCCTGGAGCTGGGGCTGAGAACCCGGGGTCGCTGTGAGCACCTGTGGGTGGGAAGGAAGCTGGCAGAGCGCTGAGTTTGCTTTTCCTGCAGGCTCGCGCTCTGATCCGGCACAACGGGACCCCGCAGCTGCAGGAGCCCCGGCGCCTGTCGGCTCTGCTGCGGGACTTCCTCGAGTGCAGCCTGGAGCCGGACGAGGAGCAGCGCTGGTCTGCCCAGGAGCTGCTGCAGGTGAATGCCGAGCAGCTGAGGGGAAGCAGCAGCGCCAGGGAGGGGTTTTCTGCTGGGGCCCCTCCGATAGTCTCCAGCCTCGCTGCATTCCACACGCAAAGCAAGCAGAATCCTCGCCGGGTTTGGCTTGGCAGGGTCCTTTCGAGGGCATCTGCCCCTGGTGCCCCACGAGGAGCAGGGCCATCTTCAGGCAGGTCCAGTGCTCAGAGCCCTGCCTGGCCTGAGCTTGGATGTTCCCAGGGAGGAGGCACCTCCCACATCCCTGGGCACCTTCTGTCAGTGTTTCACCACTTCTGGCAAAAAGATTCTGCCTTCGATCTAACCTGAGCCTGCTTCCCTCTCCTGAGTTTCTGACCATTTCCCTTTGTCCTGTTGCAACAGAGCCTGTGAGGAAGTAACAGTTCATTTCTTTCTTTTTTATCCTTTGGGCAGCACCCATTTTTATCATCAGCCAAGCCTCTCTCCAGCCTGACCCCTCTGATCACCGCAGCAAAGCAACTGAGGGAGCAGCGGAGGAGATGAAGCACTGGAGGACAGCTGTTAGTTACAGTAGTTAGTTAGGACAACTAGTTAGTGATGGTAGTTAGCAGTGCTAGTTGGTTATGGTAGTTAGGACAGCCTGTTTGTTACGGCTCTTATGACAGCCTGTTTGGTATGGCAGTTTTTTGAATAAAAACTCTCTTAAACCTCAACTCCCTTGAGGTGTCCCTTCCTCCTCCCTCCATGACTCGGCTGCCCGGAGCAATGTGAGGGGAGAGCGGGCCCAGCCTGGCCCGGAGCTGAGCCCCAGCAGAGCCCTGGCAGAGCCCAGAGCAGCCTCGGATCTGCAGAGTCAGCCTGGGAGGAGGCGCTCGGAGCCTTCTGGGCTGCACCCGACTCTTGGTTACAAACTGCGTGTGCTGGAAAATGCCACTGGCTCTGCCAGAGGGCAGAAGGGGCCCGGGGAAGGCCCCAGGGCTCCCTGCAAGGGAAACACCTGCCCTGGGTTTGTTATAGAGAACTATGTAGTTGGTGGCTTTTGCTCTTATGTCTTGACTTCTGCAACTTATTCTTAATCACAACGATTTTGATACAGTACAGTTTGCAATCACTTTTAACTGCTTTTGCTGTAATATAATTTGTCAGCTTTTTGTGGCCAATGCCCTGGTCCCTGTGTAGCTCATATCCTGAGAATATCATTCTTGGATGATAGTTTAGTTTGTGCACAGTGTGAAAAACATACATACTAGTTTTGGCTTTTGCAAAATATTGAAGTGGATGCCATGGGTTGTGCATTAGAATGTTAACTTTTGCAGAAATAGCTGTAGTTGTGAAATAATAACTAATGCTTTTATTTTTGTAACTAACTGACAGTAATAACTCAGAGGTATTTGTGAAACAGCCAATGTTGATTTAAAATATTTGTGGAAGTAGCTAAAACTGTCTGCATGGCCAGATAACATTTAAGGAACGGGTGTGCTGAGGACCCTGCCGCTGACCCTTCGACTGGAAGGAACTGTCTCTTGCTGATGTGGAAACCCAGGTGTCCCAGGGTGAGGTTCTGGTGTTTGTATCCCCAATCGTGGGTTCTGTTCAAGTTTGATATTCTGTTCTGTGCTCTCAGAACTGACTCTGAAAGTGAAGTTTGTTTTGTCTTGTTATCAGCTGGCTCACCTCCCCCCATGGTCTGTTCTCCACAAGAGGCTTGTGCGGGCTGGCTTGGCTTGCTTTTGCTGGCTTTGTTTGCTTGCTCTTGCTTCCGCTCTTGCCTTTGCTTTTTCCTGTTAGTTAGTTTAACTAGGCAGTCCAATTTTTTCCCTGGGTTGTTTCTTTCCCTTTCCTTCTTCTGAATACCATCCAACCTGCTCTGGACTGGGACCTGGGAACCCTGAGGAGCACCGGGAGCCTGCGCTCTGTGATCTGCAGCAGCCATCCCCAGTGTCCAGAGCAATCCCCAGCGCCCAGACCTGGGCGACCACCCCCAGGAGAGACTTTCTGGATTTGTCATCTCTTCAGAGTGGTGAAAGAGTTTTGTTGTCATCTGGTGTTGTTATTTTTTTTAGTGCTGGGGAGTGTTTTGTTAGTTAAATAAACAGGTTCTTTTCCACTTCTCTCAGAGAAAATTCTTCCTGAATCAGGTGGGTGGGGAGGAGCTGTGGGGGTTTGTTGTTGCAGAGGATAGATAGATATGATTGTTCTCGTAGCTAGCCGAATGTCACTTCTGCCCTTGGATGAATCCTGGAGTGAAATGGACTGTTCCATCCCACCCCCCAAAAGATTGTGGCTCATCCCACACCTCTGTACCTGCCCCCAAAACATCAGCGTCTGTAACCCCATTGACCCATGCCTTGTCCCGGCCCACCTGGGAGCTCCTGATAAGGTGGCTCCGAGGGGCCATGCGGCCTCTCGGCCCTCTCCTCCTCTCTTGGACTTCCTCCCCGCCTGGGGCTTCCCCTCTCTTAAACCCTCGGTTTCTCTCTCCCCTCCCCGTCCTCCTAAGCCCGGCCACGTGCTACGCCTGAGAGCACGAGGCTCGGGCATTCCTGGATCTCCAAGAAACCTCTCTCCCCAAGAGCAAGCTTCAGAGATCTCTGCCTCCCTACACCCCCACCGTGCAGGAGCATAGTCATCTCACAGTTTGTTTTCTGGGGGCTCCTTCCAGAGGGTTGGGGGATTTGTATTCCAAGAGCACTCAGGGTTGCAGATTGAGGTTATGCCCAAGGGGATCTGGGGTTGGACAACACAGCTGGACTGAAGGTTAAAAATGTCCAAGGGGATCTGGGGTTGGAAAACAGTAACACCTAAAATTCTGCTGGGTTGGGAGACATCCAGGATTAAACCTGCTGGGTTGAAGGATTAACATTCCATGAGCACTCAGGGTGTAGATATGTAATGTAGACTGTTTGAAAGTAAAAGGTACCTTGTATGTGAGAGTGAGTGAAAAATAAAAGTGAGTAAATGTAGATTAATGGAAGTATATATAATGTAGATTGTTTATTTTGAGCTTTACTTTATCTCCTTGGAGGCAGGTGGATTGTGTTGAATGGTATTGTGAGAGAAAGGACTTTTTGAGTAGTTGAAAGAAGATGGTATTCAGGTTGTTAGAGAAAGTGGGAAATAGAGGCAGAGGACTTGTGAAGAAACGTGAGGAATGGACTATCACATCTAAAATGGGCAACACCAAAACACACCAAAGGAGCGTTGAAAAGGACTTGCATAGAAAAATCAGCAAAAAGGAGTGACAAGGGAAACAGAGGGCAAGCCTGGGTTGAGCACTGTACTCACCAGCGAGAAGATCACACGTACCTGCTGTGGGCAGCAGCCCCACAGGCAGGGGAGGTGGGGGTATAAGCCAAGCCAGACCTCTGTCATTCCTGTTTCTGTCTCTCATTTGTTGTCTTTTCCCTTCTAAGATAGCAGCAAGATCGTGTCACAAATGCTACAGAAAGTATCACATGGAAAGAAACCAAAGTTCCTTTTTGTTACACACACCCATGTCAACAGCCACTGTTATAACCCATCCAAATTAAGTACCTGCAGGCAAAATGGGGAAAAACTGCAGTGTATCAGAATAGGTTGGCTTTAGACTGTTTATTGGCTAATGAAGGGGGTGTTTGTAGAAAGTTTAATATATCAGACTGTTGAAAATAGATGACAACGGGGTGGTCATCCTAGAAAAAAACAGCCCAGACACCAATCCAAAAATGGGAAAACAATGTTAAAAACTAACTGGTGGGGTAATGTATTGAGGATGGGATGGTGGAAGAAATGGGGATTCTTCCTTTTATGTGTTACAACTGTTATAAATGAAAATTTGTCCAGCCAAATTAATATGAAAAAATAAAATATTTATTTCACAATCAAATTCTATCTAGGCCAGCCACAAGGAAAGAACAGAGCCGAGCCCGGGGTCGGCCCTGGGTGTGCAACAAGGAGTCAGCCTCAGCAGAGGTTTTCCTCTAAGCCCACACACCTCCATCCTGGCAAAAGCGGTTTTTATAGGGAAAATTCTGCCTGAGGCCAAGATTTTGGCAGTCAGTCTTCTCTTCAGAGTCCACATGTTAATAAGATTTTCTGCTTTGGTGATGAGGGAGAACAATTCAGTGTCTGGAGTTTGTTGAATCCCTTGATGAAATTTACAGGAGGGAAGGCTGCATTCACCTGTGTCTGCCCAAGGATTTCCATGATATCCATCTCGGGTCCTTCAGGCAAGGATCAGCACCGGGGGTTCCCGCATCTCCCCAGCCATGGCCCATCTCGTGGGGAGCCGCACCTTCTTACTTGTAAATCAGTTTCCAATATACACCCGCTCTCACCTGCGAGGGTGGGGGGGAATGCTTATACAAACGTGTAGAGTGTTACAGTGTTCTAACAAATCTAACAAACATTCAATGTCACATATATCATACTAGAAATGGCGCCAATTATATCTGCTACATATAACAGTATGGTAAATGTAGCTTTTTAGATAAAATGAAGCTTTAGTAGTAAAAAAGTAACTATGTCTGTGTGTGTGTGGGGGGGGGGTTAGGGAATGAGATACTCGCTTCAAGGAACACACAAATTCTCCAGAGAAGAGCAATTTATGGTTTTCTTATTAGAAGAAGCTGATTTCTTCACGCCTTGCTCAGACTGGAAGACCCCGTGGGGATTAAAGAAAGCAGTTGACATACAACAGACAGAGTTTTTTGTTTCAAATATAATGCATGCATAACCATGAAGCATATATGAATATGCAACAGTGTATTGTTTTAGGGGTGATTCCTTCATTCACAAGGTACATTCCTCTTGGCTTAAGTGCCTGAGAGCATCTGGACCTCAGATATTCTTTCCATTTTATTGTCTTGTAATTGTCCTAACTATAAATTTTTATCAGTCTAATTATATTCCTATTTATTTCACCATTTTATTATTATTAAACTTTTAAAATTCTAAAAACCAAGTGATTGGCATTTTTCACAAATTCCTATCAGGAGACAGAGAAACAATTTATCATTTCAATGGCATCATTAGATTACAAGCTGTCCTCGGAATAAGAACCAACCAGACAACTCCAACTCCTGACCTTCCTGCCGACCAAGCCACTGAAATGAGGAACACAACATTTCACCAGGGGATAGGATCAGATTATCTGTTAGCAGAAAAAAAAGCAGTTTGTGGAAAACTAAATTACTCAAACTGATGTTGGCAAAGAGATGACAAGGGGAAAGTGTTGAAAAAGATAAGAAAGGAAATAGGAAAGCAGTTTCTGTATTGGTCCAAGCATGGAAAGGATGGGAATGGGACACGGTTTCCTGGCTCCCCGGCAGACCAGGGGTTAAAGGTTGGGTGTCTCCTGGATTGTCCCCGGAAAGGGCCCATCTCTGCACAGAGGCATCTTTTTTCATTTGTAAATTAGGTCTTTCTTTCTCTGCCAACTGTGGTTTCTGCAGCCCCGGCTGCAGCCACTGGTCATTTAAAACTTAAAGAATCTTTTTGTACAGGCACAACTGACTTGATGCATATTTTTCATAAGCACAAATTATTCCATAACATATATTACAATGGTGTTATAAATTGTGACACGACAATTTGAAGTGTCTTAATTCAATAAAGCAATTTTATTTAAAATAGCAAGCGAGTAAGGCAGGCAAAGCACAGCGCTGGGTGGCCGGGGAGTCTCCTGCTCCACCAACGGCGCGCAAAAATGTTCTGTCCCAACCTTCCTTTTATCCCCCCCCTTCTCCTTGCAGGCGTGACTCTCCAGATATAGTCTGAGTCTGGTCGTTGTGATAGCTTCTAAGTCTCTTCTTTTGATATACAGCAAGCAGACCAGATACACACACCCAGGACTTTAATCTCAACCTCCTTATCACCTTGTAAGCAAATAAGCATTTCAAAGACACACCAGTACATTCTTATGCAAACCAAGGTAAGCAAGCATACCCCAGTCTTGCTTCAGTGAACAAATGATCTTCCACTTATCTCAATGGGGCAGCAGAAATCCTCCTGCAGGTCCATGGGGATGCAGAGATCCCCTGCAGGTCCATGGGGGTGCAGAGATCCCCCTGCAGGTCCATGGGGATGCAGAGATCCCCCGCAGGTCCATGGCGATGCAGAGATCCCCTGCAGGTCCATGGGGATGCAGAGATCCCCCTGCAGGTCCATGGGGATGCAGAGATCCCCTGCAGCCCCTGGAGGAGCCGGGCTGGAGCTCGGCGATGCCTGAGAGGAGGCTGTGAGCCCGCGGGCAGAGGGGCCCCGCTGGAGCAGCCTGTCCTGGCAGGACTGAGCCCGTGGCACAGTGACCCACGCTGCAGCACTCGGAGGGGGCTGTGCCCAGGGGATGGACTCCGCTCCGAGAAGTTCCTGGAGAAGTCTCGGCCGGGAGAGAGCGCAGGGTGCAGCAGGGAACGACTCCTGTCCCTGAGCAGAGGGAGAAGCCCCGGGGGATGAGCTGAGCATGGCCCCATTCCCTGTCTCCTGCCCTGCCGGGGGAGGAGGTGCAGCTGGGAGCAGGGAGGCGTGGGGAAAGCTGCATTTAAGGCTCTGCACTGACTTCTCCTTCTCCTGCTCCGCGTCTTTGGAGTTTTCTGCCAGAAATCTCTCCCCTGCCCCACCCACCCACAGGGCTTGGGGCAGGTTTCCCTTTTCGGGGGAAATCAAAGCGAAGCACTGATGCGCTAACGAGGGGCAGGAGAAGTGAGGCTCCTGGGCTTCCCGCAGAGGCGGAGGCACGGGAGGCGCAGGGCCGGGAAAGCCGTGGCGGGAGGCGCGGAGAAGTTTGTTTGTGTGGGCAGCTCAATCCCGGCTCGGGCCGGGCCCGTGCCGGGGCTGTTCCTCATCTCCGGCTTTCCCCTCACGCAGCCCGGGGGCGCCGAGAGCGCGGGGCGAGGCGGGGCCGTGCGCAGAGCCCGCCCCGAGCTCGCTGCCATTGGCCGCCGGTGCCGTCAGTCGCGGTTGCGGCGCGCTGATTGGTGGGAGCGGGGCGCGGCGCGGCCCCGGCGGGGGGCTGAGGGCGGCCGTGGCCGCGCAGCGCCGCCATTGGCCGAGCGGCTGCGCGGGCCCGGCAGCGGCGGCAGCGGCCGGAGCGCGGTGAGGCGGCGGCGGCGGAGCTCGGAGGCGGCCCCGGCGCAGGTGGGAGCCGCGCTGGGCTCTGCGGGGGCTCGGGGCCGGCTGCGGGCGGAGGGGGCGGCAGGGGGCTCCGGCGGCTCGCCGGTGCCGTGTCCGGCCCGTGCCGGCCCCGGGCTGAGGGCGCTGCGGGAGCGGCTGCCCGCGGTCTCCTTCCCGCCGGGGCCGGGCAGGAGCCGCTGCCGGAGCAGCGCTGGCTCGGCCCGGCTGCTGTGGGTAGGACAGAGGGGCTGCCCCGCGGCCGGGAGCGGGCGGGGAAATTCCCGTCGCCGGAGGTTCGTGTGCCCGGCGGAGAGCGAGGAGTCCTGTCAAAGTGACTTTATTGCCGAGCAGGGGCAGAGGCCGTGGGGCATTTGCCGTGCGCTCTCTGCCGTGGCTGTAGTCCGCAGCCTCCTTTTTATCCTCATTTTCCCGGCCGATCTCCCTCTGCCTTTGCCCACCGGCTGAGTTCCTTGGAAGGTTCCGACTTCCCGATGCGCCTGGAGCCTGCCCTCGTTAATGTGCACCCTCCTTTTGTATAGCAGCCGATATTCATGGCTCTGTTAAGTCTTTGTTCTTCTCCTCGAAGTTCGGGAATGTAGCGGGACTTTGAGCAGCTGTCTGGGTCAATTTGTAACATTTATTGGAACTGATGGATTCTTTCGTTGCTTCCTTATCTACAAGTGCCCGGCCCTATGTCCAGGCAGATTCACTCCTTGACTCTGTTTTGTCCTTCCCGGGTCCTCTTTGGTTTTGGGATTATTCTCGGTGCCCTCATTCCCTGTCCTTTTGTAGCCGTTTGTGGATCAGGAGGCCTGGCTGCCACCTGCATGCCCTGGCTCAGCTGCTGGATGAGCTGCACTGCCAAGGTGTGGAGCATGGTAAAAAGATGAGAGTTGCTGCAGCACAGAAGAGGAGAAACAGCATTCGTTTAACCCCTGGTGTGCCGGGGAGCCAGGAAAGCGTGTCCCATTCCCATCCTTTCCATGTTTGGACCAATACATAAACTGCTCTCCTATTTCCTTTCTTATAATTTTTAGCAGTTTTCTCGTCATCTCTTTGCCAACAGCAGTTTGAGCCATTTAGTTTTCCACAAACTCCTCCTTTTTCTGCTAACAGATAATCTGATCCCATCCCCTGGTGAAATGTTGTGTTCCTCATTTCAGTGGCTTGGTCGGCAGGAAGGTCAGGAGCTGGAGCTGTCTGGTTGGTTCTTATTCCGAGGACAGCTTGTAATCAAATTATGCCATTTAAATGAAAAATGGGTTCTCTGTCTCCTGATATGAATTTGTGAGAAACGCCAATCACTTGGTTTTTAAAATGTTAGAAGTTTAATACTAGTAAAATGGTTATAAAAGTAGGAATACAATTAGACTAATAAAAATTTAGAGTTAGGACAATTGCAAGACATTAAAAAGCAAAGACTTGCAGATGTCCGGATGCTCTCTTGGGCACTTAAGCCACAACAAGCATACCTTGTGAATAAAGGAATCACCCCTAAAAAAATACACTGTTGCATATTCTTATATCCTTCATGGTTATGCATACATTTTATTTAAAACAAGTAACTCTGTCTGTTGTATGTCAGCTGTTTTTTTTAATCCCCACAGCATCCTCCAGTCTGAGCATGGCCTGAAGAAATTAACTTCTTCTAGTAAGAAAACCATAAATTCCTCTTGTCTGGAGAATTTAGGTGTTCCTTGAGCGAATTTAGGTGTTCTCATTCCTTAACCCCCCCCCCACCACACACATGCATATTTTCTCTTTTAAGTACTAAAGCTTAATTTTATCTACAAAGCTACGTTTACCATACTATTAAGATGTTCATACAGCACAAGTTATCATTATAACATAATACATGTAGTAACTATCTGCACAGAGCCATATAACATGCATTTTTCACAAAATCGTTTTGGTTCCCAGGGGCTGGTCCATGGTGTTGTAGGATTTGTTCTGGTGGCCGTTCATCTTTTCCCCATGTTTGGGCGCTCCCTCAAGCTGGGGCTGCATCAATTGACCATTTTTTTTCTTACTCCTTCATCATATACTTGAATTCCAACTGATTTCCCTGAACTTGTTCTAGCAAAACCCCCAGTGCTCTGATACACCCTGTACAGCACAGACAGTGACAGCAGATGTTGGAGTGGGCAGAGGGATGTTCCCCCCCTTATTTTAGTGAAGTTTTCACAACATTCTCCATTTGCTGTTTCCCTTTGCAGCTTCAGCCATTTCTGTTGCAGAGTCAGAGATCCTCAGCATGGGCTCTGCCTTCAGCTGTGCAGATTCCATCTGTGCAAGCAGGCAGAGCTTGGGGTGAGGGGCAGAGGGAATCAGCCAATTCCTGCCCCAGGCAAGAAGAGCCAGGTACATTGTCCCCAGTTTGCCCCAGCAGTGTTAATTTGCATTTCTGAAGCTCCTCCTGGGTGCCTGGAATGCAGCTTCTCTTCCACAGCAGCCTTCAGCAGCCTCAGTTGTGCCCCCCCCACAACCTGCTGCTTTTTTGTTTTCCTTCAAATCATCTATTTATTGTTCATGAGTTAAAGGGTCACCTTTAAATCTCATCTAGTTTTGAAAATTTTGAAAAACTCTAATCACTTGGTTTTTAAAATTTTAAAAGTTTAATAGTAATAAAATGGTTTTAAAAATAATAATACAATTAGAGTTAGGACAATTACAAGACAAAAAGAGCAAAGAATTACAGACGTCCAGATGCTCTCAGACCCTAAGTCAAGAAAAGCTTGACTTGTGAACAAAGGAATCACCCTTAAACCAAGACACTTGTTGCATATTCATACATCCTTCATGGTTATGCATACATTCTGTTCTAAACAAGAAACTCTGTTGTATGTCAACTGTTCCCTTTAATCCCCTGGTGTCTTCAAGTCTGAGCAAGGCCTGAAGAAATTAGCTTCTCCTGATAAGAAGCTATAAATTCCTCTCCTTTGGAAGATTTAGGTGTTCTTCGAAGGGAGCATCTCATTCCTAAAAAGAAAACTCCCCCCACATACATAATCTCTATTTTAACATTATGTTGTAACCTAAAACTACACTTAACACAATACGTAAGGGAATTAATACAGCATAACTTTCTAACATGACAGATATAATATTCATTGTACCATTTGCGAAAAGCCAATCATAAATATGCATTTTTCACAATCCCACCTCTTACTGCTCAAGACAAATGATTTATAAAGAATATTTCCTGTCCTCTTGCATTCTTTGGACTCTGTTGGTAATCAAATAAAACATGGGATTAAACAAAGAAGAAATATCAAAATACTTGCAACACATAAAAGGAAGAATCCTAATTTCTTCCACCATCCCATTCTCAATACATTACCCCACCTGCTAGTTTTTAACGTTATTTTCCCATTTTTGGACTGATACCTGGGTCATAATTTTTTTCTGATATCCTTTGTTTTTTCCAGGATGACATCCTCATTGCCATCTATTTTCAACAATCTGTACACCCTATTCTTTAGCCAATAAATAGCGTAAAGCCAACCTATTTTAATGCACTGCAGGTGATGTTTGGCTTTGCAGACTCCATATTAATTCCAATGCCTGAGCAGCTTTGTTTATTATCTTCTCTATAACTGCTTGGAGTCATTTAATATGACTGAGGATATAATTTGGGGTTAACACAGAGCTAGACTGCTGTGCTTGTTTTACCTTTTTTTTTTACTAACTGTCTCTTTACCGAATCTTGGACTATATTTCTAAGATCAAATGTAAAACAAATCCATCTCTCTCCTTTTCGACATTCCATGCCCAAAGTATTACTACTTTTCCCTAAGTTCTTTGTAATGTGATAATTTTCCCCCTTTTTCCTGCAGGTACTTAATTTGGATGGGTTATAACAGTGGCTGTTGACATGGGTGTGTGTAACAAAAAGGAACTTTGGTTTCTTTCCATGTGATACTTTCTGTAGCATTTGTGACACGATCTTGCTGCTATCTCAGAAGGGAAAAGACAACAAATGAGAGACAGAAACAGGAATGACAGAGGTCTGGCATGGCTTATACCCCCACCTCCCCTGCCTGTGGGGCTGCTGCCCACAGCAGGTACGTGTGATCTTCTCGCTGGTGAGTACAGTGCTCAATCCAGGCTTGCCCTCTGTTTCCCTTGTCACTCCTTTTTTACTCATTTCCAGGCAAATTGTTTTTGACACCTTTTAACTGTGGTTTTCCACCATTCCTCAGGTATCTCTCAGTCCACAGGCATTGATAATCCCCATCTACAAAAGCAATTTATTTACTTCAGTTTTTGAGGTCTTTCTGTATAGGGGATTGATTCAGTACTCAATACTTCTTGCCACGAGAACATAGATTTTGTGAGCTACAATGCCAATTATTCTCATAATTTAAACATTCACTTATAACCCAGCTGCCATGTCCAATATGGGGATGAATCAAATAAAGTATACAGCATAGTATTAATGGCAATTTCCCTTTTTGCCTGTACAAGTCACAGGCTAAGGCCAGACTATCAGAACTCTTTGACTCAAACACTCCCGATCCTCCTGTTTGAAGTGGCAGTGTTCCTCTGCCAAGGAGGTGTCGGAGGCGTCTCAGGGCTTATTCAGGCAGGGCTTAGAACCAGTGATGCAAGCTTTGCCTTATTTCTCAGTTAGGTGTTATTCTTTGTACCTGCCTTGGATCATTTGGGTCTTCCCAAACCATTACCACCCAGTCCTGGTTGAAAGTTAATTTGGTATCACCCAGTTTAGATGTGATAGTCCACTCCTCACGTTTCTTCACAAATTCTTTTATTTTGCTGGCATGAATTCACCCTCTTTTCCATAGTTGGGATTGATGCTTTAGTAGTACCTGGAAAGGACTTTTTAATAACACAGTGTTAAAAGAAAAGAAAAACAATACTGCATTAACTTTCACTATTAGTTTTCTTCAAAACTTTCTGGGTTTAACTAAAAACTTTTTCTATAGCTGCTTCTTCTTCTTGTATCCAGCTGTGCTCATCGCTGCAGAGGCCAATTCTTCTTCTTGTGAGCTATACTTAGTTAAATAAAAAAAAGACTAGCCCAAATGTAACACAAGATGTATCACATCTCTTGGTTTTTTGCTTTTTAGGCAACATCCAACTGTTTTAGTCTTACAGACCCATTCTTCAGAACAAAAGCCTCCTTTCCTTAACAACAAAAATCAGAAGGAAAAAAAAGAAGTCTTGTTTAAAAAAATAAAGCACATTGTGAGAGTCAGCTATCTCTGCTTTGATCTTATCTCTATTGGTGGTCCAGCTCTCCCTCTTTATCACAGCTTTGCCTTTGACTGTACTTCCTCACTCCCCTCCCCTTGTTGTCACTCTGTCTAGCAGGAATGGGGGAGAACTTACAGATAGCTGCGGTATGGGGACTTTGGGGGGTATTTCACTCTTTCTCTTTCTCTCTCTTTCCCTTTCTCTCTCTTTCTCTTTTTCTCTCTTCTTCTCTCTTCTCCCTTTCTCTCTGTTTCGCCCTCTTTTTCTCTCTTCACATTTCAACATCCACATTCCAATATCAGTCCACTTTCTAACATTAGTCCTACATCCTGGAGAGGTGAGTCTGCCAATCACCTCTCCCTCCTTTTTCAACTTCCTTACAAATTTAATTACTGTTGTTATGTGTGTTCTGCAGGCCTTTAATTCACGGCACCCTCCACCAAGGGCTACCAGCTACCCACAGCTGACAGTGCTAAAACTAAAGACTTATTTTGCTGTCACAATTTTCCATTCACAAGCTTGAAAGGGTTGTAGGAACAAGGTAAAGAAAAACTTACTTCTGAAGTGATCTTGCCTGCAATAAAAAATTTAAGGCAATGCTTGTTAGTGCAATATAATTTGCAAAGAAGCCAAGGTTTGATTTGGGAAGGGCATCTGAGGACACAGAGCATGAGTTTTGCAAATCTATAATTTGAAGAGGGAATAGACAAAATGTGGATACAGTGGGGGAGACAGCAAGTAAGGAATTTATCTCTGCAATACTCTCTTTTTGACTGCCAGGAGACACTCTCTGAAGAGGTTCTTACAGTACAAACAATAACTGGATGGGAAGAGGCACTCTTGAATTTAAGCTTTGGTGTCAAAATAGGAAACTGCCCCTGGGCACTGCAGTGCTGGAGCACCCTGCCTGCAAACTCACCAGAGGCAAGCCACTGCTGCCACGCTGCAGGGCTGCCTGCAGCACAGAGGGAACCATGGCCAAGCCCTCCCTGCAGGCCTGGGTAATCCACACAAGGAATCACAATTGCTTCATAGCTCTCTAACTCATTCAAGAAATAGGAAACTGTAGTAAACAGAGATCTCCCTCACCATCTTTTTCATATGTGTGTGTCACAAACCCACTGTGATGCTGGAAGTAACAAATTGTTTACATTAGAAGATACTGAAACTTTTTCTTCATCTAGCTTTGTAGTTTCCCTTTTCTATATGTAGCCACCTCCCATTGTGGGAAAAAATGAGCCCTATTTTTTTACAAGTGTTTTGTATGCACAATTTTATTTGCTCTTCTAGATACACTGCAAGTAGTTAGCACTTCCAGAAAAAACAGCAAACAAACAAAACAAAAAAACGAAGAAAGCAAAACACATTTGGGTACATGAAAAAGGACTGGTTGGAAGGAAAATTGTTTCTCATTGACCTACCAAGCAGCTGGTGTTACCTTTAGTTTAACTTTACACACTGAGAACACTTGATTGAACAGCCTGCATTGACTCAAATTAATAGCAGGTTTTGCTATGTCACAGCTGTAAACTAGTTTTTCAATCCTAGAGTACTGTAAGTTATGTATTTCAAGATAAAAATCACAATGCAAATTGGAAGAAATTTAGTACTGCATGAGGTGTGCACACAATTAATTTACCTCTAGAAGTCAGTTTATGACTTTCCTTTACTAGGATTGCAGTAGCTGCTATAGCTTGAATACACACTGGCCAGCCTTGATTTACTGGATCCCACATCTTTGATAAATAAGCCATGGGTCTCTTTACTCCTCCCCACTCTTGAAACAAAACCCTATGAGCTACCCCCTTTTTTTCATTTACATACAAATGAAAGGGTGTTGCTAGTGAAGGTAAGCTTAAAGTTGATATTGGGGCTAGTTTTAACTTCTTTTTTCTTAATTTTTCATTATCCTTTTTGATCCATTTTATATCATCTCCCTCTGTCAGTTTTTTTTATTCAAAAATTTTACTGTCTGTGTATATCCTTCAATCCACAATCTATAATATCCCAATAATCTGAGTATCTTTCTGATTTCCCCCTTTGAAGAGGGAGGGGGAAGGGATAGAATCCCTGTGTTTCAGTCTGGGTTGAGCTTCCAACTACCCTTTCTAAGCAAGTGTCCAAGATATTTTACCTCTGATTCTACAAATTGCAGCTTCCCTTTTGATACCCTTAATCCTTTTTCCCCACGAAAATTCAAAAGCTTTATAGTAGCCTCTCTAACTTCAGCTTCAGCTTCCCCAGAAAGTAAAAGATTATCCACATATTGGATAATTTGTATTTCAGGGGGAGTGTGGAAAGTTTGTAGTATTGTTTCTAAAGCTTGTCCAAATAAGTTTGGGGATTCTATAAGCCCCTGTGATAGTTTTGTCCATCTTAATTGCTGTTTTCTCCAGTTAGTGGGTCCTTCCATTCAAAAGCAAAGATAACTTGCTCTCCTGGGCTAATGGGCAAGCCCAAAAGGCATCTTTAAGGTCCACTACACTAAACCACTGATGCTGGGGAGGAACTTTACTGAAAAGAGTATAAGGATTTGGTACCACTGGATAGCGGGTCTGAGTTCCTTTGTTAACCTCCCTTAAGGCTTGTACCAGTCTATAGCTCCCGTCAGGCTTCTTTACTGGGAGTATTGGGGTATTATGGGGAGACATACAAGGTTCTAATGTCCCATCCTTTATTAGTCCTTCTATTACTGGCTTTAAACATTCCCGTCCTTCTAAAGATACAGGATACTGCCGTACACATATGGGACAATTTTTTTTTCCTCAGTTGTGATCTTTATGGGGTCAATATTTAATCTTCCCCTATTTCCCTCCCCAGCCCAAACTTCCTTGTTAATTCTTCTTCCATCCTCCTGGCCTAGTTTTAAAAGTCTAGCTGTCATCTTCCCATCTTCTGGAACAACCCCTATTCCTAATTTCACCTGTAAATCTCATCCCAATAAATTGCTACCTGCCCCTGGGACCAAGAAAACATCCCTCATCCAAAATTTAGTTTCTCCCTCTATTACCGCATTTTTAATAACGGGTACTGTGAAACTCTCTCCTTTTGCTCCTGTTACTATTATGGTATCTTTGCTTACACTATAACCTTTTGGAATATTTAACAGAAAGGTTAATTCTGCCCCTGTGTCTACCACAAATTCCAATTCTTCTTCTTGGGGACCCACTCTTGAAATTATCTCAGCATTCCCCACCTGGACCCCACCTGCGCCCCCCCTCGGCCCCATGGCCCCGCGAGGGGAATTTGGGGAGGTGGGAGTGGGGCAGCGCCAAGGCCGGGCCCCCCCGCGCTGTCCTGGCGGGAGCGGCTGCAGTGGGGACCGAGTGCGGGCGGGAGCGGCCGAGAGCCCAGCGCTGCCCCAGCCCGACCTGCCCCAGCTCCATCCCTGCCCCTGCGCTGGGATGCTGTGGGGCTGGGGGGAAGAGGGAGCCGGCAGTGGGTGCTGGGCCTGGGGGCAGGAGGAGAAGGGAAGGAGAAGCAGGCTTGAGGAACAGAATGGTCAAAAGATGCAGGTGGCAGGGGAGGGTGGGATTGTGCAGGAGAAGGAGGAATAGCAGGAGGAAGAGGAGAGACACAGGAGGAGGAGGAGGCGGAGCAGAAAGAGGAAGCAGCAGAAGGTTCCACCCCTCCCTGTGTCTGCAGCCTCCCCCCAGCCCCAGGAGCGCTGCTCCCCCCACATGCAGCAGGTGACTGTGGAGGGGGATCCACGATTTTCACAGGGTGAATCTTCTTGTTTCTGAGCTTGCTTGGGCTAAATGTTGGTGCTTTGGTTTTATGTG
Source organism: Lonchura striata (assembly GCF_050655825.1). Classification (NCBI taxonomy): domain Eukaryota; kingdom Metazoa; phylum Chordata; class Aves; order Passeriformes; family Estrildidae; genus Lonchura; species Lonchura striata. Next base: position 1,932,277 of record NC_140738.1, read on the forward strand.
GCAGCTGAATCTTTATGTTTTGGAGGTGGATTTGCTGAGCTGCTATGTTTGGGGAGGTTTTGTACTGTGTCTTGAAGTTTGCAGGATTTTTGAGCTAAATCTTGGTGTTTTGTAGGTTCTTATAGACACAGGATTCCCAGTGACTTCCTGAGATGAACTTGGGCAAGGAGGAACCTCCAGTACAAGGAGCTTTTCTCTTGTTTTTCTGTCAAATCAGGATTTGTCATTTCCAGGGCGTGGCTGGATGGAGGAGGAGGAAAAGCCCCGGAGATGCTGCAGGAGGAGGAGCTGCAAACCCAGCCCAGGGAGCTGCGGGGAGGAAAGAGCCCCCCTGAGCCAGGAAGGCGGGCGGAGATCCAGCCAGAGCTCGGAGCTGGTGAAGAAGCCTCATGGCAGGGAGAAGCCCCACAAGTGCTTGGAATGTGGGAAGGGTTTCAGGCGGAGCGACCACCTGGTCCAGCACCAGAGGATCCACACTGGGGAGAGGCCCTACGAGTGTGGGGAGTGTGGGAAGAGGTTTCAGAGAAGCTCCACTCTCCTCAGACATGAGCGGAGTCACACAGAGGAGAGGCCCTACCGCTGCCCCGACTGTGGGAAGGGCTTCAAGCACAACTCCGACCTCACCGTGCACCGGCGCATCCACACCGGGGAGAGGCCCTACGAGTGTGGGAAATGTGGGAAGGGCTTCAAAGACATGTCTGGCCTGATCCAGCACCAGGTGATCCACACTGGGGAACGGCCCTATGAGTGCTTGGAATGTGGGAAGAGCTTTGGGAGGAGCTCAGGCCTGCGAGCACACCAGTGCATCCACACTGGGGAGAGGCCCTACGAGTGTCCCCAGTGTGGGAAGAGGTTTCAGACCAGCTCCAATCTCCTCCTCCATGAGCGGATTCACACAGAGGAGAGGCCCTTCCACTGCCCCGACTGCGGGGAGGGCTTCAAGCAAAACTCCCACCTCACCAAGCACCGGCGCATCCACACCAGGGAGAGGCCCTATGAGTGTGGGAAGTGTGGGAAGAGCTTCTCACAGAGCTCAGCCTTGACCACACACCAACGGAGGCACCACTAAGGGAAGCCCTGTGAGTGCCCTGAGTGAGGGATGAGGGTTTGGGAAGAGCTTGGAGTGAGGGAAGAGAGTGAGGGAAGAGCTTGGTGTGCTGCTGCAGCTCCATCCCCCATGGGAGGATCCAGGCTGGATGATCCCCAGTGACCCCCGTGGGGCAGAGCCCTGGTGCCCCGGTATGGGGAATAAAACAGAGAGTAAAGCAATGGAGCTGATCAAGGGGCCTGATATCTGAGGCCTGACTGAGCAGAAACTGTGGGAGACACAGACACACTTGAAGTCTCCCTGGGCAAGAAGTGACCAGGCAACATGGTGTGAGTCTTTGTGATAACATAAATGTTCCCAGGTTACTGGATGTCACCAAGAAGGTGTAACCAATGGGAAATTGTTACCAAAAACAGAGCCCTCTATAAGCCCCATACAAGTAAATCCCTGTATAAACACCTGGTACACTCAATAAAATTGGCTTTGCTCTAAACTGGGATGTCCCCGTCTCTCCATGGTGGATAACCCTGTTGTGGGTGATCCCCGTTGGGTGGGGGAAGGTGCTGGAGGGATTTCTTTCCCTTCTCCTGGTGCTGCCGTGGTTTGGTTGGTAATAAATTCCCTCCCTGTGCCCAGGCCGGGTCTGTTGTCCCCGTGCCGGTGCTCGGGGCGGGATCTCTCCCGTTCCTTCTCTGCACTGCCGGGCCTCTCCTCAGCCAATGAGAGAACGCGGTGGAGAAGAGTCAGCCAATCAGCGAGAGCGGGGCTGATGACTCACCAGTTGCCGGGCAGACCCGCAGCAGGCAGTGTTCCCCACCTGGACCCGCCCTCCCTGCCCAGGGCCGGCCCCGCCGTGGGGTCCCCCCAAGTCCCTCCCCAGTGCCCCCATGAACTGGGCTGGGTTTAACTGGGAAGCTTTACTGGGAACACTGGGAACAGGCGGGCAGGGGCAGAGTGACAGCAGGGCTGGGGGACACTCGACCCTCCCAAAATCAGCGTGGGGATAGAGCGGGGGGGGTCCCGGCAAGGCCCGAGGTCACAGGGAGCGGCTGCGGCCGCCGGCGGCTCAGGAGCTCTGTGGGCAGAGAAAAGGGGGTGACACCAGGCTGGGGGCCCCGGGGAGCACACACATTCCAGAGGAGGGGGGACACGACACACGGGACCCCCCAGACTCTCTTGCACAGGTAGAACCCGATCCCCAGTGCCAGGAAGACGAAGCCCAATTTGGGAGTCTCCAGTTCCTGTCAGCATCTTGCTGCGGCAGCATCCAGCAACATCTCTGGGTGGTCCGCAGGGGTCAGGATCTCCTAAAAACTCTCACAGACACTCAAGCCCCTCCAAGCACTTTCCTAGTCTCTCCCAGCCCACTCAGGATCCCTTGAAACCTCCCTCTTGATCCCTTCCTGACCTCCCCAGGACCCACCAAAGCCCCTCCTGTCCCTCTCAGGATCCCACAGCCTCCTTATAGTCGTCCCCCACTGCCCCAGGACCCCTAAAGCCTATCCCAGTCCCTTCCCAGCCCCACCAGGACTCACCCAGAGCCCTCCCAGTCTCTTCCCAGCACAACCAACCTCATCCCAATCTCTGCTTTTCCATCCCCAATCTCCATCCAGCTCCTTCAGGCTCACTCTATTCCCTCCCACTTAAACCTAGCGCACCCAAACGCCCTCCCAGTGCCCAACAGGACCCCCAGAACCTCATCCCACCCTCCCCAGTATCCTTCAAACCCCTTCTTAGCCCTTCTAAACCCCCAACTTCCTCTCCCAGTTGAAACCAGGCTCTCTCCAACTCCCTCCCAGGTTCTCCCAGCACATCCCAGTGGCTCTCCGAGCACCCTCAGTTCCTCCCCCATACCCCAGTTCCAGCTCACAGGTTGTTCCAGGCTGATGTTGTTGGCAGGTGGAGGTGAGCCCAGCCTGGGTTGGGGTTTCCAGCAGCACCAGGAGCTGGTGGGTCCAGTCCCCGTTGGGGACCACGTCGGTGGCCACCACAGAGAGCTCCTGCTGGCCCTGGAACCACCTCAGCTGGATGGGAGCAGGCGGCCGGGGCCGGGCTGGGAGCTCGAGGGCAGCAGAGAGATGGACACGCTGGGGGGCACTGGGAGAGAGTGGGTGTAATAAATAAAATGGTCTTTGTTCATCAAAATGAGTGTTAAAGGAGACAAGAATTTGAACTGAGTAGGGAATGCAACTAGCATAGAAGACTGTGTAACTAATTATATACAAGTTAACTTTTAGGCCAAGGACAATCTGCAAGGAAGATGAGGAGCCTTCATTCCTGCGACCTCCAAGGGCAGAAAAAAAGACCCCCAGCAACCAATTGCACCGACGCAGAGTGCATCGAGAGAAAATACGTCAACCGGGACGTATAAAAACAAAAAGGTCAAAGGGGGAAGGTGCTCCGTGGCAGAGCAGAGGCTCCCCAGCCACCCAGCGCTGTTCTTTTGCTTAATACCACTTGCTTAATAAATTCTTGTTAATTGATTTATCGATAATTAGCCTCCCCAATTGAATTTGTCCATAACAAATTTGGTGCCGTGACTCGGATAAGGGCGACCGGGTGGGAATTCCTAATCAGGGAGTCACCCTGCTGCCTCTGCAGCGGCTCTGGTGCAGGCTTTTCCTTCCCAGACCCTTACCGACAAACCCAAATTCGGTATTGAGCACAAGGGATACCAGTAACCCCGTAATCTTTGTGCACGAAGCCGGGCGAAGACGCAGGACAGCGTGAGTATAAAAGTGGGGATCCGCTGGGTTGGGCTGGGATCCCAGGACATAACGCGTGAGACGTCCTTGTAGGACGAGGCACGGGCAGAGCTCTGAGTAGTGCGGTTTGCAGAGCCCGCGAGGGGCTGGGCACCAACAGGGGCCGCGAGTGTGTGTGTGCCTGAAGGTGTCCTGGGAGATGGGACAGAGGAAAAGCAAGCCCTCTGCTTCCATGGGGACGGGGACCCCGGTAACGCTTCCCCAGATCCCCCCTGACAGTCCGTTAGGTCTAATGATAAAATCTTGGGATGAATATCCTTCAAGGAAAGGGAAGGATAGGGCAAAAATGATACATTATTGTATAAAAGAATGGGGAGGAAAACAAATCTGTAGTGATAATTTATTTTGGCCAGTGTTTGGAAACTTCAAGGACTGGATTTGCCAGGCATTAAACATTTATGTAAACTCTAGAGAACCTTTTGATATGGAAGAGAGCAAGTATGCTGCTCTCTGGATAGTGGGGGAAGCAAGAGCAAAACTTTTTGCCTGAAGCACCCAGGGAGGGAAAAAGAAAAATAAAAAGCCTGAGGAAGTTCCAACTGCACCCCCTCTACCATACATACATCCTCCTCCTCCACCCCCACCAGCACCACCCGCAGTCTACCCCGATTTAGATCAAGGGGGAGATTTTGATAACCAAGAGGTAGAAATCCCAGAGCCGGTCCCTGAGGAAAATTGCTGTGTTACTCATAGTCTAACAAGGGGGGAAAGAGAAAGGGAAGGGCAAGCTCTATATCCATGAAGGGAAGTAGCTTTGGGAATGATCCCTAACCCCAGTGCTGGTCAGCAGGGACAACCAACCCAAATTCTGAGAATAGTTATGTGGAGGTACCTCTCAACTCAGGAGATGTGAGGGAGTTCAAGAAAGAAATGGGAGCATATGGGCCAGATCTTAAAGGAATTTTCTGACCCTAAAGCCTGGGACTTCCCATGTGAACAAATTCAGAATCCAGCTGAGGTGGCAATGTACCTGAAAGAGAAATGCCATGATAAGTCTGAGGAGAAAAATATTGCAGCAAGCTGGGCCCTGGCATGTGCTTATCACACCCTGCTAGATACTGTAGGGCAGCAGACAGAGGAAGGGGGGCAGGGAGATAAATCAGCAGCGATCCCAGTCACTCAGGCTGCAGCCAACAGCCCCGGCTCGAAGCCAGCAGCTAAAACAGACAGTGAGCCTAAGCCAGCAGCTAAACCAGACTGTGAGCCTAAGCCAGCAGCTAAACCAGACTGTGAGCCTCAACCAGTGGCTGTTGCTATGAGCACAATGGGCCAGTGATGCCTCAGGCCATCAGGGCAGAGATGCCACCTACAAGTGGGCACGAGACCGAGGGATGGATCTAACCATGGACAGTATTTCTCAGGTGATCCATGACTGTGAGACCTGTGCTGCCATCAAACAGGCCAAGCGGGTGAAGCCCCTGTGGTATGGTGGGCGGTGGTCCAAGTACAAGTATGGGGAGGCCTGGCAGATTGACTACATCACACTGCCCCAGACACGCCAAGGCAAGCGCTACGTGCTCACCATGGTAAAAGCCACCACTGGATGGTTGGAAACCTACCCTGTGTCTCATGCTACAGCCTGTAACACCATCCTGGGCCTTGAAAAGCAGGTCCTTTGGAGGCATGGTACCCCTGAGAGGATTGAGTCAGACCATGGGACTCATTTCAAGAACAGCCTTATCAACACCTGGGCTAGGGAACATGGCATTGAGTGGGTGTACCACATCCCCTACCATGCACCAGCTGCAGGCAGAGTGGAGAGGTACAATGGACTGTTAAAAACCACCTTAAAAGCATTGGGTGGGGGATCTTTCAAAAATTGGGAGCAGCATTTAGCAAAGGTCACCTGGTTAGTTAACAGCTGAGGTTCCACCAATCGAGCAGGTCCTGCCCAGTCTGAGCCCCTGAGTATAGTTCATGAAGTCCCAGTGGCACATGTCAGAGGTTTGTTAGGGAAATCAGTGTGGATCAATTCTGCCTTGAGTACAGACAAACCCATTTGTGGGATTGTCTTTGCTCAGGGACCAGGTTGTACATGGTGGATAATGCAGAGAGATGGAGCAACACGATGTGTACCTCAGGGGGATCTGATTGTGGGGTGAGACTCATGTGCAAATATCACTGTTTGCTGGATGTTGCTGCCAGTGTCTGCGCATGAAAACACACAGACATGAGACAGAAAGAAATGTGTAAGTGTCAAAGGTTTGAGCAAGTGAAATAGAAGGAAATGTGTAAGTGTTGAAGGTTTGAGTAATTGAGATGGAAGGAAATGTGTATGAGTAAGTGAAAGATGGAAGTTTTAACTTGATGAAGTTTTTACATGATGTTGAAGATATGGAGATAAGGGGTGGAATGTCCCAGGGTGAGGTTCTGGTGTTTGTATCTCCAATCGTGGGTTCTGTTTATGTTTGATATTCTGTTCTGTGCTTTCAGAACTGACTCTGAAAGTGAAGGTTTGTTTTGCCTTGTTATCAGCCGGCTCACCTCCCCCCGTGGTCTGCTGTCTAGAAGAGGCCAGTGCTGGCTGGCTTTTGCTTTACTTGGCTTGCTTGGCTTGCTTCTGCTTTTGCCTTTGCTTCCTAGTTAGTTTAGCTGAGCAGTCCAGTTCTTTCCCTGGACTGTTTCTTTTCCTTTCCTCTTCCTGAATACCATCCAACCTGCTCCGGACTGGGATCTGGGAAACACCGAGGAGCACCGGGAGCCTGCGCTCTGCGATCTGCAGCAGCCATCCCCAGTGCCCAGAGCAATCCCCAGCGCCCAGACCCGGGCGACCACCCCCAGGAGAGACTTTCTGGATTTGTCATCTCTGCAGAGTGGTGAAAGAGTTTTGTTGTCATCTGTTGTTGTTCATTTTTTTAGTGCTGGGAAGGGTTTTGTTTGTTAAATAAACAGGTTCTTTTCCACTTCTCTCAGAGAAAATTCTTCCCGAATCAGGTGGGTGGGGAGGGGCCATGGGGGTTTCTTTTCTGGGGGCTCCTTCCAGAGGTTTTTCTCCCAGATTTGCTCTGAACTAGGACAAATATTTTGCTTCCCATTTCATGGCTGGAGAGAGGGAAAAAAAAAAAAACAAACTCATTCTAATCATATTTTGCTTCCAATTACTTTGTGTTAGTATGGAGCAGTTACTGGCTTTGTTGTTTGAATTCATAGTGTCTTTTTAGAGTGGAGGCCTGTATGTGTTTCTGGTCCCTAGGGTTTTTTTGAGATCTTAATCCCTCTATGGTCCCTAGGTTTATTTTCTTATCCAGGAATAACTCCAGTATTGTCCCTAATACGTAGTTTTTGCAGTAGAAGGCCACTGACCAGAATATCCATCAGGTTGGGCTTGGGTGTAATGGCTTTCAGGGGTTTATGAAGGTGCTGAAGTCTGTTCCAGGAATGCATGGCTCATGGTCATGGTTGTGCAGCCAGTTTGTTAGAGGGGAAGCAGGGGATGAGGCTTTTCAGATGTTGCTTTCCTTCTTCTCCTCTGAATCTCTCAGCTACCTATTAGAGAATGTTCCGTTTCCCCTGACTGTTAAAGAGACCATCTTCCTGGTGTTTAATCTGGTAAGCTTTCTCTCTACAGTCTGCAGTCTCTCTAGAATGAGGGCTGAGATTTCTAGAGGGGCTGAAGAGACCCCTGACCCAGGAGTAGACCCAGGTGTGAGAAATCCTGAGTGGTGTGGGAAATGGGGGGGACGGGAATTGGCACATAGACCGTTGTCATGGTTTGACACTGGCACAATGCCAGTGCCCCCATGAAAATGTGATCCCTCCCTTGAATGCTGTGAAGTGGAATTTAGAATAGAGCAAAGCAGGGCCAAGCTTAATAACAGAAAAAAAACTTTATTAAACTACTACTACAAAAGAAAAGAGAAAACTAAAGAAGGAGAAAAAAAACACACAAAGATCAAATTAAAACCTTGCAAAACATTCCTCCCCCCACCACCCAACTCCAACAAACCACAGTGAGACACAATCTGGACCCCAATCAGGTTTCCACCCTCCAAACAATCGACACTTAGTCCATCAAGGGAACAGAGTCTCTCCTGTGCCACAGACCCCCCAAGAAACACAGCTCCACATCCTGTGTTTCCATGTCACACATGGCACCGCCCGGAGAAAAAGTTTGCCATGGTGACCCTTCTCCTTGCCATGCACAGTGCTCTCACCACAATGCATGGATGGTCACTGCCTTTAGGATTTTTCCTTTCAAGGATGCCCTGCCAAGAGGGGAGAAAACAACAGTTCAGTTTTTCATTGTTTGGGACCACAGTCCCCCCCATTTTCCCCTGGGGCTGAGGGCTCAAGAACAGAGATCTTCTTCTCTTCTCTTTCCTTTCCAGGGCAAGGGGGCACCACCACAAACCCCCTAACCTTTTCTCTGTTCACTCCAATTTTGTCTTTTTCCCAGCCGAAGCAGGTCTCTTGACTCACTGGCATCCTCCCAAAACACAGTCCCTCTTGAAGGAGAAGATTGGTTCAGGTTGTGGCTAACACGGAAAAGTCCAGCCAAAAGCCACTCCTTGTCCCCCTCCCCTCTAGAATTCCTCCTTCCAACATCCCAGGGTCCAAGGTGTCCCTCTTCCTCTCTTTCAAACCGAGGAGGGGAAAGGAAAATTCACAAAGCTTTCATTTTCTCAAGAAAGGGTTAAAAGTCTGAACTCCCAGGGATGGTTCGATGCCCGGACATCCAGCAACTCCCACACAACTGGGCACCTTGGAGCTCCCCCCGCTCCTCCTTCCTTGTGGTGGAATTGCTGACAGGACAGGATCGCTGCCGTCTCTTTCTCTCTCCCCCTCCGGAGAGAAACCGGGGGGGGGGGAAATGGAGACATCCCAGATTTCTTCCACCCTTCCATCTGCAGGGGCCAGCCCAGTTCCGGTCCTTCCACCACCCTTGGGGCCTACCTTTCAGGCCATGGGGGCTTCCCCTCCCCCACCCAGCTCGTGGCTGGGCAGGGGAGGTTTGCACTGCACGCTGACCAGAACCAAAGAGAGCGAGTTCCCCTGGGAATTCTGCTTTCACCCCTCTGTGTTCTCAGAGGCGTGTCTACTTTCAATTGGTCAATATCTAAATTGACCTCTTCCTTCGGGAAAAAAATTCTCTTTCTGTGTCAAACCACGACAGAGGGGCTGCACCTTGGTTCTCCCGTGCCCCTCCCTGAGGAGACTGGCAGGGGTTGCAGATTTTTGGCATTTGTCCTTGCTGCCCCTCACATCCCCCTGCCGCACAAACAGCCCCGAGCCACCCGTGAGGGACAGGCCCTGCTGTGCCAGGCTGGGCTCAGGGCTTGGCCTTTCTGCTTCCCCCAGCCAGCCCAGGCCTTGCTCAGCATTGCAGTTCCCTGCTCTGAGCCTTGGGCTCCCTGCAATCCTGGCCTCAAGGATCTGCTCTCCCCAGTCCCTGGGAGCCTTTGGCAGTCCCTGCCCTCATTGGGGCTCTGTGATGCTCCAAGGGACTTGGAGTTTTGCTCCTGACTTCATGAGCAGCTTCTTCAGCTTTCTCTCAGTGCCTGAGGGTCCTGGACTCAGCTGAAGATCCATTGTAGGGCTCATTAAAGTACACAAAGCCCTCGGTGGGGCGGGCTTCCTCTTCCTGCAATTGTCTACAAGTTTTCAGGCCCTGTACAGCAGATTGGAGTCAGTTTAAAGATCCTTTAAGAAAAGAGATTTAATGGAACATTAATTATTTATTTTAACAGAGTATTTTTTATTTTCCAGTTCAGAGAAGAGCTGATAGAAGTGATCTTGATGCTCACTGTCTCCTTAGGAGGTCTGGGCATGTAGAAGAATGAGCCCCCTGAGGGCTGACCCTGTTTGGACAAGCTGCTCCTCACCCCCAGCCTTACCATGTCTGACATTGCCCACCTGGCACTGACATCCCTGTGCCCTGCAGCAGAACCTTGTCCCTGAGCTCTGCAGCTCCATGTCCCAGCCCATTACACCATGTCCCACCTGCTCTCCTAAGGGCTCTGCTTGCACACACGTCCAGGAGAAGTTTTCCTGTTGAGAAAGAAAGAATGGAAAAGCTTGAGCAGGTTTCCTGAACAACAAACCCCACTCAGGAGCCACCTGCTCAGTACAGGCTGCCTGGAATGGTGTCACCTTTCTACAAGGGACAGTGTGACCAGAAATGATCTCTGGAAGCAGAATTCTCTGAGTCTCCCAGCTGAATTCTCTGTCCCTGTCCTTTCCCTGGATCTCTGTTGCAGATGGAAGCTGCTGGTGCCAGCCTCACCTTTAACCTCTCTTTGGAATGCAAACAGATGTTCCCAGCTGTGTTAAGCAGGATTTGCTCAATGTTTCTATCAATCTTTTGTGTTCCACATGGAACAAATTGGCCATTTTGGCACTGAGGGTGTGACATGGAAGCAAGGAGTCAATTGTGACCCTGGGGACCCATGAAACCAAGGGGCCATGGTGACACAGCAGGGCCACATGGATCCAGTGGTCCATTGTGACACTGTGGATCCAAGGAGACCATGGAGACACCCCCAGAACCTCATGGAACCAAGGAGTCCATGGTGACCCAGCGGGGCTGCATGGAGCCAATGGTCCATGGTGACACTGCCCATCCAAGGAGGGCATTCGGATACTGTGGAAGCTCATGGAGCGAGGTGGGCATTGTGACACTGAAGAACTTCATGGCACCAAATATCCATGGGGACACAGCAGGGCATCATGGAACCCAGGAACCGCTGTTGGCAGTGCAGAAACTCCTGGAACCAGGGGCCGTTGTGGCACTTGAGCACCAACACAGCTGCTGCACCTTGTCCCCTGCCCTGCACAGCTCCTTGGGAGGTACGGCAGGAGCAGCACCCTGGGAGCCTCAGGAATGCCCCTCTGGGATCCATGGCACACACTCCCAGGGGCTGGAATTCCAGTTCCCAGCCAGGAAAAGATGTTCCTGCTCTTGAAGGCAAAGCTCTTAACTAGGAGCCACAATCCAAGTGGAGCAAGATCCTACAGTGACATTTCACTACCAGCCTTCCTAACTTCACCCATGGTTGTTGCATCTCATGGATTGGGAATGAAATCAGGGCAGGGTCTTTGGTGGGAGCTTCCCTGGCTCAAGGGAGACACTGAGAGAGAAACAGAGCAGGCAAAGGAAGGCAGGAGAGAAAGGAGGTGTTTTGGTTTGGAAAGACAGGTGTCTTCTAAGGAAGGCAGGAGCCTCCCCTGAAATGAAATAATGTAGGCTCTTTCTTTCTGAATTGTTATAAATTTGAAATTAAGGGGGGCTCTCAGGTAAAAATATGGGAGGAGGAATAACAGTTTTTTATTAGGGAAGAAGATGAAAATATGAACAATGCAGTGAACCAGAACAACACTGAGAGAGCCAGAATACAACCTGACACTCTGTTGAACAGGTTGTTGGTCACAGTCCAATTGGAATTGTGGCTGCAGTCCTCCTGGAGTGATAGGTGTGGTTCTGTTGGAGGTAGTGATCCTGTAGAGAAGAGTGTCTTCTCCGGAAGAGGCAGTGCAAGAGGCAGCTGTTCCTCTGGAAAATCCAGCCCAGAAAAGCTGTGTTGGTGGGCCAGAATCTCAAGACTGGATGCAGGTAGGAATGCTTGGCTCCTCCCTCTGGGTGGAGCATCTCACAACAGTTCTTATCAGTCATGCAGTGACATTCAATAGCCCATTATCAGCAGATGTCTTCCCTGAGGGAGGATTGATTGTGGAAGAGATAAGGAAAACTGCCCACTTAACACAGGACAACTGCCATGCAGATGGCAAATAGAACACATCTTGCTTTTCAGTCTGGGACAGGAGGTCACAAAATCAGCTGAGAAGGCAGCACTCTGAAAAGCAAACCAGAACTGACAGAAAATGAATGGGACAGAAATCAATAATTCTGATCGTTTTATTTATTATCAAAATAAATCACAACCACCCAGCCCCACACAATTCTGATCCCACAACCTCAAATTTGGATCTCACTTCTCCCAATCTCCTTCCAACCCCATCTCATCCTGGAGACTGTGAATTGAGTAATTTTGGCATGGGGCTGAGGTGGGAACCAGCCATTTTGAGGTGGGATTGAGCAATTTTGGGGTTAGATTGAGGGGTTTCCAGTGGGATTCAGTCATTTTGAGGTGACAGACAAATCCACCTTGTTATTTGGAGTGCAAAGATATGGAGAATACTACCAGATATCCCCCAAGATCCCACAAATCCTCCAGAATATGTTCCCAAACAGTAAATTCCACCTCAAATACCTCTTAAATGGTGGGACTTTTGACATCTCTGGTCAATAACAATTTTAGTTATTTTTCAAGTGCTTTTAAGTGATAAAGACAAATTGGAAGAAAATTAGGGACAAACCAAAACCAGAGACCCCTTGAGCATCCTCTGAGCACTGGACAAAACAAACTCAGCAGAAATCAAATTTAACCCTCCATAAAATGCCTTGAGGAAGATTTGCTCTTCCCACAAGTCACTTGTATTGAAAATGCAAACAAATCCCAAACATTAATAAACCAACAACAGAGGCAATTCTGTGGCAATTCCAAATTTCATCAGTTCCAGCACAGTTCCAGCTCAGATGCTGGCAGGTTCTGATTAAAGAAAAGTCGAAATTTGTCCCAATACAGATTATTAAAAGGAAGGGAAAGGTCTGTGTAGCTGTCACAAAGGTGACAGGGACCAAGAAAATAATGCTTCTCCCCCAAAAGCCCGTGAATTCAGGAGTTATTTGGGAATTTAGCTACTTGAGCTGGGCTTCTTGTAGGACTTTAGTAGCCTTGTGTTCCTCACCGCGTGGTGAATGATCCTTGTCAGTCTCGTTGGTATCATTTGTTCCCTTTCCTCCAGTGATTTTAACAAACTTTTCAGAGAAGGACAACAAAATATTTTCTTTACAATGGCCACCCACAAAAGCAATTTTCCTCATAAGTTCTCCCAAAAGTTGCTCAGTGTGTTATGAACAAAACAGCCTGGCAGGGACACTTGGCTCGAACTAAGTACTGACATTGAAATGTTAATTAGCTAATCGCTCCTGGGAATCACCTACACCCCCACCCAAACTAGGACTAGAATGCAAAATAAGCCAGTGGAATCATGGGAGAGGGTTTTTGGGGATGAAAAACACCCCAAAATGAAAAAGAGGGGCACAGTGGAGGGGGCTGGATGGGTGTGCTGGTTGGGGAAAAGGGAACCCCATCCTTAGTCTGTGTTTAACCTGTCACTATAACCTGCAGAGAACCAGATTGGACTGGGCTGTGGGAAGCAGGCACAAGGAATCAGACACTCTTCCTGGTGTTACCAGGAGGGAAGGAGAGGGATAGCTGCTGCTGGACCTTGGCAGCAGGCTCTGCACGTCCCCCCACCCTGCGGCTACCAGTGTGCCAGGAGGAAAGGAGATAGGACACTCTGCGGATCGGGACTTCAGATACAGACTGGACACCTCTTCACCTCTGGCTTCCAGCGTGCCACGGAGACTCCAGGGACAGACTCTGCAGCCTTCTCACCCTTCAGCTACCGGAAGAAGCTACAACACCCCCTGCTGAGCTGACTTTTTAATAAAGAGCTGAACACTAATAAAGGCATAGACCCTGTTCATTTCAAGAGGAAGCTGCATTGAAGTTTCTAAGATTTCCTCCAGAAAGAGCCACAAGCTCCTCAGTGGAGGGAACAAGGCTGTTGTCAAAGGCACTTGGGATCAGACAACAGTGCCCTGAAGTCACTGTGCAAAATAATGTTGCAATCTGGTTAACAAAATTTTTAGATAGATGCCTCGGCCCCAATTAAGGAGCTCAGGAGACCAAATCCAAAGTGGATTTTATTGAACAGTACATGTGAGGTAGAGAGAGATGGAAAGAAAGAGAAAAGGGGGGAAAGCAAGGGAGTGACAGGGACAGAAATCTCCCCTGGGGCGGGGCAAGTGTGACATTGTCCCCTGTGTGCGTGGCCTTCCCAGGGTGGGGGTTTTACACCTGAGCCAGTTTGGGTAAGGGGGGTGCTGTTCACCCACCACCCAGAGCAGGGATTGCCTCACTGTTTCAGGTTACAATGTCAGATGTAACCAAAAGTGTTTTCAGTCCCCATCTCCATAAACTGTTATCAACAGGTGGGGCAGTGTTCTTTATCTCTTCCATGGCTCAGCCCTGATAACGCCCTCCAGGGGCTATCTTCTCTTAATGGGCCATTGAGTGTCACTGCAGGACTGATAAAATTACATCATCCCATTGTGGGATGCTCTGCCCAGGGGGAGGAACCAAGCATTCCTGCCTGGATATAATCTCACCCTTGCAACACCACGACCACCTTGGCTACTGGATTCCCAGAGGACAAGAGCTCCATAAGCACCACTGGACCTTCAGAGGAAGACCAGACCCTTCTACAGGATCACTGCTTTGACAGAATCACGTTCATCACTCCAGCCGGTCTGCAGCCACCAGTTCATCAGACTGCTACCACTACCCTGAGCAACGGGTGTCAAGTTATATCCTGACTCTGTGAGTTTAAACCAGTGTTTCTGTATCATTGCTTTGATCTTAATTTTCTTATTCAATTGTCATTCTGGCTTAGACTCTCCCCCTGGTTTGCTTTGAAGCCAGTACAAAACTCACTGTGCTCATCACTTGTTTTCCTCCCAGAACAGGATTTCCCGTACCAAAACATTTGCCAGATGGAGAAGAAGGTTGCGAGGAAGAGGAAGATGCCCTGGGACACTGAGGCAGGTGAGGAGGAAGTCAGTGCCCCTTTCCCCTTCTCTCCTGCTCCATCTCCCAGCCCAGCCTGGCCCCCAGCTGCAGGACAGCCCCGCTGCTGGTGCCCTCCTGCCGGGGACGCACTGGGGGGATCTCCTTACCCTTTCCTGTGGCATGGAGGCAAATCCCATCCTCTCCTTGTCCTTCCTCCCCCAGAGCGGGAGCTGAGGATGGAGACCAGGAAGGACAAATCCCTGCAGCAGAACCTTATGGAAGAAGCTGTTTTAAGCAACTCCACAGCGCAGGAATCCAACAGGGAGGAAAATCCCCAGCAACACCAGAGGAGGAGGGGCTGCAAGCCCAACCCAGGGTGCTCTGAGGAGGAAAGACCCACTCTGGGCCAGGAAGGTGGACAGAGCTCCAGGCAGAGCTCGGAGCTGGTGGTCCCTGAGCCGCATCATTATGGGGAGAAGCCCTACGAGTGCTCAGAGTGTGGGAAGAGCTTCAGGCAGATCAATAATCTGAAACGACACCTGATGATCCACACTGGGGAATGGCCCTACGAGTGTGGGGAGTGTGGGAAGGGCTTCTGCTGGAGCTACCACCTCATCATCCACCAACGCATCCACACTGGGGAGAGGCCCTACGAGTGTCCTGAGTGTCAGAAGAGGTTTCGCAGCATCTCTGATCTCCTCAGACACCAGCGGATTCACAAGGATGAGAGGCCCTTCCACTGCCCCGACTGTGGCAAGGGCTTCAAGCAAAACTCCCACCTCATCAGGCACCAGCGCATCCACACCGGGGAGAGGCCCTACATGTGCCCCACTTGTGGGAAGAGGTTTAACAGCAGCTCCCATCTCCTCCTTCATGAGTGGATTCACTCCGAGGAGAGGCATTTCCTCTGCCCCGACTGTGGCAAGGGCTTCAAGCACAAGTGCAACCTTGTCAGGCACCGGCACACTGGGGAGAGGCCCTACGAGTGTGCCCAGTGTGGGAAGAGCTTCAGCCAGAGCTCTCACTTGACCAAACACCAACGGAGCCATCAGTAAGGGAAGTCCTGAAAATGCCCCAGGTGCAGGAAAAGCTTTGTGCACTGATCCAGCTTCATCCCCCATTGGAGGACCCTGTTGGGAAGAGCCCTGGTGATCCATGTTCCCTGTGATCCGTGCTGGGAAGACACCTGTGCCTTTTCCTGCCCCTGCCAATGACCTGATATGGGATTGAAGAACATGAGGGTCTGGCCATGGCCCTGTCACTACATTCACTCCCACCTCAGGTCAGTGCCAGGGGCAGGAAAGGGACTCTTTCTTTCTCCCTGAGGAGAAGGGTGTTCTTTCCATGCAGGAGGAAACATGTGGCCAGGAAGATACAATTGATGGTGATGTAGTTTTCCCTGCAAGTAGTTTTTCTTACCCCTTCTGTTGTCAATATTTTTTCTGCTTCTGTTTGTTCCTTATTTTGTTGCTGTTCCCAATAAATTGTTCTTATCCCAGCCTGGGATCTTTCCCTTTTTTCCTTCAATGGATGGTGGGAAGGCAACGAGCGCCAGCAGGGTTTTAGTGAGAGCAGGAAATTGGGGAATCCTATTCCTGAACCCCGGCCCTTGGAAATGGAGCATCCCAGCTGGTGCCAGCCCTGGTGGCCATGGCAGCAGCCTTGGGAGCGGGTCCCTGGCTGGGGCTGAGGGAACCTCTTCACTCTGGTGCCCAGGGACAGGAGTGGAGGGAGCGGCTGCAGCTGAGTCGGGGCAGGTTGAGGTTGGATCTCAGGAAAAGGTTTTTGCCCAGAGGCTGCTGGGGCACTGCCCAGGCTCCCCAGGGAAGGGTCCCAGCTCCAGGGCTCTCTGAGCTCCAGCAGCGTTTGGACAGCGCTGCCAGGCCCAGGCTGGCAGTGTTGGGGTGTCCTGTGCAGGGCCAGCAGTTGGACTCGAGGATCCTGATGGGTCCCTCCCAGCTCAGACAATTCTGTGGTTCTGGATCCATGAGCCTGGGGATGGGAGTGCCAATGGTTGCCATGGCAACGGGCTCCAGGCCTGAGCTGGTGTCCATGGCAACCACCCCTGGCATGGGGTCTCCATGGAGCTGCCCAGGGACTGACCATAGCAACAGGGGCTGGGGATGGTTGCCATGGAAACTGACCATAGCAACAGGGGCTGGGGATGGTTGCCATGGAAACTAACCATAGCAATGGCCATATTGGGATTTCACCTCCAATATTGACTGTTGTGACAGACTGGAGGAGATTGCTGGCTGAAAACATTTCATGTGTAGGGGAGGAAGGGACGGGATCAGCCTTGCCCTGCCCTGGAACCCCAGCACTGCCCTGCCCTGGAACCCCAATCCCCCCAGAGCCTCTCTCCCAGCCCAGCAGTGTCTGCCAGTCCCTGGCACAGCACAGGCAATGCTCCACAGTCACCTCTGGAGCCCCAGCCCAGCTCCTGAGTGACCAAATGACCCCAAGTCCCACCTGGGGGAAGGGCCCAGGAAGACCAAAGGGTATTTAAGGCTGACCACAAGGCAAGCACACATCTTGACCCTACCTCCTCTTGGAATTTCCATCTGAACATTGCTGGAATCCAGGAGTTGGTAGCTGTGTGTGTGCTTCTCTGTATCTTATTATTCTCTCTTTCTGTATCTATTTCTTCTATTTCTGTATTCTTGCAAATATTGATTAACATAAAATTGAACAGGCTAAGAGTTTGTGAAGTTGAGTGGGCCAAGTTAATGCTTTGGGAAGTTGTTATTTTTGTTGATTGAATGCGATATTAAAACGTTTGCCAAAGTTTCTCTGATTTTTCTAAATTTCACAGTAAAGGTTGTTTTGTTGTTTAGAGCTCCTGAGAAACTCTTGATAGTATTGCTCCAGTGCATCCAATTCAGAGGACACAAATTATTGTCATTCCTTTTAAATGTCTCAGTGAGAGAGTTTTATAGTGGATGGGGGTCAAGGCTTGTGTGTCCTGCTTGGCACAGCCCAGGCAGGGCTTTCCCAGCCCCATCCCACACTCCATTTCCCACCAGGAGCTGCTGGTGCCTCTGAGTTCTGCTGCCCCAGCCCCAGGGACGCTCTCCTTGTCTGCCCATTCCCCCAGGGTCTCTGGGCAGGGATGGCCTCAGTGGGGGCTGCTGACATCCTCAGCAACTTGGAGGCTGCTGCTGAATTTTCCTGTTCCAGAGGCTTCTTCAGCCTTCAGCTCTTCAGTTCAGGAATTCAGTGCCCCAGGGCTCATTAACATACAGAACACATTAACAAGCCAAGCCTCTGGGAATAATTTGATTTAAGTTATCAAGTCTTCTGTGGTTAATTCAACATGTTTCAGAACCATACTCAGAGTGAATGCATTATTTTTACAAAGACAGTGACAAAAGTTTTTTAGGTCCTGTTTTTTTTGTTGGTTTTTTTTTTTATTGTTAATACATTGATATGTGCAATCTCCAATGGACACTGAAACCAAGCACCTCCTCATGGAGTTTGAATAGATATGAAAATCAAGAGCCTTTATGGCTGACAATCCATCAGACTCTGTCCCTACCCCCACCCACCCAGTTCCCCCATCCAAGCCCTGGCACTCAGAGCAGCCTTGTGCAAATCTGAGCTCCCTCCAGCCCAGGCTGCACCTGCACGTTTCAGCTCCTGGGCTCCAACTACCACCTGCTTTCCTTGGAGAAGGAGCTGCCCCAGACACAGAGGGATGTTCATTTCTTGCCAGCCAACAAAGCCAAGGGAAGGCACAGCTTCATCCAATGCAAAAGTCATTCCTCTGCTGGCTATTAAATCCACTGTGCACAGCAGACAGTCTCAGAGCAGTGGAAAACACCTTCTGTGCCCAGCACAGATCCCAAGGTCCGCCCAAACCCTCCCTGCCCCAATTCTGACCAGATTTGCTCTTTGCACACACACAAGTCACAGGCTGGAGGCAGGAGCTCCCTCCATGCCCAGAGGGAGGAAAGAGGGAAAGTGGATGAAGAGCTCTCCTGTGCAGAGCCAAGGTCCAAGTGCAGCCCCTGCAGTGGGAACCACAACTCATCAGGTTTGTGTCCTTTGGGCTCAGGGACTGGTGACACTCAGAGGCACAGAAAGATTTCTTGCCGACAAACACAAGTTGAACATTTGAACAGTTTAATAACCATCACAGGTCTTCCCTCAGTTCTCTGGGATGTCCCAGCAGCATCTGACATGTTCCCATCCCCAAGGGATTTCCATATAGGTACAGCTTCAGATAAACATATAAGAAAATGTAATTATGTGATAGATATAAACACAATAAGGATGTTGACTGATACGATATTTATATTAACTTTAGAAAAATTGAACAACTCCCTGAAGCTCAAAGCATGAAACCAGTCGTTTGAGAGGAACTTGAATGACCAGAAAGCATCTGGAGGCGTAAATCTGGGAGCAGCAGGATGTACATTGATCCATCTGGCCTAGTGAAGAGATGCCCTTAGACATGGCCATTTCAACAGGAGAGCTGGAAACACCTGAAGGAAAAGGGAGAGCAAGGAATAAACAGAAAATTGGCAACACAAGTGGAAGGCAATGTCAGTATTTCTCCTCCTGCCATTAGTACAGGAAATTCCTGTTCCTGGACAGACAACTTTTGTCTTTCTTAAAAGTACTGAACTAACCCAGAAAATAAAAAATTTCCATCCATAGTATGAAAAGTACAAGTATTAAAACTTGAGCCCCCTTCCAGACAGACATCAGCTGTGTGCCCATGAACAGGCAGTGCCACTTGTGCCCTGAGGTGCCGAGCTGGGATTGGATCTCTCAGAGAGGAGCTGAGGGACAGCAGAGAACCTTGCAAGCTGCAGGTCCCTGCCAGCACCGCAGGGCTCCTGTGCCATCAACATCTGCTCTGCTCCAGTCTGGAACAGGGCCCAGCACGGTGCCAGGATCATCAGAGAGCTGAGGTGTGTGCTGGAATTCCATACCCTCCCCATGGCTCAGCAGCCCTGCATTTCCCTGCTCCAGCCTTGGTCTCCAGCACAGCCATGGAGGCTCTTTGGGCTCCTGAGTGTTCCTGCAGCCCCCAAGGGCAGCTGAGCTCTGCCTTGGGCACAGGCAGCCCTGGCCAGCGCAGGCCATGCTCAGCAATTCCTTGTCTGTGCCCGGCCTTGCTGCCAGCCCCGGCAGCGGCTGCGTGGCCCCTCGGTGGCCCTGTGCTGGCCCAGCCATGGTGCCACAGCCCCTGTGCAGCCCAGCCCAGGACAGGAGCATTGCGGCTGGGAACGGCCCCTGTGCCGTGGGGCCCTGGGCAGCCTTGGGGCTCTGTGCCCCATGGCCTCCCTGCTGGGCAGCCTCTGCCAGCTCCTGCCGAGCCCGTGGCACCTGTGGGGCTGCACAGACAGCCCTGCCCAGGCTCTGCCGGCCTCTGGGCCAGCAGAGAGGCGGCCAGGGCTGGCCACGGCCGGGAACAGGCCCTGAGCCCCGCAGGAGGATGGAGCTGGGCCACAGCCAAACTCAGCCCAGGGCAGAGCTGGGCTCAGCAGCCAGGGCTGCCCAGGGCTGGCACAGACAGAGGCTGGCACTGACAAATGTCCTGGGCCCCTCCCTGCTCTGTCCATGGCCCAAGGGCACAGAGCAGCCTCCTCTCTCGGGCTCTTGCCTGTTTTCAATGCCTGCCCAGGCGCTGGCCCTGCCCCACAAGGCCTGGGCTGAGTCCTGCCCCTGCCCGCTCAGCCAGGCTGAGATGGACACTGATGGTTTCTGTGCCAGGCTCTCCCAGCCCAGCCCAGCTCCCTGCCAGCTCTGCCAGCTGCCCTGAGCTCTGGGCAGCACCAAGGGCCTCTCCCCAGCACAGCCCAGCCAGCTCTGGCCCCACAGCTCTGCTCAGCCCAGGCTGCTCTGGGCACTGCCCCACGGCCTCAGCCCCTGCCAAGGGCACAGCAGCAGCTGCAGCTCAGCCAGGACTCAGCCCCACCATGGGGGAAGGGGCTTGGCCAAGGCCAAAGGAGCTCCCTGGCTGCCCTGCTCCCCTCTGCCTGAGGTGCTGAGAGCTCTGCAGCCCCTCCTGCCATCCCATCTGCCCAGGGCAGCACAAGAGCCCCGGCCCTGGGGCCCTCCAGAGCTGCTCCTGCTCCAGGCCCAGGGCCCATCCCAGAGCTGGGGCAGCCACAGAGCTGTGCCCACTTCTGCTCATTGCTGCTCTGATGGGGATGCACCCTCAGCCACTTGGTTGTTGCTGATGAATTTTCCTACTCCAGAGGTCTCTTCCTTCTTTAGCCCTTCATTCAGGAATTCAGTGAGAAATGCTCATAAATATTTGTTCAAAATACCCAAACAAGAAAAGTTGCTCAGAATAATTGAGGATTTCAACTCTCCTGTGGTAAATTAGACAGATTTCAGAAGTGTATTCAAAGTGAATATACTATACTGAAAAGAGTGCCGAGAGAATTGATTTGTCCCGTTTAGTTTTCTTTTCCTCTTTATAAATTGATATCAACAATGTCCAATTTATATTTACCCCAGCACCTTCTAATGTAATCTGAACAGATATGAAAATCAAGACCCTTCATGGCTGACAATCAATAGCACTTTGTCCTTTTCCCGTGCCCACCATTTCTCTCATTGAACCCCTGGCACTCCTATGGATCAGGAATGGTGTCGCCAGCAGGACCAGGGCAGTGATTTTTCCCCTGTTCTTAGCACGGGATGGCAGCACCTCGAGTGCTGTGTCCAGTTTGGGCCGCCAATTAAGGAAGGACATGGAGGGCTGGAATGTGTCCAGAGAAAGGCAACAAGGCTGGTGATGTGTCTGGAGCACAAGTACTGAGGAGCGGCTGAGGGCGCTGGGGTTGTTGATCCTGGAGAAGAGGAGGCTCAGGGGAGACCTCATCACTCTCTACAATTCCCTGACAGGAGGGTGCAGCCAGGTGGGGGTCAGACTTTTTTCCCAGGGAACAGGGACAGGACAAGAGAACACAGTCTTCAGCTGCACCAGGGGAGGTTTATGCTGGACATCAGGAAATATTCTTCACACAAAGGGTGATTGGGCATTGGAATGGGCTGCCCAGGGAGACGGGTGAGTCTCTGTCCCTGGAAGTATTTAAGGAAAGACTGGACGTGGCACTCAGTGCCATGGTCTGGGTGACAAGGTGGTGTTGGGTCCCAGGTTGGACTTGATGCTCAACAAGGCCTTTTCCAGCCTGGTTGTTTCTCTGATGACTGTGACACTGCAGGGCCCTGGGGAAGCAAGGGGCCATTGTGACACTGTGGGGCCTGGTGGAACCATGCAGAGCTTTGCGACAGAGCAGGACCTTGTGTCATGATGGGGCCATGGCGACCCTGCAGGGCCCCATGGAACAAAGGGGCCTGAGCTGCTCCTCAGGGACTCATGGAATAATGAAAACATGTTTGACACCGTGGTGGCCCTTGGGATCAAGAGGCCACTGTGACACTGAGGGACTAAGGAGAGCATTGCTGCCCTGCCAGACCTCATAGAACCAAAGATCCACTGTGACACTGCAGGGCCTTTGGCGGCCATGGTGATATCGTGACACTGCAGGGCCCAAGGATCCAAGGCACCTTGTGACACCAAGGGTCTCATGGAACCAAAGGGACATTGTGACACTGGGAGGCCTCATGGAATCATGGAGACCATTGGGACACTCTGGGGCCTCATGGAACCCTGGTGACACCAAGTTGGCTGGGAGTGTTGGTCTGCTGGAGGGTAGGAGGGCTCTGCAGAGGGACCTGGATAGGCTGGATCCAGGGCCCAAATCCAACAAGGTGAGGTTTAACAAGTCCAAGTGCCAGGTCATGCCCTTTGGTCACAACAACCCCTGCAGCGCTACAGGCTGGGGACAGAGGGGCTGGACAGCAGCCAGGCAGAAAGGGACCTGCAGGGATTGATGGACAGCAGTAGCACAGACAAATACATTTATTTGTAAACAATACTGAATAAGTAAAACAAAGAAAAAGAACCTCCAAAATGCAACAGACAGGAAGCATGGAAGATTAATTTATGACCAGTGGTCTGCAGAAACTGGCCAGCAGTTTAATGTCCCTGAAAGCATTCAGTCATCAGTGTCCTCACTGCAGCCTTGAGCTCCTGGTTTCTCAGGCTGTAGATGAGGGGGTTAAGGGCTGGAGGCACCACCGAGTACAGAACTGACAGGGCCAGATCCAGGGATGGGGAGGAGATGGAGGCGGGCTTCAGGTGAGCAAATGCTGCAGTGCTGACAAAGAGAGAGACCACGGCCAGGTGAGGGAGGCAGGTGGAAAAGGCTTTGTGCTGTCCCTGCTCAGAGGGGATACTCAGCACAACCCTGAAGATCTGCACATAGGAGAAAACAATGAACACAAAACAACAAAATGATAAACTGCTAGTAACCACAAGAAGCCCAAGTTCCTTGAGGTGGGATTTGGAGCAGGAGAGCTTGAGGACCTGAGGGATTTCACAGAAGAACTGGCCTAGAGCATTTCCATGGCACAGGGGCAGGGAAAATGTATTGGCTGTGTGCAGCAGAGCATTGAGAAAGCCACTGGCCCAGGCAGCTGCTGCCATGTGGGCACAAGCTCTGCTGCCCAGGAGGGTCCCGTAGTGCAGGGGTTTGCAGATGGACACGTAGCGGTCGTAGCACATGATGGTCAGCAGGAAGTACTCTGCTGAGATGAAGAACATAAAGAGCTGTGCAGCACATCCTTTGTAGGAGATGTTCCTGGTGTCCCAGAGGGAATTGTGCATGGCTTTGGGGACAGTGGTGCAGATGGAGCCCAGGTCGCTGAGGGCCAGGTTGAGCAGGAAGAAGAACATGGGCGTGTGCAGGTGGTGGCCGCAGGCTACGGCGCTGATGATGAGGCCGTTGCCCAGGAGGGCAGCCAGGGAGATGCCCAGGAAGAGGCAGAAGTGCAGGAGCTGCAGCTGCCGCGTGTCTGCCAGTGCCAGCAGGAGGAAGTGGCTGATGGAGCTGCTGTTGGACATTTGCTGTGGCTGCGCATGGGCACCTGTTCATGGAGAAAGGACAGGGACAAATCAGGAGAGGCTGCTTGGAGCCAAACCTGGGCCATTCCCTGCAGCCTGTCCTGCTGGGACTCACCCACCTTTGTTCCTGCTCTGGGAAAACCTTCACCCAGGTCCCTGCCTGAGCTCCAGTTGTGCTGGCTGAGTGTGCCAGGAGCAGCAAGGGCTATATGTGGGGGCTCTGGAGGAGCCATCCCTGCCCTGCTGCCTTGGGTTTGTGGCCATGTGGCAGAGGGACAAGGCTGGGTATTCAGGATTTGTCACAGGAATCACTCCTAATGCAGAAAGGCTTGGTACCATCTGCACTTACACTTCTAAGATAAATTGATGGTAGGGGTTGGATTTAGGAATTGATTTCCTACCCACACACGATTCCTGTCTCTTTGAGGTCAGAAATCCCCAGAATTCCTGCTGCACTCAGAGTTTGCCACAGAGAGATGTGAGAGGCAAAGGATTCCCTGTGGCTGAGGGAAGCTGAGGGGCTTTATGGGCTTGTTCCCCCAGCACTGCTCTGCTCAGCCCCCTCTGCTTCCCTGAGCATCTCCCTGGGCCTGGACATCCCCTCCTGAGAGGTGCCTTGTCCCTGCCAGCGCTCACAGAGCCCATCCCACCCTGTGTGCCCTCGGCCCGGCCCTACAGAAACCTGCCTGTGTGCAGGGCCCTGGCTGGGGCAGGCTCTGTGTGCAGCTGGGCAAGGGCAGCTCAGGAGAGCCCTGCTGGGCCCTGCAGAGGTGATGCTGCTGCTGTCCAGGGCTGAGGAGTGGCTGAAGGCCCTTTGGGAGGCTCCCAGCCGAGACACTGACCAGTCAAAGTCACAGTTCTGGAGTCTCTGTAAATGTTCAAACATTCCTTTGATGATCCTGTGTGTCCCTTTCAACTCAGAATGTTCTGTGATTCTGGGATTACAATTCCTGTTCTGCTTCTCTCATCCCCCTGTTGTCTATAATCAAAAGAGGAAAAAAAAGAACCCTTGCAACAGTGTTAGAACAGTGAAGTTAAAACCAGACCTTTAATGGAAGCTTCCAGGTGTCCCAGTGGGGATGAGGCACACCCAGCCCCTGATTTCAACAATTTGTTAATGTTGATTATTTAGGATATTTAACAGGAACATCCAATGGGAGATTCAGTACCCAGTTACACACCCCTGGCTCAACCCACTGGAATAAGTCCAGGGCCTTCTTTGTCTAATTTTTCTTATCACTGCTCACATTCAAAACCCAAAATACTCTTCTTGTGGGTTCTTTCTCTGATAAAAAGATTATATAGCACTTTAAAAATGTATTTAGACAGGTTATAGTTCTAAAATCTAAGAGAAGGTAAGGAAACATACTAGAGTTAATTAAGAATCATAAATACATTAAATATATAATAGTAGTTAAAAAGAGTTATTTAAGAGTTTAATAGAGTTAGTTAAGGATTATAATTTTAAAACTACATAACAGTAATTTACAGAACTATGAATATATGAAAAATATATAAAAAGCAAAAATATTTTTATCATCATCACAACTTCATCATCTTTCTCCAAGCAGGAAATTGAAAACACTCTCAGGAAAGCTCCTGACCTTTACAGCAAACCCAGGCTTACCTTCTTTGGGAAGTGCCCACTGGAGCTGGTCTGGAGCTGGAAGCAGCCCTGCCCCAGCCAGCCCCTCTCAGCAGCAGCACCTGCCCTGCTCAGGGTGGCTCCTTCCCCCCACAGCTCCTGGCCAGCGCTGGGAGCAGCTCCAGGGCCGGCTGAGAGCTGTCCCTGGCAGGCAGCAGAGTCCCTGGCCCAGCACAGCGCCCTGGGCTGCAGGACCCTGCTCTGCAGGACAGCCCTGGGCACCCCTGGCTGCTCTGCACAGGAGATGAGCAGAGAATGCACTCACAGGCTCTGTGGGCATTGGCATGTTCCAGCTTTAGGAGATCTCTCCAGGAGCTGCAGCTGCATTGTCCTGCAGCCAGAGGTTCCTGTGCCAAGGGCTGGCAGTGATTCTGCCCCAGGCACTTCTCAGCCCCTTCCCAGCCCTGACTGATTGAAGCTCTCTGTGCCTCTGTGCTGTGCCCGGGCTGGCTGCAGGCAGTGCCCCAGCCCTGCTGGGCTGGCAGAAGAGCTGCTCAGCAAGAGAAATGTGCTTTTGAAGCTCTGCTTGATTACCAGGATCACCCTCTGTGCCAGGAGCCCGGCCCAGCTCAGCAGCACAGACACAGCACAAGGACTTTAATGACCCTCTGGGGCTTTGTGCTCAGGCCCTGAACATCAGGCCCTGAGAGGGAGCTGCAGAAACCTCTCCAGAATCCAACTCCAAAGTTTCTTGGACTTTTAATGGGTCCCACTGAGGGACACGACTGAGAAAGTGTCCCCAGGCCCCAGGCAGGGCAGAGAACTGGAGGCACTGATGCCAGGTGGGGACAAAGAGAAGCCAAGTCTTGGTGCCCTGGGGCACAGCAGGGTCTGTGCCACCAAGGGCTGTGAGGAGACACCTTGTCCTGAGGCCCTGGGGCCTCCTGGCACAGCCCCAGCCAGGCTGGGCACTGTCAGCCCCTGCTCCTGCCCTCAGCATCCCCCCCATGCCCACATCCCAGTGGCCTCAAGGATCTGCTGGAAGGAGTCCCTGGGGAGCCTTGGTCAGGAATGGCTCTGGGGGCTCCTTCATGCTCCCAGGGACTGCAGGTTTTTCAAAGGACTTTGGCTTTTGCTTTTGCCTTGCAGTCTCTGAGAGCTTTGTGCAATCATGGCTTCCAATTATCTGCTGTAATTAGTCCCTGGAGAGGCTTTGTCAGTAACAACACTCAGTGGGGTCATTAATGCTTCAAGGTACTCAGTTCTTTTAAGGTACTTGGTGTTTCACTTTTGTTACAGACTTTGTGAGAAGTTTGTGGAATCATGGCCCCAATTATCTGCTTTAATGAGTCCTGCGAGAGCTTTGTACTGACACTCAGTGGGGTTCATTAATACTCTGAGATACTCAACTTTTGTGAGGGTCTTTGAATTCTTCTTCCAAAACTGAGAGGTTTTTGTGCCATTTTGAGTGTCTGAGAGGTTTTTGTGCCATCCTGGCCTCCAGTTCACTCCTCCAAGGAGTCCATCAGGAACCGTTGTTGGGGATGGATCTCAGTGGGTCCCATTAATACCTCGAGAAACTTTGGGGTTTTTTTCTGACTTTTGCCTCCTGGAAAGGTTTGTGCAATCTCCTCTCAGGCCCTGAGGTTCCCGGGCTCAGCTCCAAATGCACCACGGGATTCATTAGGATCAAGCAAGTCCTGACAAACCATGGCTGTGCCTCGATTTCCCTCTTGTCTGGTGCAGTTCATCAGGAAGATTTCTATGGTGGTTTCCGTTTGCCTATTTGATATTTCTTGGTCAACGCATCAATTAGTGTGGTGGGTTCAGTGCTGGCTAATTACCAGTGCACTTACTAGAATATACTTACTCATTTCCTGCTGTGAGATAGGATTAGGAGAAAGGAAAAGTGGGCTCAAAACTTTAAAAGAGTGTAAAGAAAAGTTTATTAACAGTAACTAAATGAAAGAGTAATAAGAATATGAACAAAACTTTCAGATCACATCCTCTCTCCATACAACCTGACAATGTAGAGACAAAACCTGAAATTTTCAAGTCAGTTTACCACCTCTAGAATATTCTAATCTTTCTTCAGTTCACATCAGGAGAGAAGTACCTCTTGTTAATGTTATGGAGAATTCTCCACAAGAAAACATTTATCTCATGGCTTTTCATTTCCATGAATAACCACTGCCTGGAAAAATCTTCAATTGTGAAGTCCCTCCCATGTTTTCACAGCTTTTCCCACAGCTGTGTTTAGCGGCCATGACAACTTATGGGGTATTAGTTTCAAGATGAGCTGTTTAAGAGCAAAGGATCTCTTCATCTATTTATGAAATCATCTTAATCTCTGGGAACAGAGATCTTCTTCTCTCCCTGAGGGCACAGGGTCTCATCACTCTTCTCTCTTTCAATGTTCAGACTTCTCATGAGATCACAGCTACTTCAACATTTCCCTACTTTAGCATGGAGGCCTTTGCTGAAACAAGTCATCTCCTCATACTTTTCAATGCCTTATAGGGAAAAAGAGAGTCTGATGTATCAATGACATCCTTCTCCACAGCTTTAGCAGAGGATTTCAGCCCCAAGATCAAGGCATCTCCTCATCCCTCCCATCTGGGACTCAACTTCCTCTTCCCTGACCTCAGTGTGTTCATGTTGCTCCTCTGTGTGCCTGCCCTGTGTCCTTTTCTCTCACTGGAGGGAGGATGGCAGCACTGGCAGAGTCAATATCTCCCCCTGGGTCTACAGATGGCTATTTGACTCCGGCTGGGCTTGATGTCCAATTCTTATTTTGGCCATGCTTCCTGGACATGAGGACCAGTTGTTTTCCATAGGAATGAAGGAACAGAGTCCCACTGTTTTAGGGGCAAATGAGAAGTGACCACCTAAGGACAAGGCCAGCCAGAGCTGCCAGATTTTGTTCTTAGAGATACCCTTGAATATAGGAAATTTTTTAGGCAGAGTATCAGTTTTGGCAATGGGCATCTGAAAAGGCAGACAGTTCTTTTCCATACAGAGGAGAGCACGGAGCTGCAGTTCTCCAGGAGCTGATGAGAAGCAGCCCTTGACATCCCAACATCAGCCAGACCTGTCAAGTGGCCCCTGGGAGGCCAAGCCAGCCAGACTTGGTCCATGTTAGCTCGCTTCCATGGGGCCCCACAGTGTCCCAATGGTCCCTTGCTTCCAGGAGGCCCTGAGGTGTCACAATGCCCCCTTGGTGACACCAGGCCCTGAAGGGTCGGAATGGTCTCCATGGTTCCATCAGGCCCCACAGAGTCATAATGGTCTCTGGGTCCATGAAGCCCCACGGTGTCACCATGGCCCCTTGGTTCCATGGGCTCCAGTGGTGCCACAATGATCCCCTTGGTTCCATGAGGTGCCCACAGTGTCACAGTGATCTCCATGGGAAGGAAAGAACCGAGCCCCAGTGAGGCAGGGGCAGCCACCAGAGGCCAAGGCCAGCCAGAGTTAATGGTACTGGCAGATTTTGCCTGGGAGCAACCCTTGGATATAGGGAATTTTAGAGGTGAAATCCCAATTTCAGACATGGACACCCAAAGTAGAAGGATGGTTCTTTTCCACAGGAAGAAAAGCACGGAACACCGGTGTTTCAGGGACAGATGAAAGGCTTCCACCAGAGGCCTAAGGCAGCCAGACTTCTCTGTCCTGGTAGCTTTTGTCTGAAAGCAACCCTTGGATATAGCGAATTTGGGAAGTGGAACCCAAATTTCAGCCATTTCTGTGTAGATAAGGGCAGTTCTTTTCCATAGGAAGGAAAGCACAGAGCCCCAGTGTTTCAAAGGCAGAAGTGAAGAGAGGTGGCTCTTGAGAGGCCAAGCCAGCCAGACCTGTTTGTTCTGGCAGCTTTTGTCATGGAGAGATCCTTGGATATATGGAATTTGGGAGAAGGAATCTCAATTTTGACCATGAACACCTTGAGAAGAAGGACAGGTCTTTTTCATTGGAAGGAAACCACTGACCCCAGTGTTTTGAAAGCAGGTGAGAGGCATCCCCAAGAGGCCAAGGGCAGGCAGATCTGTCTGTCCTGGCAGATTTCACTGGGAGCAATCGTTGGATGTACAGAGTTTTGGAGGTGGAATCCCAGTTCTGGCCATGGATGCCTGCTCAGGATGGATGTTTTTTTCCTATAGGAAAGAAAAGCACAAAATCCAAGTGTTCTAGAAGAAGATGAGATGTGGCCAGCCTTAGGCCAAGCCAGCCAGACCTCTCTCTCCTGACAACTTTCGTCTAGGGGCTATCCTTGGACATACGGCATTTTGGAGGTGGAATCTCAGTTCTGGCCGTGAACACCTAGACAGGAAGAAGAGTTCTTTTCATTAGGAATGAAAGCACAGAGTCCCAGTGTTTCAGAGGCACATGAGTTCCAGCCCTCAGGAAGCCAAGGCCAGCCAGATTTGTGATTCCTGGCATCATTTTTCTGGGAGCTGTCATTGGATATAGGGAATACTGGAAGCAGATGCCCAATTTTGGCCATGGGTACCTGGTTGAGATGGATGTTTTTTCCCCATAATAAAGAAAAGCACATGGTCCCAGTGTTTGAAAGGCAGATGAGAGGTGGCCCCCGGGTGGCCAAGGCAGCCGGATCTGTCTCTCCTGGCAGATTTCATCTATAAACAATCCTTGCAATATAAGGAAATTTGGAGGAGGAATTCCAGTTTTGGCTATAGGCCCCTGGAGGAGAAGAATAGTTGTCTCCCATAGGAAGGAAAGCCCAGAGCCCCAATGTCACTAAGGGACATGAGAAGACATGATGGGCACCTTTGCATTTCTGACGGTAAAAGAAATGTAATTTATTTCTGACTCCAACATTTATAGTTTTCCAAAGGTGACAGTGGATTGGAGGGTGAAAGTGCCACCTTCCAATGACACTGGACAAAACTACCACCCATCAAATTTCTCCTCCTCTATGAAGGAATGCAAAGAAATAAGTTATTTACAGAAAGTTGTGTGAGAAAATTTGCTACAAGAATGTAAACTCAGAAGGTCTTAGAAAACCTTAAAAAATCAGGGCGACACCCCAGTGCTTCAGGGGCAGATGAGAAGCAGCCCTCGATATGCCAAAGTCAGCCAGACCTGTCAGGTGGTCCCCAGGAGGCCCACCCTGCCAGACCTGTGCCATGTTCCCTTGGTTCCATGGGACCCCACAGTGTCACAATGGTCTCCTTGGTTCCATCAGGCGCTGGAGTGCCACAATGTTCCCCTTGCTTCTGCAGTGTCACAATGGCCCCGTGCTTCCATGAGGCCTTGCAATGTCACAATGGCTTCATGGTTCCACTAAGCCCCGATGTGTCACAATGGCCCCTCGGCTCCGTGTGCCCTCGCTGTGTCACAACGGCTCCTCTGTGACACTGCGGCTGCACAAGGTCACCATGGACCCTTGGTTCCTTGGGGTCTCTGAGTTCACAATGGTCTCCTTGATTCCATGAGGCAGCACAGTGCCACAATGGCCCCTTGGTTCCATGATGATCTGCAGGGTCACACAGGTTTGTGACATTTGTCCTTGCTGCCCCTCACATCCCCCTGCCCCACAAACAGCCCCAAGCCACCCGTGAGGGACAGGCCCTGCTGTGCCAGGCTGGGCTCAGGGCTTGGCCTTTCTGCTTCCCCCAGCCAGCCCAGGCCTTGCTCAGCATTGCAGTTCCCTGCTCTGAGCCTTGGGTTCCCTGCAATCCTGGCCTCAAGGATCTGCTCTCTCCAGTCCCTGGAAGCCTTTGGCAGTCCCTGCCCTCAGTGGGGCCCAGTGATGCTCCAAGCGACTTGGAATTTTGCTTCTGACTCCTTGAGCAGCTTCTTCAGCCTTCTCTCAGTGCCTGAGGGTCCTGGACTGAGTCCCAAATCCATGGTGGGGATAATCAAAATACGGAAAGGCCTCAGGGGCACTTTGTCTTCATTCAATTGTCTGCAAATCTCCAGGGCTTGTGCAGCTGATTGGAGTCAGTTTGGAGTTCTTGTAAGGAGGAGGATTTCAAAGTGCACCTCATGACTTTTTTTCTTTAATCAAGTGAGTATTCTTAGTTTCCAGTTCAGAGAAGAGCTGATAGAAGCATTCCCCAAGTGATCTTGATGCTCAGTGTCTCCTTAGGAGGTCTGGGCATGTAGAAGAATGAACCCCCTGAGGGTTGACCCTGTTTGGACAAGCTGCTCCTCACCCCCAGCCTCACCATGTCTGACATCGCCCACCTGGCACTGACATCCCTGTGCCCTGCAGCAGAACCTTGTCCCTGACCTCTGCAGCTCCATGTCCCAGCCCATTGCACCATATCCCACCTGCTCTCCTCAGGGCTCTGCCTGCACACAGGCCCAGGAGAAGTTTTCCTGTTGGGAAAAAAAGAATGGAAAAGCCTGAGCAGGTTTCCTGAACAATAAACCCCACTCAGGAGCCACCTGCTCAGTACAGGCTGCCTGGAGTGGTGTCACCTTTCTACAAGGGACAGTGTGGTCAGAAATGATCTCTGGAAGCAGAATTCTCTGAGTCTCCCAGCTGAGTTCTCTGTCCCTGTCCTTTCCCTGGATCCATGTTGCAGATGGAAGCTGCTGGTGCCAGCCTCACCTTTAACTTGTCTTTGGAATGCAAACAGATGTTCCCAAGTGTTTTAAGCGGGATTTGCTCAATGTTTTTATAAATCTTTTGTGTTCCCCATGGAATGAAGGGGACATTTTGGCACTGAGGGGATGACGTGGAAGCAAGGAGTCAATTGTGACCCTGGGGTCCCATGGAACCAAGGGGCCATGGTGACACAGCAGGGCCATGTGGATCCAGTGGTCCATTGTGACACTGTGGATCCAAGGAGACCATGGAGACACCCCCAGAACCTCATGGAACCAAGGAGTCCATGGTGACCCAGCGGGGCTGCAAGGAGCCAACGGTCCATGGTGACACTGCCCATCCAAGGAGGCCATTTGGATACTGTGGAAACTCATGGAGCGAGGTGGCCATTGTGACACTGAAGAACTTCATGACACCAAATATCCATGGGGACACAGCAGGGTATCATGGAACCCAGGAACTGCTGTTGGCAGTGTGGAAACTCCTGGAACCTGGGGCTGTTGTGGCACTGAAGGACCAACACAGCTGCTGCACCTTGTCCCCTGCCCTACACAGCTCCTTGGGAGGCACAGCAGGAGCAGCACCCTGGGAGCCTCGGGAATGCCCCTCTGGGATCCATGGCACACACTCCCAGGGCTGGAATTCCAGTTCCCAGCCAGGAAAATATGTCCCTGCCCTTGAAGGAAAAGCTCTTATGAAAGAGCCAAAAAACAAGTAGAGCTTGATCCTACAGTGACATTTCACTGCCAGCCATCATAACTTCACCCATGATTGTCGTAGCTCATGGATTGGGAATGAAATCAGGGCAGGGTCTTTGGTGGGAGCTGCCCTGGGTCAAAGGAGACACTGAGAGAGAAACAGAGCAGGCAAAGGAAGGCAGGAGAGAAAGGAGGTGTTTTGGTTTGGAATGACTGGTGTCTGCTAAGGAAGGCAGGAGCCTCCCCTGAAATGGAAAAATGTAGACTCTTTCTGAATTGGTATAAATTTGAAATTAAGGCGGGCTCTCAGGTAAAAATATGGGAGCAGAAATAACAGTTTTTTATTAGGGAAGAAAATTAAAATATAAAATAAACAAGGCAGTAAACTAAAACAACACTGACAGAATACAATGTGACTCCCTGTTGGACAGGGTGTTGGCCGCAGTCCAATGGAAACTGTAGGTGCAGTCCTCCAGGAGTGTCAGGTGTGGTTCTGTTGGAGAAGTGATCCTGTAGGAATGGGTGTCTTCTTCTAAAGAGGAAGAGGCAGCTGTTCCTCTGGGAAATCCAGCACAGAAAGAGCTGTGTTGGTGGGCCAGAATCTCAAGACTAGATGCAGGTAGGAATGCTTGGCTCCTCCCTCCAGGCAGAACATCTCACAATGGGATGTTATAGTTCTCATCAGTCATGCAGTGACATTCAATAGCCCATTATCAGCAGATGTCTCCCCTGAGGGAGGATTGATTGTGGAAGAGATAAGGAAAAACTGCCCACTTAACACAGGACAACTGCCATACAGATGGCAAATAGAACACATCTTGCTTTTCAGTCTGGGACAGGAGGGCATAAATTCAGCTGAGAAGGCAGCACTCTGGAAAGCAAACCAGAACTGACAGAAACTGAATGGTACAGAAATCAGTAATTCTGATCGTTTTATTTATTATAAAAATAAATCACACCCACCCAGCCCCACACAATTCTGATCCCACACCCTCAGATTTGGATCTCACTTCTCCCGATTGCCTTCCAACCCCATCTCATCCTGGAGGCTGAGGAATTGAGTAATTTTGGCATGGGAGTGAGGTGGGAACCAGCCATTTTGAGATGGGATTGAGTAATTTTGAGGTAACAGACAAATCCACCTTGGATTTTGGAGTGCAAAGATATGGAGAATAGTCCCATATATCCCCCAAGAACCCACAAATCCTCCAGAATATGTACCTAAATCATAAATTCCACCTCAAATGCCTTTTAAATGGTGGGACTTTTGACATCTCTGGTCAATACTATTTTTAGTCATTTTTCAGGTGTTTTTAAGTGATAAAGACAAATCAGAAGAAAATTATAGCCAAACCAAAACCAGAGACCCCTTGAGCAACCCCTGGGCACTGGACAAAACAAACTCAGCAGAAATCAAATTTAACCCTCTATAAAATGCCTTGAGGAAGATTTGCTCTTCCCACAAGTCACTTCTGATGGAAACACAAACAAATCCCAAAAATTAATAGACCAACAACAGAAGCAATTCTGTTGTAATTCCAAATTTCATCAGTTCCAGCACAACTCCAGCTCAGATGATGGCAGGTTCCGAAAAAAGAAACATGGAAATTTGACCCAATACAGATTATTAAAAGGAAGAGAACAGTCTGTGTAGCTGTCACAAAGGTGACAGGGATGAAGAAAATAATGATTCTCCTCCCAACCCTGTGAATTCAGGAGTTATTTGTAAAATAACTTGAGCTGGGATTCTTGTAGGACTTTAGTAGCCTTGTGTTTCTCACCTTGGGGTGAATGATCCTTGTCAGTCTCGCTGGTATCATATTTTCTTTACCCTGGCCACCCACAACTTCCACTTTCCTCATAAGGTCTCCCGAAAGTCACTCAGAGGAAGCTGTATCCAAGTTTCCAAGAGTTCCTCCGGAAAGAGGCAGAACCTCTGTACGGGAGGGAACCAGGCTGTTGTCAAAGGAACTTGGGGTCAGACAACAGTGCCCTGAAATCACAGTGCAAAATAATATTGCAGTTTGGTTAATAAAATTGTTAGAGATGCCCCTGCCCCAATTAAGGTGCTAACAACACCAAATCCAAAGTGGATTTTATTGATCAGTAAATGTGAGGTAGAGAGAGAGATGCAAAGAAAGAGAAAAGGGGAGAGAGCAAGGGAGTGACAGGGACAGAGATCTCCCCTGGGGCAGGGCAAGTGTGACATTGTCCCCTGTGTGCGTGGCCTTCCCAGGGTGGGGGTTTTACACCTGAGCCAGTTTGGGTAAGGGGGGTGGTGTTCACCCCCCACCCCGAGCAGGGATTGCCTCACTGTTTCAGGTTTCAGTGTCAGATGTAACCAAAAGTGTTTTCAGTCACCATCTCCATAAACTGTTATCAACAGGTGGGGCAGTGTTCTTTATCTCTTCCATGGCTCAGCCCTGATAACGCCCTCCAGGGCCATCTTCTGTTAATGGGCCATTGAGTGTCACTGCAGCACTGATAAAATTACATCATCCCATTGTGGGATGCTCCGCCCAGGGGGAGGAACCAAGCATTCCTGCCTGGATATAATCTCACCATTTGCAACACCAGGACCACCTTGCCTACTGCATTCCCAGAGGACAAGAGCTCCATAAGCACCACTGGACCTTCAGAGGAAGACCAGACCCTTCTACAGGATCACTGCTTTGACAGAATCATGTTCATCACTCCAGCTGGACTGCAGCCACCATTTCGTCAGACTGCTACCACCACTCTTATTATTGGGGTGTCAGGTTATATCCTGACTTTGTCAGATTAAGCCAGTGTTTCTCTATTATTGCCTTGATTTTAATTTTCTTATTCAATTGTCATTCTGTCTTAGACTCTCCCCCTGATTTGCCTTCAAACCAGTACAAACCTCACTGTGCTTATCCCTTGTTTTCTTCCCAAAACAGATTTTCCCATCCCCAACCCTTTGCCAGATGGAGAAGGCTATGAGGAAGAGGAAGATGCCCTGGGACACCGAGGCAGGTGAGGAGGAAGTCAGTGCCCCTTTCTCCCTCTCTCCTGCTCCATCTCCCAGCTCAGCACGGCCCCCGGCTGCAGGACAGCCCCGCTGCCGGTGCCCTCCTGCCAGGGACGCACTGGGGGGATCTCCTTGCCCTTCCCTCTGGCACTGAGGTAAATCCTGTCCTCTCCTTGTCTTTCTTACCCCAGACAAGAAGCTGAGGATGGAGACCAGAGAGGACAAATCCCCACGGCAGAACCTGGTGGAAGAGGGTGTTTTGAGCGGCTCCACAGCACAGGAATCCAACAGGGAGGAAAAGCCCCAGCGACACCACAGGAGGAGGGTCTGCAAACCCAGCCCAGGATGCTCTGAGGAGGAAAGACCCACTCTGGGCCAGGAAGGTGGGCAGAGCTTCAGCCAGAGCTCGAAGCTGGTGGTCCCTGAGAAGCTTCATGATGGGGAGAAGCCCTACAAGTGCTTGGAGTGTGGGAAGAGCTTCAGGAAGAGCAACAACCTGATCCGCCACCAGATGATCCACACAGGGGAATGGGCCTACGGGTGTGGGGAGTGTGGGAAGGGCTTTGGTTGGAACTCAGAACTCATCATCCACCAACGCATCCACACTGGGGAGAGGCCCTATGAGTGTCCTGAGTGTCAGAAGAGGTTTCACACCAGCTCTGATCTCCTCAAACACCAGCGCATTCACACAGATGAGAGGCCCTTCCGCTGCCCCGACTGCGGGAAGGGCTTCAAGCACAACTCCACACTTGTCAAGCACCGGCGCATCCACACCGGGGAGAGGCCCTACAAGTGTCCCCAGTGTGGGAAGAGCTTCACCCAGAGCTCTGACTTAACCAAACACCAACGGAGGCATCGGTAAGGGCAACCCTGCCAGTACCCCAACTGCAGGAAAAGCTTTGTGCTCTGCTCCAGCTCCATCCCCCACTGCAGGACCCACACTGGGCACAGGTCTGGTGACCCACATTCCCTGTGATCAATGTTGGGAACAAACCTTGCTGCTTCTCCTTTTGATTTGGCCCTAATTTTCCTCTGATTCATCTTTATTCTTTAAACACAGCCAAAGCAGGGTTAAATTAAAGAAATTGATCAAAAATATCGGAAGTCGCACCATTTTACAGGAGTCTGAGGGGGAATTTAGGATTTGGGGACGCATTCTGTGGGGAGTGCCCCTGTTGCTAAGAGGCAGGAGTTTGATCTCACCCTTCTTGTGTTGCCAGTAATTCCTCCCTTGACCCAAACCCAAACTCCACCCCTGGGATACCCTATACAAACCCCACGGCCCTGCCTTTACCCTGTCTTTCGGGGGGTAAGAAATGGATTCTGGAACCAAGACCCGTCTCATTTGATCCTGCCACCGGCAGCTGCACCCTCCCTGAACAGTCTGAACTCAACCTCTGGAGGATTTGTGGGTTCTGGGGTGATTTTGGGCAGTGTTCTCCACCTCTCTGAATTTCAAAAGCCAAGAGGGATGGTTCTGTAACCACAAATCCACTCAATCCCACTGAAAACAACTGAATTTTAACCTTTAAAGGCACAGTCCTGTGGAGTTGCGTTATTTGTATGTTTTATTATCCCTGTATTATGTATTGGTTTATTCCTTTGTACCCCTGTGTGCAACTTGGTT
This sequence comes from Lonchura striata, assembly GCF_050655825.1. NCBI lineage: Eukaryota > Metazoa > Chordata > Aves > Passeriformes > Estrildidae > Lonchura > Lonchura striata. The sequence goes on from NC_140738.1 coordinate 1,969,129, forward strand.
TATCCCCAGTTTTCCCGCCTTGTCCTCCCTTCCCGCCTTTCCAGTATCTATCCATCACCCTGAAAGAGGCATTTTACCCCCCCCCGGGTGCCTTGTCTATCACTCAGTGCCCCTTCCCATCCATCCAGAAGCTTCTACTCAGGGCACCGGGTGATTGGGCGAGGACCTGGGGCTCCCCCCATATCCTTCCCCCATTGGACCCCACCATATCCCCCCATCCCGGAGCCACCCCCTAGCCCTATCCCCATTGGTCGTTGGATACCCCTCCCTTACAGTTTATAAGCCAGTGCAAGCACCTTGTGCTTGTTCCTGTTGGCTGGCACCGTTCTAGGATATTTGGCCCCGTTGGGCTACAATAAACTCGGACTTAGCCCCCAGTAGGATCCGCTCTTCATCTACCACCGCGAGGCTTGCTAGCGCTGCCCGGAACCCACAAAGGCACTCTCCAAACCCCAGCTGGGAGCGGCGGAGGGTGCCTCCATCGCCCGCCCTCGCCCCACAAGAGCTAGCCGGGGCTGAGACAAAGGGAACCGGGGCGGGAGCGCGGCACAGTCCCACCTCAAATTGCTTGTTTCCACCTCAAAAAAACTCAGTCCCACACAAAGCTCATTCAATTCCACAGCTGCCAGCGTGAGATGGGGTTGGAGGAGATTCGTAGAAGTGGGATTCCAATTTGAAGCGGTGGGATGGGGATTGTGTGGGGCTGGGTTTCTGGGATGTATTTGATAGCAAATAAAACGTTCAGACTTACTGATTCCTGTCCCATTCATTTTCAGTCAGTTCTGTTTGCAGAGTGACACCTGAGCTGATTAAACTCCTATAAAAATCCCTTTTTTAAAACCATCTAGCCCAAACAATCAAAAAAATAATATCCAAATAAAACCACCCATCTGCAATTAATTTTTTAAAATAATTTAAATTTTTTAGAGTAGTTAAGGATGTTATTAAAGTTTAATTATTTTCTTAAAATGTATGAGAAATTATAGTTGTGTGGTTTTTTGTGTTTAGTAAATTTGTAATTTGAATTGTTTACTAAGGTGTGTTAGATTGTATCTTATATTTTTTGGATATTTTTTATCTAAAGTCTATTAGATAATGAGTTGAAACTTTCAAAAGGTATTTCTTGGTATATAAGTTATTTATTTATATTTATTGGTAATGTTACATTAATAGTTATTGTTGTTTTGGGTTAAATCATTGTTGGAGTATTGTATTAAGAGCTGAAATACTTATATTTCATTTTTTTCCTATTTAATTTTTTATTCTAATTTATTGATGTATAATTTTATTATAATTTGTTGAAATAATAGGAAGGAAATTCAAAGGCAGGAACATTTTTTCCTGGACAGGAACTGGAATTCCAGACCCTGGGAGTGTGTTGTGGTTTAACACAGAAGGAAGAGGGTCAAGCCAGTCAGTGATTGGGGTTGGATATTGGCACTTGGGGTGACCAATTGAGGCTGGACACACCTCTGAGAACACAGAGGGGTTAAAAGCAGAATTTCCAGGAGAACTCGCTCTCTCTGGTTCTGGTCAGGGCGCAGTGCAGCCTCTCTCCTGCCCAGCCCGTGGCTGGGTGGGGAGGAGAAGCCCCACGGCCTGACTGAGGTAAGTCCGAAGGGTGGAGGGGATGGAACCGGGCTGGCCCCCTGCAGATGGAAGGGTGGAGAAATCTGGGATGTCTGCGTTCCCCCTCCAGAGTCTCTGCGGAGAGAGAGAGAGAAAGAGACAGCAAGAGCGGGAAGGGGAGCAGGAGGTGCCCAGCGGGGGAGCTGGAGGTCTGGGCAGAGAGCCTGGCCAGCTGGCCGGGGAATTTGGACTTTTAACCCCTTCTTGGATGATGAAAGCTTTGGGAAATATATTCCTCCTCGATTTGAAAGAGAAGATAAGAGACAGTCTGGGGCCTGAGATGTAAGAAGGAGAAATTCTAGGTGGCAGGAGATGATGGAGTGTTTTTTGGCTGGACTTTCTCTTGTTAGCCATAGACTGAACCAATTTTCTCCTCCAAGAGAGAAACTGTATTTTAGGAGGATTCATGATGAGGCAAGAGACCTGCTTCAGCAGCTGAGAATAAACAGGAGTGGAGTGAATAGAGAAGAGCTGAGGAGGGTTGTGGTGATGCCCCCTGTCTTCAGAGAAGAAGAAGAGAAGATCTCTGTTCTTGGACCTTCAGCCCCAGGGGGAAATGGGACGGGACTGCAGTCCCAAAAATGAAAAACAGAACTGTGGTTTTTTTTTTGGTTTTTTTTTTTTCCACTTGGCAAAGCATCCTTGAAAAGAAAAATCCTAAGAGCAGTCTGTCCATGCATGGTGGTGAGAGCACTGTGACATGGAAAGGAGAGTGTCACACTGGCAGATTCTCTCCGGGTGGTGCCATGTGTGACATGGAAACACAAGAGATGGCAGCTGTGTTTCTTGGGGGTCTATGGCACAGGAGAGACTCCTCTTTCCCTCGATGGACTGAGTATTCATCCTCTGAAGGGTGGGAACCTGACTGGGGTCCAAGTTGTGTCTCACTGTGGTTTGTTGGAACTGGGGGGAGCAAGAAGGAGTGTTTTGGAAGGTTTTAATTTTGGATTTAATTTTTCTTGCTTTTTTAATTTTATAGGAGTAGTAGTTTAATAAAGTTTCTCCTTTGTTATTGAGCTTTCGCCTACACTGCTCTGTTCCTGATTGCATTTCACAGCAGTCATTTGTGGGGTTGCATTTTCATGGGGATGCTGGCATTGTGCCAGTGTCAAACCATGACACAGGGGCCACCTGACAGGTCCAGCTGATCTTGGAACATTGAGGGCCACCTGTCATCATCCCCTGGAGAACTGGGGATCTGTGCTTTCCTTCCTATAGAAAAGAACCATCAATTTTTTCCAGGTGTCCACAGCCAAAATTTATACTCCCCCTGAAAAATTCCCTATATGCAAGGGTTCTCCCAGGAAAAAGCCACCAGGACAGACAGCTCTGGCTGGCCTTGGCCTCTGGTGGTCACCGCTCATCTCAGGGAAGACTTGAGAAAAATATTTGAACAGGTTTGGCAGCTGGAACATCAATGAGTCTCTCATCCTCTAAAAATTCAGATGCTCTTCTGATAAAATGTGTATTTTTTTTTCTCATTGTGCATTATGTGTGAAAGATAATTTTCAGCAAAGAAATATTACTCTTATCACTCTCCCAGTGTTATCTGACACAAAACACCTCGTCTACATATGGATCCAGGCCACCTGTATAAACAAACACAATAAAGAATCCAGCAGGAATTATTTGTCTCTGCTCCCATCTGTCACATCTCCTCTGGAGCTGGAGGCACAGCCCCAGCCCTTGGGAGGGCTCAGGGGGTCACAAGCTCAGCTCCCACACAGAGAACTTGTGGACCTTGGATGATTTTCCTGCCCCTGCCCGCTCAGCCAGGCTGAGATGGACACTGATGGTTTCTGTGCCAGGCTCTCCCAGCCCAGCCCAGCTCCCTGCCAGCTCTGCCAGCTGCCCTGAGCTCTGGGCAGCACCAAGGGCCTCTCCCCAGCACAGCCCAGCCGGCTCTGGCCCCACAGCTCTGCTCAGCCCAGGCTGCTCTGGGCACTGCCCCACGGCCTCAGCCCCTGCCAAGGGCACAGCAGCAGCTGCAGCTCAGCCAGGACTCAGCCCCACCATGGGGGAAGGGGCTTGGCCAAGGCCAAAGGAGCTCCCTGGCTGCCCTGCTCCCCTCTGCCTGAGGTGCTGAGAGCTCTGCAGCCCCTCCTGCCATCCCATCTGCCCAGGCCAGCACAAGAGCCCCGGCCCTGGGGCCCTCCAGAGCTGCTCCTGCTCCAGGCCCAGGGCCCATCCCAGAGCTGGGGCAGCCACAAAGCTGTGCCCATTTCTGCTCATTGCTGCTCTGATGGGGATGGATCCTCAGCCACTTGGAGGTTGTTGATGAATTTTACTATTCCAGAGGCCTCTTCTTTCTTGAGCTCTTTAGTTCAGGAATTTAGTACAACAAAAGCTCTAAACATTTGTACAAATGCATAAAACAGAGAAGTTTGTGGGAATAATTTAAGTCTTCAATTCTTCTGTGTTTAATGAGGCAGATTTCAGAAGTGAATATGCTATACTGAAAATAATGCAGAGAGAATTTTTTGTCCTTTTTTCTGTTCCTGTTTATATATTGGTATCAACAATGTCCAATTAATATTGACCCACATGAGCTTCTAATGTAGTTTGAATGTTTCACTGACAATGAATAACAATTTGGCCCAACTCCCTCCCCACCATTTCCCTCATGCAACCCTTTGCACTCCTATCAATCAGGAATGGTGTGGCCAGCAGGACCAGGGCAGTGATTCTTCCCCTGTGCTCATCAGTGCTTGGTCAGCACCTCGAGTGCTGCGTCTAGTTCTGGCCCTCCAATTTAGGAAGGACATGGAGGAGTTGGAGCGTATTCAGAGAAGGGCAATAAGGCTGGTGCAGGGTCTGGAACACAAGAGTGGCTGAGGGAGCTGGGATTGTTTATCCATGAGAAGAGGAAGCTCAGGGGAGACCTCATCACTCTCTACAATTTCCTGACAGGAGGGTGCAGCCAGGTGGGGGTCAGGCTATTTTCCCAGGTAACAGGGACAGGACTAGAGGACACAGCCTTCAGCTGCACCAGGGGATGTTCAGGCTGGACATCAGGAAATATTCTTCACACAAAGGGGGATTGGGCATTGGAATGGGCTGCCCAGGGAGGTGGGTGAGTCACTGTCCCTGGAAGTGTTTCAGGAAAGACTGGATGTGGCAATCAGTGCCATGGTCTGGTTGATAAGATGGTGTTGGGTCCCAGGCTGGACTTGATGCTCTCCAAGGTCTTTTCCAGCCTGGTTGATTCTCTGATGATCGTGACACTGCAGGGCCCTGGGGAAGCAAGGGGCCACTGTGACACTGCGGGGCCTGGTGGCACTAAGAGGACCATGGTGACACTGTGTCTGACATGGCACCACAGAGCCATGGGGACATTGTGACACTGTGGGGCTGAATGGAAGCAAGGAGTGCATTGTGACAGTCTGGGTCCTGGTGGGACCACAGAGGCCACTGTGACCCTGCAGGGCCTTGTGGAACCAAGGGACCATTGTGACACTGAGGGACCAAGGAGACCCTTGGGAGAGCCTGGGGACAATGGAATCAAGAGGCCATTGTTCCATTGCAAGGACTCTGGGAACTGAGGGAACAATTGTGACACTGTGGTGCCGCATGGAACTGTGAGTTGTGGTTGTTCATTCTGAAGAAGAAAACCATCAAAGGAGACAAGGCAGTGTCAGGGCACAGGTTGAACTTGATGATCTCCAAGGTCTTTTCCAACCTTGCTGATTCTGGGATTCTCTGAAACCACCCTTGGAGAAGTTGCAGAAGGAGCCCTGGGCCTCCTCTTCAGAAGCTCCAGCAGTCCAGGTCCCTCAGCTTCTCCTCACAGCCCCAAAGCCCATCCTGTCAGTCCTGCAGAGCCTCTGCAGCTCCTCCTCACCTCCCAGAACAGGGAGCCCCAGAGCCAGACACAGCAGCCCAGATGTGCCCCCCTGGCCTGGGGTGCCTCTGGCAAGGGAGCAGCACCAGGCACTGCAGGAGCCTGCAGACAATTCCTGCAGCACTTGTGGGATGATCCTGCTCCCCAAGGGACGTTCCCATGGTGCCAAGTCAGGAACCGCAATGGGGAGTGGGGCCAGAGAGGAAAGGGCAAACAGGGATGGGCTGTTTGCAGGGGAGGGAATAGGGGTGGACAACAGGAAGAAATTTGTATCAGGAAGAGTAAAGAAAGCAAAGGGGAAGCCAAGGAAATGGTCAGGGCAGTGTGGGGGTGGCTGCCAGGCAGCCGTGGCTCTGAGCAGCAGCGTCTGCAGTGGGACAGGAAACTCCCAGCTGATGAGAACAAACTCTCTGACTGACTGCAGAGGCCAGGAAAAAGCTGAGTGGTTTCCCTGGTGTCCCCCAGCCCTTCCTGGCCCCAGGGGCTGATGGCATTTGTGCTGCCTCAGGTCCATGTCCCCACAGCCCCAGCATGGGGGTGCTCCCGCCTGCTGTGTGGAATGCAAACAGGGGCTGCTGAGCCAGTGCTGCCGTGTCTGTGCCTGCAAGGATGCGGCACCTCTGTGAGCTGGGGAGAGGCCAGGGCTGCAGAGGGTGGATGTTGTTGGCAGCTCCATGAGGACGCTCTGGGACGCTGCCCTGGGCTGTGCAGCGCACTGGGGATGGATCAGCCCCTGCTCTGCTGCTCCTTCCCGTCTCCCCCAGGCCCTTGCAGAGCACCAGCCGTGCTGTTTGCCCCCAGCCTGCCCACGGCCAGCCTGGGGCTGCTCACAGGGGTTTTCTGTGCTGAGCATTGGCCTGGCCGTGTTCTTGAGAGAGCCTGGGCAAGGAGCCTGGAGCCCCCAGGCCCTGGCCTGAGGCGTCAGCGCTGCCCCAGCAGTGCCCATGGCCTGTCCCTGCTGCAGCCCCGGCACTGCCACCCCCAGGACTGTGCCCGGCCCCGAGAGCACTCAGGCCCTGCAGCAACACCAGGGCCACCAGGGCAGCGGGGCAGGGCCACGGGAGCAGCACTGGCAGCACCAAGTGCTGCTGCTCCTGGGCACAGCTGCTGTGCCAGCACTGATCTGCCCCAGCTCTGCACACAGACATTGCTGCTGCAGCTCCAGAGAAGGCAACAAAAGGGCATCTCTGCAGAAAACTGTGCTGGAACATCCTTTAGTTCCTTTAAAGCCACCGAGAATACAGCCCCTCATTGACACAGTCTTTGGGCACAGTGAAGATGGAGAGAAACAAAATTAAAAATGGCAAAAGGAATGACTTTTCTTGTTGACAAGATTAAGAAAGTAAAACAAAGAAAAAGGACCTCCAAAATGAAACCAACAAGAAGTATCAAAAAAATACTTTTACTACAAGTGATTTGGCAAAATTTTCAGCAGTTTAATGTTTCTGATAGCATCCAGTCCTCAGTCTCCTCACTGCAGCCTTGAGCTCCTGGTTTCTCAGGCTGTAGATGAGGGGGTTCAGGGCTGGAGGCACCACCGAGTACAGAACTGACAGGGCCAGATCCAGGGATGGGGAGGACATCGAGGGGGGCTTCAGGTAGGCAACTGTGCCAGTGCTGACAAACAGGGAGATCACGGCCAGGTGAGGGAGGCAGGTGGAAAAGGCTTTGTGCCGTCCCTGCTCAGAGGGGATCCTCAGCACGGCCCTGAAGATCTGCACATAGGAGAAAACAATGAATACAAAACAACCAAATAGTAAAGAAATGGAAAACACAAGAAGCCCAACTTCCTTTAGGTAGGATTTGGAGCAGGAGAGCTTGAGGATCTCTGGGATTTCACAGAAGAACTGGCCCAGGGCATTGTCATGGCACAGGGGCAGGGAAAATGTATTGGCTGTGTGCAGCAGTGAATAGAGAAAGGCACTGGCCCAGGCAGCTGCTGCCATGTGGGCACAAGCTCTGCTGCCCAGGAGGGTCCCGTAGTGCAGGGGTTTGCAGATGGACACGTAGCGGTCGTAGCACATGATGGTCAGGAGGAAATACTCTGCTGAGATGAAGAACATGAAGAAAAAGAGCTGTGCAGCACATCCTGTGTAGGAGATGGTTCTGGTGTCCCAGAGGGAATTGTGCATGGCTTTGGGGACAGTGGTGCAGATGGAGCCCAGGTCGCTGAGGGCCAGGTTGAGCAGGAAGAAGAACATGGGCGTGTGCAGGTGGTGGCCGCAGGCTACGGTGCTGATGATGAGGCCGTTGCCCAGGAGGGCAGCCAGGGAGATGCCCAGGAAGAGGCAGAAGTGCAGGAGCTGCAGCTGCCGTGTGTCTGCCAGTGCCAGCAGGAGGAAGTGGCTGATGGAGCTGCTGTTGGACATTTGCTATGGCTGCCCATGGGCACCTGTTCATGGAGAAAGGAACAGTGAAGAGTTAGAGGAGATGCCTGTAACAAAAGTTAAAGCCATTTCCCATACACCCTCCTCTGTAACACAGATGTATACACTTCTGTATTTAAGAGCTTTGAGGTTTTCTTCTTATGCTGCCCCCATGTTTCTCCTGGTATTCTTGGATATCAGAAACCCTCAGCATATCTCCTTCCCATTGAAGAACACAGTGAATTTTCTGAGGAAAGATGATGAGTGGAGACTAAGAGAAGATTATTTTTCATTCTGTTTGGAGCTTCTCTGGGCTTTCATCTTTCTCACTTGAAGGATGTTCATACTCCCATGGAGGTACAGGTAAGAGCAGATGGATCCACCACAGCTCGGCTCCACATTTATAGCCAACCCTAAAGCATTTTCAGTGTCACAACACCTCTACCTTTCCCCATCAATCTTATAACTCAGAGATGCTCTAAGACAGGTTGGCACCCTGCATTGAAGCTCCCAGCTTGGACTGAAATCTCAGGGACACTTCCAAGTGTCCCTCTGATGGCACTGGATGAAGGGAGGTGCAGCTCCTTCCCTGGCTGCACTGCCAGCATTGCCCAGAGCCGGGCACTGGGGACAGCTGTGTCACCCTGAGCCAGCTGTGCCCTGCCAGAGCCCCCAGTGCCGGGCAGCTGCTCCCAGCCCTGTGCTCTGCAGAGGGAACTGGGCCCGGGGCTGCAGAGCTGCCCCACGGCTCTGCTGCAGCTCTGCCTGCACAGGAGGGGCTGCACGCCTTGGAGCCCCGGCCCTGAGGGCAGAGGCTTGGCTGGGGCACAGGAGGGAGGGGGCTTGTTCAGAGGGAGGGGCTGCACTGGAGGGGATCCTCTGGACATCTCTAAACTCTCCCTGCCTCAGCATTTCTGGGTTTTGTTTTCTCTCCTTCCCTGATCTTCTCTCTGCTTCCTGGAGATTTTCCTCCTGCAGCTGTTTCCTTGTGCCTGATCTCTCTGTGCCAGCACTCCCAGACCCCAAATCTCTGTGCACTCTCCTTGGCCTGACAGAACCCTGCCTGTTTGCAGGGCACTGGCTGGGGGCAGGTTCTGTTTGCAGCTTGGAGAAAGGACAGCTCAGACTGAGCCAGATGGCTCCAGCAAAGGTGATGCTGGTGCTGTCCATGGGCAGAGTGGCTGCAAGCACATTAGGGATCTCTTTTGAACCTATTGATCACTAAAATAACAGTTCTAATGTCTCATGCACTTGTCAAAATTCATAATCCACCATTAATATTTATCCCCCTTCCCTGCCACTCTCCAATAATAGGAAAGTGAATAAAAAGTCTTAGGATATTTCCTACTTTTTATCAAAATCTTTGTCTTGGGAAAATTCTATGAATGATAAGAAACCCTCACCATGTCAGAGCTTCATGAGTATTTTCACCTGCCCTGCACCAGAAATACTCAGAGTTATACTCACAGGGTCTGTGGGCATTGGGATGTTCCAGCTTTAGGAGATCTCTCCAGGAGCTGCAGCTGCATTGTCCTGCAGCCAGAGGTTCCTGTGCCAAGGGCTGGCAGTGATTCTGCCCCAGGCACTTCTCAGCCCCTTCCCAGCCCTGACTGATTGAAGCTCTCTGTGCCTCTGTGCTGTGCCCGGGCTGGCTGCAGGCAGTGCCCCAGCCCTGCTGGGCTGGCAGAAGAGCTGCTCAGCAAGAGAAATGTGCTTTTGAAGCTCTGCTTGGTTGCCAGGATCACCCTCTGTGCCAGGAGCCCGGCCCAGCTCAGCAGCACAGACACAGCACAAGGATTTTAATGACCCTCTCAGGGGCTGCTGTTGTTTTCATTAGTCTCAGTCCCAGAGAGTGTGCTCAAAAAACTTCTCAAAACTCAAAGTGAGATTGAAACACTGAAGTTTCTTGGACTTTTAATGGGTCCCACTGAGGGACACGACTGAGAAAGTGTCCCCAAGTAGAACATAATGCTGGAGGCAGAGCTAACAGCTGGGGACAAGCCAGGGAAAGGTGTCTCTGGTGCTGAGCAAACCTGGATGTGTTTCAGGAATGCAAAGGGCCCAGGCCTGAGCCCCAGCCCCTGGCAAGGCAGATCCTGTCCCTCCCTCAGTGCTCAGGGCTCTTCCCGGGATGGGCACTGGCATGTGGGGATGTGCAGCGCCAAGGGCAGGACCATGGGGCGGCCCCTGCCAGGCTGCTGAGCAGGGACAAGGAGGCACTGAGGCCCCAGGGCTGCAAGGGTCACTTGTCCCCTGGTGGCCTCAGGCCCAGGGCCAGCAGCCATGGCCAAAGGGCTGCACAGGTTGGCTCTGTCAGGGCCTTGCAGCTGCTGCACATCCCTGAGCCCTCTACAGCCCAGGCTGTCCCACGGTGTCCCTGCCCTGCGCCTCTGTCCCTGCAGGCTGTCGTCACCCCCGGCTGCCCCACCTCGCTGGCCCTTCCTTTGCTGGCAGCTCTGCCTCCTGCTGTCCCTGCCTGGCCACACAAAGCCTTGGGCTGCTCCAGGCTCCTGCTGGGGACGTGCTGCACCACAGCCCTGCCCTGGGAGGGAAATTCCTTTCTCCTTGTGTCCAGTCTGGGCCTCTCCAGCTTTCTTTGCATTAATTCTTTCTTTTTCTGGCTGTTCTCTGCTATGTCAGAAGGATCCACCATCTCTGAAATCACCCTTCAGTCCCTCCCAGGGCTCTCCTCTGCTCTCCTCAATCTCCACCCCACTGAGCACAGAGATCCTGTGTCCCTGTAGAGTGGTCAAGTGCCTGAGGCCAAAAATGCCTGGACAAGAGGGACAGTTATTTTCTTCAGGAAGGAAACCACAGAGCCCTAGGGCTTTGAAGGCAGATGAGAAGCTGTCACCAGTGACCAAGGCAAGCCTGACCTGTCTGTACCTGCAGCTTCTGTCTGAAAGCAGCCTTTGGATATATGGGGAGTTTTAGGGTTGGAATTCCATTTCAGCTCTGGGTTCCTGGACAGGAATGACAGTTCTCTACAGGAAGGAAAGGATGCAGTCCCAGTGTTTCAAAGGCTGATTAAAGGCAGCCCCAAGGAGGCCAGGGCAGCCAGACCTGTTTTCAGGGAGGAACCCTTGGGCAGACAAAATATGGGAGGCCAAACCCCACTTTTGTCTATGGCTGCCTGGATAAGGACAGTTCTTTTCCATAGGAAGGAAAGTACAGAGCCCCAGTATTTGAATGGCAGATGAGAGTTGGCCCTCAGGAAGCCAACAGAACCTGGACAGTCCTGGCAGGTTTTGTCTGGGAGCTGTCCATGTATATAAGGAATTTTGGAGGCAGATTCTCAATTTTGGCTATGGATGCCTGGACTTGAACGATGGTTTCTTCCATGGGAAGAAAAGCACAGGCCCCCAGTGTTTTGAAGGAAGATGAGAGGTGGCCCCCAAGAGGCCAAGGCCAGCCAGAGCTGTCTGTCCTGGCAGGTTTGACATGGGAATAATCCTTGGATATAATCAAATTTGGAGGAGTAATTCTAATTTCAGCCATGAATAACTGGAGGAGAAAGACAATTCTTTTCCACAGGAAGGAAAGCATGGAACTCTAGGGTTTCAGGGACAGAGGAGAAACAACCCTCAACATGCCAAGGTCACTTGGATCAGTCATGCAGCCCCACAGAGGCCCAGCCAGCCAGACCTGTTCCATTTTCTTGGATCCTTGGGGCCCTGCATCATCACAATTTACCCTTGGTTCCATGAAGGCCTGTAGGATCGCAACAGATCTTTGTTTCCATGAGGCCCAGTGATATCACAATGGTCTCCTTGGTCCACAGTGGCACAATGACCCCTTGCTTCCATGAGGCCTTGAAGTGTCAAAATGGTTTCCTTGGTTCCATGGGAAAATGCCACAATGGCCACTTGGTTCCATGAGGTCACAAAGTCTCAAAATGGCTCCTTGGTTCTGTTAGGTTCCCCAGGATCACAATGGCCCCTTGGATCCACCAGGCCTGGATGTGTTACAGTGGCCCCTTGCTTCCATGGGGAAGCAGTGTCACAATGGCCCCTTGCTTCCATGAGACCTGGCAGTGTCACAGTGGTTGCCTTGGTTCTGTGAGGCCCTGTGGTGTCACAATGGCCCCTTGGTTCCATGGGGACTTGGAGTGTCAGAATGGTCTCATTGGTTCCATGGAGCCCCACAGTGTCACAATGGTCTCTTTTGGTTCCGCAGTGTCACACTGGCACCTTGGTTCCATGAAGCCCTGCAGTATGGAATGGATCCTTGGTTCCATTGGGCTCCTCACTGTTACATGAGTCCTCAGTGCCACGGAGTCCTGCAGGGTCACAGAGCTCTCCTGGGTTCCATGGTGCCACACAGGGTCACCACGGCCCCTCAGTTCTGCAAGGCCCCACAGTGTCACAAGGCCCCCTGCTCCCATGAGGCTGGGCCATGTCGCAATGGTCTCATTGGTTCCATGAGGCCCTGCAGTTCCACAATGGCCCTTGAAGTGTCACCATAGTCTCTGTGGGTTCACCCACTGGTTCACAATGTCCTTGGTACCATGATGCCCCATAGTGTAACAATGGTGTCCTTGGTTCCACAGTCAGAATGGCTCCATGGTCTCATGGTGCCCCACAGCCCCTTATGGAGCCCCATGGCCCCTTATGGAGCCCCACATTGTCACTGTGATCCCCTTGATTCCATGAGACCATGTCATGCTACAATGACCCCTCGGTTATACAGTATCACAATGGCCCCTTTGGTTCCAGTGAGTCATGAAATGTCATAATTTTTGGAGAATGGTTGTTGGAACAAGGCCATGAGTCTATGGAATACTTGTTTCAAAAAACCTCTGTTTAAGACTTCAGAATCAGGCTGTGTCTGACCTGGGAACAGAACTTGGGAACCAGGCTCTGTGTCTAGGCCTGGGAAACCGCATTCTGTACAAGGTCTAGGAATGAGATAATAAGGACAGGCATAGCCTTGAAGATATGCTTGTACAAGAACAGGCTGTAAGACATGTTCAACAAAGATGAAATGTCCTTGGAAGATGTGACTTAGAGATGAGAATTTACCTTGAGAAACTTAGCTGCAGTTGTAACTGCACATAGGAGAAATAAAACAAAGACCTTTGTAAATTAAGTAATGAGAGCTTACTGCTGATTATGCTTGTAGAATACCTATATAAGCTAAGTGGCTTTTTGATTAAAGTTGGAGCTTGCTATCAATCATATTGATTGTGTGCCTTTTTCCCCACCGCCCACGTCACATAATGGTCTCCATGGTTCCATGAGTCCCCACAATGAACTTTTGGTTCCATGAGCTTTTGTACTGCCAACAACAGGCTCCTTGGTTCCACAGTGTCACAATGGACTCTTGGTTCCATCAGGCTCAGTAGCATAACATGGACACCCTGATTCCATGGGGTTGTGTGGTGTCACAATGATCTCCTTGGTTCTGCGGCCCTGCTGTGGCTGCTGTATAACAATGGACCTGTGGTACCATGAGGTTCCATAGTGCCACCATGGTCCCTTTGGTTACACAGGGCCTTGCTGTGCCAATGGCCCCTTGGTTCCATGAGGTTCAGTGCTGTCAGCAATGATCTCCTTGGTTCTGCAGTGTCAAAATGGACCCTTGGTTCCATGAGGTGCCTGGCCTCCCACAGCCCCTCACAGCCCCTCATGGCCCCTCACAGCCCCTCACAGCCCCTCATGGCCCCTCATGGCCCCTCATGGCCCCTCACAGCCCCTCACAGCCCCTCATGGCCCCTCATGGCCCCTCACGGCCCCTCACAGCCCCTCACAGCCCCTCATGGCCCCTCACAGCCCCTCACAGCCCCTCATGGCCTCCCACAGCCCCTCACAGCCCCTCACGGCCCCTCACAGCCCCTCACAGCCCCTCACGGCCCCTCACAGCCCCTCATGGCCCCTCACAGCCCCAGCCGTGGGGCTCCTCCCCAAGGAGAAGGGGTCGGGCCCTGCTGTTCTCCTTTAATTTCAGTCCCTTCCCAGTGCCGAGCAAAGGAAGGCTGGAATGGAGCCTTTCCCAGCCTTTCGCTCTGGGCTGGCTGCGGGCTGAAGCTCTGTGCCAGCGCTGGCCGAGCACCAGCAGCCCTGCAGCCGCGGCCTTTGCTGTGCCGTGTCCGTCCCTGTCCCGACCCCGCCCGGCTCTGGCAGCAGCAGCAGCCGCAGCGCAGCGGGCGCCGGCCCGGCCCGGCCGGGGCTCCCAGGCAGGAGCAGCAGCAGCGCCGGCCCCTTCCCGCCTGCTCCTGCCTCGGCTGCCGAGGGCTTTTCCAGATGGACTCTGGAGCAGAGCAACAGGCACCCGCACACAGCCCTGGCTCCCCAGGGCCCGCCTGTGCTGCCCCGAGCCAGCCCCCAGGGGAAGGAAGGATCGGGTTCCAGCGCTGTTTTCAGCGCTGTTTTACTCACCCTGAGCTGACAGCAGGAGGCTGCTGCTGCCTTTGCCTTGGGAATTGCAGATCACGGCTGCTCTCGCCCTTCTACTTACCTGCCTTCCTTTGCCTGCTCTGGTTCTCTCTCAGTGTCTCCTTTAACCCAGGGCAGCTCCCACCAAAGGCCCTGCCCTGATTTAATTCCCAATCCATGAGCTACGACAACCACAGGTGAAATTATGAAGGCTGGCAGTGAAATGTCACTGTAGGATCTTGCTCTACTTGGCTTTTGGCTCTTCCATATGAGCTTTGCCTTCAAGAGCAGGAACATCTTTTCCTGGCTGGGGAACTGATATTCCAGCCCCTGGGATCCAGCCATGGATCCCAGAGGGGCATTCCCAAGGCTCCCAGGGTGCTGCTCCTGCTATTCCTCCCAAGGAGCTGTGCAGGGCAGGGGACAAGGTGCAGCAGCTGTGCTGGTTCTGCAGTGCCAAAACGGCCCCTGGTTCCAGGAGTTTCCGCACTGCCAACAGCGGTTCCTGGGTTCCATGATGCCCTGATGTGTCCTCATGGATATTTGGTGCCATTAACTTCTTCGGTGACACAATGGCCATCTCACTCCATGAGCTTCCACAGTGTCCAAATGGCCTCCTTGGATGGGCAGTGTCAGCATGGACCATTGGCTCCATGCAGCCCCGCTGGGTCACCATGGACTCCTTGGTTCCATGAGGTTCTGGGGGTGTCTCCATGGTCTCCTTGGATCCACAGTGTCACAATGGACCACTGGATCCATGTGGCCCTGCTGTGTCACCATGGCCCCTTGGTTCCATGGGACCCCAGGGTCACAATTGACTCTTTTCTTCCTCATCCTATGGGAGAGAACTGTCCTTCTCCTCCAGGGGCCTATGGTCAAAACTGGGATTCCTTCCCCTGATTTCCTTATATGCAAAGATTGTTCCCTGATGAAATCTTCCAATAGAAACAACTCTGGCTGTCTTGGCCATCCAGGGGCCACCTCATCTGCTTTTCAGACACTGCGTCCATGTGCTTTTCTTGCTTATGGGCAAAAAGCATCCATCTCAGCCAGGCACCCATGGCCAAAATTTGGCATCTGCCTCCAGTATTCCCTATATACAAGGATAGCTTCCAGAAAAATGATGCCAGGAATCACAAGTCTGGCTGGCCTTGGCTTCCTGAGTTCTGGCACTCATGTACCTCTGAAACACTGGGGCTCTGTGTTTTCCTTCCTAATGAAAAGAACTCTTCTTCCTGTCCAGGCACCCATGGCTAAAACTGGGATTCCACCTCCAAAACTCCGAACATCCAAGGATTGCACCCAAGTGCCAGCTGTCAGGATGGACAGGTCTGGCTGCCTTTGGCCTCTTGGGGGCCTCTTTCATCTGCTTTTGAAACACTGGAGCTCAGTGCTTTCCTTCTAATGGAAAAGAACCTTATTTCTTCTCAAGGTGTCCATGGTCAAAACTGAGATTCTTCATCCCAAATTCCATATATCAAAGGGTTACTCCATGACAAGAGCTGCCAGGGGAAACAGGTCTGGCTGGCTTAGCCTCAGAGGAGCCACTCTCTCCTCTCCTCTCCTCTCCTCTCCTCTCCTCTCCTCTCCTCTCCTCTCCTCTCCTCTCCTCTCCTCTCCTCTCCTCTCCTCTCCTCTCCTCTCCTCTCCTCTCCTCTCCTCTCCTCTCCTCTCCTCTCCTCTCCTCTCCTCTCCTCTCCTCTCCTCTCCTCTCCTCTCCTCTCCTCTCCTCTCCTCTCCTCTCCTCTCCTCTCCTCTCCTCTCCTCTCCTCTCCTCTCCTCTCCTCTCCTCTCCTCTCCTCTCCTCTCCTCTCCTCTCCTCTCCTCTCCTCTCCTCTCCTCTCCTCTCCTCTCCTCTCCTCTCCTCTCCTCTCCTCTCCTCTCCTCTCCTCTCCTCTCCTCTCCTCTCCTCTCCCTAGCCCCTTCCCTCCCCTCTCCCATAGAAACACTTGGCCTCTGTGCTTTCCTTCTTATAGAAAAATCTATCCCTATGTACACAGAAATGGCAGAAATTTAGGTTCCCAAATTCCCTATATCCAAGGGCTGCTTACAGAAAAAAGCTACCAGGACAGAGAAGTCTGGCTGGCTTAGGCCTCTGGTGGCCGCCTTTCAACTGTCCTTGAAACACCAGTATTCCATGCTTTTCTTCCTATGCAGAGAACTGTCCTTCTACTCTGGGTGTCCATGCCTGAAATTGGGATTCCACCTCTAGAATTCTGTCTATCCAAGAGTTGCTCCCAGCCAAAATCTGCCAGTACCATCAAGTTTGGCTCCCCTTGGCCTCTGGTGGCTGCCCCTGCCACACTGGGGCTCGGTTCTTTCCTTCCCATGGAGATCACTGTGACACTGTGGGCACCTCATGGAACCAAGGGGATCATTGTGGCACCACTGGAGCCCATGGAACCAAGGGGCCATGGTGACACCGTGGGGCTTCATGGACCCAGAGACCATTATGACTCTGTGGGGCCTGATGGAACCATGGAGACCATTCCGACCCTTCAGGGCCTGGTGTCACCAAGGGGGCATTGTGACACCTCAGGGCCTCCTGGAAGCCAGGGACCATTGGGACACTGTGGGGCCCCATGGAAGCGAGGGAACATGGACCAGGTCCAGCTGGCTTGGCCTGCCAGGGACCACTTGACAGGTCTGGCTGATGTTGGAATGCCAAGGGCTGCCTCTCATCAACTCCTGGAGCACTGGGGCTCCGTGCTTTCCTTGCTATGGGAAAGAACCATCCATCTTTTCAGATGCCCATTGCCAAAATTGGTGTCCTCCTTAAAAAATTTCCTATATGCAAGGGTATCTCTCAGAACAAAGCCTACCAGCTCTGGCTGGCCTCTTGTGGTCACCTCTCATCCATCCAGGGAAACACTGGGGCTCTGTTCCTTACTTCCTATGCTATAGAACCGGCCTGCATGTCTAGGTCCGTGGCCAAAATGAGAATTTGTCCTCCCAAAATCCATATATCCTAGGATTGCTCCCGGTCAAAAGCAGCCAGGACAGACAGGTCAGGCTGGCCCTGTCCTCTGGTGATTTTCTTAGACCATGAGCTGAATGTTTTCATTTGAAAACACCTTGGAGAGGGCCCAGAGATCTCGCAAGGAGGGATTCTGAGGCCTTGGGCACATGACCACTAAATATGGACAAAGGAGCTCTGTGCTCTGTGCTGCTGTGGTGGTTTTGCATCATGGAAGTGATGTCCTGAGAGAAGCTGCTAGCAGTTTCCTCTGTGTCTGACAAAAAACAATCAGTAATTAGCTTTGAGAATGGACAATCAGTTAAACTTAAGGAACTAAGGAATGCCTCTGTGCAGACTCAAGTTACAGATGAGAAAGCCTGGCTGGGTCTCTTTCCCTTCTGGCCCCACAGAGGTGCCAAGGCTGGCCCAGCCCCATCTCAGCCTTCTGGCCTGGCTGCTGAGATCCTGGTCCTGCCCCAGCGCGGCCCAGCCTGACACAGCCCCAGCGCAGCCGCTGCAGAAACCTCCATGGCAAAACAGCTCCGGCCGCAAGCACCGAGCCCGGCCGGGCTCACGGAACCATCTGCAGCCCCGGGAGATACTGACTCTGCCAGTGCTGCCATCCTCCCTCCTGTGAGAGAAAAGGACACAGGGCAGGCACACAGAGGAGCAGCATGGACACACCGAGGGCAAGGAAGGGGAAGTTGAGTCCCAGATGGGAGGGATGAGGAGATGCCTTGATCTTGGGGCTGAAATCCTCTGCTGAAGCTGTGGAGAAGGATGTCATGGATATATCAGACTCTCTTTTTCCCTGTAAGGCATTGAAAAGTATGTGGAGATAATTTTTTTCACCAAAGGCCTCCATGCTACAGTTAGTAAACTTTGAAGTAGCCGTGATCCCATGAGAAGTTTGAAAAGAAATAGTGATGAGACCCTGTGCCCTCAGGGAGAGAAGACCTCTGTTCCCAGAGATGAAGATGATTTCAGAAATAGATGAAGAGAATATTTGCTCTTAAATAGATCATCCTGAAACTAATACCTCGTTAGTTAACATGGGCTATAAACACAGTGTTGGGAAAAGCTGTGAAAAAATGGGGGGGACTTGACAATTACAGATTTTTCTGGGGAGCTGTTATTCGTGGAAATGAAAAGCCATGAGATAACTGTTGTCTTGTGGATAAGTCTCCATAACCTTAACAAGAGGAACTTGTCTCCCTAAGAGAACGGACAGAAAATTTTAGGTTTTGTCTCTTTACATTGCCAGGTTTTATGGAAAGGGTAAGTGTTCTGAAAATTTTGTTCTGATTCTTATTACTCTTTCTTTTAATTACTGTTAATAAACTTTTCTTTTAAAGTTCAGAGCCTACTTTGCCTTTCTCCTATCTTAGAGCAGGAAATGACAAACTATATTCTAGTGAGTGCACTGGTAATTAGCCAACACTGAACCCACTACACTAATTGATGCATTGCCTGAGAAATCTCAAATTGGCGAACGAAAACCACCATAGAAACTTCCTGACGAACTGCCCCAGACAAGGGGGAAATCAAGGCAGAACCATGGTTTGTCAGGACTTGCTTGATCTGAATGAGCCCCGTGGTGCATTTGGAGCTGAGCCCTGGAACTTCAGGGCCTGAGAAGAGATTGCACAGACCTATCCAGGAGTTAAAATCCAGAGGAAACACCCAAAGTGTCTCAAAGAATGAATAAGTCAAACTGAGTTCCATGGCCAACAAAAACTCCTCATGGACTCCTTGGAGGAGGGAGCTGGAGGCCACGATGACGCAAAAACCACTCAGTGTGGAAAGGAATATCCAAAGTACCTTAAAAACTTTAAGTATGTCAAAGTATTCATGAGCCCCACTGAGTGTCAGTACAAAGCTCTCAAGAGACTCATTAAAGCAGATAATTGGGTCCATGATTACACAAAGCTCTCACAGAGTCTAGATCAAAAGGGAAACACCAAGTACCTTAAAATAACTGAAGTATATTGGAGCATTAATGAGCACCACTGAGTGTTGTTCCTGACAAAGCCTCTCCAGGGACTAATTACAGCAGATAGTTGGAGGCCATGATTGCACAAAGCTCTCAGAGACTCCAAGGCAAAAGCAAAAGCCAAAGTCCTTTGAAAAGCCTGCAGTCCCTGGGAGCATGAAGGAGCCCCCAGGGCCATTCCTGACCAAGGCTCCCCAGGGACTCCTTCCAGCAGATCCTTGAGGCCACTGGGATGTGGGCTAGGGGGGGATGCTGAGGGCAGGACCAGGGGCTGACAGTGCCCAGCCTGGCTGGGGCTGTGCCAGGAGGCCCCAGGGCCTCAGGACAAGGTGTCTCCTCACAGCCCTTGGTGGCACAGACCCTGCTGTGCCCCAGGGCACCAAGACTTGGCTTCTCTTTGTCCCCACCTGTCATCGGTGCCTCTAGTTCTCTGCTCTGCCTGGGGCCTGGGGACACTTTCTCAGTCATGTCCCTCAGTGGGACCCATTAAAAGTCCAAGAAACTTTGGAGTTGGATTCTGGAGAGGTTTCTGCAGCTCCCTCTCAGGGCCTGATGTTCAGGGCCTGAGCACAAAGCCCCAGAGGGTCATTAAAGTCCTTGTGCTGTGTCTGTGCTGCTGAGCTGGGCCAGGCTCCTGGCACAGAGGGTGATGCTGGTAACCAAGCAGAGCTTCAAAAGCACATTTCTCTTGCTGAGCAGCTCTTCTGCCAGCCCAGCAGGGCTGGGGCACTGCCTGCAGCCAGCCCGGGCACAGCACAGAGGCACAGAGAGCTTCAATCAGTCAGGGCTGGGAAGGGGCTGAGAAGTGCCTGGGGCAGAATCACTGCCAGCCCTTGGCACAGGAACCTCTGGCTGCAGGACAATGCAGCTGCAGCTCCTGGAGTGATCTCCTAAAGCTGGAACATGCCAATGCCCACAGAGCCTGTGAGTGCATTCTCTGCTCATCTCCTGTGCAGAGCAGCCAGGGGTGCCCAGGGCTGTCCTGCAGAGCAGGGTCCTGCAGCCCAGGGCGCTGTGCTGGGCCAGGGACTCTGCTGCCTGCCAGGGACAGCTCTCAGCCGGCCCTGGAGCTGCTCCCAGCGCTGGCCAGGAGCTGTGGGGGGAAGGAGCCACCCTGAGCAGGGCAGGTGCTGCTGCTGAGAGGGGCTGGCTGGGGCAGGGCTGCTCCCAGCTCCAGACCAGCCTGGGCACAGCTCCGGAGGACACTTCCCAAAGAAAGTAAGCCTGGGATTGTTTTAAAATTCAGGAGCTTTCCTGAGGGTGTTGTCAATTTCCTGCTTGGAGCAGGATGGGAAAGACAAGGTTGCTGACAAAGATTTTTGCTATTTATACATTTTTCATATAGCCATAGCTCTGTAAAGAACTATTATATTCTTTTAAAGTTATAATCTCTACTTTACTGTATTAAACTCTTAATTAGCTTTATCAAACTACTATTGTGTACTTATATAATAGTAATCTTTGCTGACACTAGTATGTTTCCTACCTTTGTCTTAGATTTTAGAACAATAAACTGACTGTCTAAATATATTCCTGAAATAGTGTATAGTCTTAGGAAGAGTGCCTACAAGAAGAACATTTTGGTTTTTGACCACAATGTGAACAGTCATAACTAAAACTGGGGAAAAGAAGCCCTTGGACCTACTCCAATGTGTTTGAGCCAGGGGACTGTAACTTGGGCAAGTGAATCTCCTATTGGATGTTCCCGGTAAATATCCTAATTAATCAACCTTAATGAATTGTTGAAATCAGAGGCTGGGTGTGCCCCATCCCCAGTGGGGCACATGGAGGTTTCCAATAAAGGTCTGGTTTTTACTTTACTGTTCTACCACTGTTGCAGGAGTTTTTTTTTTCTCTTTTGATTATAGACAACAGGGGGATCAGAGAAGCAGAACAGGAATTGTAATCCCAGAATGACAGAACATTCTGAGTTGAAAGGGACACACAGGATCATCAAAGGAATGTTTGGACATTTACAGAGACTCCAGAACTGTGACTTTGGCTGGTCAGTGTCTCTGCTGGGAGCCTCCCAAAGGGCCTTCAGCCACTCCTCAGCCCTGGGCAGCAGCAGCATCACCTCTGCAGGGCCCAGCAGGACTCTCCTGAGCTGCCCTTGCCCAGCTGCACACAGAGCCTGCCCCAGCCAGGGCCCTGCACACAGGCAGGTTTCTGTAGGGCCGGGCCGAGGGCACAGAGGGTGGGATGGGCTCTGTGAGCGCTGGCAGGGACAAGGCACCTCTCAGGAGGGGATGTCCAGGCCCAGGGAGATGCTCAGGGAAGCAGAGGGGGCTGAGCAGTGCAGTGCTGGGGGAACAAGCCCATCCAGCCCGTCATCTTCCCTGAGCCACAGGGAATCCTTTACCTCTCACAGCTCTCAGTGGGAAACTGTGAGTGCAGTAGGAATGCTGGGGATTTCTGACCTCAGAAGGCCAGCAATGATGTGTGGGTAGGAAAACAATTCCTTAAACCAACGCCTGCCATTCCTTAGACCTGGGAGTGCAGATGCTAGCAAGCTTTTCTGCAGTAAAAGAAACTTCCATGACAAATCCTAATATACAGCCTTGTCCCTCTGCCACATGGCCACAAACCCAGCGCAGCAGGGCAGGGATGGCTCCTCGAGAGCCCCCATGCACAGCCCTGGATGCTCCTGCCACACTCAGCCAGCACAACTGGAGCTCAGGCAGGGACCTGGGTGAAGGCTTCCCAGAGCAGGAACAAGGCAGGGTGAGTCCCAGCAGGACAGGCTGCAGGGAATGGCCCAGGTTTGGCTCCAAGCAGCCTCTCCTGACTTGTCCCTGTCCTTTCTCCATGAACAGGTGCCCATGTGCAGCCACAGCAAATGTCCAACAGCAGCTCCATCAGCCACTTCCTCCTGCTGGCACTGGCAGACACGCGGCAGCTGCAGCTCCTGCACTTCTGCCTCTTCCTGGGCATCTCCCTGGCTGCCCTCCTGGGCAACGGCCTCATCATCAGCGCCGTAGCCTGCGGCCACCACCTGCACACGCCCATGTTCTTCTTCCTGCTCAACCTGGCCCTCAGCGACCTGGGCTCCATCTGCACCACTGTCCCCAAAGCCATGCACAATTCCCTCTGGGACACCAGAACCATATCCTACACAGGATGTGCTGCACAGCTCTTTTTCTTTGTCTTTTTCATCTCAGCAGAGTATTTCTTGCTGACCATCATGTGCTATGACCACTACGTGTCCATCTGCAAACCCCTGCACTACGGGACCCTCCTGGGCAGCAGAGCTTGTGCCCACATGGCAGCAGCTGCCTGGGCCAGTGCCTTTCTCAATGCTCTGCTGCACACTGCCAATACATTTTCCCTGCCCCTGTGCCATGGCAATGCCCTGGGCCAGTTCTTCTGTGATATCCCACAGATCCTCAAGCTCTCCTGCTCCAAATCCTACCTCAAAGAACTTGGGATCATTACTGTTACTGTGTCTGTTGGATTTGGTTCTTTTGCATTCATTGTTTTCTCCTATGTGCAGATCTTCAGGGTTGTGCTGAGGATCCCCTCTGAGCATGGACAGCACAAAGCCTTTTCCACCTGCCTCCCTCACCTGGCCGTGGTCTCCCTGTTTGTCAGCACTGCAGTGTTTGCCAATCTGAAGCCCCCCTCCATGTCCTCCCCATCCCTGGATCTGGCCCTGTCAGTTCTGTACTCGGTGGTGACTCCAGCCCTGAACCCCCTCATCTACAGCCTGAGGAACCAGGAGCTCAAGGCTGCAGTGAGGAGACTGATGACTGGATTCTTTCAGGAACATTAAAGTGCTGGCCAACTTCTGCAAATCACTTACAATAAAAGTCATCTTTGATATTTATTTTTGGTTTCATTTTGCAGGTTATTTTTATTTGTTTTACTTTTTTTCATATTGTCCACAATAAATTAATTTTTTGGTGCCATTTCTAATTTTCTTTCTCTCAACCTTCCCTGTGGCCACAGACCATGTCAGTGAGGGGCTGTGCTCTCAAGAGACTCAAGAATATCCCAGCACAGTTTTCTGCATAGATGCCCTTTTGTTGCCTTCTCTGGAACTGCAGCAGCAGTGTCTGTGTGCAGAGCTGGGGCAGATCAGGGCTGGCACAGCAGCTGTGCCCAGGAGCAGCAGCACTTGGTGCTCCAGTGCTGCTCCCGTGGCCCTGCCCCGCTGCCCTGGTGGACCTGGTGTTGCTGCCGGGCCTGAGTGCTCTCGGGGCCGGGCACAGTCCTGGGGGTGGCAGTGCCAGGGCTGCAGCAGGGACAGGCCATGGGCACTGCTGGGGCAGCGCTGACGCCTCAGGCCAGGGCCTGGGGGCTCCAGGCTCCTTGCCCAGGCTCTCTCAAGAACACGGCCAGGCCAATGCTCAGCACAGAAAACCCCCGTGAGCAGCCCCAGGCTGGCCGTGGGCAGGCTGGGGACAAACAGCATGGCTGGTGCTCTGCAAGGGCCCTGGGGGAGACGGGAAGGAGCAGCAGAGCAGGGGCTGATCCATCCCCAGTGCTGCACAGCCCAGGGCAGCGTCCCAGAGCGTCCTCATGGAGCTGCCAACAACATCCCCCCTCTGCAGCCCTGGCCTCTCCCCCAGCTCACAGAGGTGCCGCATCCTTGCAGGCACAGACACGGCAGCACTGGCTCAGCAGCCCCTGTTTGCATTGCACACAGCAGGTGGGAGCACCCCCATGCTGGTGCTGTGGGGACATGAACCTGAGGCAGCACAAATGCCATCAGCCCCTGGGGCCAGGAAGGGCTGGGGGACACCAGGGAAACCACTCAGCTTTTTCCTGGCCTCTGCAGTCAGCCAGAGAGTTTGTTCCCATCAGCTGGGAGTTTCCTGTCCCACTGCAGACGCTGCTGCTCAGAGCCACGGCTGCCTGGCAGCCACCCCCAGACTGCCCTGATCATTTCCTTGGCTTCCCCTTTGCTTTCTTTACTCTTCCTGATACAAATTTCTTCCTCTTGCCCACCCCTGTTCCCTCCCCTGCAAACAGCCCATCCCTGTTTGCCCTTTCCTCTCTGGCCCCACTCCCCATTGCGGTTCCTGACTTGGCACCATGGGAACGTCCCTTGGGGAGCAGGATCATCCCACAAGTGCTGCAGGAATTGTCTGCAGGCTCCTGCAGTGCCTGGTGCTGCTCCCTTGCCAGAGGCACCCCAGGCCAGGGGGGCACATCTGGGCTGCTGTGTCTGGCTGTGGGGCTCCCTGTTCTGGGCAGTGAGGAGGAGCTGCAGAGGCTCTGCAGGACTGACAGGATGGGCTTTGGGGCTGTGAGGAGAAGCTGAGGGACCTGGGCTGCTGGAGCTTCTGAAGAGGAGGCCCAGGGTTCCTCCTGCAACTGCTCCAAGGGTGGTTTCAGAGAATCCCAGAATCAGCAAGGTTGGAAAAGACCTTGGAGATCATCAAGTTCAACCTGTGCCCTGACACTGCCTTGTCTCCTTTGATGGTTTTCTTCTTCAGAATGAACAACCACAACTCACAGTTCCATGCGGCACCACAGTGTCACAATTGTTCCCTCAGTTCCCAGAGTCCTTGCAATGAAGCAATGGCCTCTTGATTCCATTGTCCCCAGGCTCTCCCAAGGGTCTCCTTGGTCCCTCAGTGTCACAATGGTCCCTTGGTTCCACAAGGCCCTGCAGGGTCACAGTGGCCTCTGTGGTCCCACCAGGACCCAGACTGTCACAATGCATTCCTTGCTTCCATTCAGCCCCACAGTGTCACAATGTCCCCATGGCTCTGTGGTGCCATGTCAGACACAGTGTCACCATGGTCCTCTTAGTGCCACCAGGCCCCGCAGTGTCACAGTGGCCCCTTGCTTCCCCAGGGCCCTGCAGTGTCACGATCATCAGAGAATCAACCAGGCTGGAAAAGACCTTGGAGAGCATCAAGTCCAGCCTGGGACCCAACACCATCTTATCAACCAGACCATGGCACTGATTGCCACATCCAGTCTTTCCTGAAACACTTCCAGGGACAGTGACTCACCCACCTCCCTGGGCAGCCCATTCCAATGCCTAATCCCCCTTTGTGTGAAGAATATTTCCTGATGTCCAGCCTGAACATCCCCTGGTGCAGCTGAAGGCTGTGTCCTCTAGTTCTGTCCCTGTTACCTGGGAAAATAGCCTGACCCCCACCTGGCTGCACCCTCCTGTCAGGAAATTGTAGAGAGTGATGAGGTCTCCCCTGAGCTTCCTCTTCTCATGGATAAACAATCCCAGCTCCCTCAGCCACTCTTGTGCTCCAGACCCCGCACCAGCCTTGTTGCCCTTCTCTGAATACGCTCCAACTCCTCCATGTCCTTCCTAAATTGGAGGGCCAGAACTAGACGCAGCACTCGAGGTGCTGACCAAGCACTGATGAGCACAGGGGAAGAATCACTGCCCTGGTCCTGCTGGCCACACCATTCCTGATTGATAGGAGTGCAAAGGGTTGCATGAGGGAAATGGTGGGGAGGGAGTTGGGCCAAATTGTTATTCATTGTCAGTGAAACATTCAAACTACATTAGAAGCTCCTGTGGGTCAATATTAATTGGACATTGTTGATACCAATATATAAACAGGAACAGAAAAAAGGACAAAAAATTCTCTCTGCATTATTTTCAGTATAGCATATTCACTTCTGAAATCTACCTTATTAAACACAGAAGAATTGAAGACTTAAATTATTCCCACAAGCTTCTCTGTTTTATGCATTTGTACAAATGTTTAGAGCTTTTGTTTTACTAAATTCCTGAACTAAAGAGCTCAAGAAAGAAGAGGCCTCTGGAATAGTAAAATTCATCAGCAACCTCCAAGTGGCTGAGGATGCATCCCCATCAGAGCAGCAATGAGCAGAAATGGGCACAGCTCTGTGGCTGCCCCAGCTCTGGGATGGCCCCTGGGCCGGGAGCAGGAGCAGCTCTGGAGGGCCCCAGGGCCGGGGCTCTTGTGCTGGCCTGGGCAGATGGGATGGCAGGAGGGGCTGCAGAGCTCTCAGCACCTCAGGCAGAGGGGAGCAGGGCAGCCAGGGAGCTCCTTTGGCCTTGGCCAAGCCCCTTCCCCCATGGTGGGGCTGAGTCCTGGCTGAGCTGCAGCTGCTGCTGTGCCCTTGGCAGGGGCTGAGGCCGTGGGGCAGTGCCCAGAGCAGCCTGGGCTGAGCAGAGCTGTGGGGCCAGAGCCGGCTGGGCTGTGCTGGGGAGAGGCCCTTGGTGCTGCCCAGAGCTCAGGGCAGCTGGCAGAGCTGGCAGGGAGCTGGGCTGGGCTGGGAGAGCCTGGCACAGGAACCATCAGTGTCCATCTCAGCCTGGCTGAGCAGGCAGGGGCAGGGAGATCATCCAAGGTCCACAAGTTCTCTGTGTGGGAGCTGAGCTTGTGACCCCCTGAGCCCCACCAAGTGCTGGGGCTGCACCTCCAGCTCCAGAGGAGATGTGACAGATGGGAGCAGAGACAAATAATTCCTGCTGGATTCTTTATTGTGTTTGTTTATACAGGTGGCCTGGATCCATATGTAGACGAGGTGTTTTGTGTCAGATAACACTGGGAGAGTGATAAGAGTAATATTTCTTTGCTGAAAATTATCTTTCACACATAATGCACAATGAGAAAAAAAAATACACATTTTACCAGAAGAGCATCTGAATTTTTAGAGGATGAGAGACTCATTGATGTTCCAGCTGCCAAACCTGTTCAAATATTTTCCTCAAGTCTTCCCTGAGATGAGCGGTGACCACCAGAGGCCAAGGCCAGCCAGAGCTGTCTGTCCTGGCGGCTTTTTCCTGGGAGAACCCTTGCATATAGGGAATTTTTCAGGGGGAGTATAAATTTTGGCTATGGACACCTGGAAAAAATTGATGGTTCTTTTCTATGGGAAGGAAAGCACAGATCCCCAGTTCTCCAGGGGATGATGAGAGGTGGCCCTCAATGTTCCAAGATCAGCCAGACCTGTCAGGTGGCCCCTGTGTCATGGTTTGACACTGGCACAATGACAGCATCCCCATGAAAATGCAACCCCACAAATGATTGCTGTGAAATGCAATCAGGAGCAGGGCAGAGTAGGCCCAAGCTCAATAACAAAGGAGAAACTTTATTAAACTACTACTCCTATAAAATGAAAAAATCAAGAAAAATTAAATCCAAAATTAAAACCTTCCAAAACACTCCTTCTTGCTCCCCCCAGTTCCAACAAACCACAGTGAGACACAACTTGGACCCCAGTCAGGTTCCCACCCTTCAGAGGATGAATACTCAGTCCATCGAGGGAAAGAGGAGTCTCTCCTGTGCCATAGACCCCCAAGAAACACAGCTGCCATCTTTTGTGTTTTCATGTCACACATGGCACCACCCGGAGAGAATCTGCCAGTGTGACACTCCCCTTTCCATGTCACAGTGCTCTCACCACCATGCATGGACAGACTGCTCCATGGACAGACTGCTCTTAGGATTTTTCTTTTCAAGGATGCTTTGCCAAGTGGAAAAAAAAAAAAAAACAACAGTTCAGTTTCTCATTTTTGGGACCGCAGTCCCACCCCATTTCCCCCTGGGGCTGAAGGTCCAAGAACAGAGATCTTCTCTTCTTCTTCTCTGAAGACAGGGGGCATCACCACAACCCTCCTCAGCTCTTCTCTATTCACTCCACTCCTGTTTTTTCTCAGCTGCTGAAGCAGGTCTCTTGCCTCACCATGCATCCTCCTAAAATACAGTTTCTCTCTTGGAGGAGAAAATTGGTTCAGTCTATGGCTAACAAGAGAAAGTCCAGCCAAAAAACACTCCATCATCTCCTCCCACCTAGAATTTCTCCTTCTTACATCTCAGGCCCCAGACTGTCTCTTATCTTCTCTTTCAAATCGAGGAGGAATATATTTCCCAAAGCTTTCATCATCCAAGAAGGGGTTAAATGTCCAAATTCCCCGTCCAGCTGGCTGGGCTCTCTGCCCAGACCTCCAGCTCCCCCGCTGGGCACCTCACGCTCCCCTCCCTGCTCTTGCTGTCTCTTTCTCTCTCTCTCTCCGCAGAGACTCTGGAGGGGGAACGCAGACATCCCAGATTTCTCCACCCTTCCATCTGCAGGGGGCCAGCCCGGTTCCATCCCCTCCACCCTTCGGCCTTACCTCAGTCAGGCCATGGGGCTTCTCCTCCCCACCCAGCCAAGGGCCGGGCAGGGGAGAGGCTGCACTGTGCCCTGACCAGAACCAGAGAGAGCGAGTTCTCCTGGGAATTCTGCTTTTAACCCCTCTGTGTTCTCAGAGGCGTGTCCAGCCTCAATTGGTCACCCCAAGTGCAAATATCCAATCCAAATCACTGACTGGCTTGACCCTCTTCCTTCTGTGTTAAACCACGACACACTACCAGGGTCTGGAATTCCAGTTCCTGTCCAGGAAAAAATGTTCCTGCCTTTGAATTTCCTTCCTATTATTTCAACAAATTATAATAAAATTATACATCAATAAATTAGAATAAAAATTAAATAGGAAAAAAATTAAATATAAGTATTTCAGCTCTTAATACAATACTCCAACAATGATTTAACCCAAAACAACAATAACTATTAATGTAACATTACCAATAAATATAAATAAATAACTTATATACCAAGAAATACCTTTTGAAAGTTTCAACTCATTATCTAATAGACTTTAGATAAAAAATATCCAAAAAATATAAGATACAATCTAACACACCTTAGTAAAACAATTCAAATTACAAATTTACTAAACACAAAAAACCACACAACTATAATTTCTCGTACATTTTAAGAAAATAATTAAACTTTAATAACATCCTTAACTACTCTAAAAAATTTAAATTATTTTTAAAAATTAATTGCAGATGGGTGGTTTTATTTGGATATTATTTTTTTGATTGTTTGGGCTAGATGGTTTTAAAAAAGGGATTTTTATAGGAGTTTAATCAGCTCAGGTGTCACTCTGCAAACAGAACTGACTGAAAATGAATGGGACAGGAATCAGTAAGTCTGAACATTTTATTTGCTATCAAATACATCCCAGGAACCCAGCCCCACACAATCTCCATCCCACTGCTCCAAACTGAGATCCCACTTTTCCGAATCTCCTCCAACCCCATCTCACGCTGGCAGCTGTGGAATCAAGTGAGCTTTGTGTGGGATTGAGTTTTTTTGAGGTGGAAACAAGCAATTTGAGGTGGGACTGTGACTTTAAAGGTTAAAATTCAGTTGTTTTCAGTGGGATTGAGTGGTTTTGTGGTGACAGAACCATCCCTCTTGGCTTTTGAAATGCAAAGAGATGGAGAACACTGCCCAAAATCACCCCAGAACCCACAAATCCTCCAGAAGTTGAGTTCAGACTGTTCAGGGAGGGTGCAGCTGCCTTTGGCAGGATCAAATGAGATGGGTCTTGGTTCCAGAATCCATTTCTTACCCCCGAAAGACAGGGCAAAGGCAGGGCCCTGGGGTTTGTATAGGGTGTCCCAGGGGTGCAGTTAGGGTTTGGGTCTAGGGAGGAGTTATTGGCAACACAAGAAGGGTGAGATCAAACTCCTGCCTCTTAGCAACAGGGGCACTCCACACAGAATGCGTCCCCAAATCCTAAATTCCCCCTCAGACTCCTGTGAAATGGTGCGACTTCAGATATTTTTGATCAATTTCTTTAATTTAACCCTGCCTTGGCTGTGTTTAAAGAATAAAGAAGAATCAGAGGAAAATTAGGGCCAAACCAAAAGGAGAAGCAGCCAGGTTTGTTCCCAACATTGATCACAGGGAATGTGGGTCACCAGACCTGTGCCCAATGTGGGTCCTGCCGTGGGGGATGGAGCTGGAGCAGAGCACAAAGCTTTTCCTGCAGTTGGGGTACTCGCAGGGTTGCCCTTACCGATGCCTCCGTTGGTGTTTGGTCAAGTCAGAGCTCTGGGTGAAGGTCTTCCCACACTGCAGACACTCATATGGCCTCTCCCCTGTGTGGATGCGCCGGTGCCTGATGAGGGTGGAGTTGTGCTTGAAGCCCTTCCCGCAGTTGGGGCAGCGGCAGGGCCTCTCATCCGTGTGAATGCGCTGGTGTTTGAGGAGATCAGAGCTGGTGTGAAACCTCTTCTGACACT
The DNA here is from genome assembly GCF_050655825.1 of Lonchura striata. Lineage (NCBI taxonomy): Eukaryota > Metazoa > Chordata > Aves > Passeriformes > Estrildidae > Lonchura > Lonchura striata. The sequence goes on from NC_140738.1 coordinate 1,999,321, forward strand.
CAGGACACTTGTAGGGCCTCTCCCCAGTGTGGATGCGTTGGTGGATGATGAGTTCTGAGCTCCAACCGAATCCCTTCCCACACTCCCCACACTCATAGGCCCATTCCCCTGTGTGGATCATCTGGTGACGGATCAGGTTGTTGCTCTTCCTGAAGCTCTTCCCACACTCCAAGCACCTGTAGGGCTTCTCCCCATCATGAAGCTTCTCAGGGACCAGCAGCTCTGAGCTCTGGCTGAAGCTCTGCCCACCTTCCTGGCCCAGAGTGGGTCTTTCCTCTTCAGAACACTCTGGGCTGGGTTTGCAGCCCCTCCTCCTGTGGTGTTGCTGGGGATTTTCCCCCCTGTTGGATTCCTGTGCTGTGGAGGCACTCAAAACAGCCTCTTCCACCAGGTTCTGCCGTGGGGATTTGTCCTCTCTGGTCTCCATCCTCAGCTTCTTGTCTGGGCTAAGAAGGACAAGGAGAGGATGGGATTTGCCTCCGTGCCACAGGGAAGGACAAGGAGATCCCCCCAGTGCATCCCCGGCAGGAGGGGACCGGCAGCGGGGCTGTCCTGCAGCCGGGGGCCAGGCTGGGCTGGGATATGGACCAGGAGAGAGGGAGAAAGGGGCACTGATTCCTCCTCACCTGCCTTGGTGTCCCATGGCATCTTCCTCTTCCTTATAGCCTTTTCCATCTGGCAAAGGGCTGGGGATGGGAAAATCTGTTTTGGGAAGAAAACAAGGGATAAGCACAATGGGTTTGTACTGGTTTGAAGGCAAATCAGGGGGAGAGTCTAAGACAGAATGACAATTGAATAAGAAAATTAAGATCACGGCAATGATACAGAAACACTGGCTTAATCTGACAGAGTCAGGATATACTCTGACACCCCGTTGCTCAGGGTGGTGGTAGCAGTCTGATGAAATGGTGGCTGCAGTCCAGCTGGAGTGATGAACGTGATTCTGTCAAAGCAGTGATCCTGTAGAAGGGTCTGGTCTTCCTCTGAAGGTCCAGTGGTGCTTATGGAGCTCTTGTCCTCTGGGAATCCAGTAGGCAAGGTGGTCGTGGTGTTGCAAATGGTGAGATTATATCCAGGTAGGAATGCTTGGTTCCTCCCCCTGGGCGGAGCATCCCACAATGGGATGATGTAATTTTATCAGTGCTGCAGTGACACTCAATGGCCCATTAACAGAAGATGGCCCCTGCAGGGCGTTATCAGGGCTGAGCCATGGAAGAGATAAAGAACACTGCCCCACCTGTTGATAACAGTTTATGGAGATGGGGACTGAAAACACTTTTGGTTACATCTGACACTGTAACCTGAAACAGTGAGGCAATCCCTGCTCGGGGTGGGGGGTGAACACCACCCCCCTTACCCAAACTGGCTCAGGTGTAAAACCCCCACCCTGGGGAGGCCACGCACACAGGGGACAATGTCACACTTGCCCTGCTTCAGGGGAGGTCTCTGTCCCTGTCACTCCCTTGCTCTCTCCACTTTTCTCTTCCTTTCCATCTCTCTCTACCTCACATTTACTGGTCAATAAAATCCACTTTGGATTTGGTGTTGTTAGCACCTTAATTAGGGCAGGGGCATCTCTCTAACAATTTTATTAACCAAACTGCAATATTATTTTGCACAGTGAGTTCAGGGCACTGTTGGCTGACCCCAGGTTCCTTTGACAACAGCCTGGTTCCCTCCTCTGCGGAGGTTCTGCTTCTTTCCGAAGGAACTCTTGGAAACCTGGATGCAGCTTCCTCTGAGTGACTTTTGGGAGAACTTATGAGGAAAGTGGAAGTTGTGGGTGGCCAGGGTAAAGAAAATATTTTTTTTTTCCTGCTTTGAAAAGTCTGTTAAAATCACTGGAGGAAAGGGAACAAATGATACCAGCGAGACTGACAAGGATCATTCACCCCAAGTTGAGAAACACAAGGCTACTAAAGTCCTACAAGAAGCCCAGCTCAAGGTATTCCCAAATAACTCCTGAATTCACAAGCTTGGGGGGAGAATCATTATTTTCTTCATCCCTGTCACCTTTGTGACAGCCACACAGACCGTTCCCCTCCTTTTAATAATCTGTATTGGGTCAAATTTCAATATTTTGTTTTTTGGAACCTGCCAGCATCTGAGCTGGAGCTGTGTTGGAACTGATGAAATTTGGAATTGCCAGAGAATTGCTTCTGTTGTTGGTTTATTAATGTTTGGGATTTGTTTGTGTTTCCATCTGAAGTGACTTGTGGGAAGAGCAAATCATCCTCAAGGCATTTTATAGAGGGTTAAATTTGATTTCTGCCGAGTTTGTTTTGTCCAGTGCTCAGGGGATGCTCAAGGGGTCTTGGGTTTTGGTTTGGCCCTAATTTTCTTCTGATTTGTCTTTATCACTTAAAAACACCTGAAAAATTACTAAAAAGAGTATTGACCAGAGATGTCATAAGTCCCACCATTTTAGAGGTATTTGAGGTGGAATTTATTGTTTGGGAACATATTCTGGAGGATCTGTTGGTTCTTGGGGGATATCTGGTAGTATTTTCCATATCTTTGCACTCCAAAAGCCAAGGTGGATTTGTCTCTCACCTCAAAATGACTCAATCCCACTCGAAACCCCAAAATCTTACCCCAAAATAGGTGAATCCCACCTCAAAATGGCTGGTTCCCACCTCAGTCCCATGCCAAAATTACTCAATTCCTCAGCCTCCAGGGTGAGATGGGGTTGGAAGGAGATCGGGAGAAGTGAGATCCAAATTTGAGGGTGTGGGGTCAGGATTGTGCGGGGCTGGGTGGATGTGATTTATTTTGATAATAAATAAAACTATCAGAATTATTGATTTCTGTCCCATTCATTTTCTGTCAGTTCTGGTTTGCTTTTCAGAGTGCCCGCCTTCTCAGCTGATTTTGTTTGTGACCTCCTGTCCCTGACTGAAAAGCAAGATGTGTTGTATTTGCCATCTGTATGGCAGTTGTCCTGTGTTAAGTGGGCAGTTTTTCCTTATCTCTTCCACAATCAATCCTCCCTTGGGGGAGACATCTGCTGATAATGGGCTATTGAATGTCACTGCATGACTGGTAAGAACTGTAACATCCCATTGTGAGATGCTCTGCCCGGAGGGAGGAGCCAAGCATTCCTACCTGCATCTAGTCTTGAGATTCTGGCCCACCAACACAGCTTTTTCTGGGCTGGATTTTCCCAGAGAAACAGCTGCCCCTTCCTTTTCAGAAGAAGATTCCCATTCCTACAGGATCACTTCTCCAACAGAACCACACCTGACACTCCTGGAGGACCGCACCCACAGTTCCAATTAGACTGTGGCCAACACCCAGTCCAACAGGGTGTCAGGTTGTATTCTGACTTTGTCAGTGTTGTTTTAGTTAACTGAAATGTTTATCTTTTTATTTTCTTCCAAATAAAAACCTATTATTCCTTCTCCCATATTTTTACCCAACAGCCCACCTTAATTTCCAATTTATAGAAATTCAAAAAGAATCTACATTTTTCCATTTCAGGGGAAGTCCCTGCCTTCCTTAGCAGACACCTGTAATTCCAAACCAAAACACCTCCTTTCTCTCCTGCCTTCCTTTTCCTGCTCTGTTTCTCTCTCAGTGTCTCCTTTGACCCAGGGCAGTTCCCACCAAAGACCCTGCCCTGATTTCATTCCCAATCCATGAGCTAGAACAACCATGGGTGAAGTTAGGATGGCTGGCAGTGAAATGTCACTGTAGGATCTTGCTCCACTTGGCTTTTGGCTTTTCCATAAGAGCTTTTCCTTCATGGGCAGGAACATTTTTCCTGGCTGGGAACTGGAATTCCAGCCCCTGGGAGCGTGTGCCATGGATCCCAGAGGGGCATTCCCAAGGCTCCCAGGGTGCTGCTCTTGCCGTGCCTCCCAAGGAGCTGTGCAGGGCAGGGGACAAGGTGCAGCAGCTGTGTTGGTGCTGCAGTGCCAAAACGGCCCCTGGTTCCAGGAGTTTTCAAAACTGCAACAGCAGTTCCTGGGTTCCATGATGCCCTGCTGTGTCCCCATGGATATTTGGTGCCATGAAGTTCTTCAGTGTCACAATGTCCCACCTCGCACCATGAGCTTCCACAGTGTCCAAATGGCCTCCTTGGATGGGCAGTGTCACCATGGACCATTGGCTCCATGCAGCCCCGCTGGGTCACCATGGACTCCTTGGTTCCATGAGGTTCTGGGGGTGTCTCCATGGTCTCCTTGGATCCACAGTGTCACAATGGACCACTGGATCCATGTGGCCCTGCTGTGTCATCATGGCCCCTTGGTTCCATGGGATCCCAGGGTCACAATTGACTCCTTGCTTCCATGTCACACCCTCAGTGCCAAAATGGCCCCTTCGTTCCATGGGGGACACAAAAGATTTATAGAAACATTGAGGAAATCCTGCTTAACACACCTGGGAACATCTGTTTGCATTCCAAAGAGAGGTTAAAGGTGAGGATGGCCCCAGCAGCTTCCATCTGCTTCCATCACCGGGACAGAGAATCCATCTGGGAGACTCAGAGAATTCTGCTTCCAGAGATCATTTCTGGTCACACTGTGCCTTGTAGAAAGGTGACACCACTCCAGGCAGCCTGTACTGAGCAGGTGGTTCCTGAGTGGGGTTTGTTGTTCAGGAAACCTGCTGAGGCTTTTCCATTCTTTCTTTCCCAAGAGGAAAACTTCTCCTGGGCCTGTGTGCAGGGAGAGCCCTGAGGAGAGCAGGTGGGACACGGTGCAAATGGGCTGGGACATGGAGCTGCAGAGCTCAGGGACAAGGTTCTGCTGCAGGGCACAGGAATGTCAGTGCCAGGTGGGCAATGTCAGACATGGTGAGGCTGGGGGTGAGGAGCAGCTTGTCCAAACAGGGTCAGCCCTCAGGGGGCTCATTCTTGTACATGCCCAGACCTCCTAAGGAGATCTTCAGTGTCAAGATCACCTGTGGAATGCTTTTATCCGCTCTCCTCCAAACTGGGAAATAAAAAAACCCACTCATTTGATTGAAGAATAAAAGGTCATGACGTGCACTTGGAAATCTTCCTCCTTAACAGAACTCCAGACTGACTCCAATCAGCTGCACAAGCCCTGGAGACTTGCAGACAATTGAATGAAGACAAAGCACCCCTGAGGGCTTTCTGTATTTTGATGATCCCCACCGTGGATTTGTGGCTGAGTCCAGAACCCTCAGGCACTGAGAGAAGGCTGCAGAAGCTGCTCAAGGAGTCAGAAGCAAAACTCCAAGTCCCTTTAAGCATCACTGGGCTCCACTGAGGGCAGGGACTGCCAAAGGCTCCCAGGTTGTGGGAACTCAAAATGTCTCTCAGACATTTTTAGAGGTTCCAGGCCTTGGTCAGAGGCAGTCTAGACCCCAGCAGGCAGCTGGAAACAGCTGTGATTTTGAGTTTGAACCATGGAATGAATTACCAACTTTGGAGGTGGAACAAGCAGTCACAAAGGGTTAGATAGTATAGTATAAGTAGTTACAAAGTAGAGGGGAAATTTTTTTAGTATTGTACAGGACGGTTTTAACACTTGTACAGGGGGGTTTTTACTTTGTACATGGGGGTCAGAAGTTCTAAGATGGAGGAAAGTGGGCTGATCCTGTTCTTCCTCCTTCTTCTTCCTTGCCTCCATGTTCTTGGTGATGTTGGCACTCACAGATTGGTTTAGAGTAGAAAAGCACTTGGTAATATAGGTAGTAGGTATTGGGGAATAATTGTAAACATGTTATACATAATATATCTTATAAAAGACAGCAGCAGCCCTGGGCGGGGAGAGAGAAGAAGAAGACAGCAGACAGTCAGGGTGTCAGGAGTGTGTGCTTCTCTGCCTGGGCCGCTGACCAAAGGGCTGCAGCCCGAGAACCTAATCTGTTAGATAACTAGCAATAAATCGTCTTGAGACCGAACAAGAAGAGGCTGCGGAGTTTTTCTTTGGGAACACGGGTTGGAGGAGAAGCTTTACCACCACACGAGACCCCAAACCAAACCCGGGGTTCTCACATCTGGCATCCCTGAGTGTGGGCAACATCAAGAAGACCGAAAAGAAACATCAAACAACCTCCAACCTGCATCAGCGGAGAAAAAAAAAAAAAAAAAAAAGAAGAGCAGAGCACACATACTCGCCGTAAATTCCAAGAAGAGAGGGAGTGGACAGCTCGAGATAAGAACCTGACCTTCACCGAAACAACTAATCTCGGGGACTTTCCAGGGAGGAGATGACCCAGAAGCGTGCCTGGGATCTCTCACCTGTGACCTGCTGGACGGTGATCAGTGCCATCTCCAGACAGACCTCGGGCTGACTCAGCTTTTGGTGAGAACGGTCAAAATTAAGAACATGGGGAGGGAATTCTCCCAAGAGGAAAAAGAAATTGTATCTGCCTTCCAGGGCATCTTCTCTGCCCATCTGGTGGAGATTGCTCAAAAGGAGCTGAAAGATTTATTATTGTGGGTGAGGTGTAACTTCCCACACTCAGATCCAGATTTATTGTTTGAGCCAAATTTTTGGCAGGAAATTAATAAGCAATTATATTATCAGGCTATAAGAAATAATAAGCTTGCCGCAAAACTTTTATCTTCAGCAAGAACAGTTTTAGAGTCACTCTCACAACGCGGCAGCTCAAGCCAGGCAGCTACGGCTCCTGGTGACAAACAGGAGGGGGGACAGTCCAGCCAGCAGCTTGGGACAGATCCTCTCACCACAGACACAGGACAGGCAGGATTGCTTCCTGTGGAAAATCAGGGAGATGATACCCCATCACGTCCCGTGTCCCCGGGCTCTCACTGTTCCTCAGTTTCCCAAGAGTCCCTAAGCTCCTCCGATGCAGAAATTCCCCAGACGGAGGCAAGTGAGCCAGGCACAGCCGCGACCCTCAGTGGGAGGAAGGCATTGCCCAAGTCCAAACCCACGGTGGGGCGGCAGCGGCGGCAGCTCCGGTGGGGGAGGGTGCGAACGTGAGTGCAGAGCAGGGGGAGGAGGGAGAGGAAAGTGCCTCCACATCTGCACAGGCTGGGAGTTCAAAACAGCCCTCACAGAAAGCGAGGCCGGGGAGAGCGGTGGGGGCGGGACGGATCGGGGCGAAAGCGGGGGGTGCGAGTGCGGCGGTGGTACGCTCGGAGTGCCCGGGGACGCGTTCAATGTCGAGAATCCATGAAGCCACAGAAGCGGCCGCCCAAGAGGCGCAGGAAGATATCTCCCTGACCACGGCAGCCAGGGCTGCTGAGGAAGCGGCAGAGGGACAGCGGGAGGCGTTCCTCGCTGCAGCTCAGGCGGCGGGCACGTGTGTGAAGGTTGAGCAAAACCCGACAGCCACGGGTGGAGGGGATTTCTCACATTTTGAACGCGTGGGACGGGCACACAGGGGGCGGAGCCGGCGCGCGCGGGCTGTGAGTGCTGGCACAGAGCCAGGAGATGGGCAAAGTGAGACGGAGACATCAGGGCCGGAATGGGAACAGGAGGGTGGATACATCAGTCTAGGGGGGGACGGCAGTGGCTCTGATTCGGAGGTGGTGCGGGGTGGAGCGAGGCCAAAGCATAGCCAGGGTCGGAGCAGGAGCGATCACTCCCCTGAGATGACGCAGGCAGGGATGGGGCGTGGCCAGGATGTAAACATTTCTCAGGGCACCGCTCCATCACAGTTCCCATGGCAACAGACAGCCCAAGCCCACGGCCAATCCCTGTCTGCTTCAGACATGGCCAAATTAGAACAGTTATTGCAACGAGAGTCAGTTTCACCGACTGCAGGGATTGCAAACGTGAATCAGTTATTAGGAGAAATGCTCAAAGGTTTATCGGGAATTAGTGCGGGATTTGCAAATGTAAATCAATTGTCAGAAGAAATGCTCAAATGTTTATCGAAGTGCAGATTGAAGAGCAGAGTGCGGTTCCCACCTCAGCTGGTCAGGCGGCAGCGCCATCTAGCGGCGGAACCACAACATTGCAACAGGCGGCACAGAACTTGTCCGGTCGAGGCACTGCGCCACCCAGTGGTGGGACTGTGACATTGCAGGACTTTTTTCCAGTCTCTTATAAGAAAAACTCCAGGGTGAAAAAGGTCACATCTGCACGGCAGCAGGAACCTCCACTGACACCGGAACAGTGCGGGACTCAGGACACTTCTGCTGAGGTGCAGCAACGGGAAGAAACGATACGCATCACTGCTTCAGAGGGTGTCCCAGCTTGGACAATTCCAAAATCAAGGTCTGCCAAACTTTCGGGGCAGGGAGAGTCAATTTTAATATCAAAGGTGGTTGTTGAATTTCTTTTACGATATTTAAGCACAGCCTTGGAGTCACAGCCAGAACTGTTGGTTCATCTTCCAAAAATTTTCCAAATAACGCAAGGCAGTCGTGTGTTCTCCTCCACAGCAGATGCTTCACTTTTCTCCAGAGACTTCCAGCCTTCATCTTCGCAGATGCTACAGACACCGTTAGTATCGGTGAGTGCTGCTGCACCAGAGCTGCAGCCACAACAGATGACTCCACTCTACAGGCAAGTACCCACTGAATTTACAGCTTTGCAGAGCGCAAAAGTGGACTGGCAGGACATTCGAGCAGAGTTGGAGAAAGAGAAAGGTTTATTGCAGGGCTCGGGAAATATAATGATGCCGGTGAGCTATGACGCTCAGGGCCAAGACCCGAGATGGGAACGTCTGGACCGTGGAGCAATCAAAGATTTAGCTAAGGCCATTCGGGACAATGGGTTGTCATCACCATATTTCAAGCAGATGTTAAAAAGCATTTTTGGCATGTATGATTTAACACCATATGATCCTAAATATCTTGCAACATCAGTTCTTACAGACACCCAAGCTCTTGTGTGGCAGAAGGTGTGGAGGAGATCCCTGGAGGAGCTGAGAGCCAGATACCAGGGCGGGCCGAATGCGAACCTCACCATGGTGCAGCTTGCTGGTGATCCTCCTGAGGACGATCCAACTCAACAGGCGGTGAGGCTCCTGTGTCACATGCTCAGCGACATCAAAGAGGCAGCACGGAGGGCAATTCTTCAGATTGCTCCAGCGGGGGTCCAGGACAACATCTGCACCGAGATCAAACAGGGTCCTTTGGAGCCGTTTTCTTCATTTGTGGATCGTCTTTCTCAGGTGGTGGAGCGGCAGGTGACCGAGGAGGGAGCAAAACCACACCTGGTCAAAAGCCTCGTGTTCTCCAATGCCAATCCAGAGTGCAGATGGATCATCAGAATGATGCGCACCAGGCCACCTTGGCAGACATGATCAAGGCTTGCAGCAAGGTGGGGACACCACAACATGTTGCTTCCATCATGGAGGAACACTTGGGGGATCAAATTGAAAAACGTGTTAGGGAAGCTCTTGCAAATTATACAAAGGGCAACTCCAATGCAGAGAGACAGTGCTTTGGGTGTGGGGCACAAGGACATATTAAAAGGAACTTCCCACAACTTGCAAAGCCCAACAAACCACCAGACCTTTGCCCTCGATGCAGGAGAGGGAAACATCTCACAAGTGAGTGTCACTCACAGACAGATATGGATGGGAAACTTCTTCCTATTCCGGGAAACGGGAAAAAGCGCGAATCAACGCTAGCGCTCTCAGACACAAATCCTGGCAGTGACACAGAACCAGCAGGAACAATCCTCGGGGAGCAACAAACAGAACCCCTCAGCAGAGCAATCTCCAAAATCCCCAGCGACCCAGACTTGGTACCACCCAGATTCCAATGCTCCTTGGCAACCTCCAAGTTGACGTGTCTTTTGGACAATAGCCATGCAGTGATACCTACAGGTGTCACAGGGACTTCTTGGAAAAGGCAGGACTTTTTAATAATGGCCAGGGACAGGAGCAGTATCCTTGGACTTGTTGTTTATCCATCTTTGATTTCAGCAAACCGTAATGAGGAGTTGATGGTCACGGCAAAAGCCTTGCGACCACCTCTGACAATTCCACAAAACACACCGATTGCTCGAGCCATGGCTTTGCCATCTCACCCAGAAAGGCAAGCCATGCCGGTGTTCAACAAACGGGACTCTTTTCCTGGTGATCAAGCAGAGGTGCATGCATCTTGGGTGAAACATTTGAGCCGGGATCGACCCATCGTTACTTGTCAGTTGACTTGTAACGAGAAGACAATTGCTATTACAGGGATGCTTGACACAGGAGCGGATGTTACAGTTATTTCATACATTTTTTGGCCTTGGGAATGGGACTTGGTTGCACCTTTGGGTTCTCTCACAGGCATAGGGGGGAGTTCCCTGTGCATGCAGAGTGAGAACGCAATTGTTGTCACAGGCCCAGGAAAAAAGACAGCAGTTATCCGTCCTTTCATCGTGCAAAAGCCCATCACAGTATGGGGAAGGGACCTTTTGGCACAATGGGGACTGGAATTAGAATTGGATTTTTAACAGGGGTCACTGTGGCACTTTGAAACTGACCTGGAAAACAAATGATCCTGTTTGGGTGGATCAGTGGCGCCTGGAGTGGAAAAAATTGAGTGCATTGAAAAAGTTGGTCCAGGAACAGCTGCAGAAGGGACACATCAAACCAACAGACAGCCCATGGAATTCCCCAGTGTTTGTCATTCACAAGAAAACTTCAGGGTCTTGGAGACTGCTTCATGATCTCAGGAAAATCAACGAGGTCATCAGGACATGGGGCCACTGCAGCTTGGGCTTCCATCTCTCTCGATGATCCCGAGGGACTGGTCGCTTGTGATCATTGATCTCAAGGACTGTTTTTTCAGCATTCCACTTCATCCAGATGATGCTTCACGCTTTGCATTTTCTGTCCCAAGCATCAACAGAGAAGAACCTTTGCAGAGATACCACTGGACGGTTCTTCCTCAGGGACTCAAAAATTCTCCAAGCATTTGCCAATGGTACGTGGCCCAAGCTTTGCATCCAGCACGAGAAAAAGATCCAAAACCAAAAATTATCCATTATATGGATGATTTTCTCATTGCAGCACCAACAAAACAGGAGGAGCAAGAGGTTCATGACTGTGTGATTGTGCAGGTGCAAAAATCAGGACTGGAAATTAGTACACCAAAAATACAGGAAATTGCACCTTGGAAATACCTGGGATGGAAGATCACAAAACAAACAATAAGGCCACAGAAACTGAAAGTCAACACAAAGGTCACCAATCTCCAGGACTTGCAACAGCTTTTGGGGGAGATAACTGGATGAGACCGATCCTGGGAATCACCAATGATGACATCTCGTCGTTGCTCGACCTTTTGAGAGGGGACAATAACATCAAATCTCCCAGAACTCTGACGCCTGAAGCAAAAAGAGACCTTGAAAAGATCACAGACATGATTCAGCAGAGACAAGCACATCACTTTGTAGAATCATTGCCTTTTCATTTAGCAGTGTTGGGGGAAACAGCACAGTTATATGGGTTGATTTTTCAATGGGATTTGTCTCAAATGGACCCTCTTTTGTTGATAGAATGGGTTTTCTTAGCTTACAGGCCCTCAAAAACAATTCTCACAGATCTAGAAATGGTAGCACAGATTATTATTAAGGCGAGAACCAGGTTGCTGACAATGTCAGGCAGAGATTTCTCAGTTATTCATGTTCCTTTGAAAAAAGTGTATTTTGAATGGGCGATGCAGAAATCACAGGATTTTGCAATTGCTTTGTTAGGTTATCCGGGAATTTGTACAGTTCATTTTCCAGCTCACAGGATGCTGAATGCGAAAGTAAGTTTCAGGGAAAAGCCAAAAATAAGCCAGAAACCAGTGGATGGGGTGACAGTATTCACTGATGGTTCGGGAAAAACTCACAAATCAGTAGTTACATGGCAAAATTCAAAAACAGGGGAGTGGAAATCAGACATAAAAATGGTACAGGGTTCACCACAAATTGTGGAATTGGCAGCAGTGGCCAGGGTTTTTCAATTGTTTCAGGAACCTCTCAATCTGGTCACAGATTCAGCATATGTTGCAAATGTGGTCAAACGGTTAGAGGAATCACTTTTGAAACACACTGACAATGAAATTTTATATTCATATTTGTCATGCATGAGGACAATTCTGGAAAATATAGAACATGAATATTTTGTTACACATATCAGGGCACACTCATCACTCCCAGGGTTCTTAGCAGAGGGAAATGCTCAAGCAGACAGACTCACAATGACCATATCTCAGACATTGCCGCATATTTTTGAGCAGGCAAAATTGAGCCATGCATTTTTCCATCAGAATGCACAGGCATTGATGGAATCCTTTTGCCTCTCCAAAAGTCAGGCGAGGGAGATCATCAATGCTTGTCCAGACTGTCAGCTTGTGCAGCCTCCTGCGTCTACAGGAGCTGTCAATCCAAGGGGATTGCAGAGTCTTCAGCTCTGGCAAGCTGATGTCACAAAATACCCATCTTTTGGGAGGCTCAAAAATATCCATGTCTCAGCTGACACATTTTCAGGGGCGATTTTTGCATCATTACATACAGGGGAGACCGCAGAACATGCCTGCAGACACTTTTTACAAGCATTTGCATCACTCGGGATGCCACAAGAAATAAAAACAGATAATGGTCCAACTTATACAGGCAAGGTGCTTGACAAATTTCTGAAAAAATGGGGAGTGAAGCACATTTTTGGTATTCCTTATTCTCCCTCAGGTCAAGCAATCTTTGAAAGAACACATCACACCCTGAAATCCCTTTTGGATAAACAGAAAAGGGGAGAGGCAGGCTCAACACCTTATATGCAGCTGAACAAAGCTCTGTATGTATTGAATTTTTTAAATGGTTCTTTCTCAGAGCCCACACCACCAATTGTCAGGCATTTTACAAACAGTGCACAAGCAAAGTAAAGGGAAAATCCTTTGGTTTTGATCAGAAATCCAGAATCAGGACAAATTGAAGGTCCATTTACATTAATAACTTGGGGCAAGGGTTTCGCTTGTGTTTCCACAGAGCGAGGACCGAAGTGGGTGTCGGCGAGGCACGTGAAACCTTTTCGGGTGCAGACGCAGGTGGACGCAGACCCGAGGAGCAAAGAAGAGAGCACGCAGACGGAGGCAGACAACGACGCTGCAGACGTCTCGTCAGACAACGATTGATTATTCAGAGACTTGGGGTTTTTTCAGGGAAATTAAGTGTCATTTGAACATTGCTGCATTGAGGGGTTTTTCACAGAGGTTGGGGACATGGACATGGAGTTTAGACAGGCAGTGTTCATGTGTCTCATTTTCTTGTCTGCTGCTTTGGACAATGAGACAGACTTTCCCATGAAACAACCGAGGGAAAATGTGTGGGAAACTTTGGCAAAGGCAGCGGGTCTGGACAGTATTTGTCTGACTCATTCAAAGCCAGGGAAACCATTTTCAACATGTTTGGTAGGTGTGCCAGTGAAGGAGTGGCCAATTCCAAAAAATATCCCTCCAAAGGTTTTGAAAACCTTTTTGGATCCTGTGGAAGGGTGGCATGTTTGGACACAATACCTTCCTGTGGCTCACCTGGAACCCCCAGAGTTAGACATTTTTGGGTCAACAAAAATGAAATACTGTATCAAATTTAATCCAGTGGGAGTGGCAAAGACAGATAATCACACAATAGATGTCACTTCGAATCAGTCTTTTTATAAAAATGCATCATCCTGGTGCAATTACACCAAGGTGACAAGCAAAGCATCCTTTCAACACCCAGTCACTTTACCAAAGGGAGTGTTTTTGATTTGCGGGGACAGAGTTTGGCCTGCTATCCCTGCAAAAATCAAGGGCGGTCCATGCAGCATTGGGGAGCTCTCATTGATAACACCTGATTTGAAAACTTTAAAGGAGCAGACACACAGGGGAAAAAAGATCCCTTGATCAATATAGTCCGAATTGTGATGATGATGTTTATACCTGGGACAAGGCTCAGAGAATTGCAGTTGCAATTTTCTCGCCCCAAACATCATCGGGGGTGGCCTTGACACAATTGGACCACATAGCTTGCTGGTTGAGTAAACACAGTTGTGCCATTTCGTCTGCACTGAGTGACATGTTAACAAACATCAGCAGTGCAAGACAGGCAGTGCTTCAAAACCGGGCAGCAATTGATTATTTGCTGCTGTCACATAGGCACGGATGTGAAGAATTTGAGGGGATGTGCTGCATGAATTTGTCCGATCATTCAAAATCCATTCATGAAAATATAAAACAAATAGAAAGTAGTATCACCAAGTTGAAAAAAGTAACAGGGTCCTGGTGGGATGATTTCTTTAACCTTTTTGATCTCTCACCACTGTGGAAAGAAATTTTGAAAATAATATCTTACATTCTTATAGGGCTTGTAGTTCTTCTGCTTGTCATGCCATGCATTTTCATGTGCATTCGAAGGGCCTTGAACAAAGTGGCAAAGCAGGTGTTTTTGGTTCAAACAGGGAGGGGAGATGTGGGAACTCAAAATGTCTCTCAGACATTTTTGGAGGTTCCAGGCCGTGGTCAGACGCAGTCTGGACCCCGGCAGGCAGCTGGATTTAGCTGTGATTTCGAGTTTGAACCATGGAATGAATTACCAACTTTGAAGGTGGAACAAGCAGTCACAAAATGCTAGATAGTATAGTAAATGCAGTCACAAAGAAGAGGGAAAAAAATTTGGTAGTGTACAGGGGGGTTTTAGTGCATGTAGAGGGGGGTTTTTACTTTGTACATGGGGGTCAGAAGTTCTAAGATGGAGGAAAGTGGGCTGTTCCTGTCCTTCCTCTTTCTTCTTCCTTACCTCCACGTTCTTGGTGATGTTGGCACTCACAAATTGGTTTAGAATAGAAAAACACTTGGTAAAGTAGGTAATAGGTATTGGAGAATAATTGTAAACATGTTATATGTAATATATCTTATAAAAGATAGCAGCAGCCCTGGGCGGGGAGAGAGGAGAAGAAGACACCAGACAGTCAGGGTGTCAGGAGTGTGAGCCTCTCTGCCTGGGCTGCTGACCAAAGGGCCGCAGCCCGAGAACCTAATCTGTTAGATAACTAGCAATAAATCGTCTTGAGACCGAACAAGAAGAGGCTGCGGAGTTTTTCTTTGGGAACACGGGTTGGAGGAGAAGCTTTACCACCACATGAGACCCCAAACCAAACCCGGGGTTCTCACACATGGGTCCCACTGAGGGACACGACTGAGAAAGTGTCCCCAGGTTCCAGGAACAGCAGAACACTGGAGGCACTGGTGACAGCTGGGGACAATCAAGGGAAAGGTGTCTCTGCTGCTGAACAAACCTGGATGTGTTTCAGGAATGCAAAGGGCCCAGGCCTGAGCCCCAGCCCCTGGCAAGGCAGATCCTGTCCCTCCCTCATTGCTCAGGGCTCTTCCCGGGATGGGCACTGGCATGTGGGGATGTGCAGTGCCAAGGGCAGGACCATGGGGCGGCCCCTGCCAGGCTGCTGAGCAGGGACAAGGAGGCACTGAGGCCCCAGGGCTGCAAGGGTCACTTGTCCCCTCGTGGCCTCAGGCCCAGGGCCAGCAGCCATGGCCAAAGGGCTGCACAGGTTGGCTCTGTCAGGGCCTTGCAGCTGCTGCACATCCCTGTGCCCTCTGCAGCCCAGGCTGTCCCACGGTGTCCCTGCCCTGCGCCTCTGTCCCTGCAGGCTGTCGTCACCCCCGGCTGCCCCACCTCGCTGGCCCTTCCTTTGCTGGCAGCTCTGCCTCCTGCTGCCCCTGCCTGGCCACACAAAGCCTTGGGCTGCTCCAGGCTCCTGCTGGGGACGTGTTGCACCACAGCCCTGCCCTGGGAGGGAAATTCTTCTCCTGTGTCCAGTCTGGACTTCCCCAGCTGCATTTAGGGCATAATTTCTCTCCCTGCCTGATTCCCACTATGAAGAAAAGTTCCACCATTTCCACATCCACCCTTGAAGCCCTGCCAGGCCACTCCTGATCTGTCCTCAGTCTCTTCACAGCTGAGCCCAGGCACATCAGTCTCCATACGTGGGTTATGTTCTTGAGGCCTGCAAAACCCAGCTCAGGAGATCTCTGGGCCCTGTCCAAGGTGTTTGCAAAGGAAAACATTCTGCTCATATCACCAGAGGCCAAGGTCAGGCAGAACTGTCTGTCCTGGCAGCTTTTGTCTGGGAGCAATCCTAGGATAGATGGAATTTTGGCGGCCAAATTCCAGTTCCTGCCATGGCCCCTGGACAAGAGGGTCAGTTCTTTTCTGCAGGAAGGAAGGCACAGAGCCCCAGTGCTTCTGAGGCAACTCAGATGTCACCACCAGAGGCCAAGGCCAGACAGAGCTGGCAGGTTTTTTTCTGGCAGATACCCTTGCATACAGGAAATTTTTTAGGGGAAGTACCAATTTTGAAGGGTTGGAATGGTCTCCATGGTTCCACAAGGCCCCACAGAGTCATGGTGGTCTCTGGGTTCCATGGAGCCCCGTGGTGTCACCATGTCCCCAAAGTGTCACAATGGACTCCATGGTTCCACCAGGTCCTCACCGTGCCACCATGGTCTCCACAGGAAGGGAACAACCCAGCCCCAGCGCTGAAGGGGCAGATGAGCCACAGCCACCAGAGGCCAAGTGTAGCCAGATCAGATAGTGCTGGCAGATTTTGTCCTTGGATATAGGGAATTTTAGAGGTGTAATGCCAGTTTCAGACCTGGCTGCCTGGAGGAGAAGGACAGTTCTTTTCCATAGGAAGACAAGCACAGAACACTGGTGTTTCAGGGGCAGATGAAAGGTGACCATCAGAGGCCAAGGGCAGCCAGACCTCTCTGTTCTGGTATTTTTTTTGTCTGAAAGCAACTCTTGCATATAGGGAATTTGGGAGGTGGAACCCCAATTTCGGCCATTTCTGCATTGTTAAGAAGGACGGTTCTTTTCCATAGGAAGGAAAGCCCAGAGCCCCCGTGTTGCAGGGGCAGAAGCAGAGAGAGAAGGCTCCTGGGAGGCCGGGCCATCCAGACCTGTTTGTCCTGGCAGCTTTTGTCACTGAGAAATCCTTGGACCTAGGGAATTCTGGAGGAGGATTCCAAACTTTGGCCATGGGCATCTGGTCAAGATGGATGGTTTTTCCCATAGGAAAGAGAAGCGTGGAGCCCAGGTGTTTTGGAAGAAGATGAGAGGTGGTCACCACAGGCCAAGAGAGCCAGACCTGTCTCACCTGGCACCTTTCATCTGGGGGAAATCCTTGGATGTTCAGAATTTTGAAGGTGGAATCTCAGTTCTGGCCATGGTCACCTGGGCAGGAAGAAGAGTTCTTTTCATCAGAAAGGAAAGCACAAAGCCCCAGTGTTTCAATGGCAGATAAGAATCAGCTCTTTGGAGACCAAGGCCAGCCAGACTTGTCTCTCCTGGAAGGTTTCACCTGGGAGAAATCCCTGGATATAGGGAATCCTGGAGGCGGATTCCCAACTTTGGCCATGGGTGCCTGGATGTGAAAGGTGCTTTTTTCCCATAAGAAAGAAAAGCACAGGGTCCCAGTGTTTCACAGGCAGATGAGAGGTGGCCCCTGGGTGCCCAAGCCAGCCAGGTCTGTCTGTCCTGGCAGGTTTCATCTGGGAACAATCTTTGCATAGAAGCAAACTAAGAAGAGGAATCCAGATTTTGGCCATGGGCACCTGGAAGAGAAGGACAGTTCTTTCCACAGGAAGGAGAGCACCGAGCCCCAGTGCTCCAGGGGCAGATGAGCAGCAGCCCTGGACATGCCAAGGTCAGCTGGACCTGTCAGGTGGCCCCCAGGTGGCCCAGCCAGCCAGGCCTTGATGCCTTGAGAGGCCACCTAGAGCAGAGGCTGGACAGTGTTACAGGAGTAAAGTGGGGATTTATTAAAAAGGCCTTCAAAGGATTCACCTGGGCAGTACAAGGGCCTGGCTGAGGGTACACCCAGGATGGACGCCAGGTCACACGTTTTCACAATTTTGTAAGATTTGGTTCATTTCCATATTGGGGTTCATTGTCCAATTACACCTTCAGATTATGCAGCCCCACCCTCCCAGTCTGCTCTCCTCAATTCGCTGCTGTTTTCACTTTTTGGGCCTGAAGCTGCAGCGGTGTCTATGGTTCTCGGGCAGGAAAAGGATTGTTTTGTCTGACTGCACTGTAAGAGAACTTGCTGACACTCTACATGAAGTTCAGAGTTACAGACTGATACAGCACAGAATTGGGAAAATATGGAAGCTAAAACTTAAGGCATCAGCCTGTCCCATGTTCCCTTGGTTCCATGGGGACCCACAGTGTTACAATGGCTCCTCGTGACACTCTGGGCTCCACAGTGTCACCCTGGGCCCTTGGATCCATGAGAGCTTCCCAGTGGCCCCCTCTGAATCCATGAGGTCCCCACAGTGTCACAATTGACCCATGGCTCCTTGAGGTTCCCTGGTGTCACCAGGGTGTCCTTGGACCTGCCTTGTCACAACTGAGCCACGGTCCCATGAGGTTCCCCAGTGTCACCGTGGTCGCTGTCAGAGGCTGGATGAGATCAATGTCCCCAGACACCTTGGGCTGAGCTGTCAATCAGTCACACAGATGGGACAGCGCTGACCCAGCTCTGAACACCTGAGATATCAGAAGTCCCAGCTGGGGGGAGGCCCACGAAGGCCCAGGGGCTTAAAACCAAGGAGCACAAGGTCAGCCCCTGGTATGGACTCTGCCTTCTCCTGGGGTTTGTGTCTTGCCCACACTGGAGCCCCGGGAGCTCGGAGCCACATGTGTGTCTTTCTGTGGAGCTTCTGTCTTTCTGTCTCTCTCTCTCTTTCCTCTTCTTCTAATGCTCTTTATATGGAACAGTTTTGGGTACCTGAACAACTTCAGTGTTTAGGGCTTTCCAGGCTAAATGGGCTGAGTGAATGAAGTTACTGCTATGACAAGTGATTTAAGTTGGATTGGATTTGTATTAAACGCTTTTCCAAAGTTTCTTGTTCTTTTGCACTTTGCCAGTAAAATTTTGGGGGTCCCGAATGGGCGCTGAGGGCACTTGGGGGTCCCGGAGGGTCAGGGGGACACTGATGGGACAGATGGGGGCGGTACCGGGGTTCTGTGGAGCGCGGGGCATGACGGGCGTTGTAGTCCCGGCTTTAATGGGGCTCTATGGGGCCGCAGAGCATGACGGGAGTTGTAGGCAAAAGAAAAGATGACGGGGCCCCCAGGCCCCGCCCACAACGCCATGATCCCTGGCGCTGATTGGTTGAAGCCGTGATCGGCGGGAGCCTCGGCCAATGGGAGCCAGTGCGGGCGGGAACAGCCCATTCAACCCCTCCAGTCCCTCTCAGCACAGCCCAGTTCATCCCCAGTACAGCCCAGTACAGCCCCAGTGCCCCTCCAGTCCCTCCCAGTACAGCCCAGTTCATCCCCAGTACAGCCCAGTACAGCCCCAGTGCCCCTCCAGTCCCTCCCAGTACAGTCCAGTCCCTCCCAATACACCTGAGTTCATTCCCAGGCCCTCCCAGTTCTCCCCAGTGCCATCCATATCCCGCTCCAGTGTCCCCCAGCCTTCCCCACAGCGTTCCTGCCCATTGCGGGGCAGCGGCGCAGACGGAATGTCCTGCGGCCCAAACCTCCTGCTCCTGCCACACAGCGCCAGCCTTCTCCCCTCCTCCTCCTCTCCCAGCACGGCACAAATTCCAGCTCGGAGGAGGCTTCCCCAGAGAGGGCTCCGGCTCCTGTCTCAGCCCGAGTGTCCCTGCAGAGGAACAGGGCATCTTTCAGGCACTTCCACAAGCTCAGGGTTCCCATTTCATGGCGAATCTGGAATGCCGGGGGAGAACGCCGGGGCATGGCCGGCCCGGGGCGCTCGGGCGGCGCTCGGGGCCGCTCCTGGCCCGGGCCGAGCGCTGACAGCCGCGTCCCGCCCGCAGGGAAGGCGCAGGAGGCCCGGCAGGAGCGGCCCCGGCGGGTTCGCTGCTGGGCAGCGGCGGCTGCGGCGGCGGCTGCGCGGCCACGCGGCTCTCGGACGGCGCCCGGGGAGCGGCGGGGCCGGCGGCGGGCACGGAGGAGGGGAAGGAGGAGGAGGAGGAGAGAAGGAGAAGGAGGAGAAGGATGGGGCTGTGCGGGGCAGGCGGCGAGCTCAGCCCGCTGCTGCCCTCGGCTCGCAGTTGGCCATCAAAAGGGTGCCAGGGAACCGCGTCCGGCACCGGGGCGAGCTGGTGATGAGCGGGGCCAGCGGCAGAAGCCGGGCCGTGCCGGGCGGGGCTGAGCCGGGGCCCGGCAGGGTGGGAGCTGCCAGGACGCCTGGAGGGAGAGCGGGCGTGGGGCCAGCGCAGGGCGCAGAGCATCCCGGGCTGGCTGAGGGGTTCCCGACCCCCGGCACGGCATCAGCCCCACTGACGGCATCGTGCTCCTCCCGCAGCCCCACGGCACCAGCGCAGCCCTGGAGATCGCGCTGCTGGACAAGATCTCCTCTGGCTGTGCTGGTGTCATTCAGCTCCAGGAGTGGCTTCAGCTCCCCGACAGCTTTGTGCTGGTGCTGGAGCATCCGGAGCGGTGCCAGGACCTGTCGGGTTTCCTGGCGGAGCGGGGGTTCCTGCCGGAGGAGGAGGCACGGGGGTTGCTCCTCCAGGTGCTGGAGGCTGCAGCATCCCCCTGATGAACTGTGTCTGTGTTCCACAGGAACCCTGTCCTACAGCCCACCAGAGGGGATCCACCAGCAACGCTACCACGGTGAGGCAGCGACGATCTGATCCCTGGGCCTCCTGCTGCACCACCTGGTCACGGGGAAGCTCCCATTCAGGAGGGGCCAGGAGATATCTGGGGTCAGATCTTGTTCCCACCATGGCTCTCTCAAGGTGGATCCTCATCTCTGGCCTCGGGAGCAATACCAGTGCTGGGAGACAGCAGCAGCTCATGGGCATTCTGCTCTGGCAGCTGCTGAGGAGGTGGCACATGTCCTGCTCTCCTGCTCTCCTCCAAACAGAAAATCCATGGGGAAGTTTAGGCCCACCTCTAAGCACACCCAGCATGGCCTGGGCACGGGAAAAGGGGGCAACTTCTCCAAATGACTGGTGATTTCTGGTTTCTCTCCCCAGAGTGCCAGGATGTCATTAAGAGGTGTTTGTCCATGCAGCCCTTGGACAGGCCATCCTTAGAAGAGATTTTCCGTGATCCATGTTCCTCTGCCCTAGAAGATGGGAGAGATCCACATGCACAGTTGGATCCAGGGGCCTGGCAGGTAACAGCTCCACACATCTCTTGGCACTAAGTAGCAAAGCCAACCAGACAGGTTTTGTCCTGCCTGTAGCTCTGAGCAGGGGTCAGCAGGAGGGAACACAGCTCATGGGCTGGAGCTGAGCTGGAGACCTGGTGTGGCAAGCACTGGTGGCCAACATCCCCCTGGTTTTGCCTGCCATGGCTCATGGATGGCTGGGGCCCTGGGCAGAGCCCTGACAGCCTGGTCTGGCCCAGGGAAGAAGGAGCCCCTGGAGAAGCTGTCCCAGGTGGGGCTGCTGCTGGGGACAGTGAGGACACAGGGGAATGCTCCCAGATTTAGGCATTGCACAGCCTGGCCGGGAACCAAAGGTTCCCCCTTTGCTGGGGCGGATGCAGCTGATCCTTCAGTCGGCTGCCAGGCTGCTTTTGGCAGGGCTGGGGGCATGGGATGGGGTGGGTACGAAACGGGAGTGGGCTCCTGGCCCTGCCAACAGCCCCCAGCACCCACCGTGCCCCGGACTGGGGCTGGGCTGGGGCAGCCAGCCCGACACAAACAAACCCCCATGGTGGGAGCAGAGGTGGGACTCCAGACCCTGTGCAGGGGCTGCTTTGCTTTGCAGGCAAGGAAGGGCTTGGGCTGCTCCACTGCCCTTGTTTGCTTTGGGATCACCATGGGGGCCGTGCAAGGGAAGGGAGAAAGCCTGGGATTCCCTCCCCCATGGTGGGTTTTTCCCTGGCACGCAGGGGTTGGGCCTTCCTTAGGCCCCTGACAGAGATAAGATTTTTGACCTTTTTTCTTGTTCCCCTTTTTCTCTGTAACCTATTTTCCATAATTTGATGTTTGTCTTTCTAGAGGAAGCGTTTCAGGTGGAGTCCAGTCTGGATCAGGACGTGCTTGGGAGCAGCTGCAGCGTGGATGGGCACAGCCCTTGGAGAAGGCTGAGGGCATCGTTTGGGAGCAGCTTTTCTTCCAGCGGGGGATGGCGTGAGGTGGGTCCTGTCTGCTGGGGATGGTGGGATCAGAGCTCTGGGGAGATGGCAGCGAGCACAGGAGCGTCCTGCTCTGGGCAGCTGCTGAGGGCTGGAGGTGCCGTGGCCGGCTGCAGGCTGGGCACATGTCCTGCCCTCCTGCTCTGCTCCCAAAGGCAGCAGTGATGGGCAGCTCTGGGCACAGCTCTGGCACGGCCAGCATGGCCTGGGCACCGCGGGTGGCTGGGACAAGGGGACAGGAGCCTTCAGCTGATGGGGCTTTCTCGTTTCTCTCCTTGCAGCCGGGCTCTGTGGGTGCAGAGGCTGCTCTGGGCTCTGCCAGGGCCCTGCTGGAGCTCAGCACCGGGCTGCAATCAGCCAAAGGAGAAATGGGGTGCCCTGCAGCACAGACTGGCTTGAGCATTTCAGCAACACAGCTCAAGTTTGCAGAGTGTACACCTCCAAGAGAAAACATGCCACCACCCAAAAAATAAGCTTGTTCAATAACTTCTGAAATTGAATCAATCTGGGATGACCCCAAATGACTTTTTGCAGCTTGCTCAAGCAGTAGCTCAGCCCTTCTCTGAACTGTTCTCTCTTCTCCCTGCCTTTTACATCCCAACTGCTTCCTCTTTTCCCCCAGTGAGTTCCCAGCCTATTCCAGTCTCCATCACACTGTTCCCTTCCTTGGTGCCCCTCGCCATGAGGAAGGCCAAGCCCCAGGCTAAGGGACTCATCCTGTCACTGGCTGAGGAGCAGCAATGTCTCAGAGGTCTGGTGGGATTTTAGTGTCATTCAGAGCTGCTCTCCAGCCCCCAGCTCTCCTCACTGCTGAGTTCCCGCTCCTTTTTCCTCGTCCTTGCAGCAGGATGAGCTCTGTGAATCCCCTGGAGCCTCCCCACTCTTTCCAGCCCACGCACCCACCTCAGCTAGGCTGAAGCTGCAGCTTCTCTGTCTCCTCTGGCACACCAGTGCAGTCTCCTGTGCGGGGAGCCCCAGCCCCAGAGCACAGCACTCAGCAGTGCAGTCGGGGCTGGAGCAGCTGCCCTGCAGCCCTGCCTTGGCTCTTTGTGGCAGGGAATGCTCCCTGTTTGCAGCTGTCCCTGCAGGATGGCCCCAGGGCAGAGCCCAGCCGGGCTCCCACTGCAGCCCCTGAAGCTTGGGGCAGACAGTGGTCCCAGAGCTGAGGTTCACGGGGAGCTCCCGGAGCTGTGCCTCGCACTCTGTTGCTGTGTGTCACCATGCAGGCTGGCTTGTACGGGGTGAATGTACCAGCCCTGGTTTGACTGACAGGGGCCGGGCCCATCTCATCTCTCCAAAGGCTGCAGGCATTGCCCAGGCCAGAATCTGAAGGGGCACAGAGATCAGAGCAGTGACATAATCCAGACCGGGTTTTCAAAGGCCCTTTAGAAGGAAGGGCTTGAGAATAAACGTGCTCTGTTTGCCACACAAACATCAGGATGAGTGGTCTCTTTGGCTCCAACCCACTTTCCTCCCTGAGCCAACGTTACCTTCTCCCTCACACGTCCCCCTCGTGCCTTCCCACTGCCTTGTCCTGTCAGGGCTTCCGCAGCCCCTCATCCCTTCATGGCCCCGTCCCCTCAGGGTCTCCCCAGCCCGGCCAACCTGCCCGGCAGCAGCGCCGCAGCCCCACAGGAGCTCCAGAGGAGCCCCACCAAGAGGCACCTGGGAGCCCTCAGCAATCCAGCCAGCAACACACGGGCAGGAGGACACGGATGGTGGTTCCTGCCTGGGACAGGGCTTGTGGCCATCTCCAGGCACCGCTCTCACAGTGATCCCCACAGCTCCAGCCCCCGCCCATCTGCTCTGTGGGCAGCACAAGGGCTTCATCAGAGCCACCAAAGGCCAAGGGGCTTCTGGCCATTTTCCCTGCAACCCTGCAAGCCTGGGCAGCTTGCTGAGCCCAGGAACCCTTTTCTCCCTCTTCCCCTTGGCCCTGCAGAGCCTGGGCAGCCAAAGAAAGATCCTGGGAGTCTGTCTATAGCAACACATCCTATATTAACATGCTAAAAAAAAACAAAAAGAAAGAAAAGAACAATCTTAACGAAACAAAACATTCCTGCTGGCTCAGGTGGCCCCAGCAGACAGAGCCTCTGGAATCAGCTCTCTGCAGAGCTCCAGCAGCGCAGCCAGCCGAGCCCCGACAGACGAGGCCGTCTCCTCCATGCCCTGCAGAGCCGATCACGCAGGCTGTCAAAGATGGAATATGGAGCTCTCTCTGCTTCCTGGACGATGTACGGTGTTTGAACTGCCAGGCTTGCGACGGCGTCACTGATGTCATTGGTCAGGCCTTCAAGGGCTGAAAGAGAGAGGAACAGAGCCATGGTCAGTTCCCAATTCTGAGGGGACCCGAGGGGACTCTGTGCCAGGGCCATCCCAGCTGGCTCTGGCCATGGCCAGCAGGGAGCAGGGACCAGCTGGATCAGCCCGAAGCTGCTGGCCACGAGTCCCCCAGGTGCCCTGAAAGCTCTGTGTGCTCTGCCCACGCCGGCCCTGGTCCGCACAGGGAGCAGAGCCCTCCGCAGCCGGGGCAGGGCTCGCAGCTCCCCCGGCAGCCCCCGCTGGCAGCCCGCTGCCCTTGGTCACCCTCAGAGAGGAGCTGGAGCTCTTCCTTCCTCCCCCTCAGGTGCCGCCCGGCCATCCCTGGGAACACAGAGCCTGTCAGGCCCAGGGCACAGCTCCCTGCCAGCGGCGCCGCCAGCCCTGTGCCCACACGCCCTCCTGGCCCGGCTCGTGGCTCACCCATGAACCTGACGGCCGCCTCTCGCAGGGGCTCCTGTGGGCTCTGCAGGTAGGGCAGGGCCCGGCGCAGGTGCTCGGCCACGCTGCTGCTGTCCTCTGCCAGCTGGAGAGAGCGGCAGGAGGGAAGGGTTGGCCCTGCAGCCCCCCGGGCCGGGGCTCCATGGGCACCCGGCTGGGGCCGCAGGAGCCTGGAGCAGAGCCCGCGCGGCCTCGGGCTGCAGCAGCGGGCAGGGGCACAGCTGCCAGCCCGCACACCGAGCACCGCGCTCAGGGGCTGCTCCAGGCTGGGGCTGCGGCTTCCCGGCCCTCCTTACCAGGCACTCGGGGAACTGCCACAGCTTCTGGTTCTGCACCAGCTGTCCAAGATCCCGCCTCTTGAGGAACTCGGTCGCACAAAGCAGTGTTTCCTGAGAAGCCTGGAGAGCAGCAGAGACGCGGAGATGGCCCCACAGCCCAGGGCGCAGGACCCCGTCCCTGTGCCAAGGCCAGCAGGAGCTGCAGCCTGCGAGGCGCCAGGGCAGGGCCAGCCCAGCCCCTGCCAGGGGCCAGCGGCAGCTGCCGAGTCCTCACCTCTGCCACTCGCTGGTTCTCATCGTGGCAGTGGAAGAAGAGTGGTACCAGGCTCTGGCGCACGTGTGCCTTGAGGACCTTTTTTTCCTCTTCCGGAAAAAAATCCAGCATCTCTCGGAAGATAAACAGGGAGCACAACTGCACCTGGCTGTTCTCCTGTATGAAAGGAAGGAAGAAAGACCTCAGTGTCAGCTGCTTCAGGCCCACCTGGGCACAGCCTGTGAGTGCACAGGGCACAAAGTGTGTGGGCAGCACCCACTGGCCGTGGCTGGAGGGGCAGAGCCTTACGTTGTCAAAAAGTGGCAGGAGCGCCTCAGCCAGCTGCAGGGCGAGGGCGCTGGTTACTGGGGCACCATTGCAGAAAAATAACGCTCTCAGGAGAACCGTGGTCATCCTGAGCATGGTGCTGTCATCTTCCTGCAGGAGCTCCACGAGCCTTTCATGCAGGCTCCACATCCTTATGGCCATCTACTTGTGGAACACAAGTGTGTGAAACACCATCCTGCTGCCACAGGGCCCAGGGGCCAAAGGCCTGTGCCAATGCCCTGGGGCAGCTGCAGCAGGAGGCAGGAGAGCTGGCAGCAGCTGCCCCAGTGCCCCAAGGCCAGGCAAGCCCCAGGGACTGCCTTCCCCAGCCCCACGCTGGCAGCACGGCTTCAGCCCCTGCGCTCTTCTCACCGAGACACTGGTGGTGCCGAGCGCCACGAGGCCTCGGAGTGCCAAGCGACGCCTCCCCCTGCACTCGCTCTGCAGGTGCTTGGACAGGAACTGCAGGACGCTGTCACGGCACTCACTCAAGTTCAGGTGCTCCAGGATCTGAAAGGCACAGGCCGGTGACGGGGGAGCGGCCGGCGGGAGCCCAGAACCGCCCAGGGCCGGGCCCAGGCAGCAGCACAGGGCGCGGGCTCCGTCCCAGGCACTGCGGCCAAGAGAGGGCAGAGAGCCGGGAGGCAGCTCAGCGAGGCAGCGCCGGCCTTCAGGCTCACCTCCACAAGGAACGCCAGGGTGGCCAAATCCCGGCACGGCGTGTCCTTGCTGAGCAGCCCGAGCAGGTGGAACGCAATCCCGGAACACGCGGCTTCGGATGCGCGGTGCATTTCTCTGACAGGAGGAAACACGAGTCAAAGCCCTCAGCCAGCGGGGGCAAACCTCTCCCAGGACTGCCTCACAGAGGTCTGGCCTTTCTCCACCACCCTGCAAGGGGCAGCTGAGCCCTCTGGGAGGTTGCTGCCCTTGGGCATGCTCCTCTCCCAGCCTTTTGCAGCCTCCTTGGCCGTCCCTTGGTGACAAGGCCTTCTGGCCCACGGCCACGGGGACTGTGTGGGGCACCTCGGGCACAGGGCACACATGCCGGGGACAGCTGGGGAGCAGGGGGTCTCACCTGGCCAGCACGCCCACAGCACAGTGGTGGGTGTCAGCACAGAGCAGGGTGTCCCAGCCACGCTTGTCTTCCATGGCCACCACCACATCCTCATAGTGCAGTCGGCAGAGCAGGGCCTTGAGGGTCTGCTCTGCAAAGCTGTGCACAGAGCAAAGGCCAGGTCACGCTGGGAGCACTGGCCCTGCCCTGGGCACATGGCAGGGACAGGAGGACTGGCATGGAGCACCTGCTGGGGCTGGTGGCAAGGCCGTGTTGCTGCTGGCATCCCTTCCAGAAGGTATCGACCTCCTCTGGCACATCCAGAGTGCTGAAGAGCACTTGGAAGAGCAGATGCACAAAGAGGCCGGGGAAATTCACGGTGACTACATGTGGCACACAGGGCAGCTGGAGGATCTTCCACATCACCACGGTTGCCTGCAAAGGACAGAGCAGCCTGAGACAGCGCTCAGTGCCGAGGTGTCCGTGTGGCAGGGCCCGAGCACGGGAGGGAGAGGCCCGGAGAGACGCAGGGGGAGCACCGGGCCTGGTGGCCCTGGAGCTGCCCCGAGGCCAGGTTTCAGCCCAGCGCCTGAGGCAGGGAGACGCCGTGGGGGAGGGAGGATGGAGAGCTGCTGGAGAGGTGGCCTTGGGGCCAGCAAAGGCAGAAACTCACAGCCAGGGCAAGGACAGCCGCGTGGTCCCCATCGGAGGTGCACGTGCTGTGCTCTGGCCAGCTCCCCAGCACATCGAGGAGCACGAGCATGGCCGGCTCTGCAGTCCTCAGCGAGCACATGATGCTCTTCCACATGGCCAGAGCAGCTCTGTGGGGTCAGAGCTCTGTCTCAGAGGAGTCTGGGACACAGCAGCGTGGCCTGGGCGGCAGCGGGGAGCTGAGCTGCTCTGCCAGCCCTGCCTCTGCCCACTGCCCCTCACTGGCAGCACGCAGGCAGCCCAGCCCTGTGGGGACTGGCCCCTGAGGGGCAGGGGGGAAGCATGGCAGCACGCTGGGGGGCTGGCAGGGGCCAGGGCTGGCAAAGGGAGCAGCCAGAGGGCCCTGGAATTCTCTGTGTCAGACACCTGGGACAGGCTGCACAGGGGGAAGGGCTGCTGAGCCCCAAGCCCTCTGGGCAGGTGGGCCCCGTACCTGTCACACAATGGGGCCACACGCAGGAGAGCCATCACCACGTCAGAGGGCTGTGCCTCTGTCAGATCCAGAAGGGGCCTGTACAGATTGTACTCAGGAAACTCATTGGCCACGAGCCACTGGTGGATGTACCTCACCATGGCGGGCACCTGGAGAAGGAAGGGGAGACTTGGAAAGCTACTGGAGGAAGGAATGTGCCCAGCTGCCCCAGAGAAGTGCTTCCCTTGCCACCACACTGCCATGGCCTCAAAGGTTCCCAGGGAGCAGCAGGTGTGGCTTGGGAGGCCAAGCAATTGCTGGGAGAAGAATAGCCAGGCCACAGGCTGCTTACTTGCTTTGGGCTGGAAGGACCCTCCTCTACAAGCATATCCAGCAGGGCAGCGCTGGTCTTGGTTTTGAAGATGGGAGAGTACACTCTGAGCACGGTGCCCATGGCGCTGCTCTCTTCCTCCTGAATCCTCTTCATGAATTTGCAAACCATCTACAGCAGAAGGGCAAGAAGCCCGGGATGCTGCATGGAGTGCTCCGAGCACAGTGCTGGGCTGAGCAGTGCCAGCAGGCCCAGCCCAGGTGGGGATGGCTGCAGGTACCTGCGCTGTTCTGCGGAAGCGGCCACGGGTGCGTTCCTGCTCTCGTGTGCGCTGCACGGCTGCACCTGGCAAAGAGCGAGCGCAGCCCGAGCTGAGGGGCTGCGGGAGAGGCCGGAGAACACAGCCCAGCCCTGCGCTGCCCAGGCAGGGACAGCCCCGTGACGGCCCAGGGCACGGAGCACGGCTGTGGGGTGTCTGCCCGGCCCCTATTCCATCCTGTCCATGGGCATGGCCCCAGGGGATGGCATGGCATGGCATGGCATGGCATGGCATGGCATGGCATGGCATGGCATGGCATGGCATGGGGCCAAGCTGGCTGCAGGCACCAGCCCTGCGGCCCAGCTCTGCCACTCACCCTTCTGCCGTGGCTGGAACTGCTCCAGCTCTTCAGGCTGCTCTGCTGGGGCAGCTCCAGGGCCTTCTTTCTCCTCCTTCCCCCAGGCCAGCTTGGGCACGCTCACAGGTCTGTGCTCTACGACACTGCCTGGATTCATGGCTGCTTGCAGAAGGTGAAAAGGAAAAGGTCTGAGTCAGCAAGTGCTGCAGTCGTGCCTTGAGGTCACCTGCAAGAGTGAAGACTTGGCAAGGCTACAGGACAGCAAGTCCTGCACTCTGGACCTGGGGGCTCCAGCCACAAGGACAGGAGACTCCTGTCAAGGGCAGTGAAAAGCAAATGCCACGGTCTGCCCTCGAGGGCAGCTGCAGAAGAGATGCCTCGGGAAGGCCAGGGGTCACCAAATGCTCTGGTCTGGCCACGAGCTCACCTGCAGGAGTAATACCTCTGGAAAGCTCTGGGTCAGCAAGGAACAAGTAGCTGTGCGAGGGCTCCTCACAGCACCGCTCTCTCGCGTCCTCTCTCGTTGAGTGCACCGAGCACTGTGGAGTGTAACTGTAACTTGTAACTGCCAACACCTCTGCCAGAGCGTGTCACCAAGGGCCCTTGGAATCCCTGCCCCGTTCCATTCCACGGTGACCATGCTGCACCGTGTCACCAAGGGCCCTTGGAATCCCTGCCCCGTTCCATTCCACGGTGACCATGCTGCACCCTGTCACCAAGGGCCCTTGGATCCCCTGTCCCGTTCCATTCCACGGTGACCATGCTGCACCGTGTCACCAAGGGCCCTTGCACGCACTGCCACCTGCCCTGGGGCCACCCCCAGCCCCCCAGAGTGGCCCAGGGTGGAAGGAATGCCTTGCCCCAGGTGTGTCAGACAGCCCAACAGGATCTTTAGGAAGGGCTCAGCCCATCAGCAAACGCTGCCCTGCTCTGCGGGCTCAGAGCAGCAGGAGTCCCCGCAGCTGCCGACGCAGCCGCGGCGGGAAGGGCACGGGGCCTCCACAGAAGCTGGCACGGCCTCCTCGGGACACGTCCCACATGGTGACCATCCTGAGCACGGCCGTGGGACACAGACCGGGAACGTGTGGGCCAGGGCAGGAATGCTGCTCTGAGCCCTGGGGCCCGGGCAGCGCTGACAGCAGCAGGTGAGGCACAGTCCCCGCCCAAGCAGAGTTCCCCTGAGCCCTGGCAGCACCGGTGCCCGTCTCCTGCCCCAGAAACCTGTGCCCCAAAAGGGCTTCTCTGCCAGAGGGCAGCCAAAGCTGGTGTGCACTGGGGGCTGTGCTCTGTCCTACAGGGGCTATTGGTAGCAGCACCTGGAGCATCTGGGGGCAACATTTGCTGCGTGTCAGATGTTGTTGCTCCTTCCTGGGATGATTTTTTCATGGAGGGGATTAGCAGCAGCACAGAAACACCAACAGCTACTGAACTTCACAGGACAAAGAGACTCCACCAAAACACTGTCGTGTTTCCTTGTGCTTTTGTGTCATTCTTGCACTCTGAAAGAAAAAGATTTGGCCCAAGCCCTGCTGTTCAAATCTCCAGCTGCTGTGTGTCTTCCTGTGGCAGCTCACTGCAAACACAACTGGCTGCCTGCTCAGCTGGGCAATGGACGGCCACAAACAGGGAGGGCCCTGGTGAACATCTCTTTGGTCTCGTGGAGCAGCGAGGGCACAGGAGACAAAGACTGCTCCTCCCGAGTTCATGGGGCAACAGAGAGATTTTATTTCCCAAGCCCCCCTTACACAGGGCATTTGAAAGACCAGGCCTGGAAGCTCTCATTGGTTTGAGCTCCATGCCCCTTCAGGTTCTGGCCCGTGAGGTGCCTGCAGTTTTGGGAGATATTTGATTGGTCAAGACCCCTGTCAATCATGGTAACACGTCACCCTTCTTTTCTTTATCAAATTCTGTGTATTGTTCTCTGTCACCCATCTGCAAGGGCCCTTTGCCAACATGGGGACAGAGGACAGCGTGCATCTAATTTGCACTGGAGCTGCAGCATTCCCCTCCAGGAACTGTTAGGGGAGAACTCAAGCCACAGGCATAATGCTTCTTGGTTACAAATTGAACTTATCTCTAAAAGCAGAAAGCTATTTAACCCTGAGCCCATTTAACCCTTAGAGAAAAACCCAATTTTAAAAAACAACCTTTAAGCACTTGATCCCCTGGGGAAAAACTGAACTCCCAGAAAACAATCTGTAAACAGAAAAACTGTTTGTAAACATGAGAAATAATTTGTAAACAAGTAAAGTCCTTATATGAACTGTCCATGAGGCAGGTGATCATTTGTAATGTTGTCTGTGGTTTCCAGTGTCCATATTTTAGGCAGCTGTATTGTACTGTTGTAGGATTTATTGTAAAACATGAGAACAGACTCAGAGGGGAGGAAGGTGTACCCTCAATCCAACCCCTTTCCCCTTTTTTCTTTGTCTAAGAAATAATAATAGGATGAGAACATGGATTTTGAATACTATTAACTTATGCAAAATTTCATCCACGTTTACTGATAATATTTTTCTTTACCAGCCAGGTTCACAGCGAAGAACTTGATTGGGAGATGTTTTGATCAGGGCAAGGAACTTGGTTGGGAGACATTTTCTGTATTTCTATTTTTTCTAGTGCAAACCATATACTTTTTTCCCTTTCTTCAAAGTTAGAAATTTTGTTGTTGACTTTAATAGCTGACTTTTAAAATGATGACAAGTGGCAGAATTTCAGTGAAAAAACTTTGCAACTGCAATTTGCTTATGATAAATCGATGTTCTATGTGTACCTCAGTGGATATTCTTTGAATCATACCAGTTTATCTTGAAACAATGCAAGAATAATTACTAGAATATTAAGAAAAGACATGTTAATACACATACTAGGACATCTTTAAGACAATGATTTACTGAAATATGAGTATCAATTTAATATCGATATCCAACTGAGATGGACAAAAACTCTCTAAGGGTTTAAAGTTAGAAAGTGTATGTTTATTGAGACAGCCAGGCAGTACATGGGATAATTCCCTAATGCACACTGCAAAAATCACAGGTATTACAAAGCTTTTTTATTTGCAGAAGTCTTGAATACACAAATATGAATGCATATTCATATCCCTGTCACTTCCTCTGCTCCGCTTCATGTGCTAATTGGCAAAAAGGCAATTAAGCATGTGTAGTTCTGTTCCCTGAAATGAGTTGGGGGTCCATTTTGGGGAGGGGTCTCCAAAATGAAGAAGCAAAATAAGTCTTCCTCGTTCTGACCTTTCTGCCTTTCCCATGCATACGTGACAAATGAATCTTTGCCGTTTTCCTGTGCTTAATGGATCCCTAAAGTATGGGAAGTCTGCAACTGTTTTTGTGCCCCTGAAATCTATCACCAGGAACGGGGCTGGGATGTGCCCTGGTGCCTGGGACATCATCAGGAGCGGGGCTGGGATGTGCTCTGGTGCCTGGGACATCACCAGGAGCGGGGCTGGGATGTGCTCTGGTGCCTGGGACATCAACAGGAGCGGGGCTGGGATGTGCTCTGGTGCCTGGGACATCACCAGGAGTGGGGCTGGGATGTGCCCTGGTGCCTGGGACATCACCAGGAGCGGGGCTGGCTCTGATGCTCTCCGGTGCCTGGGACATGACAAGGGGCGGTGCTGGCTGGGGTTTGTTTGGTGCCTGTGCAATCCCAAGGGCAGTGTCACAGCAGGGCAGCTCTCAGTGTCCCCAGCAGGTCACAGTGTCCAGGGCAGCCCGTGCCAGCGGTCACTGCGCACATGGGGCAGGCTGGGCTGGACAGGGGACGGGGCAGAAACGCTGCCCTGGGACTGGGGTCTCCCCCTGCCTCTGGGGCCCAGCCCCTGCTGGTAGCGCCTTGGGCAGGGCACGGGGCTGCTGCTGGGCCAGGGGGACAGGCCGTGCCCCCTGTCCCCTGCTGCTGGGCCAGGGGGACAGGCCGTGCCCCCTGTCCCCTGCTGTTGGGCCAGGGGGACAGGCTGTGCCCCCTGCCAGCTGCCCAGGCCCCTCTGATGCCTGTCCCTCGTCCCTGTGGCTTCTGTCCCCACCACTCCCCACCACCTTCACTCCCTCTGTCAAAGCCCCACTCAACCCCTTCACAGTGACCTCTGGAAAGAAAGAATGAATGAAGGAAAGGAAGTGTTGGCTGTTCACCCTGGCTGGATGTCAGGCACCCACCAAAGCTGCTCTCTCACTCCCCTCCAGAGATGGACAGGAGGGAGAAAACAGAATGAAGGCTTCATGGGTTGAGCTAAGGACTGCGACAGATCACTCAGCAAATGCCATCATGGGCAAACCATTTTCAAAATTGGAGATATTAATGGAATTTTTGCTATCTGGATCAGGGCAGGATAGTGAGAAGTAAAACAAAGCTTTAAAAACACCTTCTGCCCTTTCCTCCCTCCTTCCCATCTCTACCTCCCCCCGCAGTGGGTGCAGGGAGACAGGGAATGGGGGCTCTGGTCAGTTCATCCCCTGTTGTTTCTCCTGCTGCTCGGGGGGAGGAGTCATTCCCCTGCTGTGCCAGGGGTCCCTTCTGGAGACACTTCTCCATGAACTTCTCCACGGTGAGTTCATCCCACGGACAGCAGTTCTCCACAAGCTGCTGCAGCGTGGCTCGCTCCTCCATGGGCTCACAAGTCCTGGCAGGGCCCTGCTCCAGCGTGGGCTCCTCTCCAGGGGTTTGCAGGTCCCTGCCAGGTCCCTGCTCCAGCACAGGTTTCTCATGGGGTCGCAGCCTCCGCTCAGGCATCCCCCTGCTCCAGCACGGGCTCCTCCAGGCGCTGCAGGTGCATCTCTGCCCTCCGTGCCCTCCATAGGCTGCAGGGCCAAGCTGCCTCCCCAGGGACTGACCAGGGAATCTCAGGGCAATCAGCTCCAGCAGCTGGAGCAGCTCCTGCCCCTCCTGCCCTGCCCTGCCCTGGGGGTGTGCAGAGCTGTTCCCCTCACAGGTCCTCACCCTGTTCCTCCCTGCTCACAGCCACAATTCCAGGATCACCCATTTCCTTAAATCTCTTATTCCAAAGGTGTTACCACCGTTTCTAACTGGGCCAGCCTTGTCCAGCAGCCAGTCTGTCCTGGAGCCAGCTGGAATTGACTCTGTGGGACATGGAGGAACAGCTGCTCTCACAGAAGCTGCTCCTAGATCCCCTGCCTTACCAAAACCTGGCCATGCAAACCTGGTATAAGTATGGTAGGGTTTTTATTACCACTATTAATTCTTATTATTTCTATTCTCTCAATTTTTTGCTATTAATGGTACAGTTGTTATTATTATTACTAGTATTTTTAGTCTTTTGGACTCTATATTAATAGTGGCTAGATTAGAACTGGAAACAAAGGTACTTCATTGCAAGTAGCGGTTAGAGTTTTGTCAGCCTCTTTCCCTGCCCTGTTCTCTGTCATTGCTGTGTGTGAAGCTGCTGCTGCCAGGCCTCCCTATTTCCCTGGTTTGAGAAATTTCATGGCATTGCTCACATGTCAGAGAGGGCTTATTCCATTCAAACACATGCTCTTAGCTCTTCGAGTCCCATTGTTGGAAGCTTGTTTTCTAACATTGTTGACTTTCTCAGCTTCTGTTAATATTTGTGATTTTGTAACAAAATGTTCTTGGATGTGATTGTGCAAGATTCTCTAATCAGCTTCCAGTTTGCTCTTGGGTTTCTTACCGGTGTGTCCGAGCTGAAGGCAGCATTTTGGGTGGGAGGCTTCAGTGGGAGCTGGGATTGCCTCGGCAGCAGCTGGTTTTGCAATGTGAGCAGCGCTGACAGAGATTCCGTGCGCTGAATATTCCGCCTGGTTGGAGCCGCAGTGCCCGGCTGGAGGGAGCCGCGCCGGGCGCTGCGGGTTGTGCCGGGCCGGGCAGCGGCCGCAGCCCCGGCAGGGCCCGGCCGTGGACACGGAGCCTTTGCTGGGCAGGGCTCGGCCCTGCGGCGCCGGGCGGGCGGTGCCGCTCCCGCCGGGAGCCTGCGGGAGCCGGGACAGCGAGAGAGCCCGGGCCGAGCATCAGCCCCGGGGCACGGCCCGGGAGGGGGCACAGCCCGGGGGTCCCGCAGAGCCTCCCTGCTCCAGAGCCGCGCCTGCCGCAGCGGGGCAGCTGCGGCACCTGCGGGGCACGGAGGAGCCGCAGGCGGCGTTCCGAGCGCTCCTTCGGGGCAGGATTTTGTCCCGCTGCGGGGAATTCCCGCGGGCCGGGCGGGCCGGGGCCGCTGCCGAGCGCCGCCGCCTTTCCCGGGAGCCGCCGGGCAGAGCTCTCTGCTCGGGGCTGGGAAAAACACCTTCACTGCCCTGGGAACATTTAAAATGTTTAATACAGGACAAGAGGAGACAAGGGCCATAGAGCAAAGGTTGTTAGGGCCGGGTGCATCTCGGCACTGAGCCAAGAGCACACGGTTATCTCCGGAGATACCCCTTGAATACCTTTTCCCTTACACCAGCCGGTTGCATATTCATAGTCCCTTATGCATAGTAAACTTTTTCCCAAGCTAGTTTACATATTCCAAGAACTGTTCAGCATGGCTCCTCCTCGGTTCCACCTTTTTAGGGCATGTGTATTCCTTGGTTGTGGTTTTGGTCCTTTTTTATCTCATCTTCAGTTTTGGCCCCGGCCCACACTGCCTTCAGACGGTGAGTGCTGATGGTTGGCAGATCTGTACAGGTGTCCTCATCCTGTGCTCACTGGATGTTATCCCATCCAAGCAGGAATTTTAACACAAGCATGCTTCTCTCAGCTATGGCACTACTGTGTCTGAGCTTAATGAATGAACAGCAGAAATAAAAACTATATAACAAAGTTATTGTAACACCACACATATAATTTCCAATGGAATATTGGCAAAAAGCCAATATTATAATATGTATCTATGACAGGGCCAAGGGCCGGGTGCCCGCTCGGTGGCCCCGGGACAGCAGAATTTTGGGGTCCCGGTGCTGGCTGCCGGCAGAGCCCCGGCGCTGGGCCGGGGATGCGTGGGACCCTCCCGCGGTGGGGTTGGGCTGCCCGGGGCAGGCGCTGCATCGTCAGCCCGGAGCCACCGGGGATCGCCCGGTACCGGCGGGGCGGGGCTGGGAGCGGAGAAGGGCGGCACCGGAGCTGGGGAACCCTCTGCAGCCTGCGGGGTCGGACAGACCGATAAGGGGGTCCCCGGGAGCCTGGAACGTTGTGAAAAACGCCAATCACTTGGTTTTTAAAATTTTAAACGTTTAATAATAATAAAATGGTTATAAAAATAGTAACACAATTAGAGTAATCAAATTTAGAGTTAGGACAATTACAAGACAATAAAAAGCAAAAAATTATAGATGTCCAGATGCTCTCGGACACTTAAGCCAGGACAAGCATGCCTTGTGAACAAAGGAATAACCTTAAAAGCAATAGCCTATTGCATATTCATGTATCTCATACATGATGCAGAAATTCCTTGCAAATTAGGAACTTTTCTGGATTTTGTCAACTTCTTTCCCTTAATCCTGGTGCTTCCATAAAGATGGAGACAAGATGGAAGAATGTTTGTCTTTTCTGATAAGGAGGTTGTAACTCTTTATGTGCCCCAAGTCACCGCCATCCCTGTGTGAAGAGTTTATTGATTATCTCATCTCTTGCTTGAGCAAGTAAAAAAATCCTACATAGCAGAGTTTCTATTTTAATATTATGTTGTTACCTAAAACTCTATTTAACACACTACTTAAGAGAATGAATACAGCATAACTTTCTAACATTACACATATAATATTCATTGTAACATTTGAGAAAAGCCAATCATAAAATAAGCATTCTACACAGAAAGTGTTGAAATGGTAAAACCAGTCAAAACCCCTTAGGAATTGGAAGGAAAACGAGAGGCAGTGGCAGCTAACACCTCAGAAACCCGTGGCTTTTGCTCCTCTCTTTGACCTGAGAGCTTCCTGGGCAGGGGCGACTCTTCCAATTGCATCAGCGTGGCCATGGCTGGGAAGGGCAGCGAGCAGATGGGTTGAGCTTCTCCTGCCAGCCCCTGAAGTGCCAGCTGTCATTTGTGTGCGCTGAGGATTCCCTTCAGGCTCGGAGCTGGCGCAGCTGCTCCTGGGCGCTGCTCGCTCGCGGGCGCAGCGGTGCTGCAGCCGCTGTCCCGCACACAGGGAGGGCTCTGGAGCCTCCCAGGGCACCAAGGAGCGGAGCAGGGAACGTGCCGGGATCTGCTGCAGGACCGTGGGGCTGTGGGGGATCCTTCGGTCTCTTGGATGGGGCAGGGAGGGGGCAAATGGAATCAAGGTGAGACAGGGATCAGGCAGCTCCACGCCAGGCAGCGTTTTCTCCTCTGAGAGCTCCTCTGAGCTGAGCGAGCTGGTGAATCCTGCGGAGCAAATGAGACCCGGGAGCGAGGGAAGGGCTGGCTGGGAAGGAGTCAGATAAACCCAGTGGGTATTTCCCTTTCCAAGGGGCTCCTGGGGAGACAGAGGAGACAAGAAGGAGTCCCCATCTCATGACATTCCCTTTTTTCCTTCAGTAGCTCTATTGCAGTCACTGCATACAAGAGTTTAGTTGATCCCTTTGATGCCAGGGAGCACCCAGAACTTGAACCTCGCTGGATCCAGCCCTGTCTGCCTATCACCGAGCAGACGGAAAAGATAAAGAACCTGGGTGGGGGTTGAGCCAAAATGGCATTTTGCCACTTCTGATCTGCTCCCAGCTTTTGCAGCAGGGCACCAACCCCATCGCTGCAAACCACTCCCTTTTGCAAGGCACACGTGGACCTCGCTGGTAGCTCAGGGCTCCTGAAGGAGCTGCTGCAGTTGGCAACTGGAGCTGTTGAACTTTTCACATTGCTTAACCCCGCCATCCAAATGCCATCAACTGTCTGAGGAAGGACATAAAAATATTACCCTGGAGGGGCCAAAAACTTGGAAAAGGATGAAAGAAATGTTCTGATGATGACAATGACAATGACAAAAAAACACAATTTATTTTTGACAGCAAATGAGTACCCACAGCCCTCCAGCCCTCCCAGACTGGCAGCCGAGTGGGGCCGTTTCCATGGCATGAGGAGCTGGCAGTCTGCAGAGAGAAACCAGAGAGCCACGGTCAGTCACAGAAGGCTCCTGTGCCCCTGTCCCACCACGGCCTGTGCCTGGGCCAGGCTCCTGTGTGCTCAGAGCCCAAACCTCCTGACCCATTCTCCGTTTTTAGAGAAGGGCAGTGTGGTAAGCCACATTCCATCTCCTCTGCTGAAGCACAGCCCAGCAGCCTCCTCAGCAGCTGACAGGGCGGGATGCCCGTGTGCCTGGTTTCCTGGCTCCCCGGCAGACCAGGGGTTAAACATTGGGTGTCTCCTGGATTGTTCCCGGAAAGGGCCCATCTCTGCACGCAGCTACCTTTTTTCATTTGTAAATTAGGTCTTTCTTTCTCTTCCAGCTGTGGTTTCTCCAGCCCCGGCTGCAGCCACTGGTCATATAAAACTTTAAGAATCTTTTTCTACAAGCACAACTGACTTGATGTATATTTTACAAAATCACGAATTGTGCCATAACATATATTACAATGGGGCTGCGGAGATCCCCCTGCAGGTCCCTGGGGATGCAGAGATCCCCCGCAGGTCCATGGGGATGCAGAGATCCCCTGCAGCCCCTGCAGGAGCCGGGCTGGAGCTCGGCGATGCCTGAGAGGAGCTGTGAGCCCGCGGGCAGAGGGGCCCCGCTGGAGCAGCCTGTCCTGGCAGGACTGAGCCCGTGGCACAGTGACCCACGCTGCAGCACTCGGAGGGGGCTGTGCCCAGGGGATGGACTCCGCTCCGAGAAGTTCCTGGAGAAGTCTCGGCCGGGAGAGAGCGCAGGGTGCAGCAGGGAACGACTCCTGTCCCTGAGCAGAGGGAGAAGCCCCGGGGGATGAGCTGAGCATGGCCCCATTCCCTGTCTCCTGCCCTGCCGGGGGAGGAGGTGCAGCTGGGAGCAGGGAGGCGTGGGGAAAGCTGCATTTAAGGCTCTGCACTGACTTCTCCTGCTCCTGCTCCGAGTCTTTGGAGTTTTCTGCCAGAAATCTCTCCCCTGCCCCACCCACCCACAGGGCTTCGGGCAGGTTTCCCTTTTCGGGGGAAATCAAAGCGAAGCTCTGATGCGCTAACGAGGGGCAGGAGAAGTGAGGCTCCTGGGCTTCCCGCAGAGGCGGAGGCACGGGAGGCGCAGGGCCGGGAAAGCCGTGGCGGGAGGCGCGGAGAAGTTTGTTTGTGTGGGCAGCTCAATCCCGGCTCGGGCCGGGCCCGTGCCGGGGCTGTTCCTCATCTCCGGCTTTCCCCTCACGCAGCCCGGGGGCGCCGAGAGCGCGGGGCGAGGCGGGGCCGTGCGCAGAGCCCGCCCCGAGCTCGCTGCCATTGGCCGCCGGTGCCGTCAGTCGCGGTTGCGGCGCGCTGATTGGTGGGAGCGGGGCGCGGCGCGGCCCCGGCGGCGGGCTGAGGGCGGCCGTGGCCGCGCAGCGCCGCCATTGGCCGAGCGGCTGCGCGGGCCCGGCAGCGGCGGCAGCGGCCGGAGCGCGGTGAGGCGGCGGCGGCGGAGCTCGGAGGCGGCCCCGGCGCAGGTGGGAGCCGCGCTGGGCTCTGCGGGGGCTCGGGGCCGGCTGCGGGCGGAGGGGGCGGCAGGGGGCTCCGGCGGCTCGCCGGTGCCGTGTCCGGCCCGTGCCGGCCCCGGGCTGAGGGCGCTGCGGGAGCGGCTGCCCGCGGTCTCCTTCCCGCCGGGGCCGGGCAGGAGCCGCTGCCGGAGCAGCGCTGGCTCGGCCCGGCTGCTGTGGGTAGGACAGAGGGGCTGCCCCGCGGCCGGGAGCGGGCGGGGAAATTCCCGTCGCCGGAGGTTCGTGTGCCCGGCGGAGAGCGAGGAGTCCTGTCAAAGTGACTTTATTGCCGAGCAGGGGCAGAGGCCGTGGGGCATTTGCCGTGCGCTCTCTGCCGTGGCTGTAGTCCGCAGCCTCCTTTTTATCCTCATTTTCCCGGCCGATCTCCCTCTGCCTTTGCCCACCGGCTGAGTTCCTTGGAAGGTTCCGACTTCCCGATGCGCCTGGAGCCTGTCCTCGTTAATGTGCATCCTCCTTTTGTAGAACAGCCGATATTCATGGCTCTGTTAAGTCTTTGTTCTTCTCGGCGAATTTCGGGAATGTAGCGGGACTTTGAGCAGCTGTCTGGGTCAATTTGTAACATTTATTGGAACTGATGGTTTCTCCCGTTACTTCCTTCTCTACAACTCCCTGCCCCGATCTCCAGGCAGATTCACTCCTTGACTCTGTTTTGTCCTTCCCGGGTCCTCTTTGGTTTTGGGATTATTCTCGGTGCCCTCATTCCCTGTCCTTTTGTAGCCGTTTGTGGATCAGGAGGCCTGGCTGCCACCTGCATGCCCTGGCTCAGCTGCTGGATGAGCTGCACTACCAAGGT
The DNA here is from genome assembly GCF_050655825.1 of Lonchura striata. Classification (NCBI taxonomy): domain Eukaryota; kingdom Metazoa; phylum Chordata; class Aves; order Passeriformes; family Estrildidae; genus Lonchura; species Lonchura striata. Next base: position 2,039,445 of record NC_140738.1, read on the forward strand.
GTGGAGCGTGGTAAAAAGATGAGAGTTGCTGCAGCACAGAAGAGGAGAAGCAGCATTCCTTTAACCCCTGGTCTGCTGGGGAGCCACGAAAGGCTGTCCAATTCCCCTGCTTTCCATGTTTGGACCGATACATAAACTTCTCTCCTTATTTGTTTTCTTAGCTTTTTTACCACTTCTCCTTTGTGATCTCTTTACCAGCAGCAGTTTGAGCCACTTAGTTTTCCACAAACTCCTGTTTTTTCTGCTCACAAATAATCTGATCCCATCCCCTGGTGAAATGTTTTGTTCCTCATTTCAGTGGCTTGGTCGGCAGGAAGGTCAGGAGCTGGAGCTGTCTGGTTGGTTCTTATTCCGAGGACAGCTTGTAATCAAATGATGCCATTGAAATGATAAATGGTTTATCTGTCTCCTGATAGGAATTGGTTTGGGTTCTCAGGGGCTGGTCCATGGTGTTGTAGGATTTGTTCTGGTGGCCATTAATCTTTTCCGCATTTTTGGGTGCTCCCTTCAGCTGGGACTCCATCAATTGATCTCTTTTTTCTAATTACATCATCAAATACTTGAATTCCAACTGATTTCCCTGAACTTGTTCTAGCAGAAACCCCAGTGCTGTGATACACCCTGTACAGCACAGACAGTGACAGCAGATGTTGGAGTGGGCAGAGGGATGATCCCCCCCTTATTTTAGTGAGGTTTTCACAACATTCTCCATTTGCTGTTTCCCTTTGCAGCTTCAGCCATTTCTGTTTCAGAGTCAGAGATCCTCACCATGGGCTCTGCCTTCAGCTGTGCAGATTCCATCTGTGCAAGCAGGCAGAGCTTGGGGTGAGGGGCAGAGGGAATCAGCCAATTCCTGCCCCAGGCAAGAAGAGCCAGCTACATTGTCCTCACTTTGCCCTGTCAGTGTTAATTTGCATTTCTAAAGCTCCTGTCCAGGCTACCTGTTTAAACATTAAGGGCTCACCATTAAATCTCTTCTAGTGATGCAGCCTAAAGGTGAACTTTGAAAAACCCAGATCAACATTTTTCTATCTTTTACAGCTACGCAAAAACATAGAGAAAAAATCCCAAGGTAATTCAGTTTTGTCTACTTCCCCTCGGAAGGAAAACTCATATTCACATCCTTTACCCAAACCTAACCAGCTATATAGAAGTATGCGTAATAAAAAAATACTCTAATGCTCTAAACTTTGCACTGAAACTTCAGAAAAAATAAAAACTTCACTAATCTTTTTAGTGTTAGAGTCAAGGCATTCCTTGATTCTGGCCAGGATGTGCAACAGAAATCATTCCATTCCCACATAGCCTTGGTGTGCCGAGAAAATAGTTCCATTACATGCGGGTTTTACTCGATTTTTCCCAAACTTGTGTAGTCTGAAGCAATCTAAATCCACTGGTTTAATATTCTGTAGTTTCAAGTTGTGCAGTTTTTAGTATTTGGTTTCCTATTGGGCCTGGATTTCTTTGCTTGTGCTGTTAATGAGGTGGGAAATGCTGGATTTCCTTCTCAGCCTTTTGCAGACCAGGTGTCTGCAGCCCTGCCGGGGGCAGTGTCTGGGGTAGGTGTTGGTTGCTGTTTGCTGCTGGGGTTGATGTTTTGCTGCTGGTCGTTGTCTTTGTGGGTATCTTTTGGGCCATTCCCAGTGTGTTGAGATGTGAAACTCATCTCCACTGAGTGGTGTAACATCCCTTAACAAAACCTTTAACATTTTTTTCCCCAAGGCCAAGGCAAAGCAAGCCTGAGTAGAGAAATCAAAGGTTAACAATGTTCAAGTCTATGAGCTGGTCTATTTTCCATGGATGCACTGGCAAGCAGGGCAGTGTGTGAGTGTGAGTGAGAGCCAGAGTGGAATTGTCCCAGTGTCTCCCCAGCAGCTGTGGCAGTGCAGGCCCAGCGAGCACTGAAGCTGCAGCAGTGGCAGCAAGGGCTGGCCCCGGTGGCTGGAGCTGCCCAGGGAGGGTGGCCAGGCCGAGGATTTCAGCAGAGGAGGTGTGGGCAGGCCCAGGGCCTTGCCCCGCTGTGGAGCCCTGGCTGCTGCTGCGCTGCCTTCAGTGCAGGCTCAGGGGGGCCTCCCATCCTCCTGCTGCAGGCGGGAAGTGCAAATCTCCGGGGCTGCAGAGACCTGGAGCCCAGGCTGAGGGGTCCCCCCGTGTTCAGCTGTGCTGGCGGCTGTTTCTGGCCTCGGGGCCCCTTGGCATGGGCCACGCCACTTGGCCACCAGTGGTGCTGCTCTGCACTCCTTAGGCAGAGCCCATGTCCTGCTTGGATGTTGGCAGCAGCAAAGTGCCAAGGCAGGCTGTGTGCCAGCCCAGCTTCCTGGGGGAGAGATTGCACCAGAGACAGGATTCTGGCCACAGACTGCTTTAAATGTGCATCCCTTATCTCCACCCTGCACTAGGTGGAGAATTCCCAGGGTAAGGAATTCGCAAGATCAATTGCAAGGGAGAGAATTGAATATCTGCCCTGGCTCTGGCTCTTCTTCTTACCCAAGCCAATGGCAAAAGCCGTACCCATGGCATCTTGGTCTCTATCACCAGCTTCCAAAGGTGTTTCTTTCTTTCCCCTTTCATTCTTTGTACCCTGCCTGAGCTCTGGGGGTGACAGGGGTTATATAGGTCCCATTGTATTCCTAAAGCTGCCATAACCCCCTGGAGGATTTTTTCCTGTAAAATGAGTTCTGCTGTCTGAGTTTGTTGCTTCTACAATCCCTTTTATTGGAATGATTTCTTTTAGAGATACCTTAATAAGTGATCCAGTGGTTGCTGAGCAGTCAGAATTGCTTTTGCCCCCCTGTTAGGTGAGATGGTGTCACCAGAAGATATTGAAGCCTTCCTGCTCAGGGCATTTCAGTGCCAGGCTCTTACAAGCACACACAGCTGTGCCGGTTGAGCTGACCATGGGGGTAACCTGCGCTTTGTCTGATTCCCTTTCCTCAATAACAGCGTGTTGTGGAACTCTTTTCCCTTCTGCTGCCCTTGAAGAGCCATCCACAAAGACATTTTCTCCATTTTCAGATCAAGACTGAGCGTTCTCCAGGGCTCCAGTGTGGTGGGTCCCCAGTGGGATGGGAGCTCAGAGAGCCCTACCAATCCATGTCCATGCAGGGGTGGACTTGCTCCTGCTGAGGGTGCTGCTGTCTGTGCTTGCAGTGTCCTTGTGGGCTGCAGCTGGAGCCCTGACTCCTTCCCAGGGGCTGTTTGGGTGGGCTCTGCCCTGGCCAGGAGGGCAATGCCTCTGCCAGGTGCTTGTGGCCGACCCCGTCATGCCCTGGGTGCTGGGGCCCCCTTGGGCCCTGGGGTTGATCCCTCAGGGCTGTGGGAACTCTGCCGTGGCCTTTGCCTTCAGCTTGGCCTTTTGCTCATCCCTTCTTGCCTTCAGCTGCTGTGCCCTTGTGCCCAAGTGCTGCAGGGCTTCTTCTGCCACTCCTGCAGCCCGGGTCACTGCCTGTGGGTGCTCATCCTCTGAGAGCTGCTGAGCTTTCTGCAAAACCTTTCCTTTCTGCAGGGACCCAAAGCAAATCCTGAACAGCAAATCCTGATCCTTCATGTGCACTCTGCATTTCCCAGCTGTTCCTTTGTGTTCCCCGTTGTGCTCAGGGTCCCTGCCCAGCCCGTGTGGCAGAGCCGGTGCCTGTCCTGCCGCAGTGTCCAAAGGCGGCCCCCCCGGCGGGCAGGGCCGGCAGCTCCCCGGGGCCGGGCAGCGGCCGGGGCGTCCTGCAGCCTCCTGGGGGCCGGGGGCCACTGCCGGCCCTGCCCGGGGCTGGTGGGGTCAGGCAGCGCCCGGCGCTGAGCCCCGGCTGCCCCACAGCCCCGGCCCGGCCCCGCAGCTCCCCACAGGCCCCAGCCCGTGCTCCCGGTGCCGCACCTCTGCGCCCGGTGCTGCCGCTGCCACCGCAGAGAAACCCCTGGCATCCTGACCTCCTGCTTTTCCTGTCTGGGAAACTGGGGATGCGAAGGATCTGGATCAGCTGGCAAATGTGAGGATAAGACCCTGTTGAAAAACATCTCAGTCCTCTGTATTTTTCTCTTTCTTCTCTTTTCCATCATCCATTTTCTTACCACATAGATTCCTCCTGCTGCTTCTTACCTGAACCATATTGCTGCACAGTCCTCTTCACCTGATCCCTTCCCAGCACACCAACCCCATCCATCCCCTGTTGTCCAAATCCCTTCTCCCCTTCCCTTATTGCCCCCCTGGGTGTCCATGTCCTTAATTACCTCTGGGGAAATATGCAAACTACCTCAGCATTCTCCCAAGGGACCCTTCAGAGACATTTTGGGATCATCATCCCTTTGGCCAGGCCCCCTCCCTGGCTTTCCCTTTTCTCCCCTCCATGGTTGCCCTGCCATGTTCACTCCCCGAGGATCCCAGGGCACTCACTGATGAGATTTTCAGTGCTCTCTCCCTGCTGACTCTTCACAGACCCCCTGATGTGTCACTCATCTATCTCCTGGTCACTCCCGGGTCCCCAATCAATCCCCGGTGCTGCCGCCAGCCAAGGGAGCCGATCACCGAAAGTGGGTGAGGCACCTTCAGCTGCACTCCCTGCCCGCCGCCCCGGATGGTGGAAGGAATTCGGGATGAGCCCCAGGGTGTGTGGGTAAACTTACATCACCAGAGAATTCTGTCCACAGAGCAGACAGAGGTGTCCTGTAGAAGTAATTTCATTCCAAAAAATGGGAAAGGCCATTGGACATTCCCCATGGGATCTCTCCAACTGTTGGAGGACATAGCCTCCTTTTCATCCTAATTCTCCTGGCCACATCTCCCTCTGCTTTCCCCACTGGCTGAAGTTCTTGAGAGCTAAAGACTTCCCAGTCCACCTAATACATACCCACCTTGATATGCTCCCTGCTGTTATATAGCAAACGATATTCATGGCTCTGTTAAGTCTTTGTTGTTCCTCTGGAAGTTCATGAATTGAGCAGAACCTTGGCTGAGCAGCAGTCTGTGTCATCAATTAATATAATTTTCTGAAACCAATGGCTTCTCCTGTCACTTCCTTCTGTGCAGGTCCCTGGCCCTATCTCTGAGCAGATTCAGAGCATCTGTTTGTAAAGACACGTTCCTGTGGTTCCTTCCATGGGGTCCCCCGTTTGTGGGACATCCCCCCTGGAGCAGGGTGTCCCCTCTGTGCTGCAGCCCCAGGGCTCGGGCCGAGCTCAGCCAATCAGAGCCCGCGGCGCTGATGACTCACCAGTTGCCAGGCAGACTCGCAGCTCCCCGCGTTCCCCACCTGGACCCACCTGCGCCCCCCCTCGGCCCCATGGCCCCGCGAGGGGAATTTGGGGAGGTGGGAGTGGGGCAGCGCCAAGGCCGGGCCCCCCCGCGCTGTCCTGGCGGGAACGGCTGCAGTGGGGACCGAGTGCGGGCGGGAGCGGCCGAGAGCCCAGCGCTGCCCCAGCCCGACCTGCCCCAGCTCCATCCCTGCCCCTGCGCTGGGATGCTGTGGGTGTGGGGGGAAGAGGGAGCCGGCAGTGGGTGCTGGGCCTGGGGGCAGGAGGAGAAGGGAAGGAGAAGCAGGCTTGAGGAACAAAATGGTCAAAGGATGCAGGTGGCAGGAGAGGGTGGGATTGTGCAGGAGAAGGAAGAATAGCAAGAGGAAGAGGAGTGTGAGGAAGAGTAGAGACACAGGAGGAGGAGGCGGAGCAGAAAGAGGAAGCAGCAGAAGGTTCCACCCCTCCCTGTGTCTGCAGCCTCCCCCCAGCCCCAGGAGTGCTGCTCCCCCCACATGCAGCAGGTGACTGTGGAGGGGAATCCACGATTTCCACAGGGTGAATCTTGGTGTTTCTGAGCTTTATTGGGCTAAATGTTGGTTCTTTGGTTTTATGTGGCAGCTGAATCTTTATTTTTGGGATAGGTTTTTGCTGACTTGTGATGTTTGGGGAGTTTTTGTTTTGTGTCTTGAAATTTGTGAGATTTGATTTTTGGGCTGAATCTTGGTGTTTTGGAGGTTCTTACAGATACGAGATTCCCAATGATTTCCTGAGATGAACTTGGGCAAGGCGGAACCTCCAGTCCAAGGAGCTCTTGTCTTGTTTTTTTCCCTCAAACCAGGATTTTTAATTCCGTGGGCGTGGCTGGATGGAGGAGGAGGAAAAGCCCCGGAGATGCTGCAGGAGGAGGAGCTGCAAACCCAGCCCAGGGAAGTGCAGGGAGGAAAGAGCCCCCCTGAGCCAGGAAGGCGGGCGGAGATCCAGCCAGAGCTCGGAGCTGGTGGAGAAGCCTCATGGCAGGGAGAAGCCCCACAAGTGCTTGGAATGTGGGAAGGGTTTTAGCCAGAGATCCAGCCTGATCGAACACCAGAGGATCCACACTGGGGAGAGGCCCTACGAGTGTGGGGAGTGTGGGAAGAGGTTTCGGACCAGTTCCCATCTCCTCAGACATGAGCGGAGTCACACAGAGGAGAGGCCCTACCGCTGCCCCGACTGCGGGGAGGGCTTCAAAAACAACTCCCACCTCACTTTGCACCAGCGCATCCACACCGGGGAGAGGCCCTACGAGTGTGGGAAGTGTGGGAAGGGCTTCAGAGACATGTCTGGCCTGATGATGCACCAGGTGCTCCACACTGGGGAACGGCCCTATGAGTGCTTGGAATGTGGGAAGAGCTTTGGGTGGAGCTCTGCCCTGAGAAGACACCAGGGCATCCACACTGGGGAGAGGCCCTACGAGTGTGGGGAGTGTGGGAAGAGGTTTCGGACCAGCTCCCATCTCCTCAGACATGAGCGGATTCACACAGAGGAGAGGCCCTTCCGCTGCCCCGACTGCGGGAAGGGCTTCAAGCACAACTTCAGCCTCACCGTGCACCAGCGCATCCACACTGGGGAGAGGCCCTACGAGTGTGGGGAGTGTGGGAAGGGCTTCGTACAGAGCTCAGCCTTGACCCAACACCAACGGAGGCACCACTAAGGGAAGCCCTGTGAGTGCCCTGAGTGAGGGAAGAGCTTGGAGTGAGGGAAGAGAGCGAGGGAAGAGCTTGGAGTGAGGGAAGAGCTTGGTGTGCTGCTGCAGCTCCATCCCCCATGGGAGGATCCGGGCTGGATGATCCCCAGTGACCCCCATTGGGCAGAGCCCCGGTGCCCCCGTATGGGGAATAAAACAGAGAGTAAAGCAATGGAGCTGATAAAGGGGCCCGATATCTGAGGCCTGACTGAGCAGAAACTGTGGGAGACACAGACACAGTTTCAGTCTCCCTGGGCAAGAAGTGACCAGAAAAAATGGTGTGAGTCTTTCTCATAAGATAAATGCTCCCAGGTTACTGGATGTCACGAAGAATGTGTAACCAATGGGAAATTGTTACCAAAAACAGAGCCCTCTATAAGCACCATACAAGTAAATCCCTGTATAAACACCTGGTACACTCAATAAAATTGGCTTTGCTCTAAACTCGGATGTCCCCGTCTCTCCATGGTGGGTAACCCTGTTGTGGGTGATCCCCGTTGGCTGGGGGAAGGCGCTGGAGGGATTTCTTTCCCTTCTCCTGGTGCTGCCGTGGTTTGGTTGGTAATAAATTCCCTCCCTGAGCCCAGGCTGGGTCTGTTGTCCCCGTGCCGGTGCTCGGGGCGGGATCTCTCCCGTTCCTTCTCTGCACTGCCGGGCCTCTCCTCAGCCAATGAGAGAACGCGGTGGAGAAGAGTCAGCCAATCAGCGAGAGCGGGGCTGATGACTCACCAGTTGCCGGGCAGACCCGCAGCAGGCAGTGTTCCCCACCTGGACCCGCCCTCCCTGCCCAGGGCCGGCCCCGCCGTGGGGTCCCCCCAAGTCCCTCCCCAGTGCCCCCAGGAACTGGGCTGGGTTTAACTGGGAAGCTTTACTGGGAACACTGGGAGCAGGCGGGCAGGGGCAGAGTGACAGCAGGGCTGGGGGGACACTCGACCCCCCCAAAATCAGCGTGGGGATAGAGCGGGGGGTCCCGGCAAGGCCCGAGGCCACGGGGAGCGGCTGCGGCCGCCAGTGTCTCAGGAGCTCTGTGGGCAGAGAAAAGGGGGTGACACCGGGCTGGGGGCCCCGGGGGAGCATTCACACTCCAGGGGAAGGGGGACACGACCCCCGGGACCCCCATTTCTTGTGCAGGTAGAACTCCATCCCCAGTGCCAGAAAGACGAAGCCCAACTTGGAGTCTCCAGTTCCTGTCAGGATCTTGCTGCGGCAGCATCCAGCAGCATCTCTGCGGTTTCCACAGGGGTCAGTGTTATGATTGAGCACAAGAGGCCATCTGATCCGATTAACAGAATTTATTTAATTCATTTAAGAGAGTATATGAGAGCAAAGCAAAAAGCAGCGCTGCGGCGACAGAGGGGAGCAACCGCTCCGCCAAACTGCCACGCCGTGATCCCCCTAGCTCACTGTTTTTATCCCCTTCTTTAGTTCACTCGTTTCTTCTGCGCAGTCGCATTCTGTTGCTAGGTGGTCGTTTTCTGCCTCCTGGTGGTCGTGGGATGAAGGCTGGTTGTCTTCCTCACAGGTGTCCTTTGATCTGGGGATTCTCACAGTCTCAAGTATACGTGTTATCTTAGAAATGCATGTTATCAGTTAAGCACTGCAAAGCCTATTGCCTACTACCGCTGTAAAAGGTTAGGAATGCGTGTTATCAGCAATTCACAGCCTGTTGCCTATTACCGCTGTAAAAACAAACTTCTTTGAAACAAATTACTATCTGCAGCTGCATCGAACAAAAAGGTCACCCTTCTCTTACAATTTCTCCCTTTTTTTTTTTTATCCTTCTTTTTGTTCGTTGAACCGTATTAATTCTTTTCTGCTAAGCTCTAGATAGTTTTCGGTCTCTATCTGAGTGAGTGATTCATATTTTGATCTTACTATCATTAAATGAGCGGCCTCTAACCTACTCTTTACTATTGCAATAAGCTTATTAAAGATGCAGGGTCCGAAAGTTAGCACTAAGATGAGCAGAATTGCCGGTCCTGCAATGGTAGACAAAAGAGTTGTTAACCAAGGGGAATGAGTAAACCATGATTCATACCAGTTTTGTTGAGCTTCTTGCTCTTTTTTTCTTTGCTCTATTTGTTTGCGTAATTCTGCCATAGTATCAACCACAATTCCTGTGTGGTCTGCATAAGTGCAACATTCTTCTCGTAAGGCAACACAGAGCCCCCCTTGTTGTAAAAATAATAAATCAAGTCCCCGTCTATTTTGTAACACAACCTCAGAGAGGGATCTGACTGATTTTACTAACCCATCTATGGCCTTTTCGATTCTGCTCAAGTCTTCATCTACGGATACTCGTAAATTTTTCATACCTTGTTGTTGATTTACTAGGGAGGCTACCCCCGTTCCCACTCCAACTCCACTTACACTAAGCAAGATTGCTACTGTTAATGCTGTGAGTGGTTCTCTTTTGACTAGATGGTGTTCGGGAGTTGTTTGATGCTCTAGTACATACTCCTTTGGGTGATATGATATGCGAGGGACAATTAACACCTGTACACAATAATCTGAACTTTCATTGAAAAGCCTTATGGATAAGCAAGGGGTGGTTCCGAGTTTATTACATACCCATTTGGTGTTAGGCGCCGGCAGGAGCCATTCTGCCGGTTTATCTTTTCTCTTGATGCTGATTGTCGTCTCACACAAGTGTTGCATTATTGCGGGTACCTTTCCCACACATTTCCCTTTCCCTCTTACTTGTGCTAGGGTTATTCCTGGGGTGCTATCTTTTCCCTGTTTCCACAGACATTCTCTTGGGTTTGTCCCATTAATTCTTCTGGTTTTGGCAGAGGATCCTATCGCCTCATAAAAGGGTGGATTCATCATGTAACAGAGCCAGCAACCTTCTGTCAGATTCGGGTATGTATAGTTTAAAACGCCAAATGTGGCTTGCATTATTTTCCACAAGGTGGCATGCTCGGGTTTAGGAACACCTGGCTCATCTATGTTAATATGGCTGGTAATAACCTCTGTCTCTGTGTAGTTAATTGTCTTAGTTTTAATGTCACTTATTACTTTGTTGGGTCCAATTGGTGCAGGGTCATAGGGAATAGGTTCTTTCTTAATAATTATTAGGTTTCCCAAATCGTGTCCCTCTATCCAATGCCTAATTCCCCATATCTTTCCCAACAGCCACCCCGGGTCATTTGGATGAGTAACATTGAGGTATATGAAAGTACAGTTCCCTAGTAAATCTTTCCCTGTCCATGGCCATTCTTGTGGCTTTACACATCCAGCTGGTCCATATCCCACCCTTAGGTATTTATCTGACCCTCCTCCCGGGGCCCATGCTGATGCTATTGTCTCACAACCTCAATAACCACAGTAGTAATGCCCGGGGAGGTTACAATATGACCTCCCTAAATTTGAAGCAGGGCACATATAGAAGCTTGTCAAATTTAACAGCCGCCCACAGCTTGGATTTTTGGTCATGTTACATACTCCAGCTTTAAAGCTTGGTGCCCCGGGGGTTATCACAGTCTGCAGGTTGTAATGAGTATCATGATTTTCCCACCTACTTAATGTCCATTTAAAGGGTTCATGGGTTTCAGTAGCAACACTTTGGAGAGGAAAGCATATCATCACAAATGTAAGAATCTTTAGGGCTGAGTAGTACACACTGCAGGGGATGCTGCTTATCATGCCCAATTTCACATTCCTACTTTTTCTCATTCCATTGTCACCATTCCCGTGCCTATGGTGGTCAGTGTTTTTTCTTACGATTTGGGAGGGTCCCCCATCCCCACTAGCTATCTCTCTGTCTCTCCTGTCAACTTGGTTGCTACAAGCTACAGGGTAGGCCATCTTCTTGACAGCAGAGATATTCTTCAGGGGCGGGATTATTTCCACTCTCTCACTTTGACCTCCGGGAGTTTCAATTTTTCTCATTTAATTGTGGGGTGTCGCACCTCAGTCCCTTGACCAGCCTGCGACACTTGACCTGGACTATGTCCGTAAGAAATGGACTTGAAAGCTCGTTGGAGTGGTAGCAATGGAATTCAGGATTTATTCTTTTCACAAAAATTTCCCACCACTCGGGAGATTCTTTAGTCAATTCCCGAGTGGCGACCTTATAATTCAATATTTCAGAGGTCAACTTGCGTTGTTCTAGCCAGCAGCGCTGACACACACTTTTTGGAGCCCTCCCCTTTCTACAGTGAGCCCACTACAGCCCTTTACAAATTTTACAAGAAAAGCAAGCAAAAGGGAAACAATCACAATCTAACCAGCTACATTTTATTTTAATATCTTCATGCTCGGCATGACCCTCCCCTTCCCAAGGTCTCTGCTCCCTTTCGAGTCGGATGGGCTGATAATAGGGCTGCTGAGCTAAGTCTTCTAAATGCTTACAGTATCCTGGGGGTTTTGTTTCTCCTATCAGTTGTGTTTGCAATCCCCAGTCATTCCCGACCCAAATGTCCCCGGAACTGGCAGTGTCCATTAAGATTACTTGAGGGTTCTCTTTACTGTTAGCTTCAAATCTCCCGGCTTCCCATCAATCTTCCAGCTCGTCTCTCTGGAAGTTGCATGAAATCGAGTCGGGTCCACTGGCCCCTTTATTCTGCTAGCATGGGTCCATCCCTTTTCTGCCGTACGAACTGCGGAATCAGTGGTGATTATAACCAGATACGGTCCGTCCCACCTTGGGGTGATTGAATCTTCCTTCCAGCTTCGGATGAGAACCCAGTCGCCGGGTTGTACCTGGTGTAATACAAGATCTAGTGGTGGTCTTTGGGCCCACATCCCCTTTTCCCATAACTGTTTCTTGTATTTCATTAAAACAGTTAAATATTTGTTAATACTTTGGTCAGTGATATTAGGATTAGATTGAACTTTCTCTAGGGAGTAGGGCATCCCATATAACATTTCAAATGGGGAAAGCCCTATGTCTGATCGTGGTTGAGTCCGAATATTTAATAATGCTAGTGGCAGATATTTTATCCAAGATAACTTAGTTTCTAGTACTAATTTAGTGAGTTGTTTCTTAATTTCTCTATTCATTCTTTCCACCCTCCCGGAACTCTGGGGGTGCCAGGGAGTATGTTGTTCCCATTTTATGCCCAGGGCTTCTGCTAGCAGCTGTGTTATTTTTGAAGTGAAGTGGGGGCCTTTATCGGAGTCTATTGTTTCTGGGAGTCCATACCTGGGTATTATTTCTTCTAGCAGGGCCTTTGTCACCGTTCGGGCTGTCTCCCTAGTGGTGGGGATTGCTTCCACATAATGTGTTAGATGATCTATTATAACTAAAAGATATTTTATCCTCCCCACTTTGGGAAGCTCTGTAAAGTCTGCCTGTAAATTTGTAAAAGGCCTCTTTGCCACGGGTCTCCCTCCTAAGGGTGGCTTCCTTAAATTCTTCCTATTTACACGTAAACAGGTTGGGCAACCCTTAGTAATATTTTTTGTTAGATCATGGAGACCCACAGTCATATAATGGGTGGCAAAGTGGTCTACCAGCCCTTGAGCGCCCCAGTGTGTTTTCTGGTGTAATTTATTAAGCATTTGCTGGGCTACGGCCCTAGGCAGAACCTCCCTCCCATCTGTTAACAGCCACTTCCCCGATTCTTCTTTTATCCCCAATTTTGCAAGTTTCTCCCGCTCTTCTATAGTAAATATAAATTTATCCTGGGTGGTTAACCCAGGATTCTCTGGGGTATCTGTAGGATCCCTCCTGGCTCTCTCGCTCAAGGTCAGTGCCTCGATAATTGCAGCCTTCTTCGCTTCATGGTCTGCCGCGTTGTTACCCCTACTCCGGTTATCCATTCCCCGCTGACGCCCTTTTAAATGAACTACAGCTATCTTTGCAGGGCCTCTCAAGGCCTTCAGGAGGGCTACTATTAATCTCTGATGCACCAGGTTCTTTCCTTGTGAATTCACAAGGCCCCTTTCCTCCCATAATTTTCCAAATGTATGTACTACCCCATACCCATATTTAGAGTCTGTATAAATGGTTCCCTCTTTTCCCTTTAATAATTCTAAGGCTCTTAGGATGGCGTATATTTCACAGGCTTGGGCTGACCATGTTTTGTCCAGGGCTCCGGACTCAATTACTTCTAGGTCAGGTCCCCCTACTATGGCATACCCTGATTTTCTTTGGCCTTCTACTATTCTGGATGATCCATCTACAAACAGCTTTTCTCCAGTCTCTAACTCCTCTTCTTCCAAGTCAGGTCTAATTTTAGTTTGCTCCTCTATAGTGATCACACAGTCGTGAGTCAGTGGGTCAGTCTCTGGCTCTCTGAAGAGGAAGGAGGCTGGATTTTGTAATGAGGTGGTTTCTAAAGTGAAATTAGGGGTTTCTAATAGAATCCCCTCATACTTTAGGAGCCTGGCATCAGATATTTATTTGTCTGCTTTTTGCTGCATCACACTCCGTATGTTATGTGGAGTTAACACCTTCAGAGTGGCATTAAAGGTGATTTTCCTTGTTTCTTCTACTAACTCTGCACAGCCTGCAATTATTTGTAAACAGCCCGGCCATGCCCTACTTACAGGGTCTAGAATTTTAGATAGATATGCAATAGGTTTCTTTTTCCCCGCCCAGTCCCCGCTCCAGTACTCCATAAGTTACTCCATCTGTAATATTGACAAATAAAAAGAAGGGCCTCTTTAAATCTGGGAGACTTAGGACTGGAGCATGGACCAGAGTTTCTTTTAATTCTTGGAATTTAGATTTTTCCTCTTCTGTCCACTTAAGGTGCCCATCTTGGGTAAGTTTTTGATACAGAAATCTTGCTTTCCCACTATAGTTTTCGATCTACTGCCTACAATACCCTCTAAGTCCTAATATCTGACGAATTTGTCGTTTATTTTGCGGTAAAGGCAGGGATAGGATTGCTTCTACTCTATCTGGATCAATTTTCTTTTCTCCCTTTTTCAAATAATGTCCCAGGTATCTAACTTCCTTTTCTACAAATTGTAGTTTTGCTTTAGAAACTTTTAATCCTTTTAGTCCCAGGAAATTTAATAGTTTGATACTTTCTTTCTGGACTTTGTTTTCTTCTTTACCTGCTATTAACAAATCATCCACATACTGAACTAGCTTTACCTCTGGGTCTGTTTTATAATCTTGCAAAATTTGTTCTAGGGCTTGCCCGAATAAATTGGGAGATTCCGTAAATCCTTGAGGTAATACAGCCCACCTGAGTTGCTGTCGCCTCCCCGTGTCAGGGTCCTCCCATTCAAAGGCAAAATAATCTCGACTGGATTCGTCCAGAGGGCAGGCCCAAAAGGCATCTTTCAGGTCTATTACACTATACCACTCGTTTTCAGGTCCTAATTTACTCAAAAGGGTATAGGGGTTTGCCACTACTGGGAACCGAGCCACGGTTCGCTTATTAATTTCCCTAAGGTCATGCACCAGCCGATAGGATCCGTCTGCCTTTTTAACTGGGAGTATGGGGGTGTTAAAAGGCGACATACATGGTTCCAATAATCCTTTATTTAGTAATCTTTCAATTTCGGGTTTCAATCCTTTCCTTCCCTCTAGTGAAATAGGGTACTGTTTTATTCTCACCGGGACCTCAGGGTTTCTGATCTTTACCGTGAATGGAGTCATATTCAATTTGCCCACGGTTCCCGGATTGTACCATACTTCAGGATTTATTTTCTCTTCATCTTCTAATCAAAGAGGGCAAAGCCTGATTTTCAATTCCTTTTCTACCACTTCGATTTGAATTCCCAGTTCAACAATTAGATCTCTCCCCAATAGGTTGTAATCTGTTTCAGGGACTAATAAGAAGTCACCCACCCCCATTTTAGTTTCTGATTCTACCATTACCTCTTTAATAATTTGTATTTCAAATGGTTCCCCTTTTGCCCCTACTACCATAGCTGTCTGTTTTGACAGGGTACAGCCTTGGAATTGAATGGTAGATCTTTCCGCCCCTGTATCGACTAAGAATTCTATTTCCTGGCTTTGGGGACCCACCTTTAATTTTATCAAGGGCTCTTTTTGATGTCTCCGGGTCCCCATAAAGTAGAGCCCCTGACCCCCCTAGTCGGCCTTGAATTCTTTCTCATCTCTAAGCTGCACTCTGCACTCTCTCTTGAAGTGTCCCTTTTTGCCACAATAATAACAAGTCTTTTCTTCCGTTCCCCCCCCCTTTTCTTTGTTACCTGCTTTGTCTCGAGTAAACTTCTTCTGTCCTGTCTCTATGCTCCTACTTTCCCTTACCGCAGCAACCATCATTTTAACTTGCCTCTTCTGACTCTCTTCCTCTCTCTGGACGTACACTTTCTGTGCCTCCCACAGCAGCTCTGCCAAATCCCTATCCTGCCAATCCTCCATCTTTTGTATCTTCTTTCTAATATCGTCCCAAGACTTGGATACAAAATGCACTTTTAATATTGCCTGCCCCATTGGATCATTTGATCTTAATCCTGAATATAATTGGAAGTTCTTTCGCAGCCTCTCCAGCCACTCAGTGGGTGTTTCATCTTTCCTCTGTCTGTCATTGAATGCCTTATTGATATTTTGACCCCTGGGGACCGATTCCCGAATACCATCAATTAATATGGTTCGGAAGTCCCGCATATTGGCCCTATGATCCTGGTCTTGGTCATTCCAATTAGGATTTTGAAGAGGCCACTTGGTGTCAGCTGGGTGTTGAGCATGTGCCGGCTGGGCATCCCAGACCCGCATCCCAGCTGCCCTAATCATGTTCTTTTCTTCAACCGTAAATAGGATATTCAGTATGGACTGCAGTTCTTCCCAAGTGTATATATTGGGGCCCAAAAATTGATCCACTCTTTCTGCCACACCTAAAGGATCGTCTAATAGGCTTCCCATCTCCTTCTTGAAATCTCTCACATCTCCCGAACTCAAGGGAACAGAAATGAATCCTATTCCTGGTTGTGGCCCCCCCATGGGCATTTCCCTCAGGGGAAACAGTTTGCCTTTTGCCCTGCTCCGGGTGACTGGGCCAGGCTGTTCAGAATCTGAGTCAGACTCATCATCCGATGAGGGGAGGGGGGGTGCTCGTGGTACAGGAGGAACATAAGGAGGTGGGGCTACTATCAGTTCCTCTGGTCGTCCCTTTCTTTTCCCCTTAGGTTTTTCGGAAAGTTTGAATACAAGCACCTCTGGTCGACTCACCCAGATCTTAGCATAGTCACTCTCCTCTGGGCTAGGGGGTTGTTTAGTGCTCACCCAGATGTTTAGAGCTTGTCTAACCCATTCCTCTGAGGACCCGAATATGGGCCAGAATGCATTTTTGGAAACTTCCTTCCCTCCCCACACTTCTATACAGTAATGTATCATTTTTGCTTTATCCTTTCCCCTCGTTCCTGGGAAGTGTTCCCAATTGGTCAACATGAATCCCGGGGGACTGTCCTTAGGAATCGAAGGGAGTTTTACCCCCACTGGGGAGGGGGATTTACTCTTCCCCTGCCCCATTCCTCCGGAGTGCCTTCTAACACACACAAATAATCAAATAATCACAATCACTTCCCCTGGTTCGTGGCCCAGGCCCTCGCGGGCTTTGGGAACCGCACTACTGAGGGTCCGTGTTCACTTGGGGCGTCCGGCTGCCGGCTCCCCTCTCATGCAACTCACACACTCGCCACACTCCGGGATCCCGACCCCGCCAGAACGGAACCCTTATACTTACGCTTCCTGCGTCGTCGTTCGGACTTTGTGCACAAAATTTAAGGGGTATCCTGGGCCCGCTTCCCTTTCTTTGCTTTCCTCTCAAGGCTTTTGGGTTCGTCGGTCGGGATGAGGACAAGACCCCCAGTCTGAGTCCGCTCAAAAGAGCGGAGTGGTGGCGCCTCTCCCAGAGAGGGGTCCTCCAAATCCACGATCCGAGTCACGGCACCAAATTGTTATGAGTGAGCACAAGAGGCCATCTGATCCGATTAACAGAATTTATTTAATTCATTTAAGAGAGTATATGAGAGCAAAGCAAAAAGCAGCGCTGCGGCGACAGAGGGGAGCAACCGCTCCGCCAAACTGCCACGCCGTGATCCCCCTAGCTCACTGTTTTTATCCCCTTCTTTAGTTCACTCATTTCTTCTGCGCAATCGCATTCTGTTGCTAGGTGGTCGTTTTCTGCCTCCTGGTGGTCGTGGGATGAAGGCTGGTTGTCTTCCTCACAGGTGTCCTTTGATCTGGGGATTCTCACAGTCTCAAGTATACGTGTTATCTTAGAAATGCATGTTATCAGTTAAGCACTGCAAAGCCTATTGCCTACTACCACTGTAAAAGGTTAGGAATGCGTGTTATCAGCAATTCACAGCCTGTTGCCTATTACTGCTGTAAAAACAAACTTCTTTGAAACAAATTACTATCTGCAGCTGCATCGAACAAAAAGGTCACCCTTCTCTTACACAGGTGCTGGAGGCTGCAGCATCCCCCTGATGAACTGTGTCTGTGTTCCACAGGAACCCTGTCCTACAGCCCACCAGACGGGATCCACCATCAATGCTACCACGGCGAGGCAGCGACGATCTGGTCCCTGGGCCTCCTGCTGCACCCTGGTCATGGGGAAGCACCCGTTCAGGAGGGGCCAGGAGATATCTGGGGGCAGATCTTGTTCCCACCATGGCTCTCTCAAGGTGGATCCTCATCTCTGGCCTCGGGAGCAATACCAGTGCTGGGAGACAGCAGCAGCTCATGGGCATTCTGCTCTGGCAGCTGCTAAGGAGGTGGCACATGTCCTGCTCTCCTGCTCTCCTCCAAACAGAAAATCCATGGGAAAGTTTAGGCCCACCTCTAAGCACACCCAGCATGGCCTGGGCACGGGAAAAGGGGGCAACTTCTCCAAATGACTGGTGATTTCTGCTTTCTCTCCCCAGAGTGCCAGGATGTCATTAAGAGGTGTTTGTCCATGCAGCCCTTGGACAGGCCATCCTTAGAAGAGCTTTTCCGTGATCCATGTTCCTCTGCCCTAGAAGATGGGAGAGATCCACATGCACAGTTGGATCCAGGGGCCTGGCAGGTAACAGCTCCACACATCTCTTGGCACTCAGTGGTAAAGACAACCAGCCAGGTTTTGTCCTGCCTGTAGCTCTGAGCAGGGGTCAGCAGAAGTGAAGACGCAGCTCATGGGCTGGAGCTGAGCTGGAGACCTGGTGTGGCAAGCACTGGTGGCCAACATTCCCCTGGTTTTGCCTGCCATGGTTCATGGATGGCTGGGGCCCTGGGCAGAGCCCTGACAGCCTGGTCTGGCCCAGGGAAGAAGGAGCTCCTGGAGAAGCTGTCCCAGGTGGGGCTGCTGCTGCTGGGGACAGTGAGGACATCAAGGATGACAACCTCTTGCTCCACCTGACCACCGGCAGGCTGAAGATGGTGGACTTTGATTCTGACACCTCCTCCAAAGCCAGGTTCCACAGGGAATTTGCAGATGAGTCCACACACTGGGGGATGCTCCCAGATTTGGGCATTGCACAGCCTGGCTGGGAACCAAAGGTTCCCCCTTTGCTGGGGCGGATGCAGCTGATCCTTCAGTCGGCTGCCAGGCTGCTTTTGGAAGGGCTGGGGACATGGGCTGGGGTGGATATGAAATGGGAGTGGGCTCCTGGCCCTGCCAACAGCCCCCAGCACCCACCGTGCCTCGGGCTGGGGCTGGGCTGGGGCAGCCAGCCTGACACAAACAAACCCCCATGGTGGGAGCAGAGGTGGGACTCCAGACCCTGTGCAGGGGCTGCTTTGCTTTGCAGGCAAGGAAGGGCTTGGGCTGCTCCACTGCCCTTGTTTGCTTTGGGATCACCATGGGGGCCGTGCAGGGGAAGGGAGAAAGCCTGGGATTCCCTCACCCATGGTGGGTTTTTCCCTGGCACGCAGGGGTTGGGCCTTCCTTAGGGCCCTGACAGAGATAAGATTTTTGACCTTTTTTCTTGTTCCCCTTTTTGTCTGTAACCTATTTTCCATAATTTGATGTTTGTCTTTCTAGAGGAAGTGTTTCAGGTGGAGTCCAGTCTGGATCAGGACGTGCTTGGGAGCAGCTGCAGCGTGGATGGGCCGTGCCCTTGGAGAAGGCTGAGGGCATCGTTTGGGACCAGCTTTTCTTCCAGCGGGGGATGGTGTGAGGTGGGTCCTGTCTGCTGGGGATGGTGGGATCAGAGCTCTGGGGAGATGGCAGCGAGCACAGGAGCGTCCTGCTCTGGGCAGCTGCTGAGGGCTGGAGGTGCCGTGGCTGGCTGCAGGCTGGGCACATGTCCTGCCCTCCTGCTCTGCTCCCAAAGGCAGCAGTGATGGGCAGCTCTGGGCACAGCTCTGGCATGGCCAGCATGGCCTGGGCACCGCGGGTGGCTGGGACAAGGGGACAGGAGCCTTCAGCTGACGGGGCTTTCTGGTTTCTCTCCTTGCAGCCGGGCTCTGTGGGTGCTGAGGCTGCTCTGGGCTCTGCCAGGGCCCTGCTGGAGCTCAGCACCGGGCCGCAATCAGCCAAAGGAGAAATGGGGTGACCTGCAGCACAGACTGGCTTGAGCATTTTAGCAATACAGCTCAAGAAAACATGCAGCCACCCAAAAAATAAACTTGTTCAATAACTTCTGAAATGAAATCAATCTGGGATGACCCCAAATGACTTTTTGCAGCTTGCTCAAGCAGTAGCTCAGCCCTTCTCTGAACTGTTCTCTCCCCCACCTGCCTTTAACTTCCCAGTTGCTCCTTCTTTTTCCCCAGTGAGTTCCCAGCCCATTCCAGTCTCCATCACACTGTTCCCTTCCTTGGTGCCCCTCACCATGAGGAAGGCTGAGCCCCAGGCTTAGGAACTCATCCTGTCACTGGCTGAGGAGCAGCAATGTCTCAAGAGGTCTGGTGGGATTTTAGTGTCATTCAGAGCTGCTCTCCAGCCCCCAGCTCTCCTCACTGCTGAGTTCCCGCTCCCTTTTCCTCATCCTTGCAGCAGGATGAGCTCTGTGAATCCCCTTGAGCCTCCCCACTCTTCCCAACCCATGCACCCACCTCAGCTAGGTTGAAGCAGCAGCTTCTCTGTCCCCTCGGGCACACCAGTGCAGTCCCCTGTGCAGCTGTCCACAGCTGTCATCTTCCTTCAGGAGCTCCACGAGCCTTTCATGCAGGCTCCACATCCTTATGGCCATCTATTTGTGGAACACAAGTGTGTGAAACACCATCCTGCTGCCACAGGGCCCAGGGGCCAAAGGCCTGTGCCAATGCCCTGGGGCAGCTGCAGCAGGAGGCAGGAGAGCTGGCAGCAGCTGCCCCAGTGCCCCAAGGCCAACCGAGCCCCAGGGACTGCCTTCCCCAGCCCCACGCTGGCAGCACGGCTTCAGCCCCTGCGCTCTTCTCACCGAGACACTGGTGGTGCCGAGCGCCACGAGGCCTCGGAGTGCCAAGCGACGCCTCCCCCTGCACTCGCTCTGCAGGTGCTTGGACAGGAACTGCAGGACGCTGTCACGGCACTCACTCACATTCAGGTGCTCCAGGATCTGAAAGGCACAGGCCGGTGACGGGGGAGCGGCCGGTGGGAGCCCAGAACCGCCCAGGGCCGGGCCCAGGCAGCAGCACAGGGCGCGGGCTCTGTCCCAGGCACTGCGGCCAAGAAAGGGCAGAGAGCCGGGAGGCAGCTCAGCGAGGCAGCGCCGGCCTTCAGGCTCACCTCCACAAGGAACGCCAGGGTGGCCAAATCCCGGCACGGCGTGTCCTTGCTGAGCAGCCCGAGCAGGTGGAATGCAATCCCGGAACACGCGGCTTCGGATGCGCGGTGCATTTCTCTGACAGGAGGAAACACGAGTCAAAGCCCTCAGCCAGCGGGGGCAAACCTCTCCCAGGACTGCCTCACAGAGGTCTGGCCTTTCTCCACCACCCTGCAAGGGGCAGCTGAGCCCTCTGGGAGGTTGCTGCTCTTGGGCACGCTCCTCTCCCAGCCTTTTGCAGCCTCCTTGGCCGTCCCTTGGTGACAAGGCCTTCTGGCCCACGGCCACGGGGACTGTGTGGGGCACCTCGGGCACAGGGCACACATGCCGGGGACAGCTGGGGAGCAGGGGGTCTCACCTGGCCAGCACGCCCACAGCACAGTGGTGGGTGTCAGCACAGAGCAGTGTGTCCCAGCCACGCTTGTCTTCCATGGCCACCACCACATCCTCATAGTGAAGTTGGCAGAGCAGGGCCTTGAGGGTCTGCTCTGCAAAGCTGTGCACAGAGCAAAGCTGAGGTTACACTGGGAGCACTGGCCCCTGCCCTGGGCACATGGCAGGGACAGGAGGACTGGCATGGAGCACCTGCTGGGGCTGGTGGCAAGGCCGTGTTGCTGCTGGCATCCCTTCCAGAAGGTATCGACCTCCTCTGGCACATCCAGAGTGCTGAAGAGCACTTGGAAGAGCAGATGCACAAAGAGGCCGGGGAAATGCACGGTGACTACATGTGGCACACAGGGCAGCTGGAGGATCTTCCACATCACCACGGTTGCCTGCAAAGGACAGAGCAGCCTGAGACAGCGCTCAGTGCCGAGGTGTCCGTGTGGCAGGGCCCGAGCACAGGAGGGAGATGCCCGGAGAGACACAGGGGGAGCACCGGGCCTGGTGGCCCTGGAGCTGCCCCGAGGCCAGGTTTCAGCCCAGCGCCTGAGGCAGGGAGACGCCGTGGGGGAGGGAGGATGGAGAGCTGCTGGAAAGGTGGCCTTGGGGCCAGCAAAGGCAGAAACTCACAGCCAGGGCAAGGACAGCCGTGTGGTCCCCATCGGAGGTGCACGTGCTGTGCTCTGGCCAGCTCCCCAGCACATCGAGGAGCACGAGCATGGCCGGCTCTGCAGTCCTCAGCGAGCACATGATGCTCTTCCACATGGCCAGAGCAGCTCTGTGGGGTCAGAGCTCTGTCTCAGAGGAGTCTGGGACACAGCAGCGTGGCCTGGGCGGCAGCGGGGAGCTGAGCTGCTCTGCCAGCCCTGCCTCTGCCCACTGCCCCTCACTGGCAGCACGCAGGCAGCCCAGCCCTGTGGGCACTGGCCCCTGAGGGGCAGGGGGGAAGCATGGCAGCACGCTGGGGGGCTGACAGGGGCCAGGGCTGGCAAAGGGAGCAGCCAGAGGGCCCTGGAATTCTCTGTGTCAGACACCTGGGACAGGCTGCACAGGGGGAAGGGCTGCTGAGCCCTGAGCCCTCTGGGCAGGTGGGCCCCGTACCTGTCACACAATGGGGCCACACGCAGGAGAGCCATCACCACGTCAGAGGGCTGTGCCTCTGTCAGATCCAGAAGGGGCCTGTACAGATTGTATTCAGGAAACTCATTGGCCATGAGCCACTGGTGGATGTACCTCACCATGGCGGGCACCTGAAGAAGGAAGGGGAGACTTGGAAAGCTGCCGGAGGAAGGAATGTGCCCAGCTGCCCCAGAGAAGTGCTTCCCTTGCCTCCACACTGCCATGGCCTCAAAGGCTCCCAGGGAGCAGCAGGTGTGGCTTGGGAGGCCAAGCAATTGCTGGGAGAAGAATAGCCAGGCCACAGGCTGCTTACTTGCTTTGGGCTGGAAGGACCCTCCTCCACAAGCATATCCAGCAGGGCAGCGCTGGTCTTGGTTTTGAAGATGGGAGAGTACGCTCTGAGCACGGTGCCCATGGCGCTGCTCTCTTCCTCCCGAATCCTCTTCATGAATTTGCAAACCATCTGCAGCAGAAGGGCAAGAAGCCCGGGATGCTGCATGGAGTGCTCCGAGCACAGTGCTGGGCTGAGCAGTGCCAGCCGGCCCAGCCCAGGTGGGGATGGCTGCAGGTACCTGCGCTGTTCTGCGGAAGCGGCCACGGGTGCGTTCCTGCTCTCGTGTGCGCTGCACAGCTGCACCTGGCAAAGAGCGAGTGCAGCCCGAGCTGAGGGGCTGCGGGAGAGGCCGGAGAACACAGCCCAGCCCTGCGCTGCCCAGGCAGGGACAGCCCTGTGACGGCCCAGGGCACGGAGCGCGGCTGTGGGGTGTCTGCCCGGCCCCTATTCCAACCTGTCCATGGGCATGGCCCCAGGAGATGGGATGGCATGGCATGGCATGGCATGGCATGGCATGGCATGGCATGGCATGGCATGGCATGGCATGGCATGGCATGGGGCCAAGCTGGCTGCAGGCACCAGCCCTGTGGCCCAGCTCTGCCACTCACCCTTCTGCCGTGGCTGGAACTGCTCCACCTCTTTAGGCTGCTCTGCTGGGGCAGATCCAGGGCCTTCTTTCTCCTCCTTCCCCCAGGCCAGCTTGGGCACGCTCGCAGGTCTGTGCTCTACGACACTGCCTGGATTCATGGCTGCTTGCAGAAGGTGAAAAGGAAAAGGTCCAAGTCAGCAAGTGCTGCAGTCGTGCCTTGAGGGCACCTGCAAGAGTGAAGTCTTGGCAAGGCTACAGGACGGCAAGTCCTGCACTCTGGTCCTGGGGGCTCCAGCCACAAGGACAGGAGACTCCTGTCAAGGGCAGTGAAAAGCAAATGCCACGGTCTGCCCTCGAGGGCAGCTGCAGAAGAGATGCCTCGGGAAGGCCAGGGGTCACCAAGTGCTCTGGTCTGGCCACGAGCTCACCTGCAGGAATAATACCTTGGGAAAGCTCTGGGTCAGCAAGGAACAAGTAGCTGTGCGAGGGCTCCTCACAGCACCGCTCTCTCGCGTCCTCTCTCGTCGTGTGCACTGAGCACTGTGGAGTGTAACTGTAACTTGTAACTGCCAACACCTCTGCCAGAGCGTGTCACCAAGGGCCCTTGGAATCCCTGCCCCGTTCCATTCCACGGTGACCATGCTGCACCGTGTCACCAAGGGCCCTTGGAATCCCTGTCCCGTTCCATTCCACGGTGACCATGCTGCACCGTGTCACCAAGGGCCCTTGGAATCCCTGTCCCGTTCCATTCCATGGTGACCATGCTGCACCATGTCACCAAGGGCCCTTGCACGCACTGCCACCTGCCCTGGGGCCACCCCCAGCCCCCCAGAGTGGCCCAGGTTGGAAGGAATGCCTTGCCCCAGGTGTGTCAGACAGCCCAACAGGATCTTTAGGAAGGGCTCAGCCCATCAGCAAACGCTGCCCTGCTCTGCGGGCTCAGAGCAGCAGGAGTCCCCGCAGCTGCCGACGCAGCCGCGGCGGGAAGGGCACGGGGCCTCCACAGAAGCTGGCACGGCCTCCTCGGGACACGTCCCACATGGTGGCCGTCCTAAGCACGGCCGTGGGACACAGACCAGGAACGTGTGGGCCAGGGCAGGAATGCTGCTCTGAGCCCTGGGGCCCGGGCAGCGCTGACAGCAGCAGGTGAGGCACAGTCCCCGCCCAAGCAGAGTTCCCCCGAGCCCTGGCAGCACCGGTGCCCGTCTCCTGCCCAGAAACCTGTGCCCCAAAAGGGCTTCTCTGCCCGAGGGCAGCCAAAGCTGGTGTGCACTGGGGGCTGTGCTCCGTCCTACAGGGGCTGTTGGGAGCAGCACCTGGAGCAACTGGTGGCAACACTTGGTGAGTGTCAGATGTTGTTGCTCCTTCCTGGGATGATTTTTTCATGGAAGGGATTAGCAGCAGCACAGAAACACCAACAGCTACTGAACTTCACAGGACAAAGAGACTCCACCAAAACACTGTCATGTTTCCTTGTGCTTTTGTGTCTTTCTTGCACTCTGAAAGAAGAAGAATTGGCCCAAGCCCTGCTATTCAAATCTCCAGCTGCTGTGTGTCTGCCTCTGGCAGCTCCCTGCAAACACAACTGGCTGCCTGCTCAGCTGGGCAATGGACGGCCACAAACAGGGAGGGCCCTGGTGAACATCTCTTTGGTCTCGTGGGGCAGCGAGGGCACAGGAGACAAAGACTGCTCCTCCCAAGTTCATGGGCAACAGAGAGATTTTATTTCCCAAGCCCCCCCTTACACAGGGCATTTGAAAGACCAGGCCTGGAAGCTCTCATTGGTTTGAGCTCCATGCCCCTTCCGGTTCTGGCCCGTGAGGTGCCTGCAGTTTTGGGAGATATTTGATTGGTCAAGACCCCTGTCAATCATGGGAACACCTCACCCTTCTTTTCTTTATCAAATTCTGTGTATTGTTCTCTGTCACCCATCTGCAAGGGCCCTTTGCCAACATGGTGACAGAGGACAGCGTGCATCTAATTTGCACTGGAGCTGCAGCATTTCCCTCCAGGAACTGTTAGGGGAGAACTCAGGCCACAGGCATAATGCTTCTTGGTTACAAATTGAACTTATCTCTAAAAGCAGAAAGCTATTTAACCCTGAGCCCATTTAACCCTTAGAGAAAAACCCAATTTTAAAAAAAACCTTTAAGCACTTGATCCCTTGGGGAAAAACTGAACTCCCAGAAAACAATCTGTAAACAGAAAAACTGTTTGTAAACATGAGAAATAATTTGTAAACAAATCAAGTCCTTATATGAACTGTCCATGAGGCAGGTGATCATTTGTAATGCTGTCTGTGGTTTCCAGTGTCCATATTTTAGGCAGCTGTATTGTACTGTTGTAGGATTTATTGTAAAACATGAGAACAGACTCAGAGGGGAGGAGGGTGTACCCTCAATCCAACCCCTTTCCCCTTTTTCGTTGTCTAAGTAATAATAATAGGATTAGAACATGGATTTTGAATACTATTAACTTATGCAAAATTTCATCCACGTTTACTGATAATATTTTTCTTTACCAGCCAGGTTCAGGGTGAAGAACTTGATTGGGAGATGTTTTGATCAGGGCAAGGAACTTGGTTAGGAGACATTTTCTGTATTTCTATTTTTTCTAGTGCAAACCATATACTTTTTTCCCTTTGTTCAAAGTTAGAAATTTTGTTGTTGACTTTAATAGCTGACTTTTAAAATGATGACAAGTGGCAGAATTTCAGTGAAAAAACTTTGCAACTGCAATTTGCTTATGATAAATCGATGTTCTATGTGTACCTCAGTGGATATTCTTTGAATCATACCAGTTTATCTTGAAACAATGCAAGAATAATTACTAGAATATTAAGAAAAGACATGTTAATACACATACTAGGACATCTTTAAGACAATGATTTACTGAAATATGAGTATCAATTTAATATCGATATCCAACTGAGATGGACAAAAACTCTCTAAGGGTTTAAAGTTAGAAAGTGTATGTTTATTGAGACAGCCGGGCAGTACATGGGATAATTCCCTAATGCACACTGCAAAAATCACAGGTATTACAAAGCTTTTTTATTTGCCGAAGTCTTGAATACACAAATATGAATGCATATTCATATCCCTGTCACTTCCTCTGCTCCGCTTCATGTGCTAATTGGCAAAAAGGCAATTAAGCATGTGTAGTTCTGTTCCCTGAAATGAGTTGGGGGTCCATTTTGGGGAGGGGTCTCCAAAATGAAGAAGCAAAATAAGTCTTCCTCGTTCTGACCTTTCTGCCTTTCCCATGCATACGTGACAAATGAATCTTTGCCGTTTTCCTGTGTTTAATGGATCCCTAAAGTATGGGAAGTCTGCAACTGTTTTTGTGCCCCTGAAATCTATCACCAGGAACGGGGCTGGGATGTGCCCTGGTGCCTGGGACATCATCAGGAGCGGGGCTGGGATGTGCTCTGGTGCCTGGACATCACCAGGAGCAGGGCTGGGATGTGCTCTGGTGCCTGGGACATCACCAGGAGCGGGGCTGGGATGTGCTCTGGTGCTTGGGACATCACCAGGAGTGGGGCTGGGATGTGCCCTGGTGCCTGGGACATCACCAGGAGCGGGGCTGGCTCTGATGCTCTCCGGTGCCTGGGACATGACAAGGGGCGGTGCTGGCTGGGGTTTGTTTGGTGCCTGTGCAATCCCAAGGGCAGTGTCACAGCGGGGCAGCTCTCAGTGTCCCCAGCAGGTCACAGTGTCCAGGGCAGCCCGTGCCAGCGGTCACTGCGCACACGGGGCAGGCTGGGCTGGACAGGGGACGGGTCAGAAACGCTGCCCTGGGAATGGGGTCTCCCCCTGCCTCTGGGGCCCAGCCCCTGCTGGTAGCGCCTTGGGCAGGGCACGGGGCTGCTGCTGGGCCAGGGGGACAGGCCGTGCCCCCTGTCCCCTGCTGCTGGGCCAGGGGGACAGGCCGTGCCCCCTGTCCCCTGCTGCTGGGCCAGGGAACAGGCCGTGCCCCCTGCCAGCTGCCCAGGCCCCTCTGATGCCTGTCCCTCGTCCCTGTGGCTTCTGTCCCCACCACTCCCCACCACCTTCACTCCCTCTGTCAAAGCCCCACTCAACCCCTTCACAGTGACCTCTGGAAAGAAAGAATGAATGAAGGAAAGGAAGTGTTGTCTGTTCACCCTGGCTGGATGTCAGGCACCCACCAAAGCTGCTCTCTCACTCCCCTCCAGAGATGGACAGGAGGGAGAAAACAGAATGAAGGCTTCATGGGTTGAGCTAAGGACTGCGACAGATCACTCAGCAAATGCCATCATGGGCAAACTATTTTCAAAATTGGAGATATTAATGGAATTTTTGCTATCTGGATCAGGGCAGGATAGTGAGAAGTAAAACAAAGCTTTAAAAACACCTTCTGCCCTTTCCTCCCTCCTTCCCATCTCTACCTCCCCCCGCAGTGGGTGCAGGGAGACAGGGAATGGGGGCTCTGGTCAGTTCATCCCCTGTTGTTTCTCCTGCTGCTCGGGGGGAGGAGTCATTCCCCTGCTGTGCCAGGGGTCCCTTCTGGAGACACTTCTCCATGAACTTCTCCACGGTGAGTTCATCCCACGGACAGCAGTTCTCCACAAGCTGCTGCAGCGTGGCTCGCTCCTCCATGGGCTCACAAGTCCTGGCAGGGCCCTGCTCCAGCGTGGGCTCCTCTCCAGGGGTTTGCAGGTCCCTGCCAGGTCCCTGCTCCAGCACAGGTTTCTCATGGGGTCACAGCCTCCGCTCAGGCATCCCCCTGCTCCAGCACGGGCTCCTCCAGGCGCTGCAGGTGCATCTCTGCCCTCCGTGCCCTCCATAGGCTGCAGGGCCAAGCTGCCTCCCCAGGGACTGACCAGGGAATCTCAGGGCAATCAGCTCCAGCAGCTGGAGCAGCTCCTGCCCCTCCTGCCCTGCCCTGCCCTGGGGGTGTGCAGAGCTGTTCCCCTCACAGGTCCTCACCCTGTTCCTCCCTGCTCACAGCCACAATTCCAGGATCACCCATTTCCTTAAATCTCTTATTCCAAAGGTGTTACCACCGTTTCTAACTGGGCCAGCCTTGTCCAGCAGCCAGTCTGTCCTGGAGCCAGCTGGAATTGACTCTGTGGGACATGGAGGAACAGCTGCTCTCACAGAAGCTGCTCCTAGATCCCCTGCCTTACCAAAACCTGGCCATGCAAACCTGGTATAAGTATGGTAGGGTTTTTATTACCACTATTAATTCTTATTATTTCTATTCTCTCAATTTTTTGCTATTAATGGTACAGTTGTTATTATTATTACTAGTATTTTTAGTCTTTTGGACTCTATATTAATAGTGGCTAGATTAGAACTGGAAACAAAGGTACTTCATTGCAAGTAGCGGTTAGAGTTTTGTCAGCCTCTTTCCCTGCCCTGTTCTCTGTCATTGCTGTGTGTGAAGCTGCTGCTGCCAGGCCTCCCTATTTCCCTGGTTTGAGAAATTCCATGGCATTGCTCACATGTCAGAGAGGGCTTATTCCATTCAAACACATGCTCTTAGCTCTTCGAGTCCCATTGTTGGAAGCTTGTTTTCTAACATTGTTGACTTTCTCAGCTTCTGTTAATATTTGTGATTTTATAACAAAATGTTCTTGGATGTGATTGTGCAAGATTCTCTAATCAGCTTCCAGTTTGCTCTTGGGTTTCTTACCGGCGTGTCCGAGCTGAAGGCAGCATTTTGGGTGGGAGGCTTCAGTGGGAGCTGGGATTGCCTCGGCAGCAGCTGGTTTTGCAATGTGAGCAGCGCTGACAGAGATTCCGTGCGCTGAATATTCCGCCTGGTTGGAGCCGCAGTGCCCGGCTGGAGGGAGCCGCGCCGGGCGCTGCGGGTTGTGCCGGGCCGGGCAGCGGCCGCAGCCCCGGCAGGGCCCGGCCGTGGACACGGAGCCTTTGCTGGGCAGGGCTCGGCCCTGCGGCGCCGGGCGGGCGGTGCCGCTCCCGCCGGGAGCCTGCGGGAGCCGGGACAGCGAGAGAGCCCGGGCCGAGCATCAGCCCCGGGGCACGGCCCGGGAGGGGGCACAGCCCGGGGGTCCCGCAGAGCCTCCCTGCTCCAGAGCCGCGCCTGCCGCAGCGGGGCAGCTGCGGCACCTGCGGGGCACGGAGGAGCCGCAGGCGGCGTTCCGAGCGCTCCTTCGGGGCAGGATTTTGTCCCGCTGCGGGGAATTCCCGCGGGCCGGGCGGGCCGGGGCCGCTGCCGAGCGCCGCCGCCTTTCCCGGGAGCCGCCGGGCAGAGCTCTCTGCTCGGGGCTGGGAAAAACACCTTCACTGCCCTGGGAACATTTAAAATGTTTAATACAGGACAAGAGGAGACAAGGGCCATAGAGCAAAGGTTGTTAGGGCCGGGTGCATCTCGGCACTGAGCCAAGAGCACACGGTTATCTCCGGAGATACCCCTTGAATACCTTTTCCCTTACACCAGCCGGTTGCATATTCATAGTCCCTTATGCATAGTAAACTTTTTCCCAAGCTAGTTTGCATATTCCAAGAACTGTTCAGCATGGCTCCTCCTCGGTTCCACCTTTTTAGGGCATGTGTATTCCTTGGTTGTGGTTTTGGTCCTTTTTTATCATCATCTTCAGTTTTGGCCCCGGCCCACACTGCCTTCAGACGGTGAGTGCTGATGGTTGGCAGATCTGTACAGGTGTCCTCATCCTGTGCTCACTGGATGTTATCCCATCCAAGCAGGAATTTTAACACAAGCATGCTTCTCTCAGCTATGGCACTACTGTGTCTGAGCTTAATGAATGAACAGCAGAAATAAAAACTATATAACAAAGTTATTGTAACACCACACATATAATTTCCAATGGAATATTGGCAAAAAGCCAATATTATAATATGTATCTATGACAGGGCCAAGGGCCGGGTGCCCGCTCGGTGGCCCCGGGACAGCAGAATTTTGGGGTCCCGGTGCTGGCTGCCGGCAGAGCCCCGGCGCTGGGCCGGGGATGCGTGGGACCCTCCCGCGGTGGGGTTGGGCTGCCCGGGGCAGGCGCTGCATCGTCAGCCCGGAGCCACCGGGGATCGCCCGGTACCGGCGGGGCGGGGCTGGGGAGCGGAGAAGGGCGGCACCGGAGCTGGGGAACCCTCTGCAGCCTGCGGGGTCGGACAGACCGATAAGGGGGTCCCCGGGAGCCTGGAACGTTGTGAAAAACGCCAATCACTTGGTTTTTAAAATTTTAAACGTTTAATAATAATAAAATGGTTATAAAAATAGTAACACAATTAGAGTAATCAAATTTAGAGTTAGGACAATTACAAGACAATAAAAAGCAAAAAATTATAGATGTCCAGATGCTCTCGGACACTTAAGCCAGGACAAGCATGCCTTGTGAACAAAGGAATAACCTTAAAAGCAATAGCCTATTGCATATTCATGTATCTCATACATGATGCATAAAATCCTTGCAAATTAGGAACTTTTCTGGATTTTGTCAACTTCTTTCCCTTAATCCTGGTGCTTCCATAAAGATGGAGACAAGATGGAAGAATGTTTGTCTTTTCTGATAAGGAGGTTGTAACTCTTTATGTGCCCCAAGTCACCGCCATCCCTGTGTGAAGAGTTTATTGATTATCTCATCTCTTGCTTGAGCAAGTAAAAAAATCCTACATCGCAGAGTTTCTATTTTAATATTATGTTGTTACCTAAAACTCTATTTAACACACTACTTAAGAGAATGAATACAGCATAACTTTCTAACATTACACATATAATATTCATGGTAACATTTGTGAAAAGCCAATCATAAAATAAGCATTCTACACAGAAAGTGTTGAAATGGTAAAACCAGTCAAAACCCCTTAGGAATTGGAAGGAAAACCAGAGGCAGTGGCAGCTAACACCTCTGAAACCCGTGGCTTTTGCTCCTCTCTTTGACCTGAGAGCTTCCTGGGCAGGGGCGACTCTTCCAATTGCACCAGCGTGGCCATGGCTGGGAAGGGCAGCGAGCAGATGGGTTGAGCTTCTCCTGCCAGCCCCTGAAGTGCCAGCTGTCATTTGTGTGCGCTGAGGATTCCCTTCAGGCTCGGAGCTGGCGCAGCTGCTCCTGGGCGCTGCTCGCCCGCGGGCGCAGCGGTGCTGCAGCCGCTGTCCCGCACACAGGGAGGGCTCTGGAGCCTCCCAGGGCACCAAGGAGCGGAGCAGGGAACGTGCCGGGATCTGCTGCAGGACTGTGGGGCTGTGGGGGATCCTTCGGTCTCTTGGATGGGGCAGGGAGGGGGCAAATGGAATCAAGGTGAGACAGGGATCGGGCAGCCCCACGCCAGGCAGCGTTTTCTCCTCTGAGAGCTCCTCTGAGCTGAGCGAGCTGGTGAATCCTGCGGAGCAAATGAGACCCGGGAGCGAGGGAAGGGCTGGCTGGGAAGGAGTCAGATAAACCCAGTGGGTATTTCCCTTTCCAAGGGGCTCCTGGGGAGACAAAGGAGACAAGAAGGATTCCCCATCTCATGACATTCCCTTTTCTCCTTCAGTAGCCCTATTGCAGTCACTGCATACAAGAGTTTAGTTGATCCCTTTGATGCCAGGGAGCACCCAGAACTTGAACCTCGCTGGATCCAGCCCTGTCTGCCTATCACCGAGCAGAGGGAAAAGATAAAGAACCTGGGTGGGGGTGGAGCCAAAATGGCATTTTGCCACTTCTGATCTTCTCCCAGCTTTTGCAGCAGGGCACCAACCCCATCGCTGCAAACCACTCCCTTTTGCAAGGCACACGTGGACCTCGCTGGTAGCTCAGGGCTCCTGAAGGGGCTGCTGCAGTTGGCAACTGGAGCTGTTGTTGAACTTTTCACATTGCTTAACCCCCCCATTCAAATGCCATCAACTGTCTGAGGAAGGACACAAAAATATTACCCTGGAGGGGCCAAAAACTTGGAAAAGGATGAAAGAAATGTTCTGATGATGACAATGACAATGACAAAAAAACACAATTTATTTTTGACAGCAAATGAGTACCCACAGCCCTCCAGCCCTCCCAGACTGGCAGCCGAGTGGGGCCGTTTCCATGGCATGAGGAGCTGGCAGTCTGCAGAGAGAAACCAGAGAGCCACGGTCAGTCACAGAAGGCTCCTGTGCCCCTGTCCCACCACGGCCTGTGCCTGGGCCAGGCTCCTGTGTGCTCAGAGCCCAAACCTCCTGACCCATTCTCCGTTTTTAGAGAAGGGCAGTGTGGTAAGCCACATTCCATCTCCTCTGCTGAAGCACAGCCCAGCAGCCTCCTCAGCAGCTGCAAGGGCGGGATGCCCGTGTGCCTGGTTTCCTGGCTCCCCGGCAGACCAGGGGTTAAACATTGGGTGTCTCCTGGATTGTTCCCGGAAAGGGCCCATCTCTGCACGCAGCTACCTTTTTTCATTTGTAAATTAGGTCTTTCTTTCTCTTCCAGCTGTGGTTTCTCCAGCCCTGGCTGCAGCCACTGGTCATATAAAACTTTAAGAATCTTTTTCTACAAGCACAACTGACTTGATGTATATTTTACAAAATCACGAATTGTGCCATAACATATATTACAATGGGGCTGCGGAGATCCCCCTGCAGGTCCCTGGGGATGCAGAGATCCCCCGCAGGTCCATGGGGATGCAGAGATCCCCTGCAGCCCCTGGAGGAGCCGGGCTGGAGCTCGGCGATGCCTGAGAGGAGCTGTGAGCCCGCGGGCAGAGGGGCCCCGCTGGAGCAGCCTGTCCTGGCAGGACTGAGCCCGTGGCACAGTGACCCACGCTGCAGCACTCGGAGGGGGCTGTGCCCAGGGGATGGACTCCGCTCCGAGAAGTTCCTGGAGAAGTCTCGGCCGGGAGAGAGCGCAGGGTGCAGCAGGGAACGACTCCTGTCCCTGAGCAGAGGGAGAAGCCCCGGGGGATGAGCTGAGCATGGCCCCATTCCCTGT
Organism: Lonchura striata; assembly: GCF_050655825.1. NCBI lineage: Eukaryota > Metazoa > Chordata > Aves > Passeriformes > Estrildidae > Lonchura > Lonchura striata. The sequence goes on from NC_140738.1 coordinate 2,072,299, forward strand.
CTCCTGCCCTGCCGGGGGAGGAGGTGCAGCTGGGAGCAGGGAGGCGTGGGGAAAGCTGCATTTAAGGCTCTGCACTGACTTCTCCTGCTCCTGCTCCGAGTCTTTGGAGTTTTCTGCCAGAAATCTCTCCCCTGCCCCACCCACCCACAGGGCTTCGGGCAGGTTTCCCTTTTCGGGGGAAATCAAAGCGAAGCTCTGATGCGCTAACGAGGGGCAGGAGAAGTGAGGCTCCTGGGCTTCCCGCAGAGGCGGAGGCACGGGAGGCGCAGGGCCGGGAAAGCCGTGGCGGGAGGCGCGGAGAAGTTTGTTTGTGTGGGCAGCTCAATCCCGGCTCGGGCCGGGCCCGTGCCGGGGCTGTTCCTCATCTCCGGCTTTCCCCTCACGCAGCCCGGGGGCGCCGAGAGCGCGGGGCGAGGCGGGGCCGTGCGCAGAGCCCGCCCCGAGCTCGCTGCCATTGGCCGCCGGTGCCGTCAGTCGCGGTTGCGGCGCGCTGATTGGTGGGAGCGGGGCGCGGCGCGGCCCCGGCGGCGGGCTGAGGGCGGCCGTGGCCGCGCAGCGCCGCCATTGGCCGAGCGGCTGTGCGGGCCCGGCAGCGGCGGCAGCGGCCGGAGCGCGGTGAGGCGGCGGCGGCGGAGCTCGGAGGCGGCCCCGGCGCAGGTGGGAGCCGCGCTGGGCTCTGCGGGGGCTCGGGGCCGGCTGCGGGCGGAGGGGGCGGCAGGGGGCTCCGGCGGCTCGCCGGTGCCGTGTCCGGCCCGTGCCGGCCCCGGGCTGAGGGCGCTGCGGGAGCGGCTGCCCGCGGTCTCCTTCCCGCCGGGGCCGGGCAGGAGCCGCTGCCGGAGCAGCGCTGGCTCGGCCCGGCTGCTGTGGGTAGGACAGAGGGGCTGCCCCGCGGCCGGGAGCGGGCGGGGAAATTCCCGTCGCCGGAGGTTCGTGTGCCCGGCGGAGAGCGAGGAGTCCTGTCAAAGTGACTTTATTGCCGAGCAGGGGCAGAGGCCGTGGGGCATTTGCCGTGCGCTCTCTGCCGTGGCTGTAGTCCGCAGCCTCCTTTTTATCCTCATTTTCCCGGCCGATCTCCCTCTGCCTTTGCCCACCGGCTGAGTTCCTTGGAAGGTTCCGACTTCCCGATGCGCCTGGAGCCTGTCCTCGTTAATGTGCACCCTCCTTTTGTATAACAGCCGATATTCATGGCTCTGTTAAGTCTTTGTTCTACTCCTCGAAGTTCGGGAATGTAGCGGGACTTTGAGCAGCTCTCTGGGTCAATTTGTAACATTTATTGGAACTGATGGTTTCTCCCCTTATCTACAGGTGCCCGGCCCTATCTCCAGGCAGATTCACTCCTTGACTCTGTTTTGTCCTTCCCGGGTCCTCTTTGGTTTTGGGATTATTCTCGGTGCCCTCATTCCCTGTCCTTTTGTAGCCGTTTGTGGATCAGGAGGCCTGGCTGCCACCTGCATGCCCTGGCTCAGCTGCTGGATGAGCTGCACTGCCAAGGTGTGGAGCATGGTAAAAAGATGAGAGTTGCTGCAGCACAGAAGAGGAGAAGCAGCATTCCTTTATCCCCTGGTGTGCTGGGGAGCCAGGAAAGCGTGTCCCATTCCCATCCTTTCTGTGTTTGGACCAATACATAAACTGCTCTCCTATTTCCTTTTTATCTTTTTTAGCAATTTTCTCGTCATCTCTTTGCCAACAGCAGTTTGAGCCATTTAGTTTTCCACAAACTCCTCCTTTTTCTGCTAACAGATAATCTGATCCCATCCCCTGGTGAAATGTTGTGTTCCTCATTTCAGTGGCTTGGTCGGCAGGAAGGTCAGGAGCTGGAGTTGTCTGGTTGGTTCTTATTCCGAGGACAGCTTGTAATCAAATTATGCCATTCAAATGAAAAATGGGTTCTCTGTCTCCTGATATGAATTTGTGAGAAACGCCAATCACTTGGTTTTTAAAATGTTAGAAGTTTAATACTAGTAAAATGGTTATAAAAGTAGGAATACAATTAGACTAATAAAAATTTAGAGTTAGGACAATTGCAAGACATTAAAAAGCAAAGACTTGCAGATGTCCGGATGCTCTCTTGGGCACTTAAGCCACAACAAGCATACCTTGTGAATAAAGGAATCACCCCTAAAAAAATACACTGTTGCATATTCATATATCCTTCATGGTTATGCATACATTTTATTTAAAACAAGTAACTCTGTCTGTTGTATGTCAGCTGTTTTTTTTAATCCCCACAGCATCCTCCAGTCTGAGCATGGCCTGAAGAAATTAACTTCTTCTAGTAAGAAATCCATAAATTCCTCTTGTCTGGAGAATTTAGGTGTTCCTTGAGCGAATTTAGGTGTTCTCATTCCTTAACCCCCCCCCCCAACACACACATGCATATTTTCTCTTTTAAGTACTAAAGCTTAATTTTATCTACAAAGCTACGTTTACCATACTATTAAGATGTTCATACAGCACAAGTTATCATTATAACATAATACATGTAGTAACTATCTGCACAGAGCCATATAACATGCATTTTTCACAAAATCGTTTTGGTTCCCAGGGGCTGGTCCATGGTGTTGTAGGATTTGTTCTGGTGGCTGTTCATCTTTTCCCCATGTTTGGGCGCTCCCTCAAGCTGGGGCTGCATCAATTGACCATTTTTTTTCTTACTCCTTCATCATATACTTGAATTCCAACTGATTTCCCTGAACTTGTTCTAGCAAAACCCCCAGTGCTCTGATACACCCTGTACAGCACAGACAGGGACAGGAGATGTTGGAGTGGGCAGAGGGATGATCCCCCCCTTATTTTAGTGAAGTTTTCCCAACATTCTCCATTTGCTGTTTCCCTTTGCAGCTTCAGCCATTTCTGTTGCAGAGTCAGAGATCCTCAGCATGGGCTCTGCCTTCAGCTGTGCAGATTCCATCTGTGCAAGCAGGCAGAGCTTGGGGTGAGGGGCAGAGGGAATCAGCCAATTCCTGCCCCAGGCAAGAAGAGCCAGGTACATTGTCCCCAGTTTGCCCCAGCAGTGTTAATTTGCATTTCTAAAGCTCCTCCTGGGTGCCTGGAATGCAGCTTCTCTTCCACAGCAGCCTTCAGCAGCCTCAGTTGTGCCCCCCCCCCACAACCTGCTGCTTTTTTTTCCCCTTCAAATCATTTCTTTACTGTTTATGAGTTAAAGGGTCACCTTTAAATCTCATCTAGTTTTGAAAATTTTGAAAAACTCTAATCACTTGGTTTTTAAAATTTTAAAAGTTTAATAATAATAAAATGGTTATAAAAATAATAATACAATTAGAGTTAGGACAATTACAAGACAAAAAAAGCAAAGAATTACGGATGTCCAGATGCTCTTGGACCCTAAGTCAAGAACAGCATGATTTGTGAACAAAGGAATCACCCTTAAACAAAGACACTTGTTGCATAGTCATACATCCTTCATGGTTATGCATACAACCTATTCTAAACAAGAAACTCTGTTGTATGTCAACTGTTCCCTTTAATCCCCTGGCATCTTCAAGTCTGAGCAAGGCCTGAAGAAATTAGCTTCTCCTGATAAGAAGCCATAAATTCCTCTCCTTTGGAAGATTTAGGTGTTCTTCGAAGGGAGCATCTCATTCCTAAAAAGAAAACTCCCCCCACATACATAATCTCTATTTTAACATAATGTTGTAACCTAAAACTACACTTAACACAATACGTAAGGGAATTAATACAGCATAACTTTCTAACATGACACATATAATATTCATTGTAACGTTTGCGAAAAGCCAATCATAAATATGCATTTTTCACAATCCCACCTCTTACTGCTCAAGCCAAATGATTTATAAAGAATATTTCCTGTCCTCTTGATTTCTTTGGACTCTGTTGGTAATCAAATAAAACATGGGATTAAACAAAGAAGAAATATCAAAACACTTCTAACACATAAAAGGAAGAATCCTAATTTCTTCCACCATCCCATTCTCAATACATTACCCCACCTGCTAGTTTTATAACATTATTTTCCCATTTTTGGACTGATACCTAGGTCATAATTTTTTTCTGATATCCTTTGTTTTTTCCAGGATGACATCCTCATTGCCATCTATTTTCAACAATCTGTACATCCCATTCTTTAGCCAATAAATAGGGTAAAGCCAACCTATTTTAATGCACTGCAGGTGATGTTTGGCTTTGCAGACTCAATATTAATTCCAATGCCTGAGCAGCTTTGTTTATTATCTTCTCTATAGCTGCTTGGAGTAATTTAATATGATTCAGGATATAATTTGGGGTTAACACAGAGCTAGACTGCTGTGCTTGTTTTACCTTTTTTTTACTAATTGTCTCTTCACCGAATCTTGGACTATATTTCTAAGATCAAATGTAAAACAAATCCATCTCTCTCCTTTTGGACATTCCATGCCCCAAGTATTACTACTTTTTCCTAAGTTCTTTGTATGTGATAATTTTCCGCCTTTTTCCTGCAGATACTTAATTTGGATGGGTTATAACAGTGCCTGTTGACATGGGTGTGTGTAACAAAAAGGAACTTTGGTTTCTTTCCATGTGATACTTTCTGTAGCATTTGTGACACGATCTTGCTGCTATCTCAGAAGGGAAAAGACAACAAATGAGAGACAGAAACAGGAATGACAGAGGTCTGGCGTGGCTTATACCCCCACCTCCCCTGCCTGTGGGGCTGCTGCCCACAGCAGGTACGTGTGATCTTCTCGCTGGTGAGTACAGTGCTCAGTCCAGGCTTGCCCTCTGTTTCCCTTGTCACTCCTTTTTTACTCATTTCCAGGCAAATTGGTTTTGACACCTTTTAACTGTGGTTTTCCACCATTCCTCAGGTATCTCTCAGTCCACAGGCATTGATAATCCCCATCTACAAAAGCAATTTATTACTTCAGTTTTTGAGGTCTTTCTGTATAGGGGATTGATTCAGTACTCAATACTTCTTGCCACGAGAACATAGATTTTGTGAGCTACAATGCCAATTATTCTCATAATTTAAACATTCACTTATAACCCAGCTGCCATGTCCAATATGGGGATGAATCAAATAAAGTATACAGCATAGTATTAATGGCAATTTCCCTTCTTGCCTGTACAAGCCACAGGCTAAGGCCAGACTATCAGAACTCTTTGACTCAAACACTCCCGATCCTCCTGTTTGAAGTGGCAGTGTTCCTCTGCCAAGGAGGTGTCGGAGGCGTCTCAGGGCTTATTCAGGCAGGGCTTAGAACCAGTGATGCAAGCTTTGCCTGATTTCTCAGTTAGGTGTTATTCTTTGTACCTGCCTTGGATCATTTGGCTCTTCCCAAACCATTACCACCCAGTCCTGGTTGAAAGTCAATTTGGTATCACCTGGTTTAGATGTGATAGTCCATTCCTCACGTTTCTTCACCAATTCTTTTATTTTGCTGGCATGAATTCACCCTCTTTTCCATGGTTGGGATTGCTGCTTTAGTAGTACCTGGAAAGGACTTCTTAATAACACAGTGTTAAAAGAAAAACAATACTGCATTAACTTTCACCATTAGTTTTCTTCAAAACTTTCTGGGTTTAACTAAAAACTTTTTCTATAGCTGCTTCTTCTTCTTGTATCCAGCTGTGCTAATTGCTGCAGAGGCCAATTCTTCTTCTTGTGAGCTATAATTAGTTAAATAAAAAAAGACTAGCCCAAATTTAACACAAGATGTATCACATCTCTTGGTTTTTTGCTTTTTAGGCAACATCCAACTGTTTTAGTCTTACAGCCCCATTCTTCAAAACAAAAGCCTCCTTTCCTTAACAACAAAAATCAGAAGGAAAAAAAAGAAGTCTTGTTTAAAAAAATAAAGCACATTGTGAGAGTCAGCTATCTCTGCTTTGATCTTATCTCTATTGGTGGTCCAGCTCTCCCTCTTTTTCACAGCTTTGCCTTTGACTGTACTTCCTCACTCCCCTCCCCTTGTTGTCACTCTGTCTAGCAGGAATGGGGGAGAACTTACAAATAGCTGCAGTATGGGGACTTTGGGGCATATTTCGCTCTCCCTCTTTCTCTTTCTCTCTCTTTCCCTTTCTCTCTCTTTCTCTTTTTCTCTCTTCTTCTCTCTTCTCCCTTTCTCTCTCTTTCGCCCTCTTTTTCTCTCTTCACATTTCAACATCCACATTCCAATATCAGTCCACTTTCTAACATTAGTCCTACATCCCGGAGAGGTGAGTCTGCCAATCACCTCTCCCTCCTTTTTCAACTTCCTTACAAATTTAATTACTGTTGTTATGTGTGTTCTGCAGGCTTGTAATTCACGGCACCCTCCACCAAGGCTACCAGCTACCCACAGCTGACAGTGCTAAAACTAAAGACTTATTTTGCTGTCACAATTTTCCATTCACAAACTTGAAAGGGTTGTAGGAACAAGGTAAACAAAAACTTACTTCTGAAGTGATCTTGCCTGCAGTAAAAAATTTAAGGCAATGCTTGTTAGTGCAATATAATTTGCAAAGAAGCCAAGGTTTGATTTGGGAAGGGCATCTGAGGACACAGAGCATGAGTTTTACCAATCTATAATTTGAAGAGGGAATAGACAAAATGTGGATACAGTGGGGGAGACAGCAAGTAAGGAATTTATCTCTGCAATACTCTCTTTTTGACTGCCAGGAGACACTCTCTGAAGAGGTTCTTACAGTACAAACAATAACTGGATGGGAAGAGGCACTCTTGAATTTAAGCTTTGATGTCAAAATAGGAAACTGCCCCTGAGCACTGCAGTGCTGGAGCACCCTGCCTGCAAACTCACCAGAGGCAAGCCACTGCTGCCACGCTGCAGGGCTGCCTGCAGCACAGAGGGAACCATGGCCCAGCCCTCCCTGCAGGCCTGGGCAATCCACACAAGGAATCACAATTGCTTCACAGCTCTCTAACTCATTCAAGAAATAGGAAACTGTAGTAAACAGAGATCTCCCTCACCATCTTTTTCATATGTGTGTGTCACACACCCACTGTGACGCTGGAAGTAACAAATTGTTTACATTAGAAGATACTGAAACTTTTTCTTCATCTAGCTTTGTAGTTTCCCTTTTCTATATGTAGCCACCTCCCATTCTGGGAAAAAATGAGCCCTATGTTTTTTACAAGTGTTTTGTATGCACAATTTTAATTTCTGTTCTAGATACACTGCAAGTAGTTAGCACTTCCAGAAAAAACAGCAAACAAACAAAACAAAAAAACGAAGAAAGCAAAACACATTTGGGTACATGAAAAAGGACTGGTTGGAAGGAAAAATGTTTCTCATTGACCTACCAAGCAGCTGGTGTTACCTTTATTTTAACTTTACACACTGAGAACACTTGATTGAACAGCCTGCATTGACTCAAATTAATAGCAGGTTTTGCTATGTCACAGCTGTAAACTAGTTTTTCAAAGTTAGTACAGTAAGATATGTATTTCAAGATAAAAATCACAATGCAAATTGGAAGAAATTTAGTACTGCATGAGGTGTGCACACAATTAATTTACCTCCAAAAGTCAGTTTATGACTTTCCTCTACCAGGATTGCAGTAGCTGCTATAGCTTGAATACACACTGGCCAGCCTTGATTTACTGGATCCTGTGGGAACCCCAGCCTTGTTTTGGGGCCACATGTGGTGGTGAAATTCCTCCTCCAACCCGTGCTTCCAAAGAAAAACTCCGCAGGCTTAGCTGTTCGGTCTCAAGGCAGTTTATTGCTAGTTATCTAACAGATTATGTTCTTGGTCTGCAGCTATTTGATCAGTGGCCTGGGTAGAGGCACACACACACCCTGACATCCTCTCTATCTGCTGTCTTCTTCGTCTCTCTCCCCGCCCAGGGTTGCTGCTATCTTTTATAAGATATATTACGTATAACATGTTTACAATTATTCCCCAATACCTACTACCTACGTTGCCAAGTGTTTTTCTATTCTAAACCAATCTGTGAGTGCCAACATCACCAAAAACATGGAGGTAAGGAAGAAGAAGGAAGAAGGATGGGTTCAGCCCACTTTCCTCCATCTTAGAACTTCTGACCCCCATGTACAAAGTGAAAACCCCCCTGTACATGTGCTAAAACCCCCCTGTACAATACTAAAAAATATTTCCCTCTACTTTGTAACTACTTTTACTATACTATCTAACCTTTTGTGATTGCTTGTTCCACCTCCAAAGTTGGTAATTCATTCCATGGCTCAAACTCAAAATCACAGTTGTTTTTCAGCTGTCTGCCAGGGTCTAGAATGCTTCTGACCAAGGCCTGGAACCTCTAAAAATGTCTGAGAGACATTTTGAGTTCCCACAGGATCCCACATCTTTGATAAATAAGCCATGGGTCTCTTTACTCCTCCCCACTCTTGAAACAAAACCCTATTTTGAGCTACCCCCTTTTCTTCATTTACATACAAATGAAAGGGTTTTGCTAGTGAAGGTAAGCTTAAAGTTGATATTGGGGCTAGTTTTAACTTCAGTTTTCTTAGTTTTTCATTATCCTTTTTGGTCCATTTTATATCATCTCCCTCTATCAATTTTTTTTTTATTCAAAAATTTTACTGCCTGTGTATATCCTTCAATCCACAATCTATAATATCCCAATAATCTGAGTATCTTTCTGATTTCCCCCTTTGAAGAGGGAGGGGGAAGGGATAGAATCCCTGTGTTTCAGTCAGGGTTGAGCTTCCAACTACCCTTTCTAAGCAAGTGTCCAAGATATTTTACCTCTGATTCTACAAATTGCAGCTTCCCTTTTGATACCCTTAATCCTTTTTCCCCAAGAAAATTCAAAAGCTTTATAGTAGCCTCTCTAACTTCAGCTTCAGCTTCCCCAGAAAGTAAAAGATTATCCACATATTGGATAATTTGTATTTCAGGGGGAGTGGGGAAAGTTTGTAGTATTGTTTCTAAAGCTTGTCCAAATAAGTTTGGGGATTCTGTAAGCCCCTGTGGTAGTTTTGTCCATCTTAATTGCTGTTTTCTCCAGTTAGTGGGTCCTTCCATTCAAAAGCAAAGATAACTTGCTCTCCTGGGCTAATGGGCAAGCCCAAAAGGCATCTTTAAGGTCCACTACACTAAACCACTGATGCTGGGGAGGAACTTTACTTAAAAGAGTATAAGGATTTGGTACCACTGGATAGCGGGTCTGAGTTCCTTTGTTAACCTCCCTTAAGGCTTGTACCAGTCTATAGCTCCCGTCAGGCTTCTTTACTGGGAGTATTGGGGTATTATGGGGAGACATACAAGGTTCTAATGTCCATCCTTTATTAGTCCTTCTATTACTGGCTTTAAACATTCCCGTCCTTCTAAAGATACAGGATACTGCCGTACACATATGGGACAATTTTTTTTCCTCAGTTGTAATCTTTATGGGGTCAATATTTAATCTTCCCCTATTTCCCTCCCCAGCCCAAACTTCCTTGTTAATTCTTCTTCCATCCTCCTGGCCTAGTTTTAAAAGTCTAGCTGTCATCTTCCCATCTTCTGGAACAACCCCTATTCCTAATTTCACTTGTAAATCTTGTCCCAATAAATTGCTACCTGCCCCTGGGACCAAGAAAACATCCCTCATCCAAAATCTAGTTCCTCCCTCTATTACCACATTTTTAATAATGGGTACTGTGGAACTCTCTCCTTTTGCTCCTGTTACTATTACGGTATCTTTGCTTACACTATAACCTTTTGGAATATTTAACAGAAAGGTTAATTCTGCCCCTGTGTCTACCACAAATTCCAATTCTTCTTCTTGGGGACCCACTCTTGAAATTATCTCAGCATTCCCCACCTGGACCCACCTGCGCCCCCCCCTCGGCCCCATGGCCCCGCGAGGGGAATTTGGGGAGGTGGGAGTGGGGCAGCGCCAAGGCCGGGCCCCCCCGCGCTGTCCTGGCGGGAGCGGCTGCAGTGGGGACCGAGTGCGGGCGGGAGCGGCCGAGAGCCCAGCGCTGCCCCAGCCCGACCTGCCCCAGCTCCATCCCTGCCCCTGCGCTGGGATGCTGTGGGGCTGGGGAGAAGAGGGAGCCGGCAGTGGGTGCTGGGCCTGGGGGCAGGAGGAGAAGGGAAGGAGAAGCAGGCTTGAGGAACAGAATGGTCAAAGGATGCAGGTGGCAGGAGAGGGTGGGATTGTGCAGGAGAAGGAGGAATAGGAAGAGGAGTGTGAGGAAGAATAGGGACACAGGAGGAGGAGGAGCAGAAACAAGGATCACCACAAGGTTCCATCCCTCCTTGTATATATAGCCTCCCCTCAGCCCCAGGAGCATTGCCACCCCACATGCAGCACGTGACTGTTGAGGGGTTCCACGATTTTCACAGGAGTGAATCATGGCATTTCTCAGCTTTATTGGGTTAAATGTTGGTGCTTTATTTTTTTTAGGGGCTGAATCTTTATGTTTTGGAGGAATTTTTTACTGAATCTTGATGTTTGGGGAGGTTTTGATCTGTGTCTTAAAGTTTTGAGGATTTTTATGCTGAACCTTGGTGTTTTGGAGGTTCTTATAGACACACAATGCCCAATGACTTGGTGAGATGAAGTGGGGACAGGAGGAACTCCCAGTCCAAGATGCTCTGTTCTTTTTTTTTTCCCCCAGACCAGGATTTTTCATTCCCGGGGAGGAATAAAAATGGAGGAAATGGAGGAGGAGGAAAAGCCCTGGAGATCCCGCACAAGGAGTGGCAGCAAACCCAGCCCAGGGAGCTGCGGGGAGGAAAGAGCCCCCCTGAGCCAGGAAGGTGGGCAGAGATCCAGCCAGAGCTCAGAGCTGGTGGAGAAACCTCGTGGCAGGGAGAAGCCCCACAAGTGCTTGGAATGTGGGAAGGGTTTCAGCCGGAGCTCCAACCTGATCGAGCACCAGGTGATCCACACTGGGGAACGGCCCTACGAGTGTGAGGAATGTGGGAAGCGTTTCCGCTGGAGCTCCAGCCTGAGACATCACCAGAGATTCCACACCGGGGAGAGGCCCTTTGAGTGTGGGGAGTGTGGGAGGAGCTTCAGCAAGAACTCCATTCTGATCCAACACCAGAGGATGCACACTGGGGAAAAGCCCTTTGAGTGTGGGGAATGTGGGAAGAGCTTCAGCCAGAGGAGCAGCCTGATGCAGCACTCGGTAATCCACACTGGGGAAAAGCCCTTTGAGTGTGGGAAATGTGGGATGAGCTTCAGCCAGAAGGGCCACCTGATGCAACACCAGAGGATGCACACTGGGGAAAAACCCTATGAGTGTGGGGAATGTGGGAAGAGCTTCAGGCAGAGCTCTGGCCTGAGGAGACATGAGAGGATCCACACTGGAGAAAAGCCCTACGAGTGTGGGGTGTGTGGGATGAGTTTCAGCCTCAACTCCCAGCTTACGGAACACAAAAAGATCCATACTGGGGAAAAGCCCTACAAGTGTGGGGAATGTGGGAAGAGTTTCAGGGAAAGCTCAGCCCTGATTCGGCACCAGGTGATCCACACTGGGGAACGGCCCTACACCTGCTTGGAATGTGGGAAGAGCTATGGGTGGCACTCAGACCTGAGAAAGCACCAGCGCATCCACAGCGGGGAGAAGCCCTACGAGTGTTCCCAGTGTGGGAAGAGGTTTCAGATCAGCTCCAGTCTCCTCGTACATCAGCGGAGTCACACCGAGGAGAGGCCCTACCGCTGCCCCGACTGTGGGAAGGGCTTCAAGCACAACACCAATCTCACCGTGCACCGGCGCATCCACACCGGGGAGAGGCCCTACGAGTGTGGGAAATGTGGGAAGAGCTTCTCAGAGAGATCAAACTTGATCAAACACCAACGGAGGCGCCACTAAGGGGGGAAGCCCTGTGAGTTCCCCAAGGGTGGGAAGAGCTTCTTATGCTCCTCCCAGCTCCATTCCCTATGGGAGGATCCATGATGGATGATCCTGAGTGACCTTCATTGGGCAGTCTTGGTGATCTATGGGCCTGGTTATCTGTGTTGGGAAGACACTTGGCTGGGAGGCTCCACATCTTCCTCGTTCCCTGCGGGCACCTAGATAAACCCAGTGGCAGGAACATCCATTGGGGCACAGACCAACAATGAGAATTCCTTGGGGAGAGCAGATTTAATGACTTCTAACTCCATAAAATCTTTTGCATTCAATCCTATATTCTGGTGGCATCAAGGAATACTGAATGGTCTTGGAGGTATGTCCTAGGTTGACTATATGATGCTTGTATCTCCAGTTGTCTGTTCTGTTTATAGTGAATTATAATTTTTGCACCTTTAAGACTTGTTCCAAGAACAAAGGAGGGAGAGAAGGGCAGAGTTTGTTTTCAGAAACTGCACTCACTCCTCCACATTCTTGCTCCTGGGCCGGGTTGTCTGCAGATGGACAGACAGAGGTACAGAGCTCTCCTTTGCTGTTAATTAGTTTTAGCTAGCTGTGGCAGAGAAGTTCCCTGGACTGTGGCTGCTTTTCCCTTTTCTTTGGACCTGTTTAAACCTGCTCTGGCCTGAACACCCAGAAGAGCACCGGCAGCTCACACCTGTGGCCCAGCGGGCCAGGCCTGGACTGTGGCATTTCCAGCACTGGAGGGACTGATAAGAGACTGAGTGAGCTGAGCTACAACCCACGGAGGGACTTCCTGAGTTTGTCTATCTTTTAGAGCAGCAAGAGGTTTTATTGTTTAATATTGTTTAGGTTTTATTCTTTAAAAAACAGTTTTTTCCACTGTTCTCCAAGGAGATACTTTTCCCAAACTGGCTGGGGGAGGAGCCAATTGAATCTGCTTTCCAGAGGAATCCCTTTGGAGGTTCTCTCCCAAATTTGCTCTGAACCAGGACAAGGTCTTTTCCAACTTCAGGGATTCCACGATTTTGATTTCCTATTGCCCAAGGGTGTCTTCTGCAGCCAGATGGTGGAAAAACTGGGGAAAGACCAAGATTTTGGAGACAGTGGGGTAGAAACTCCACCAAAACGGTTCTTCCCTCCACCCAAGCACGTGGATCCTCAGCCGGCATGGACATGGAAGTCTTTTTCTTTTGGCCTTGATTTTGTTTTCATTTCTCTTTATCCCTTTAAAATATCCAATATTGAAGTAAAAATAGACATTGGACTAAGTTAGTGGATGTGGTCATGGTAGGACACAGACATGGTGGGACACGTGTAAGAATGTGCCCTCTGTTGACAGAGTAAACAAGTTAACCTTTTGTTCCCTTAAAAAGGACAAAAGGCCAGGTGTTTCTCTCCTCAATTTGGTTGAAAGACACCTCATAGGACCTTGGGGACTTCACCTCAAACTTAAGGGTAGCTAATTGGACAGGAGCCAAAAAGTCCCACCTAAGCAATTCCCTAGAAAAGAAGAGAACAAAAGAAGTTAATTGCTTTAGTGAAGTGTTTTAGCAAGAGCAAGAGCCTCTGCCCTGACTTGGCTTTTCTCTGTAAAAAGCTTTTTTATTTTTGCCTTTTATTAAAACTTTTTATTCCCAACACTGTCACATGAGCCATCCTGCTTGTTTTATGCCACCTGAGGTAGCTGAGCTATCAAGGGTATAATGCTTATCTCTGAGAGCTTATAAGACCAGGCTCAAAAAGAGAAAAAGCATTAGACATGGAGAGTGACATGGGCACGCATGGACATGGAGGGGGACAGGGCCATCCCTAGGGACATGGGGAGACACAGGCATGGATGGAGACATGGGGGGCAGTGACAGGGATGGAAACATGGTGGGGAGACAGCCATGGGTGAGGACATGGTGGGACATGGCCAGTGACAAGTAGGGACATGGCCATGGCCGGTGCCATGGGAGGAACTTGCAGGGGATGAGGGGGATGCTGGGTTTGAGGGAGTTGAGGGTTCCTGTGCAGGACTTGGACCTTGCTGAGGCCTTTGGGGAGCCCAGGCCGAGCGGCTCCGGCTGCACTGGGAGACCCTGGTGGAGGTTCTGGGGCAGCTGCTCAAGGACCCCTGACCTGGAGCCCCAGCTGGGCATTGGGCTCCTGGAAGGGGATGAACGTCCTTGTCCCTAGGAGGGAAATCCCAACACCCCCAGGGTGTCGGGAACAGCTGAGGGGCCACAACAGGGAGGAGAAAGCCCGACAGAGCTGTTCTCCTCCTAAGCTACATCCTAAAAGTCCCAAAACTCAGGGATTCCTCCCAGGAAAAAGCTGCCAGGAGCTGCCTGAATTGAGGGAAAGGGGGGATGTGATCCCCAAACTGAACAGGAGGGGCCTGGATCCCCAAATCCAAGCCTAGGGGTGAGAGGTAGAGCTGGAGGCACAATGGGGAAGGGGTGGGAGAGCAGGGGAAAAGAGGATTCTGACCAGGAGAGGAATGGGACCCTCAGATTGAGTTGGGAGGGGTCTTTGGGTTGGGGGAACAATGGGAGTGGGGAGGGAAGGGTGGGGATGGGATCAAAAATGGGTGGTTCCATGGGGATCCCTTAGTGTCCCCATCGCTTGATCCCTGGAGTGATTTCCGTGAGGCTCTGGGAGGGGGGAATGGATCTGCACTGGGTGGGTCCTCAAGCCCCCTGCCCATACCTGGGGGGCTCATGGGAGGTTCCCTCTACCCAAACGCTGGTGCTGCAGCCATGGGGGAGAGGTGGGTAGGAAAGGGGGATCTGGGGTGGTCAGGGAGGAGGAGGAATAGGAAGAGGAGATAGAGATGAGGAGGAGGTTAGGGAAAAGAAGGAACAGGAACAGGAGGAGGAAGAGGAGGAACCGCAGCAGATCCACACGGTTTGCCTGCCCTTCTGCTGAGTCTGCAGCTCCCCTGGTCAGGGCAGCATTTACTCCCCCAGATCCTGCAGGTAAGTGGGGAGGGGGAGCTCACCCCAAATCCATTGGGGGATTTCTGGGAGTTTTTTTTGCAGGGAAAGGGATATTTGGATCTTGCATTGCCCCAAAGGTGAGATGCAGATGCCCCTTTGGAGACTTGTGAAGGGTTCCTGTAGCGATCTCTGTACTGGCTGGGGCAGTGGTAACAGTTTGGGGGGGACATTGGTTTTGGGGTTCCAATTGGCATCGGAGTGGGGAGAGCAGCAATGGCCAATCCTGGAGCTGGGGGATCCCAGCAGCCTGGAGGAGTGGGGGACTCTGGAGATGAGCAGAGTCTGGGCCCATCCAACTGTGAACAGGGTGGTGACTTCTCGAGCTGGACTTGGGCAGCAGGACCAAGGTGCTCACCCTTTGTTTTTCCCCCAAGCCGGGATTTGTCCATCCCAACCTTTGTGCAGGTGGAGCTGGTGGAGGCTGTGAGGTAAAGGAAGATAGCATGGAACACTGAGGCAGGTGAGGGGTAAGTCACTGCCCCTTTCCCCCTCTCCTCTGCTCCACCTATCAGCCCAACATTGCCCCTGGCTGCAGGACAGCGCTGCTGCCAACGCTGTCCTGCCAGGGATGAATTGGTGGGATCTCCTTCCCCTTCCCTCTGGCATGGAGGCAAATCCCATCCTCTCCTTGTCCACCCTCCTTCCTCTTCTCATTCTATCCTTCTTCCTTTCCACATTCCTTCCTCTTCTTTTCTTTCCTTACCCCAGGCACTGAGCTGCAGACAGAGACCTGGGAGGACAAATCGCTGCTCAGAACCTCTGTTTTGAGGCTGTTTTGAGCAGCTCCACAGCATGGGAACCCAATGGGGAGGAAAAGCCCTGGAGATCCCACACAAGGAGGGGCTGCAAACCCAGCCCCGGGAGTTGTGAGGAGGTAAGAGCCCCTCTGTGCCTAGAAGGCAGCCAGAGATCCATTTGGCACTCAGAGATGGTGGAGATGACTCATGGTGGGCAGAAGCTCCACAAGCGCTTGGAATGTGGGAAGGGCTTCAGCTGGAGCTCCGGAGATCAGACCTGATCTGGCACCAGGTGATCCAGATGGGGAATCAATCAGCCCTACAAGTGTGGGGAGTGTGGGAAGGGCTTTGGGTGGATCTCCAAGTTCTTTAGCACCACAAGATTCACACGAGGGAGAGGCCCTATGAGTGTCCCAAGTGTAGGAAGTGGTTTCTGAGAAGCTCCAATCTCATCGTAATGAGCCAAGGGGTCAGCTGGAAAAGTATTTAGGATAATTGAAAACTGTGGATGAGTCAAGGGGACAGCTGGGAATATAACTGAGATAGTAGAAGATTACATATTTTAGTTAAGATTTTAAAATTAGTTAAGAAGCCAAGTTGCTAGCAAAAATCACATGCCTTAGTTAAAGAGTAGCAAATATATTAGAAAAGTAAAGCTAGGAGTGACAGGGATAGATGTAGGAATTGTGAAGGAGCAGAGACCATAGAAATATCTTGCCTTAAGAATAATCAGCAGTTAGGAGACGCTACCGTGATCAGCAGATCAAAAAGTCCTGCAAACTGGCCATGGGTGAAGAGTTTACCTTGAGGAAGACAGCTTTCTCTCTCCCTTACACCCACTCCCTTATTTCAAAATCCCAAAGACCCAGTTAAGGAAACACGATTGCACAGCCGTAATGGATATTCAGCTGATTATAATACAAAGCGGGCAGGTAATGATTATGTATTATGTGTCCTTAGAAACAGCTTGGATATGTAAAACCTTTTCTGTATAAATAGAAAGCAGGAGTCTGCAACTCCTCGCACATGTACTTGGAAATGATTCCATGTGTGTCCAGCACTGCAATAAAATACCCTTCGTTCCAGCTTTAATTAGTCGAGGAGCCGTCTGTCCATGCTTCAGTGCATCAGTGGATTCACACACAGGAGAGGCCCTTCTGCTGCCCTGAGTGCGGGAAGGGCTTCAAGCACAGCTCCAGCCTCGTCACCCACAGGCACATCCACACCGGGGAGAGGCCCGGTGAGTGTCCTGTGTGTGGGGAGAGATTCTCCAGAAGCTCTCGCTTGACCCAACACCAAAGGAGGCACCATTAAGGGAAGCCCTGCGAGCACCCCCAGTCCCAGTGTCACCCCCTTTCCTGCCCACAGAGCTCCTGAGCCAGCGGCGGCCGCAGCCGCTCCCCGTGGCCTTGCACAGGACCCCCTGTGATGGGGCAGGGAGGATTCGGGAGGATTCGGGGAGGATTCGGGAGGGTTTGGGAGGATTTGGGGAGGATTTGGGGAGGGTTTGGGAGGATTGGGGAGGATTGGGGAGGATTTGGGAGGATTCGGGAGGATTTGGGAGGATTTGGGGAGGATTTTGGAGGATTCGGGAGGATTTGGGGAGGATTCGGGGAGGATTTGGGGAGGATTTGGGAGGATTTGGGAGGATTCGGGAGGATTTGGGAGGATTTGGGAGGATTTGGGAGGATTCGGGAGGATTGGGGAGGATTCGGGGAGGATTTGGGGAGGATTCGGGAGGATTTGGGGAGGATTCCGGAGGATTTGGGAGGATTCAGGAGGATTGGGCCGTGGCGGGGCGGGTCCGGCCGGGACCGCTGGTCGCTGCGGGTCTGCCCAGCAACTGGTGAGTCATCAGCCGCGCTGTCTCTGATTGGCTGAGGGAAGGCGGGAGCAGGAAAAGGATCGGGAGAGATCCCGCCCCGAGCACCAGCACTGGCAAAACAGTCCCAGCCCGGGCACAGGGAGGGAATTTATTACCATCCAAATCACAGCAGGAGAAGGGAAAGAAATCTCTACAACACCTTCCCCCCACCCAACAGGGATCACCCAGACCAGGGGTTATCAATGATGGAGAGTCGGGGGCATCTGAGTTGGGATCAGAAGCCAATTTTATTGAGTGTATCAGGTGTTTATATAGAGTTTCACTTGTATGGTGCTTATATAGGGCTCTGTTTTTGGTAACAATTTCCCATTGGTTACACTTCTTTATGACATCACATGACCTGGTAATATTATTTTATCACTATGTCTCACAATATGTTTCTTGGTCACTTCTTGCCCAGGGAGACTTTCTCTGTGTCTGTCTCTCCCATGGTTTCTGCTCAATCAGGCAGAAGAAGAAGATATCAGGCCCCTTTATCAGTTCCACTGTACTTTCTGTTTTATTCCCCATACCTCCCCCTATCTGTTCAAACAAAAATACATTCTTAAGTGATTTGACTATTAATTTTTTCACACAATATAAAATACAAGGAATAAGCATAACAATACATAATATAATCCTAATACATATAAGCCTATTTTAACTAAATTTCTTATCCATCCACCAAGTCTCCAATCCCCCAGAAGCTGATCTAGCCCTGTAAGCCCTGATACCACTGGGTAATCATAACCATTTCCCCAAGGGCATAAGTCTGTTAGAGGTTAAACAGGTGCTGATGTGGTGGCGAGGTCCTATTCACAAGAGTTCTCCAATGTTGATGTTCAAGGTGAATCTGCAAATGATGCAGTCAAAGAATCTCAAAACGCCTTCACATTGTTTGCTGGAATCCACTTGGAACCATTCTCTGTGGACATGCAAGCAAAACCTCTACCCCAGCCTGGTCAGAGAGAAAGCCAGGTAAACTTTCCTAGGAATTGTTCTGGGGAGTTTTGAGAAGGCTGAGAGAAAGAATTAAAGCAATCTTGCAGCTGGTGTTTTGAACAGCTGTTTTCTTATAAGATGTTTACTAAAGGGTGTTTCCTTAATTAGCCAATCATGTGAGGTGTGTTGATTAAAGGACCAGTCAGGTCCACCGGTGTTGGAGCAGTGTATAAAAAGAAATGGGTTCCTAATAAAATTAGTATTAGTCTCCTGGAGAGTTAGATTTTATGTGTCGCCTGACTCTTGTTCCTGACTCAGTGGTGACACCAGGTGACATCAGGTGACCTAAGGATAAAGCCCCAATATCTTACCAGATCCTGGATCCTTCACTAAGGCAAGGGATTTTTCCTTTTGTTGCAATTGTGAATTGCAATTAAAATGTCAAACAATCAAGGGTTGGGGTCCATCAAAGATCATTTCAAGAAGTTGAACACATAAAAGGCTTTCTGCAGTCTCTCGGAAGGGTTGTCCTCTCTGGCCCCCCCTTTCTATTGTACCAGGAGACGCTTGAGGGAGCCATGTTCAGTGACAGATTGGCCTTTTGAGGAATGAGGAATACCTGTTTTGTGCATAATTCCCCAAAGGCAAAAAAGGTAGCAACTCAGCAGGAAGTATAAGCTGGGCCATTGCCTTTACTTCAGGTGGTATACCCAGAGTTACAAAAGCAGCAGTGAAGTTCTAGAGACATCTTTAGCCTTTTTCCCTGAACGGGCTGATGCAATGTCTTGGTTTGAAAAGACAGGAGTCTGTGTAGGAAGGCAAGACCCTCCTGTGAAATGGAAAATGTAAACCCCCCCTCCCTCCGAATTACCACAATTTCAAAATTAAAAGGCTCTCAAGCAAAGATATGGGAATGGGAATAACAGTTCTTTACTAGGAGTAAAACTAAATTTAAAAAAATGCAGTTAGTACAAACAAAACTAGTGATGGAGTCAGAAACCTGACACCCTGAGGAGTCAGGGTGTTGGTAATAGTCCAGTTAAATGGTGGTTGCTCCTCCTGGAGTGGCTGATGAAATGCTGCTGAAGCGGTGATCTCTAGAAGGGTGGAGTTTTCTCTGAAGGTCTGGTAGTAGTTGGGCCTGGTCTTCCTCTGGGAATCCAGCAGAGAAGAAGCTGCTCCTCGGGGAATCCAGCGAAGTGTCTGCCAGTGTCTCAAAAAGTGCTGATTTTATGCAGGTAGGAATGCTTGGCTCCTCCCTCTGGGTGGAGCATCTCACAATGGGATGATGTAACTTTACTGGTCATGCAGTGAGTCATTCAATGGTCCATGAACAGAAGATATCTCCTCGGAGGGAGACATTGTTCTTGGAAGAGATAAGAAAACTGCCCAACCTCCAACAGATGGCAAATAGAATACATGCTGATCTTACAAACCAGGACACCCCACATCCCCATTGTCCCCATTGTCCCCAGTGTCCCCCTACTGTCCCGATGTTCCCAATGTCCCCGATGTCTCTGATGTCCCCAATGTCCACCCGTTATCCCTGATGTCCCCCCAAATGTCCCCACATCCCTGATGTCCCCCTATTGTCCCTTATGCTCCTGCATTGTCCCCATGTCCTCAGTGTCCACCCATTATCCCCGATGTCTCTGATGTCCCCAGTGTCCCCTCCCCATTGGCCCAAATATCTCAATGTCTCCAATGTCCCCACATTGTCCCCATGTCCCCCAATGTCTCCTATGCCCCTGCACTGTCCTCATGCCCCCAGTGTCTCTTCATTGTCCCCACATCCCTGATGTCCCCCCACATCCCCATTGTCCCTGATGTCCCCGGTGTCCCCCCACATCCCTGATGTCCCCACATCCCAAATGTCCCCCCGTTGTCCCCGATGTCCCCACACCCCTGACGCACTGTCCCACCCCTCAGTGTCCCTGTTGGTGTCCACGCGGACGCCGCAGACGCGGGCACTGCTGGGGGCGCCGGGGCGGCTGCACTGCGCCTTCGCGCCCCCGGCCGAGCCCTTCATGCTGCAGTGGCTGCGGCACCGCCACGGCGCCATGCGGCGCCTGCTGGCCTTCGACTCGGCCGCCGCCCGCCGCACCGAGGCTGCGCCGGGGGTGCTGCTGTTCCTGGGGGGCCACGGGAGCCCCCCCGGCACCGCGCAGGTGAGGGGAGGGGAGGGGCTGCGGAGCCCTGCGGGGACAGCGGGGGGCGCCACCGAGCGGGGGGGTGTCGGGTGCTCCCGGCCGCCTCCTGGCCACTATGGGGCGCCACTGGGCAGCCTCGGTCCTCCCGGCCGCTAGGGGGCGCTGGGGGCATGAAACCGCTTTTGTCATCCTGGCCACCAGGGGGCGCCGCTGGCACTGGAAAGCCTTGGTCCTCCCGGCCGCTAGGGGGCACTGCGGGCATTGAACGGTTTTTGGAAGGTTTTGGGAGCATTTTTCGGGGACATTTTTTGGGAAGTCCTGGGGGGGTTCGGTGAGTGATTTTGGGGGGTTTTGTTGTGGGGGGGCTTGGAAGCATTTTTTGTGTTTAGGGAGGTCGTTTTTGGGGGCATTTTTTGGGGGTTTTTTGGGGGGTTTTGGGCACGGCCATGGTCCTCCCAGTCACCACGGGGCGCCACTGAGGCCGAACGTTTCCTCGGTCCTCCCAGCCGCCGGGGGGCGCCAGGGAGGTGTCGCTGCAGCTGCCGCCGCTCTCGGTGTCAGACGACGGCGCCTTCGTCTGCTCCGTGAGCGCGCCCCAGGGCAGGTGCAGCAGGTGCTGCGGCTGCGCCTGATTGGTCAGTGCCGGGAATGGGCGGGGCCGGGGCTCCCAGTTCCCAGTATGTCCCAGTCCCTCCCAGTCCATCCCAGTCCCTCCCAGTTCCCTCCCAGTATGTCCCAGTCTTCTCCCAGTATGTCCCAGTCCCTCCCAGTTCCCTTCCAGTCCCTCCCAGTTCCTTCCCAGTCCCTCCCAGTATCCCCAGCTCACTGTCTCGTGTCCCAGCCCCTCCCCGGGTGTCCCTGCTGCCGTCCCGGCTGTCCCTGGGCTCCCGGCCGAGCTGCGCTGTGACGCCGTCGGCTTCTTCCCGCTGGACGTGGAGATCCGCTGGGAACACCGCGCCCACGGACACCCCAGGCCACGCTTGGGGGACACTGAGGGGGACACTGAGGGGGACACTTTGGTGACCACCCTGGGGCCCGGCTGGGACGTGCCACACCGGGTCACTGTGGTGGTGGCGGGTGAGGGACACCTGGGGACATCAGGGATGGGGTTTGGGGACACCTGGGGACATCAGGGACAGGGTTTGGCCACAGCTGGGGACATCAGGAACGGAGTTTGGGACACTTGAGAACATCAGGGATGGGGTTGGGGACATCTGGGGACATCAGGGATGGGATGTGGAGGGTCTTGGGACACCAGGACTGGAGCTGGTGACACCTGGGATGGGGTTTGGGACATTGAGGATAGAGTTGGGGACACCAGGACGGAGTTGGGGACATCAAGAGTGGGGTTGGGGACAGCTGGGGACATCGGGTTTGGAGGGTCTTGGGACAGCAGAGATGCCTGGGGACACTGGGGACAGGGTTGGGGACACTGGGGACAGGACTGGGATCTCCTAAGGGACATCAGGAGCAGAGCTGGGGACATCGGGGGGTGGCCGGTGCCACCAGGATGGGCTCGGTGCCACCCGGGGGTGTCGGTGCCACCCAGGGGTGTCGGTGACACGTCCGCAATGTCCCCACAGGTGCCACCAGGCCCAGCGTGGAGAACATGGCGGGGATGGCCCTGGTGGACATTTGGGGAGGTCTGGGGAGGTTTGGGGACATCTGGGGAGGTTTGGAGACATTTGGGGAGGTTTGGGGACATTTGGGGAGTTTGGGGACATTGGGGACACCGGTGGGGTTGGTGACACTTGGGGAGTTTGTTCCAGTTTGGATTTTAAGGTTCTTTTTTAAAGCATTGATTAAAAAACCCAAAGCACGAATTTAAAGTCATTAAAGAACCAATTACCCAGCTCCAATTGTTCACTGGATTTTTTTTAAAAATCAATTTTTAAAAAGTTCCGTTTCCCATTTTATTGATTTTTCAGCAAATCTTCATTTTTGTCACGGGAGAGAGGGGCAAAAAAAGGAGAAAAAAATGGGGAAAAAAAGGAAAAAAAAGGAGATTTCCTTTCCCATTGTTCCTTCATGTCCACACATCCGAATCAATAGCAGAGAGTTAGCAATGATCAATAGTAGGGAGTTATCAATAATCAATAGTGAGTTATCAATAATCAATAGTGGATTATCAATAATCAATAGCAGTGAGTTATAAAAAATCAATAGCAGATTATCAATAATCAATAGCAGTGAGTTGTCAATAATCAATAGCAGATTATCAATAATCAATAGCAGGGAGTTATCAATGATCAATAGCAGGGAGTTATCAATAATAGCAGATTATTAATAATCAATAGCAGTGAGTTATCAATAATCAATAGCAGTGAGTTATCAATAATCGATAGCAGATTATCAATAATCAATAGCAGGGTGTTATCAATAATCAATAGCAGGGAGTTATCAATAATCAATAGCAGTGCATCATTTAATCGGCATTTTTCACAATATTACAAAGAAATCAATCCAATATTATTTATTGATTATTGATTATTGATACTTGATTATTAATTATTAACCATTACAAATAAATTTATCCAATATCAACTATTGATTATTAATTAATCAACACTAAAAATAAGTTGATCTATTATTAATTATTAAGGATTAAATAATCAATATTACAAAGAAATCTATCCAAAATTAATTATTAATTATTGATTATTAAGAATCAATATTACACATAAATTAATCCTATGTTATTAGTTATTTATTATTAATCAATATTACAAGGAAATCAATCCTATATTATTAATTATTATTAATATTACAAAGTAACAAATCCAATAGTGTTAATCAATGTTAAAAATAAAATAATCAAATATAAATTATAAATTATTAATCAATATCACAAAGGAATCAATCTATATTATTAGATATTAGTAATTATTAATTATTAATCACTCGATATTACAGAAACTTTTATCCACTCTTTATTATTATTTATTATTAATCAATGCTACAGAGGAATCAATCCAATGTCAATTATTTATTATTAATTAATCAATATCACAAATTAATAGTTCCAGCATTAGTTATTAATTATTGATTATTGATCAGTGTCGCACAGGAATCGATCCAGCATTAGTTACTGATTATTGATTATTGATCAGTATCACACAGGAATCGATCTAAAGCTTGTTCCCGTGTAACGTTTCCCGCTCGCCGCGAGCTCTGAAAGCGCCGATCGCAGGTCTGTAAAATCACAAACTAATCACTAATTACACAAGTTAATTAATAATAAACTAATTATTACACAAGTTAGTTAGTAATAAATAACTAAACAAGTTAATTAGTAATGAAATAATAATAGCGATAAAATCGGAGCAATAAAAACGTGGACAATGAGGGTCAGGACACCACGAGATTATAAAAAATGAAAAATTTTGGACACCCAGGAGTTCTTGGGCACTGTGAAAACACCGATCAGTTGTTCTTGAAATGTTAAAAGTTTATTAATAATAAAATAGTTATTAAAAATATAAAATAAAAAATTAAAATAATAAAATTAAAATACAAAATAAAATCAGAGTTATCAAAATCTGGACAATGACATTTAGGCAACCACAAGGCGATAAAAAGAAAATCATTTTGGATGCCCAGATGTTTTTGGGCACCGTGAAAAATGCCAGTCTGGTTCTTTAAAATATTTTTTAAATTCCTGATTCAAACAAGTTAATTAGTAATAGAATAGTTATAAAAATAGCAATAAATAGGAGTAATAAAAATTTGGACAATGAGGGTCAAAGCACCACGAGATGATAAAAAATGAAGAATTTTGGACATCCAGGAGTTTTTGGGCACTGTGGAAAATAACAATCAGTTGTTTTTTAAATTTTAAAAGTTTATTAGTAATAAAATAGTGAGTAAAAAAAAAACAAACAAACAAACCAAAAAATAATAAAATACTAAATAAAATCAGAGTAATAAAAATATGGACAATGAGGATAAGAACACCACAAGATGATAAAAAATGAATTTTGGACATCCAGGAGTTCTTGGGCACTGTGAAAAGCACCATTCGCTGGTTTTTGAAATTTAAAATTTTACAAAGTCAAAAAGTTAATTAGTAACAAAATAGTTATAAAAATAGCAATGAAATCGGAGCAATAAGAATCTGGACAATGAGGGTCAGGACGATGACAAGACAATAAAAAGTGAAGAATTTCGGACATCCGGATGTTTTTGGGCACTGTGGAAAACACCAGTCAGTTGGTTTTTAAAATTGTAAAGGTTTATTAGTAATAAAACAGTTAGTAAAAAAACAGCGATAAAATCAGAGTAATAAGAATGTGGACAATGAGGTCAGGACAGTGACAAGACAATAAAAAGCGAGGGATTACGGACGTCCGGATGGTTCGGGCACTGAGCTGCCAAAGCCACGCCTTGAACAAGGAATAACCCAAAAGCAGCAGCCTGTTGCATATTCATCGATCTCATGCATGATGCATCAATCCTGTCCAGCCACAGAGCCCGGAGCAGTGGCAGCCTCTTCTCAATCCCGCGGCGCCCGCAGGGCTGAGCGGGACACGGAGAGTGAATTTCCTTTAATCAGGGAGCCCTTGTGGCAGCACATTGCTCTGCCTCCCAGCATTTTCCACAGAGGAGCACAGAGGGAAACGAAAGAGAAAACAATTTCTGTTTCTGCTCCTTGTTTTAGCATGTGGAATGTGTTTGGAGAATTGTTTACCAATTTGTTACCCAAATTGTTGTGGGGTGGTTGCTGGGTTGGGTTCTGGTGAGGATCGTTTGAGCCTGGGGCCAATCCAACCCACCTGGGGCTGGAATCTCAGAGAGGGTCACGAGTTGTGAGGAGTTACATTTGGGAGTTAGAAAAAGCGGGTTTGTGGTTGTAGTGTCTCCTTTAATCAGTATATTAATAGAAAAAGCAGGTTTGTAGTATTAGTGTCTCCTTTAAACAGTATATTAATAGAAAAAGTAGGTTTGTAGTTTTAGTGTCTCCTTTAAACAGTATATTAATAGAAAAAGTGGGTTTGTAATTTAGTATCTCCTTTAAATAGTATATTAATAGAAAAAGTGGGTTTGTAGTTTTAGTATCTCATTTAAACAGTATATTAATGTATATTACTATAGTTGT
Organism: Lonchura striata; assembly: GCF_050655825.1. NCBI lineage: Eukaryota > Metazoa > Chordata > Aves > Passeriformes > Estrildidae > Lonchura > Lonchura striata. The sequence continues at coordinate 2,097,824 of NC_140738.1, forward strand.
AATAAAGAAATCATTCATCCTTCTGAGCTGGAGTCAGGCATCGTCATTTCTTCCCCCCGGCTCGCCTGCATTTACAATGAGCTGTAAATTCTTTTTCTCTGGAAGATTTCGGTGTCCTTGGCTGCTGTCCCGGTGCAAGTACCTCATTCCTTTCTTCCCACACACAGAGTTTCTATTTTAGCCACAAAAGCTCCGTTTTAACCACAAATCTACATTTACCCTACCATTAAAATGTTAATACAGCACTACTAATCAATGTAACATAATAGAAATCCTATTCAATTTAATACTTGCAAAAGCCAACCATAAAATATGCATTTTTCACAGAGGACATCCCGAGGCTGCTGCAGGGACAGCGATGTCACTGCTGTGATGTCATTGGGGACGGTTGTCGCTGTCGAGGCAGGACGGGAATGATAAGACTCTGACTCAGAAGGCTGCCGAGAGTAAAACTCCGATTTATTCAAAATACACCGTTCTTCTATACAGAGCTCCATGACGACCAATTCCATTGGTGCAGAGTGCTTGATGCACAGTGATAGAACTTAACTATAAACAATGTGAACAACAAGAGAGATAAAGAATTATTTACATTCTTCTCCAACTCTTTCCCAGGCTTCTGCCTGGATAGAAATTCTCCATTTCTCTCTTTGACTGAATCTGAGACCCACATTTTCCCCTTTTTGTTTAAAGAAAGAGTCAGTGTTTGTCTCCTTTCTGTGAGGCCTCTTGCAGAAGAGAGGACAAACACAACTCCGAGGTTCACTCGTTGATAATTCAAAACCTCATTGGATGTTGGCTCAGAACGGTCAAAGAGCTTCCAAACTTAAAATTTTCAAGGAATCAGTTGCCAACTCTAAGATAATAACAACTCATTGTCAGACTGCCAAAGGACTGGCAGTCCAACTTGTCAAAACCCATTTCCCAGTGTGAGCATGACATGAGAGAAAAGAAGGTACTTACAACACATGCACATACCCAAATTAGGCAAATTTGAATTTGGCAAGATGAATAACATCTGTTTACCACAGCTGCAAAACCTTTAGGCCTCTGGGATTTGTCCCAGACAGTAAGGTGCAGCAGGTGAAGCCTTGGTTGGCATTCATCAGAATTGCTTTTGCAAGGTGTGTGCACTTGATAGAAGAATCATGCAAGGCTTTGCCTATGCAGTCATGTCCTCAATGGTCAGCTTGAGTGATTAAATTGAACTAAGGTCCAAATTGCATCCTCAAAGCTTTCAAAACAATTGAATTAAATTGACCCAATTCAGAAAGGACCAAATTCAAAACACTTGAGAGACCTCTGAAATGCCATGAAATCCCTGAAATGCCATGGCCACAGCCCTTAATTCAATCAGTTGGGCTGAGGTTGATTCGTGGCTTTCCAGTACTTTGAGCTGTCAGTGAAAACACAGCTCTTTCTGCCTTTTTTTTTTTTTTTTTTTTTTCCTGAAGAGCCAGTGGTAGGCTCTAGGACCCAGCGATGCTTGGCAAGGCGGGGGACCCGGCCCCGTGGGCAGGGCCAAGTGCCCCAAATCCGGCCAGGGGAGCAGGGAGCCCAGGCTCTCTGCTGAGCCAAGATTCACCTGGCTCGGCCCCCAGCTTCTCTTTGGTATTTCCTGGGGCCCCTGAATTTGGGGTCCCTGGGACACTCCAAGACCATCAATAAATGCGTGACCTCTCCCAACTTTATACTTCAGGGCACACTCCCAACAGGCTGCAAGAAACCCAGCAATCCCTCTGAGTTTCTGCCCTTCCCCCACCCCGCCTAGCCACGGGTCTTCCCACAGCTTCTCGGCATCCCGCTCTGTGAACCACAAGAGCAGGACCCACAGGGTTCGACAAAGGGGTGTTTCCCCAGGAATATAAAATTCCACCCAGGCTCCAGGGCTCCCTGCACCACCCAAGCCCACCCAGTACAACGGGCTGCTCCTCTTTCCCAGTGTGTCTGCGCTGCTGCGGAATGCAATTCCTCGCTACACAGCTCCCTGATTTGCGTCCCCATCCCCTCATTCCCACCTCTGGGACCAGCAGCAGTGGTGCTGCTGGGGACCAGGCTGGTGCCCCCTTCCGCCGCCTCTCCCTTGGAGGGGCAGAGCTCGGTACAGTCTGGAGGGAGCAAAGGGAGTGACGGGGTGGGTTCAGGCTCTGCAAACAAACAGGCTGGACTCAATGTCCAGCATGGGGGTCTCGGCCGCTGGATCGCAGGGCGGAGTCGCTGCTGATAAGCCAGCTTCAGGGGGCACGGTGGCAGGAGCTGCAGCGCCCTGTGGGCACCCCTCACACACAGTGAGTGGCATGGGCAGTGTTGCCATGTCTCCTGGCGGTAGTGGCCGCAGCACTTCTGCCGATTCCGAGGTCGGCGGCAGTGGCAGCGCTCTTGGTACTTGCAGTTGCAATGCAGAAGGCAGCACGGGCACTGGAGCTGCAGCGGGCAGTGCCATGGCTGAGGTGGTTTCTCCCGAGAGTGACGTTGGCGGTCCCAGGCTGGGCAGAGGCGAGGCTGCTGCTGCTGCTGGAGCAGTGGTGGGCAGGATGGTGAAGCCCGCTGTCAGCAGGGGCAGTGGCATGGCAGGCATGGCATGGAAGGCAGGCACCACCCCCGGCATGGGAGTCCGTCCCACAGTGGGCAGGGTGGAGAATAACATGGCTGTCCCGCCCAAGACGTGCTGTTGGACAACTGATGCCGGCACCGTAAATGAAATCAAAGCAGCCGGTTCGCACAGCACGCAGAGGGCCAGACCAGGAGTCAAAGCATGTCCTGCCGGCACAAATTGAAATCCCCGCGGGTGGCGGTGAGTGTCCCAGGGGATGGACCAAAGGCTGCAGTGGCGTCTGTGCAGGCTCCATCAGCGAAGGAGTCGGGAGGGAGGCAACCCCCACTCCGTGATGTGTGACAGGCAGCGCTGGCCCCCCGCAAATGCAGTTTGGAAAGCGGGGCGCTGTGGGTCCTGCCAGTCTGAGGCTGCCCCGTGCAGTCCATGCAACGCCGGGTGTGCTGAAGCTGATAGTTGTGGCCAAGGCACCCTGGCTGCCTCCTGAAGGGCGGGTGATATCACTGGCACCACTCTCTGGGCAGGGTGTGCCTGCGCAGCCAGCCGCCGTGTGGGCTGCGGCATGGTTCATGTCCGGAATCCCGAAATGTTCCGGTCAGAATCGCTGCCTGTGTCCAAGGCTATGTCAATGCCCACTCAGATTGGAGCCAATTCAGATGCCGTAGCATCCCCTTTGCACATTTGTGCCATGAGACAGCGTCCCAAGTTGAGCCAGACCTTATGATCAAAGGGGGACGTAGGATTCGCAGAAAATCCCCGGTCCCGAGCCCAACTCAAGAGTCTGACCATGTCTTCCTCAGAGAGCCAAGCTCCCACAAGAGGGATACAGGCTTGCCAGGCAGTCAAGACAACTCGCTCGACTGCAGATGGCTGGTTTCCCATTGTTAGAAAACCTTTCCCTAGCAGATGTCAACTTCAAGAGTCCAACAGTCTGCTCTTTCAGGGAAAACCCGTCCCATGCAGTTCCGGCCTCTAAGAGCAGGCCCGCAGTCCAAACAGGACAAGCCTTCTCTGGAAGGCATGCAGTTTCAGCATCACCTTTCATTAAGAAGGCAAAGGTGTCTGAGCACAGCCTCCAGGCTCTTGGCGTGGAACCACGCCAGCAGGAGACCCCCTGCAAGATGCCAGGTTTGGGTCTGCAACCGAGGGTGCAATTCCACGTCAGGTCACCATACCCTGTCCCTTCAGGGTAATGTGCCATATCATGTTGGGGTCACCACATGTTGCTCTCGAGGAAGAATGGGAATGAGAAGACTGAGTCAGAAGGCTGCCGAGAGTAAAACTCTGATTTATTCAAAATACACCATTCTTCTATACAGAGCTCCATGAGGACCAATTCCATTGGTCCTGAAATGAAAACAACCACACCATTGGTGCAGAGCGCTTGAAGCACAGCGATAGAACTTAACTATAAACAATGTGAACAACAAGAGAGATAAAGAATTATTTACATTCTTCTCCAACTCTTTCCCAGGCTTCTGCCTGGATAGAAACTCTCTGTTTCTCTCTTTGACTGAATCTGAGACCCACAGAGTAGCAATGGAGTGATGTAACTACAACCAATGGGGTAAGGGGAAGGGGTGGTTTGCATGGGGGAACCAATGGGAAACCGAGGAACACAGAGCTTTCTAGAACAGAGGGCTAGAGCAAACAATGACTGACAGGAAGTGGGGGAGGATACAACACTTGATAGACAGAAAGGAGGGGGTGGGAATCTTATGTAGTAGTTGTTTCCCATAGCAACCCTGAACAGTTCTTCCCCTACCCGCCTCCCACACCCAAGATTGTGAAAAGTCCTTTTCTCCCAGCCCGCGCGGCCAGAGAAGGAGTTGAGATGCGGAGTTTTGCTTCTCAGGGCCGTTTATTTTCCCTTGTCTCCAACACGCTTTGTCCCCTCTGCTGAGCTCTGTCTGGCAGCTCGGTCTGTGGCAGCCTCCCTGCCCTCAGGGCGCTGTTTGCCTTTTACACTAAAAACTACCTCTACTGTGTTTACAGTAACGTGCCAATATCTATCATTTATGTTGGACAGTGTGTCTCTACCTTCAACCAATAGAAAAGTGTCACCATCACAGCAAGACATGGAGGGCAAGAAGAAGGAGAAGAAGGTCAGGACATGCCCAAATCCCTCCATCTTATTCCCTTGAACCCCCTATTTTAAAACCCCAAAATTCTACTTTTCCACCCTGTGTTAATTCACCTACCAACCTACTCAAACCCTTGTTGCTTGTAATTCCTCTTCCCAAGTTGGAAATTTTCTCCATGGGCTAAAACCAAAGCCACCGGTGTCCTTGACACCGTGCCAAGGCCTCCGACCCCCTGCCAAGGGCTTGAGTCATCCAGGGCAGCCAGAGGGATGTCCTGGACTCCAACACCCCCCAGTTACCGAGCACCGGGAAACCCCTGTGCATTGATCCCCCCATCACTGAGCACTGCGACAGGGGCCGGGTCCCACCTTGTGCACCAACCCCCTCAAACACCGGGCCCGGACCCACCTTTGTGCCCCCCACCAATCACGGGGGTTCTGCCCCCTCCCCTTTGATCCCCCAGAGCCATGGAACCCCCTGGAAACAGCGCCAGGACTGGGGACACCCAGGCGCTGAGAGGTCACAAGGGGGTTGAACTGCACGAGGGGGGCTCCCTTAGGACTCAGTCGTATCCCCCACCATTGTCAGCAAGGACTCCCACTGTCACCAGGAATCCCCCAGTTTACCTGGACCCCCTCCCTTCACTGCCTCTCCCTGTGCTCTGACCCACCAAAGTGCTGGGACCCCTCACGCCATGAGCCCCCCACAGTGCACCAGGACCCACCACTCACCTCCCACCCCCAATCTATGGGAACCCACCCAAATCACAGCAGTACAAGGAGAAGAAGCCAACACCTTCCCCACACCCAGCATGGATCACCAGGACCAAGGATCAGCAGGATCAGGAGGGCTCTGCACAACAGGGCTCACTGAGGATCATCCAGCTCGGATCCTCCCATGGGGAATGGAGCTGGAGCAGCACACCAAGCTCTTCCCTCACTCCAAGCTCTTCCCTAACTCCAGGCACTCACAGAGCTTCCTTTAGTGGTGCCTCCGTTGGTGCTGGGTCAAGTTTGAGCCCGTGGAGAAGCTCTTCCCACACTCCCCACACTCGTAGGGCCTCTCCCCGGTGTGGATGCGCCAGTGCACAATGAGATGGGAGTTGTGCTTGAAGCCCTTCCCGCAATCAGGGCAGCAGTAGGGCCTCTCCTCTGTGTGAATCCGTTCATGTACAAGGAGATGGGAACTGGTCCGAAACCTCTTCCCACACTGGGAACACTCGTAGGGCTTCTCCCCAGTGTGGATGCGCTGGTGTGTTCTCAGGGCAGAGTGGCACTCAAAGCTCTTCCCACATTCCAAGCACTCATAGGGCCGTTCCCCGGTGTGGGTCACCTGGTGCTGAATCAGGTCAGAGCTTTCTCTGAAGCTCTTTCCACATTGCCCACACTCGTAGGGCCTCTCCCCAGTGTGGATCCTCTTGTGATGCCGGATCAGGGAGGAGCTCTGGCTGAATCCCTGCCCACACTCTCCACACTCATAGGGTTGTTCCCCAGTGTGGATCCTCTGGTGATGGACCAGGTGAGAGCGCTGGATGAAACACTTCCCACACTCCCCACACTTGTAGGGCCGATCCCCAGTGTGGATCCTCTGGTGCTGGATCAGGGTGGAGCTCCGGTTGAAACCCTTCCCACATTCCAAGCACTTGTGGGGCTTCTCCCTGCCACGAGGCTTCTCCACCAGCTCTGAGCTCCGGCTGAATCTCTGCCCGCCTTCCTGGCTCAGGGGGGCTCTTTCCTCCCCGCAGCTCCCTGGGCTGGGTTTGCAGCTCCTCCTCCTGCAGCATCTCAGGGGCTTTTCCTCCTCCTCCATCCAGCCACGCCCAGGGAATGAAAAATCCTGGTTTGAGGGAAAAACAAGAGGAGAGCACCTTGGACTGCAGGTTCCTCCTTGCCCAAGTTCATCTCAGAAAATCATTGGGAATCTTGCGTCTGTAAGAACCTCCAAAACACCAAGATTCAGCCCAAAAATTCCATAAACTTCCAAGACACAGATCAAAAACTCCCCAAACATAACAAGTCAGAAAAAACCTCCTCCAAAAGATAAAGATTCAGCTACCACATACAACCAAAGCACCAACATTTGTCCCAAGAAAGCTCAGAAACACCAAGCTTCACCCCCTGAAAATCATGAATCCCCCTCCACAGTCACCTGTGCATGTGGGGGGAGCAGCATTCCTGGGGCTGGGGGGAGGCTGCAGACACAGGGAAGGGTGGAACCTTCTGCTGCTTCCTCTTTCTGCTCCTCCTCCTCCTCCTTTTGTGTCTCTACTCTTCCTCACACTCTTGTTTCTCCTTCTCCTGCACAATCCCACCCTCTCCTGCCATGTCCATCATTTCACCATTTTGTTCCTCAAGCCTGCTTCTCCTTCCCTTCTCCTCCTGCCCCCAGGCCCAGCACCCACTGCCGGCTCCCTCTTCCCCCCAGCCCCACAGCATCCCAGCGCAGGGGCAGGGATGGAGCTGGGGCAGGTCGGGCTGGGGCAGCGCTGGGCTCTCGGCCGCTCCCGCCCGCACTCGGTCCCCACTGCAGCCGCTCCCGCCAGGACAGCGCGGGGGGGCCCGGCCTTGGCGCTGCCCCACTCCCACCTCCCCAAATTCCCCTCGCGGGGCCATGGGGCCGAGGGGGGGCGCAGGTGGGTCCAGGTGGGGAACGCGGGGAGCTGCGAGTCTGCCTGGCAACTGGTGAGTCATCAGCGCCGCGGGCTCTGATTGGCTGAGCTCTGCCCGAGCCCTGGGGCTGCAGCACAGAGGGGACACCCTGCTCCAGGGGGGATGTCCCACAAACGGGGGACCCCATGGAAGGAACAACAGGAAAGTGTCTTTACAAACAGATGCTGTGAGTCTGCTCGGATATAGGGCCAGGGACCTGTACATAAGGAAGTTACAGCAGACACAATCTGTCTCAGAAAATGTTATTAACTGATGACACAGACTGCTCCTCAGCCAAGGTCCTGCTCAGAAGTTCCAGAAGAAAAACAAAGACTTAACAGAGCCATGAATATCATTTGCTATATAAAAACAGGGAGCATATTATGGGAGTATGTAGTAGGTGGATTGGGAAGTCTGTACCTCTCAAGTACTTCAGTCAATGCGGAAAGGGAGAGGAAGATGTGGCCAGGAAAATTAGGATGAAAAGGAGGCTGTGTCCTCCAACACTGTCCGGGGCGGCGGGCAGGGAGTGCAGCTGAAGGTGCCTCACCCACTTTGGGTGATCGGCTCCCTTGGCTGGCGGCAGCACCGGGGATTGATTGGGGACCCGGGAGTGACCAGGAGACAGACGAGTGACACATCAGGGGGGTCTGTGAAGAGTCAGCAGGGAGAGAGCACTGAAAATCTCATCAGTGAGTGCCCTGGGATCCTCGGGGAGTGAACATGGCAGGGCAACCATGGAGGGGAGAAAAGGGAAAGCCAGGGAGGGTCCTGGCCAAAGGGATGATGATCCCAAAATGTCTCTGAAGGGTTCCTTTCGAGAATGCTGAGGTAGTTTGCACATTCCCCCACAGGTAATTAAGGACATGGACACCCAGGGAGGAAATAAGGGAAATTGAGAAGGCATTTGGAAAACAAGGGAATGGAGGGTGTTGGTGTGCTGTGAAGGGATCAGGTGAAGGGGAGTGTGCAGCAATATCATTACAGCAAGAGGCAGCAGGAGGAATCTATGTGGTAATAAAAAGGATGACGGAAAAGAAGAGAAGGAGAAAAATACTCAGGATTGGGATGATTTTCAGCAGGGTCTTATTCTCGAAATTTGCCAGCTGATCCAGATCCTTTCCATCCCCGGTTTCCAGGAGAGGAAAAGCAGGAGGTCAGGATGCCAGGGGTTTTTCTCTGGGTTGAATGACCCAGAGTGGGTGTGGGCAATCTCAGAAGTAACACTACCCATGAACAAAAAGGAGCTGTGACAATGCTGAGGATTAGAAGGGAATTACACAACCTGGATTGAGGATTCTCTGTTCCAGCCAGAACACTGTAGGACTTTTTAACCCCAGACAGCCTCCATATTGTGGTATGGGCAGGAGAAAGAGAGCAAAACTTGAGAAAATGAACAACCAAAAATATTGATGCCTCAGCTGTGGCTCTTTCAGACTCAGAAAAGTGTTGGGAAGGATGGATATATTTAATTATTCATAATACAGCCAGGCTGAAAACAATCCTCCCTACTGGCTGGACAATACAGTTACCTACGGATAAATCCAAAAGTCAAATAGACTGTTCCATCTCACCCCCCAAAATGTATGGTTCACCCCGCACCTGTAACCCTCCCCTAAAACATCAAGTGCCTGTAACCCCATTGGCCCAAGTCTTGTTCCAGCCCACCTTGAAGTCCCTGATAAGGAGTCTCCCAGGGGCCAGACGCTCTCTTGGATCTTCCCCCCTCTCAGGACCTCCACCCTGTCCTAGAGCATCCTCTTCTCTCTCCCCTCCCCCATCCCCTCAAGCTTGCCAGGTGCTGCATCTGGCAGCTCCAAGCAAGACCTTTCTCCATCCCTAATAAACCTCATATCCTAAGAGCAGCCTTCAGAGATCTCTCGTCTCCATTCACCTAAACCGTCCTGGAGCACAGTGCTCCCTACAGAAAAGAAATTGGAATTCTAGGTGAATGTTAAAGGGGGCCATGCCAAAGGAATTCTTGGGCCAAAATGTTTCACCCAGTGGCCACAGTGGCCTCATTGGCTGCAGAATTGTGCAGCCACAGCTTCCACGGGAACCGAGGCCCAAAACCTGATGACAACAGGATCTCCAACTGTTCCAGTCTGCCATCAAAGTCAAGCTTTGATAACCAAAAGAGCCTCGCAATGGATGAGCAGTGCTCGGTTATTACAGTGTGAAACTTGATCAGTGGCACAGGAGGATTCAGAACTGAGGACAGGGGAAGGGTTTAACCCAGCCTCCTGTTTGAACAGCCCACAGAGGGGCTGGGAAGAAACCCAGCACTGCATTCAAGTGACACAGCTCCAGACCCAGCCTGGGGGAGATTCAGGAGACATTGCCTGGCCTGAGGCAGAAAATGTCTTTGTGGATGGCTCTTCAAGGGCAGCAGAAGGGAAAAGAGTTCCAAGACACGCTGTTATTGAGGAAAGGGAATCAGACAAAGCGCAGGTTACCCCCATGGTCAGCTCAACTGGCACAGCTGTGTGTGCTTGTAAGAGCCTGGCACTTAAATGTCCTGAGCAGGAAGGCTTCAATATCTTCTGGTGACACCATCTCACCTAACAGGGGGGCAAAAGCAATTCTGATTGCTCAGCAAACACTGGATCACTTATTAAGGTATTTCCAAAAGAAATAATTCCAATAAAAGGCATTGTGGAAGAAACAGACTCAGAGAGCAGAACTCATTTCACAAGAAAGATCCTCCAGGGGGTTATGGCAGCTTTAGGAATACAGTGGGACCTCCATAATCCCTGGCACCCCCAGAGCTCAGGATGGGTACAAAGACTGAATGGGGAATTGAAATAAACACCTTTGGAAGCTGGGGATAGAAACCAAGATGCCATGGGTACGGCTTTTGCCATTGGCTTGGGCAAGAAGAAGAGCCAGACCTAGGGCAGATATTGAATTATTTCCCCTTGCAATTGATCTCAGGAATCCTTACCTAGGAATTCTGCACCTAGTGCAGGGTGGAGATAAGGGATGCACATTTAAAGCAGTCTGTGGCCAGAATCCTGTCTCTGGTGCAATCTCTCCCACAGGAAGCTGGGCTGGCACAGAGCCTGCCTTGGCACTTTGCTGCTGCCAACATCCAAGCAGGACATGGGCTCTGCCGAAGGAGTGCAAAGCAGCACCACTGGTGGCCAAGTGGCGTGGCCCATGCCAAGGGGCCCCGAGGCCAGAAACAGCCGCCAGCACAGCTGAACACGGGGGGACCCCTCAGCCTGGGCTCCAGGTCTCTGCAGCCCCGGAGATTTGCACTTCCCGCCTGCAGCAGGAGGATGGGAGGCCCCCCTGAGCCTGCACTGAAGGCAGCGCAGCAGCAGCCAGGGCTCCACAGCGGGGCAAGGCCCTGGGCCTGCCCACACCTCCTCTGCTGAAATCCTCGGCCTGGCCACCCTCCTTGGGCAGCTCCAGCCACCGGGGCCAGCCCTTGCTGCCACTGCTGCAGCTTCAGTGCTCGCTGGGCCTGCACTGCCACAGCTGCTGGGGAGACACCGGGACAATTCCACTCTGCCTCTCACTCACACTCACACACTGCCCTGCCTGCCAGTGCATCCATGGAAAATAGACCAGCTCATAGACTTGAACATTGTTAACCTTTGATTTCTCTACTCAGGCTTGCTTTGCCTTGGCCTTGGGGAAAGAAACGTTAAAGGTTTTGTTAAGGGATGTTACACCACTCAGTGGAGATGAGTTTCACATCTCAACACACTGGGAATGGCCCAAAAGAGACCCACAAAGACAACGACCAGCAGCAAAACATCAACCCCAGCAGCAAACAGCAACCAACACCTACCCCAGACACTGCCCCCAGCAGGGCTGCAGACACCTGGTCTGCAAAAGGCTGAGAAGGAAATCCAGCACTTCCCACCTCATTAACAGCACAAGCAAAGAAATCCAGGCCCAATAGGAAACCAAATACTAAAAACTGCACAACTTGAAACTACAGAACATTTTGTGGAAGAATGGCTTTGTGAGAAAGGACATGACTACGTGCAGTTAGTGAAGCAGTAGCTGAAAATTGCACAGTGCAGCAATAGCAGATGTAGCAATAATATCTTATGTCCTTGGGTAAGCTGGTTCCCAACAGTAGAATAGTCAGCAAAAAGATAAATGTAAGGGAAAACAAAGCAAGCTTAGAAAGCTCTAAAGGCGGGGTTGACCTGTTTTTCATACACCAATGATGAGCTTAAATTTTGCAATATGCATGAGCTTCATTATAACGGGTATAACTATACATGTGTGCTTGAAATAAACTGAGACTTGTTGACATTATAGAATGGACTTGTCTCCCGTCATTTTTTCCACAAAATGGTGACTCGATCAACGTGATAGGCGCCACGGTGGAGTGACGAAAAAGGGTTCGGGTCCTGATGCAGCCAGGACGGCAAAAGTGCTGAATTGAAATAGAGTGCACCGTGCCCCAGGTGACCGCACAGGCAAGCCTGGCCGATACATGCTGCCGACGACCTCGGAGGGCTGCAACAGTGCTGACAATATAGGTATGGAGAGGCAAGCAGCATATGATTTATTTACTGCATTCTTGCAGAGAAGGCAGATTAAAGGCATTGATTTGCAAAAAGATCTGCCAGGGTTATTAACATATGGGTATTCTAAGGGGTTCTTTGTAAATCCTCATACAGTACATGAGTTGTCTGAGTGGCGTAAGTTTGGGGATAAACTGTGGGAGGAAGTTTTAGATGATGATAAGACAGCTAAAAAGTTGGGAAAGTGGTGGAAGGTAGTTCACAATGAGTTATTACAACATCAGGCAGAAAAGAAAGCTGCCGAGCAGAGAACTTCAGCACTAGAGAAAAATAGAGGTTTTAGCGGGGAGGATTGGTTGCCTGGTGTTTCCATGCCACCTGCTGTGTCTACAGTGGAGTTACCTCCATTGCGACCTGTGTCTGAGGCTACGGAAACAGAGTCACGTTGTGAGCCCACGGCTCCTCCAGCCCCCTCAGAACAGAAATCGACAGTTCGTCAAAGTTTGTCTGCCAGTAAGCCGACCCCTAGGGCAGAGTCTGACCTAACGGAGGCTCTGGCCAGGGAACGGAGGGAAGTTTGGGCGACTTTGGCAAGAAAGGAGCTGGACAAAGGAGATGGGCAGGCTTTGGAACTAGCAACAGAACTGGCTTGTCCTGTAATTTTTCAGCAGCAGGCAGGCGGAGGGTTAACAGCTCAGATTACACCGTTAGATTGGAAGTTATTGTCACAGTTGCGAGCTACAGTGAGTCAATTTGGAGTTACTAGTGAACCGGCTAGGCAGATATTGGATTATGTTTGGAGTACTAATATATTGCTACCAGGAGATTGTAGAAGTCTTGCTAAGCTTATTTTCTCGCCACATCAGAGGCTTTTGTTTGGTGCACACTGGCAGGCAGAGGTTAATGAAGCTGTAGCTATACAAAGGCAGCCTGGAGATCCTCTTCATGGAGTAACTATGGATGAATTGATGGGCTTAGGACCATATTTTCGCACTGAGGCACAAGCTATGCTAGGACCTGAGAAGTGTCGAGAGGCAATGCGACTAGCTCGAAGGGCTATAGATAAGGTGAAAGACCCGGGAGGTTTGCCAGCGTATATGGGAATTAAACAAGGAAGGGATGAGACTTTTGGAGCATTTATTGATAAGGCAGCGGCAGCAATAGAGAGAGCTGGAGTGCCTGAGTTTATGCGTGGATCATTGTTGAAGCAGTGTGCTTTGCAAAATTGTAATGCTTCTACAAGAAGTGTGTTAAACACATTAGGAGCTAATTGGACTATAGAAGATGCATTACAGAGGATGGCTACTATACCAACGGGGCAGCAGGCATTTTTAGTTGAGGCTATTAAAGAGCTGGGGGAGGGATTAAAAGAGCAGGCAAAAGCTTCACAGACACAAGTGTTAGCTGCTCTTGCACCCCTCCAAGCGTCAGTAGCAACCCAGGGAAATGTTTACAGCAGTCGTATGAGATGTTTCCAATGTGGAGGGACAGGACATGTTCGGCGAGAATGCTCTGCTGCTGGAATATGATGTCCTAAATGCAAATCGGATACTCATAACATTGCTGCCTGTAAGAGGAGACCGGGAAACGCCCGAAACAGCGCGAACAAGAGCAGCCGCGCTCCGACACAAATAGCTGCTCCAGCTTGTCCAACAGGACACCTTGCGTCCAGCCACAAGAGAGAGCCTCGGGATGGACTTGGCAGCCGCAGTAGAAGTGACTTTAATGACACCACAGCCACAGAAGGTCCCCACTGGAGTTAATGGACCTATTATAATCAAGGGCAGGACAATGGGAGCTTTGTTATTGGGAAGATTATCGGCCTCTATGCTTGGATTATTTGTGCTGCCTGGTGTCATTGATGCAGACTATACTGGTGAAATTATGATTATGGTTCATACTCCATTTCCTCCTATTCGGATTAATAAAGGACAAAGGATTGCTCAATTGGTTCCTCTAGAGCAAGTTACTAAGGCTGTATCCTCACGGAAAAGCCGTGGAGGAGATGGATTTGGATCTACAGGAGGTTTGACTCTATTAACTTTGGATCTGAATGACAGACCAAGAAAAGAGGTTTTGTTGGAATATAAGGGACAAAAATGCATGCTTACAGGTTTGCTGGACACGGGTGCTGATTCAAGTATTATTGCACCACAGTGTTGGCCTGCACATTGGCCTTTACAGCCAGCTGCTACAGCAGTAACAGGAGTTGGAGGTTTAACTCTTGCAAGTCGCTCGCCATCTCTTACTGTCTCAATAGATGGTAAAGTCATAAAGGCAATATTTTCTGTTGTTCAGTTACCACCTACGGTGCAATGCCTAATTGGGCGAGACATTTTGACACAGTTAGGGGTTGTCCTGACAAATGAGCACCCTTTGGGATAATAGCCATTGCTTGGACTTTCCCGATTCCCATAATTTGGAAAAGTGATGAGCCTATATGGGTAAAGCAATGGCCTTTAAAAAGGGAAAGTCTGCAACATGCTCATGCCTTGGTTACTGAACAATATCAACAAGGGCATCTGAAATTATCTACAAGTCCTTGGAATACCCCTATCTTTGTGATAAAGAAAAAGTCAGGAAAATATCGCTTGCTACATGACTTGCGGGAGGTTAATAAACAGATGGAGCCAATGGGTGCACTACAGCCAGGTCTGCCTAATCCAGCAATGTTACCTGAAGGATGGCCTCTATTGATAATAGATCTCAAAGATTGCTTTTTTACAATAGCTTTGCATGACAGGGATACAAAGCGTTTTGCATTTACTTTGCCAGCTCTGAACAGAGAAGGTCCAGATCAAAGATTTGAATGGACGGTTTTGCCTCAGGGTATGCGTAACAGCCCTACTTTATGTCAACTTTACGTAGATTCTGCATTACAACCATTGAGGCAACAGTGGCCACAAGCTATCATTTATCACTATATGGATGATATTTTGATTGCTCAGCCTAAGTCATTTACAAGTCAACAGGTTAAACATGTACAAAACTTGCTGGGACGTTTTAAGCTTGTTGTGGCCCCAGAGAAAATACAGTTAACTTCTCCTTGGAAATACTTGGGATGGACATTGTCTCAAAGTTTGGTAACACCTCAGAAATTAGAACTGAAAACACAGATTGTTACTTTAAGTGATGCTCAGAAATTACTAGGTGATTTACAATGGCTTAAACCTATAGTGGGCTTTCCAAATGAACTGTTGGATTCTCTTAGACCCTTATTGAAGGGCACAGACCCAACAACACCAGTGACCCTTATTCCTCAGCAGAAAAGAACTCTTCAGCAAATTACAGACTGTGTGGTTCAGGGTCGTGTACATCGGCGAATACTGGGAATCCCGCTTAATCTCACTATATGGTGTGGTGAAAAACATTTGCTGGGAGCTTTAACACAGCTAGAAACAAAAACGGGGGAGATAAGGGTGTTGGAATGGCTATCCCCTCCACTTCAGCAAACAAAAACTTTAATTCAAAAAATTGAACTGTTAGCAGCTTTGATAAGACGGGGTCGTGAGAGAATTTTGCAGGTTGATGGGCGAGAGCCTGAATTAATACAGATTCCTATGAAAAAGGACTCTTTACAATGCTATTTGGTCAATAGTGAAGAATTGCAAGAAGCTCTGCTAGGAATAGGAGGTGCTGTCATAACTGAAAGTATTAAAAATCCTCCATTACAGTGGATTGGAAAATTGAGTTGGATGGTTCGGCCACAGTGAGAAAAGGAGCCGATTCCTGGTGCAATAACAGCATACACAGATGCAGGAAAGAGGTCAAGAACAGCAGCAATTACATGGCAGGAGCAGGGAGTCTGGAATCATGAAATTCTTACTGCAAATGATTCAGATACCCTTCAGACCTTGGAGTTAGCAGCTGTGGTATGAGCTCTAACAGTCCTGAAGGGGCCTTTGAATATTGTTACAGATTCCTTGTATGTAGTTGGTGTCGTGGAAAGAATAGAGGATGCTGCTATCGAGGAAGTACAGAATCAGAGACTATTTGAACTGTTCATACAACTTCAAAAAGCAATAAAAATCCGAGAACATCCTTATGCTATCATTCATATAAGAAGTCACAAATGGGAAATTGGCTTAGGAGAGGGTAATGCTCGGGCAGATAAGCTCGTCACAGTGACTCAAACTTCTCCTTTATCAGGGCAAATGCTTGCTAGGGAGGCACATTCTATGTTTCATCAGAACGCAAAAGGGTTACAACGGGAGTTTGGAATATCCCATGCAGATGCCACTGCTATAGTGAGAGCTTGTCCTACCTGTAGTCATCATAATGGGGGTCATGGCATGGGATGGGGAGTTAACCCACGAGGTCTTTCATCTAATGAACTCTGGCAGATGGACGTTACTCATGTAAATAGTTTTGGTTGCTTGAAATATGTTCATGTTACTATAGATACATATAGTAAATACATCTGGGCAACAGCTCAAGCTGGAGAAAAAGCATTACATGTTATAAGGCATTTGTGTAGTTGTTTTGCAGTAATGGGAGTGCCAAAGCAGATTAAGACAGACAATGGTCCTGCATACATTGGTGGCAGGGTGAATAGATTTTTAAAATCATGGGGAATTAAGCACATTACAGGAATAGCACATTCTCCCACTGGACAAGCAATTGTAGAAAGGGCAAATGGAACTTTGAAGAGATATCTGGAAAAACATAGAGAGATTGGAGATGTTCAGGAAAGATTAATGAAAGTGCTCTTTGTTCTTAATCATTTGTGTGTATTTGGGGATTCAGAGGCACCACCTGCAATAGTACATTATGGACAAAAAGAAATGAGAAAAAAGGGCAAAGAAGTATGGGTCAAGTATAGGGACCCTAAAACAGGTATTTGGCAGAACCCAGCAAAGGTCCTATATTGGGGAAGGGGATATCTTTGTGTTTCCACCCCTACAGGTTCACTCTGGGTGCCAGCAAAGTGGACTAAACCAGCTCTGGATGAGTCGTCTCTTAGCTCGCCTGACGGATCAGGACCAGAGGAGAATTGAAGAAAAGCTGATTCGCACAGTGGGACCTATTCTTCAAGAGATAAGAGGACTTTCCCCAGTGACTGATCAATTTTTGCCTTCAGAGTTAACTTTTACATCAATTGTTACAGCTATTGAGGCTTTACAGACTGTTCATATTCCAGGACCAAAGAATCCTGAGTGTCTTAGTTGTGGAAATTTTAATTGTAACAGTTGGATTGCTTTTGTTTGTGGGGGTTGTGGAAAAACATACTGGGAAGATCAAGTATTTTTAAAACGACATTTTTGGTGTAAACATTGTGACTTTCAAAAACGAGGAGATTCTTGGCAGAGAGATTTAATACGAGACACAGGCTTAGGAGTTGCTATAGCTTTACAGTTATTTGAAGCACCAGAACAAAAAATATTAGCTTTTTATAGGTGGGAAGCAGAACACGCTTGTGATAGATTAATTAAGCAAGCAAATTCAAAAGTTTTATCAACAAGGTGTCAAAAGCAAGTGAAGGTATCTATAAGATCTTATTTAGGAAAACCAGTAGTAGGAAATCCAGACATAGAATTAGATAAGCTTATTAAATATGTGCAGACATTAAAATTAAAATCCAAGCAGAAGAAATCATGAAAGCAATAAGGTGGATAATCTATTTTGTTCTTTTGACTAATCTTTGTCATGGACTAATAGAATTTAATCAGCCCAGAGAAAATATTTGGGTAACCTTGGCTAACATGACTAATCAAAGTTCACTATGCCTTAGCTTGGGAGGAGTGACAAATCCATTTCGTACCTGCCTAACAGGTGTTCCTGTCTGAAGACCAGAGGAATTTTGTGGGTTGATAAGGAATCAGACGCTTTGCAAGAATTTTGCAAAGGTGAAAGGGCCAGACAAGAATATTGGTTATACAGAAGCTCAAAGAGATGGCTATAGGCAATGTCTGTTGATACTGTCACTTAAAGAAACATTGCAATCTCCACCAGAGGAATTAGATCTCTTTGGAAGTGCTAATGATAGTTTAGGGAATGTTTCAACAGGAGGATGGTTTAGCTTTGTTCCATTGAATTTACAGAGTGTAAATAACCCAAGAAACAAATGGGCTTCTCTGGACTCTTCACTGGACTCAGAAAGGGTATCATCTCAGTTATATTCCAACTGTGATGGTTCCAAGATAACGAAACCCTTAAGGTTGCCAAAGGGTGTGTTTTTGATTTGTGGAGATAGAGCTTGGAATGGAATACCGGTAAAACCACAAGGGGGACCCTGTTACCTAGGAAAACTAGCACTGTTCCATCCTGATATATCCTTGCTAATGCAATGGGACAGGCTAGGGAAGACAAGGAAGAGGCGTGATGTGCATGACTTAAAATGTGATCAGGTTGGACAACCTCAATTTTGGAGTACTTTAAAACAGGTAATAGTGGCAACCCTGTTACCAGGAGGAGCTGCCAGAAAGGCTATGGTGTTAGCTGAACAATTGGGATGCTGGACTAAAGATGAACTTAACAAAACATCGGAGGTTTTATCTATGCTTGCTATGGATGTACAAAGTGTAAATCATGCTGTACTGCAGAACAGAGCAGCCATTGATTTTTTGTTGTTAGCCCAGGGACATGGATGTGAGGAATTTGAAGGAATGTGTTGCATGAATCTCTCTGATCATTCTGTATCAATACATGCTAAGATTAAAGAACTACAACAGGGCCTTCATCAATTAAAAGAAGAAGATGGTCTGGGGATAGAAGAATGGCTTAAAAGCTTAGGAATCGGTCCTTGGCTAAGAACTTTTATCATGTATGCAGTGAGAATCTTGATTGTTGTTTTACTACTCTTGCTGATTTTGCCCTGCCTGTTTAACTGTCTTCAGAAGCTAGTGGAACGCATGGTTCAAAAGATGTGGACAACTAACTTAATGGTCCAAAACAAAAACGGGGGAAATATGGAGAGTTTTGTGGAAGAATGGCTTCGTGAGAAAGGACATGACTACGTGCAGTTAGTGAAGCAGTAGCTGAAAATTGCACAGTGCAGCAATAGCAGATGTAGCAATAATATCTTATGTCCTTGGCTAAGCTGGTTCTCAACAGTAGAATGTTCAGCAAAAAGATAAATGTGAGGGAAAACAAAGCAAGCTTAGAAAGCTCCAAAGGCAGGGTTGACCTGTTTTCCATACACCAATGATGAGCTTAAATTTTGCAATATGCATGAGCTTCATTATAACGGGTATAACTATACATGTGTGCTTGAAATAAACTGAGACTTGTTGACATTATAGAATGGACTTGTCTCCCGTCATTTTTTCCACAAAAGAGGATGAGGATGGGGTGGAGAAAGAGGAGGAGCAGGAGGAGGAAGAGGAGGAGGAGGAAGACAACAAGGACTAGGGCAAGCACAAGGAAAATGAGGAGGAGGAGGAGGACAAGGAAGAGGAGGAGGCAGAGAAGCATGAAGAGGAGGAATAGGAGGAGGAAGAGAGAGGACAAGGACAAGGAGGATGATGAGGATGAGGAGGAGGACAACGAGGAGGAGGAGGAGGAGAAGAAGGATGAGTACGAGGATGAGGAGGAGAAGGATGAGGAGGAGGACGAGGAGGACAAGCAGGACGACAAGGACGACGAGGAGGAGGACGAGGAGGAGGATGAGCAGGAGGAAGAGGAGGACGACGACGACGATGAAGAGGAGGTGGAAGATGAGGAGGAGGAATAGGAGGAGGAAGAGAGAGAACAAGGACAAGGAGGATGATGATGAGGAGGAGGAGAACGAGGAGGAAGAGGAGAATGAGGATGAGGAAGAGGAGGAGGAGGAGGACAATGACAAGGAGGATGAGGAGGGGGAGGAGAAAGAGGAACAGCAGGAGGAAGAGGAGGAGGAGGAGGACGACAAGGAATAGGGCAAGCACAAGAAAGATAAGGAGGAGGAGGAGGACAAGGAAGAGGAGGAGGCAGAGAAGCATGAAGAGGAGGAATAGGAGGAGGAAGAGAGAGGACAAGGACAAGGAGGATGAGGAGGAGGAGGAGGAGGACAACGAGGAGGAGGAGGAGTAGAAGAAGGATGAGGACGAGGACGAGGAGGAGAAGGATGAGGATGAGGAAAAGGATGAAGATGCATAGGACAAGGAGGATGAGGAGTAGGAGGAGGAAGATGAGGAGGAGGAGTAGGAGACATAGGAGGACAAGGAGGACGAGGAGGACAAGGAGGAGGAGGACGAGGAGGAGAAGGAAGATTAACAGGAGGAGGAGGAGGACAAGGTGGAGAATAAAGAGGAGGAGGACAAGGATGAGGAGGACCAGGAGGAAAAGGATGAGAAGGATGAGGATGAGCAGGATGGAGGATGAGGAGGAGGAGAATGAGGAGAATGAGGATGAGGAGGACAATGAGGAGGATGAGGAGGATAAGGATGCGGAGGATAAGGAGGAGGAGGATGAGGAGTAGGACAAGGATGAGGAAAAGGCCATCACACCCAGAACAATTTCCCAGGCAGTCCCAGTCTCACTGCCCAGGGCTGTATTTGCACACTGGGAGCAGCCGTGCACAGCCAGGGGGTTTCCATTTCCCCATGGACCATTGTTAAGGGCATGGAGCACATCTGGGAGATGGGTTCTCCATGGAGACAGGTTCCCAGCTCCTCATTCTTTAACTGCTCTTTTAACAACTCCTTCTCCGCCTCCTCCTCCTCCTCCTCCTCCTCCTCATACTCCTCATCTTCCTACTTCTCATCCCAGTCCTCGTCCTCATCCTTGTCCTCGTCCTCGTCCTCGTCCTCCTCCCCCTCCTCCTCCTCTTCCTCCTCCTACTGGTCTTCCTCATCCTCCTTGTCCTCTTCCTCCTCCTTGTCCTCATCCTCCTCCTCCTCCTCATCCTCCTCCTCCTCCTCCTCCTCCTCCTCCTCCTCCTCCTCCTCCTCTTCATCCTCCTCCTCCTCCTCGTCCTCCTCGTCCTCATCGTCCTCCTCGTCCTCCTCGTCCTTCTCGTCCTCCTCGTCCTCCTCTTCCTCCTTGTTCTCATCCTCCTCCTCATCCTCCTCCTCCTCCTCGTCCTCCTCGTCCTCCTCGTCCTCCTCATCATCCTCCTCCTCCTTGTCTTCCTCGTCCTCCTCCTCCTTGTCCTCCTTCTCCTCCTTGTCCTCCTTGTCCTCCTTTTCCTCCTCATCCTCGCCCTTTTCCTCATCCTTGTCCTCCTCCTCATCCTCCTCCTCATTATCCTCCGCATCCTTATCCTCCTCATCCTCCTTATTGTCCTCCTCATCCTCATTCTCCTCCTTCTCCTCCTCCTCATCTTCCTCCTCTTCCTCCTCCTCGTCCTCCCCATCCTGCTCATCCTCATCCTCCTCGTCCTTCTCCTCCTGGTCCTCCTCATCCTTGTCCTCCTCCTCTTTATTCTCCTCCTTGTCCTCCTCCTTCTCCTACTCCTCCTCCTCCTCCTCATCTTCCTCCTCCTCCTCCTCATCCTCCTTGTCCTCTGCATCTTCATCCTTTTCCTCATCCTCATCCTTCTCCCCCTCGTCCTCGTCCTCATCCTTCTTCTCCTCCTCCTCCTCCTCGTTCTCCTCCTCCTCATCCTCAACATCCTCCTTGTCCTTGTTCTCTCTCTTCCTCCTCCTATTCCTCCTCCTCATCTTTCACCTCCTCTTCGTCGTCGTAGTCGTGGTCGTCGTCCTCCTCGTCATCCTCCTCGTCCTCCTCCTCATCCTCCTCGTCCTCCTCCTCGTCCTCCTCGTCCTCCTCCTCGTCATCCTCCTCGTCCTCCTCTTCGTCATCCTCCTCATCGTCCTCCTTGTCCTCCTCATCCTTCTCTTCGTCCTCCTCATCCTCCTTGTCCTTCTCCTCGTCTTCTTTGTTCTCGTCCTCCTCGTCCTCCTTCTCCTCCTCGTCCTCATCCTCCTCCACCTCTCCCTCCTCCTCCTCGTCCTTCTCCTCGTCCTCCTCCTCCTTGTCCTCCACCTACTCGTCCTCCTCGTCCTCGGCCTCCTCCTCCTCTTCGTCCTCGTCCTCCTCCTCGGCCTCCTCCTCCTCCTCCTCCTCGTCCTCCTCCTCCTCCTCCTCGTCCTCCTCGTCCTCCTCCTCCTCGTCCTTCTCCCCGTCTTCCTCCTCCTCGTCCTCCTCCTCGTCCTCCTCCTCATCCTTTTCAGTGTCCTCCTCCTCCTCGTCCTCCTCCTCCTCCTCCTCCTCCTCCTCGTCCTTCTTTTCCTCCTCATCCTCGTCCTCCTCGTCCTCGTCCTCGTCCTCGTTATCCTCCTCCTCGTCCTCCTCCTCCTCGTCCTCCTCCTCCTCGTCCTCCTCCTCGTCATCCTCCTCATCCTTTTCCTCGTCCTCCTCCTCGTCCTCCTCGTCTTCCTCCGCCTTCTCCCCCTCCTCCTCCTTTTCCTCCTCCTCTTCCTCCTCCTCCTCCTCGTCCTCCTCGTCCTCCTCGTCCTCGTCCTTCTCCTCGTCCTCCTCCTCCTCGTCCTCCTCCTCATGCTTTTCCTCGTCCTCCTCCTCGTCCTCCTCGTCCTCCTCGTCCTCGTCCAGCCTCGTCTTCATCCTCCTCCTCCTCGTCCTCCACCTACTCGTCCTCCTCATCCTCATCCTCCTCGTCCTCATCCTCCTCCTTCTCCTCATCCTCCTCCTCATCCTTTTCCTCGTCCTCCTCCTCGTCCTCCTCATCCTTCTCGTCCTCCTCCTCCTCCTCCTCCTCCTCCTCCTTCTCCTCCTCCTCCTCCTCTTCCTCCTCCTCCTCCTCCTCTGTGTGTGGTTCTCAAGATTCAATGACTCTAGGATTCCAGGAACCTGGAACTCTGGGATTCCATGGCTCTGTGACCCCATGGATGGATTCAGGACTGTCTCCAAGGCCACAAGGGAACGTTGGTGCCAGCGGGAGGGGCTGCAGTGCAGGGGCACCAACAGCTGAGAGGCGACTGCAGCTGCTGCTGCTGCTGCTGCTACTGCTGCCGCTGCTGCTGCTGCTGCTGCTGCTGCTGCTGCTGCTTGTGGGGGTGCTGTTGGCATGGGCAGGGCCCTGGTGTGGCTGAGCGTTGCCATCTCAGCCTGCGAGCTCCTGGGAGCTCAGGACAGG
This sequence comes from Lonchura striata, assembly GCF_050655825.1. Taxonomy (NCBI): domain Eukaryota; kingdom Metazoa; phylum Chordata; class Aves; order Passeriformes; family Estrildidae; genus Lonchura; species Lonchura striata. Next base: position 2,120,617 of record NC_140738.1, read on the forward strand.
GCCAGGACTGACCCAGGTTGGCACTGCACTTGAGGACAGACACAGAGAATGGAAAGTGCCCATGGAGTGGTTCCGAGCAGGTCTGTGGGAAGGAGGAGGGAGGGAGGATGAATCCCCTGCCCAAGGCTGCCAAGGGAAGGCTTTGGGAGGGAAAGCAAGCCTTGACCTGACACTAAATCCTTCAAGGGCTCAGTTGCCAACGCTGAGCAGGATTTAATTGCGCAGAACTGACAGGGCCAGATCCAGGGATGGGGAGGACATCGAGGCAGGCTTCAGGTGAGCAAATTCTGCAGTGCTGACAAAGAGAGAGACTACAGCCAGGTGAGGGAGGCAGGTGGAAAAGGCTTTGTGCCGTCCCTGCTCAGAAGGGATCCTCAGCACAGCCCTGACGATCTGCACATAGGAGAAAACAATGAACACAAAACAACAAAATGATAAACTGCTAGTAACCACAAGAAGCCCAAGTTCCCTGAGGTGGGAATTGGAGCAGGAGAGCTTGAGGATCTGTGGGATATCAGAGAAGAACTGGCCCAGGGCATTGCTATGGCACGGGGACAGGGAAAATGTATTGGCTGTGTGCATGAGAGCATTGAGAAAGCCACTGACTCAGGCAGCTGCTGCCATGTGGGCACAAGCTCTGCTGCCCAGGAGGGTCCCGTAGTGCAGGGGTTTGCAGATGGACACGTAGCGGTCGTAGCAAATGATGGACAGGAGGGAATATTCTGTTGCAGCACAGAAAAAAAAAACAACTTGTGCAGCACATCCTGTGTAGGAGATGTTTCTGGTGTTCCAGAGGGAATTGTGCATGGCTTTGGGGACAGTGGTGCAGATGGAGCCCAGGTGGCTGAGGGCCAGGTTGAGCAGGAAGAAGAACATGGGCGTGTGCAGGTGGTGGCCGCAGGCTACGGCGCTGATGATGAGGCCGTTGCCCAGGAGGGCAGCCAGGGAGATGCCCAGGAAGAGGCAGAAGTGCAGGAGCTGCAGCTGCCGCGTGTCTGCCAGTGCCAGCAGGAGGATGTGGCTGATGGAGCTGCTGTTGGACATTTGCTGTGGCTGCACATGGGCACCTATTCATGGAGAAAGGACAGGGACAAGTCAGGAGAGGCTGCTCGGAGCCAAACCTGGGCCATTCCCTGCAGACTGTCCTGCTGGGACTCACCCACCTTTGTTCCTGCTCTGGGAAAACCTTCACCCAGGTCCCTGCCTGAGCTCCAGTTGTGCTGGCTGAGTGTGCCAGGAGCAGCAAGGGCTGTATGTGGGGGCTCTGGAGAAGCCATCCCTGCTCTGCTGCCCTGGGTTTGTGGCCATGTGGCAGAGGGACAAGGCTTGATATTCAGGATCCGTCAGGGGAATCACTCCTACTGCAGCAAGTCTTGGTACCATCTGCCCTTACACTTCTAAGAGAAATTGATGGCAGGGGTTGGATTTAGGAATTGATTTCCTACCCACACACGATTCCTGTCTCTTTGAGGTCAGAAATCCCCAGCATTCCTGCTGCACTCAGAGTTTGCCACTGAGAGATATGAGAGGCAAAGGATTCCCTGTGGCTGAGGGAAGGTGAGGGGCTGGATGGGCTTGTTCCCCCAGCACTGCTCTGCTCAGCCCCCTCTGCTTCCCTGAGCATCTCCCTGGGCCTGGACATCCCCTCCTGAGAGGTGCCTTGTCCCTGCCAGCGCTCACAGAGCCCATCCCACCCTGTGTGCCCTCGGCCCGGCCCTACAGAAACCTGCCTGTGTGCAGGGCCCTGGCTGGGGCAGGCTCTGTGTGCAGCTGGGCAAGGGCAGCTCAGGAGAGCCCTGCTGGGCCCTGCAGAGGTGATGCTGCTGCTGCCCAGGGCTGAGGAGTGGCTGAAGGCCCTTTGGGAGGTTCCCAGCAGAGAGACTGACCACCCAAAGTCACAGTTCTGGAGTCTCTGTACATGTTCAAACATTCCTTTGATGATCCTGTCTGTCCCTTTCAACTCACAATGTTCTGTGATTCTGGGATTACAATTCCTGTTCTGCTTCTCTTATCCCCCTGTTGTCTATAATCAAAAGAGAAAAAAAAGAACCCTTGCAACAGTGTTAGAACAGAAAAGGAAAAAACACACCTTTATTGGAATCTCCCAGGTGTCCCAGGTGGGATGAGGGACACCCAGCCCCTGATTTCAACAGTTCATTAAGGTTGATTAATTAGAATATTTAACAGGAACATCCAGTAGGAGATTCAGTTGCCCCAATTACACAACCCTGGCTCAACCTATTGGAGGAGGTCCACAGACTTCTTTGCCCAGGTTTTGTTATCACTGTTCACATTCAAAAACCAAAATGTTCTTCTTGTAGGTCCTCTTCCTGATAATAAGACTATATAGTATTAAAGGGATATATTTAGACAGTCAGCTTATTGTTCTAAAATATAGGGGAAAGGTAAGGAAACGTATTAGAGTTAATTAATGATAATAACTATATTAACAATATAATAGTAGTTTAAAATAGTTAAGTGTTTAATAGAGTTAGGTAAGGATTATAATTTTATAACTATATCATAGTAATTTACAGAACTGCGAATATATGACAAATATTTGAAAAGCAAAAACCTTTTTGTCATCACCCCAAACTTCCCACCCTGCTCCAAGCAAGAAGTTGAAAACACTCTCAGGAAAGCTCCTGACCTTTATAGCAATGCCAGGCTTACCTTTATTGGGAAGTGCCCTCTGGAGCTGTGCCCAGGCTGGTCTGGAGCTGGGAGCAGCCCTGCCCCAGCCAGCCCCTCTCAGCAGCAGCACCTGCCCTGCTCAGGGTGGCTCCTTCCCCCCACAGCTCCTGGCCAGCGCTGGGAGCAGCTCCAGGGCCGGCTGAGAGCTGTCCCTGGCAGGCAGCAGAGTCCCTGGCCCAGCACAGCGCCCTGGGCTGCAGGACCCTGCTCTGCAGGACAGCCCTGGGCACCCCTGGCTGCTCTGCACAGGAGATGAGCAGAGAATGCACTCACAGGCTCTGTGGGCATTGGCATGTTCCAGCTTTAGGAGATCACTCCAGGAGCTGCAGCTGCATTGTCCTGCAGCCAGAGGTTCCTGTGCCAAGGGCTGGCAGTGATTCTGCCCCAGGCACTTCTCAGCCCCTTCCCAGCCCTGACTGATTGAAGCTCTCTGTGCCTCTGTGCTGTGCCCGGGCTGGCTGCAGGCAGTGCCCCAGCCCTGCTGGGCTGGCAGAAGACCTGCTCAGCAAGAGAAATGTGCTTTTGAAGCTCTGCTTGGTTACCAGGATCACCCTCTGTGCCAGGAGCCTGGCCCAGCTCAGCAGCACAGACACAGCACAAGGACTTTAATGACCCTCTGGGGCTTTGTGCTCAGGCCCTGAACATCAGGCCCTGAGAGGGAGCTGCAGAAACCTCTCCAGAACTCCAAGTCAGAATCCAGCTCCAAAGTTTCTCTGACTTTTAATGGGTCCCACTGAGAGACACGACTGAGAAAGTGTCCCCAGGCCCCAGGCAGAGCAGAGAACTGGAGGCACTGATGCCAGGTGGGGACAAAGAGAAGCCAAGTCTTGGTGCCCTAGGGCACAGCAGGGTCTGTGCCACCAAGGGCTGTGAGGAGACACCTTGGCCTGAGGCCCTGGGGCCTCCTGGCACAGCCCCAGCCAGGCTGGGCACTGTCAGCCCCTGGTTCTGTCCTCAGCATCCCCCCAATGCCCACATCCCAGTGGCCTCAAGGATCTGCTGGAAGGAGTCCCTGGGGAGCCTTGGTCAGGAATGGCCCTGGGGGCTCCTTCATGCTCCCAGGGACTGCAGGTTTTTCAAAGGACTTTGCCTTTTCCTTTGGCCTTGGAGTCTCTGAGAGCTTTCTGCAATCCTGGTCTCCAATTATCTGCTTTAATTAGTCCCTGGAGAGGCTTTGTCAGTAACAACACTCAGTGGGGCCCATTAATGCTTCAAGGTACTTCAGTTCTTTTAAGGTACTTGGTGTTTCCCTTTTGCTACAGACTCTGTGAGAGGTTTGTGCAATCATGGCCCCAATTATCTGCTTTAATGAGTCCCTTGAGAGCTTTGTACTGACACTCAGTGGGGTTCATTAATACTCTGAGATACTCAACTTTTGTGAGGGTCTTTGAATTCTTTTTCCAAAACTGAGAGGTTTTTGTGCCATTTGGAGTCTCTGAGAGGTTTTTGTGCCATCCTGGCCTCCAGTTCACTCCTCCAAGGAGTCCATCAGGAACCGTTGTTGGGGATGGACCTCAGTGGGTCCCATTAATACCTCGAGAAACTTTGGGGTTTTTTTCTGACTTTTGCCTCCTGGAAAGGTTTGTGCAATCTCCTCTCAGGCCCTGAGGTTCCAGGGCTCAGCTCCAAATGCACCACGGGACTCATTAGGATCATGCAAGTCCTGACAAACCATTTCCCTCTTGTCTGCGGCAGTTCATCAGGTAGATTTCTATGGTAGTTTTGGTTTGCCTATTTGATATTTCTCGGTCAACGCATCAATTAGTGTGGTGGGTTCAGTGCTGGCTAATTACCAGTGCACTCACTAGAATATACTTACTCATTTCCTGCTGTGAGATAGGATTAGGAGAAAGGAAAAGTGGGCTCAAAACTTTAAAAGAGTGTAAAGAAAAGTTTATTAACAGTAACTAAATAAAAGAGTAATAAGAATATGAACAAAACTTTCAGATCACATCCTCTCTCCATACAACCTGACAATGTAGAGACAAAACCTGAAATTTTCAAGTCAGTTTACCACCTCTAGAATATTCTAATCTTTCTTCAGTTCACATCAGGAGAGAAGTACCTCTGGTTAATGTTATGGAGAATTCTCCACAAGAAAACAGTTATCTCATGGCTTTTCATTTCCATGAATAGCCACTGCCTGGAAAAATCTTCAATTGTGAAGTCCCTCCCATGTTTTCACAGCTTTTCCCACAGCTGTGTTTAGCGGCCATGCCAACTTATGGGGTATTAGTTTCAAGATTTGCTGTTTAAGAGCAAAGGATCTCTTCATCTATTTATGAAATCATCTTAATCTCTGGGAACAGACGCCTTCTTCTCTCCCTGAGGGCACAGGGTCTCATCACTCTTCTCTCTTTCAATGTTCAGACTTCTCATGAGATCACAGCTACTTCAACATTTCCCTACTTTAGCATGAAGGCCTTTGCTGAACAAGTCATCTCCCCATACTTTTCAATGCATTGTAGGGAAAAAGAGAGTCTGATGTATCAATGACATCCTTCTCCACAGCTTTAGCAGAGGATTTCAGCCCCAAGATCAAGGCATCTCCTCATCCCTCCCATCTGGGACTCAACTTCCCTGACCTCAGTGTCTTCACGTTGCTCCTCTGTGTGCCTGCCCTGTGTCTTTTCTCTCACTGGAGGGAGGATGGAAGCTCTGGAAGAGTCAGTATCTACCCCTGGGCCTGCATATGGCTATTTGACTCCAGCTGGGCTTGATGTCCAATTCTTATTTTGGCCATGCTTCCTGGACATGAGGACCAGTTCTTTTCCATAGGAATGAAGGAACAGAGTCCCACTGTTTTAGGGGCAAATGAGAAGTGACCACCTAAGGACAAGGCCAGCCAGAGCTGCCAGATTTTGTTCTTAGAGATACCCTTGAATATAGGAAATTTTTTAGGCAGAGTATCAGTTTTGGCAATGGGCATCTGAAAAGACGGATGGTTCTTTTCCATACAGAGGAGAGCACGGAGCTGCAATTCTCCAGGAGCTGATGAGAAGCAGCCCTTGACATCCCAACATCAGCCAGACCTGTCAAGTGGCCCCTGGGAGGCCAAGCCAGCCAGACTTGGTCCATGTTCCCTCTCTTCCATGGGGCCCCACAGTGTCCCAATGGACCCTTGCTTCCAGGAGGCCCTGAGGTGTCACAATGCCCCCTTGGTGACACCAGGCCCTGAAGGGTCGGAATGGTCTCCATGGTTCCATCAGGCCCCACAGAGTCATAATGGTCTCTGGGTCCATGAAGCCCCGTGGTGTCACCATGGCCCCTTGGTTCCATGGTCTCCAGTGGTGCCACAATGATCCCCTTGGTTCCATGAGGTGCCCACAGTGTCACAGTGATCTCCATGGGAAGGAAAGCACCGAGCCCCAGTGTGGCAGGGGCAGCCACCAGAGGCCAAGGCCAGCCAGACTTGACAGTACTGACAGATTTTGCCTGGGAACAAACCTTGGATGTAGGGAATTTTAGAGGTGGGATCCCAGTTTCAGATATGGACACCTGGAGAAGTACAGGTTTTTCCGTAGGAAGGAAAGCCCAGAGCCAAAGTGTTTCAAAGGCAGATGAAGAAAGAGGTGGCTTCTGGGAGGCTGAGACAGCCAGACATGATCTTCATGGCAGCTTTTGTCATGGAGGAATCCTTGCATACACAGAATTTGGGAGGAGGAATCTCAATTTTGACAACAGTCACCTTGAGAAGAAGGACAGTTATTTCCACTGGAGGGAAAGCACCAAGCCCCAGTGTTTCAAAAGCAGATGACAAGCAGCTCGCAAGAGGCCAAGGGCAGTCAGACCTGTCTGTTCTGGCAGTTTTCACTTGGGAGCAATCCTTGGATGTACAGAGTTTTGGAGGAGGAATCCCAGTTTTGGCCATGGCCCATGGAGGAGAAGGAGAGTTCTCTCCCATAGGAAGGAGAGCCCAGAGCCCCAGGGCTTCAGGGCAGGTGAGAAGCAGCCCTCGACATGCCAAGGTGGTCAGGTGGTCCCCAGGAGGCCCAGCCAGCCAGACCTGGTCCATGTTCCCTTGGTTTGGTGGTGATGCCTTGAGAGGCTGCCTAGAACAGAGCTAGGCAGTGTTAAAGGAATAAAGCAGGATTTATTAAAAGGCCTTCAAGGGATACATCTTGGGCAGTACAAGAGCCTGGCCCTGGCTCCATCCTAGATGGAGCCCAGGTCACGAGTTTTCACTGGGACAAACAGGGAGATTTGGTCTGGCAGGATGTGTAAAACAATCTCCTGTAATATCTACCTGTTCTCACAGAGAGCACTTGGCTGCAGGGACTCTGTTTTGGTTCGACAAGACAGGAGTCTGTGAAAGAAGGCAAAGCCTCCTGTGCAATGGAGAACGGCAAACCCCCCTCCCTCTGAATTACCAGGATCTTGGATCTTTAAATTAAAAGGCTCTCAGGCAAAGATATGGGAGTGGGAGTAACAATTCTTTACTAGAAGAAAACTAGACAATAATTTAAAAAAGGCAAATGCAATCGGTACAAACAAAACCAGTGAAAGAAAAAAAGAAGTCCAGAACCTGAGGGGTGCCAGTATCAGTTCTGCTGGGACAATTGCTTCCCTTGCAGTGGCTGATGAATTGTAGCTGCAGTGGTGATCTTTAGAAGGGTATAGTTTTCCTCTGAAGATCTGGTGGCAGTGGGGCCGGTCTTCCTCTGCGCCGGGGTTGCCTCTGAGCTCCGCCGCCGTCGGCTCAGCGCGCGCCGGCTGCTTCGCTGCGAGTGCCGCCGAAGAGAGCTGCTTCTCCGGGAATCCCGCGAAGAGAGAAAAAGCGAGCTGCTTCTCTCCCTAAAAGCTACCCCTTTATACCATAATAGAGTGCTTGGCTTCCCCCTCTGGGCGGGACCCCCCTCACTTACCAGCCCGGCAGGGAGTCAGTCAATAGTGTATAAACAAACCATTGCCTTTACGGGGCAAACCATTGTCTCTGAGAGAGATAACAAAACCTGTCCGACAGGTTTGCCTTCAACAGATGGCAAATAGAATACAAGCTTATTTTACAACCCAGGACATTATCCACCCCTTATTCTATTTCCATCTGCACACCATGAAATCTTACACCCAGTTCTCTCTTAAGACCAAGTTTCCCTGTGGTACACAGCGGGTCTCCCCATCTTTCTGCATTACCCACCAAGTGTAACCAGGTCCTTGAGCAAAGACAATCCCACGAATGGGTTGGTCTTTGACTGAGGTGGGATTAATCCAAACAGTTTTCCCTAAAATACCTTTCATATGTACTACAGGGACCTTATCTCCATCTACTGCGTGTAAGGGTTCTGACTGAGCAGGGCCAGCTCGATTGACAGACCCCCGGGTGTTGACCATCCAGGTTGCTTTTGCCAGGTTAATTTCCCAGTTTCTAAATGTTCCCCCACCAAGTGCCTTCAGGGTAGTCTTAAGGAGTCCGTTGCACCGTTCAACTTTGCCGGCAGCTGGAGCATGATAGGGAATATGATATATCCATTCGATACCATGTTCTCTGGCCCAGGTGTTGATAAGGCTGTTCTTGAAATGGGTGCCGTTGTCAGACTCAATTCTCTCAGGGGTGCCGTGTCTCCACAGGACTTGCTTTTCCAAGCCTAAGATGGTGTTCCGGGCAGTGGCATGAGGTAGAGGGAAAGTCTCCAGCCATCCAGTGGTGGCTTCCACCATGGTCAGCACGTAGCGCTTGCCTTGGCGTGTCTGGGGCAGTGTGATATAGTCAATCTGCCAGGCCTCCCCATACTTGTACTTGGACCACCGCCCACCATACCATAGGGGCTTCACTCTCTTGGCCTGTTTGATGGCGGCACACGTCTCACAGTCATGGATAACCTGGGAAACACTGTCCATGGTTAGATCCACCCCTCGGTCTCGTGCCCACTTGTAGGTGGCATCTCTGCCCTGATGACCTGAGGCATCATGAGCCCATCGAGCCAGGAACAACTCCCCCTTATGGTGCCAATCTAAGTCTATCTTTGACACCTCTATTTTTGCTGCCTGATCTACCTGCTCGTTGTTTCGGTGCTCCTCATTAGCCCGACTTTTGGGGACATGGGCATCTACATGACGGACTTTCACCGTCAGCTTTTCCACCCGAGAGGCAATGTCTTTCCATATATCAGCAGCCCAGATTGGCTTTCCTCTACGTTGCCAGTTGGCCTTCCTCCACCTTCCCAGCCAGCCCCACAGAGCATTGGCTACCATCCATGAATCAGTATAAAGGTAGAGCTTTGGCCACTTCTCCCTTTCAGCAATGTCCAGAGCCAGCTGAACGGCCTTGAGCTCAGCGAGTTGGCTCGATCCACCTTCTCCTTCGGTAGCTTGTGCAACTTGGCGTGTGGGGCTCCATATGGCTGCTTTCCACTTCCGGTTCATCCCAACGATGCGACAGGAACCGTCAGTGAAAAGAGCGTAGCAGGTGTCTTCTGCTGGTAGTTGGTTGTATGGTGGAGCCTCTTCAGCCCTTGTCACTTGTACCTGCTCCTCATCATCAGTGAGACCAAAGTTTTCACCTTCTGGCCAGTTTGTAATTATCTCCAAAATCCCAGGGCGATTCAGGTTTCCAATACGGGCGCGTTGAGTGATGAGGGCAATCCATTTGCTCCATGTGGCGTCAGTGGCATGGTGGGTAGTAGGAACCTTTCCTTTAAACATCCACCCCAGCACCGGTAGTCGGGGTGCCAGGAGGAGTTGTGTTTCTGTGCCAATTACCTCTGAGGCGGCTTGAACTCCTTCAAAGGCAGCCAAGATTTCCTTCTCTGTGGGAGTGTAGTTGGCTTCAGACCCTCTGTAACTTCGGCTCCAGAATCCCAGTGGTCGGCCTCGAGTCTCCCCAGGCACTTTCTGCCAAAGGCTCCAGGACAACCCATGGTTCCCGGCTGCAGAGTAGAGCACATTCTTGACCTCTGGTCCCGTTCTGACTGGGCCAAGGGCTACAGCATGAGCGATCTCCTGCTTGATCTGGGTGAAGGCTTGTTGCTGCTCAGGGCCCCAGTGGAAATCATTCTTCTTTCGGGTGACCAGGTAGAGAGGGCTCACAATCTGGCTATACTCAGGAATGTGCATTCTCCAGAAACCTATGGCACCCAGGAAAGCTTGTGTTTCCTTTTTGCTGGTTGGTGGGGACATAGCTGTGATCTTGTTGATGACCTCAGTGGGAATCTGGCGCCGTCCATCTTGCTATTTCACTCCCAGGAACTGGATCTCTCGGGCAGGTCCCTTGACTTTGCTCTTCTTGATGGCAAAGCCAGCTTCTAGTAGTATCTGGATGATCCTCTCACCTTTCTCAAACACTTCTGCCGCTGTGCTCCCCCACACAATGATGTCATCAATGTATTGCAGGTGTTCTGGGGCCTCACCCTTTTCTAGTGCAGCCTGGATCAGTCCATGGCAGATGGTGGGGCTGTGTTTCCACCCCTGGGGCAGTCGGTTCCAGGTGTACTGCACGCCCCTCCAGGTGAAAGCAAACTGAGGCCTGCATTCTGCTGCCAGAGGAATGAAGAAAAACACATTAGCAATATCTATAGTGGCATACCACTTTGCTGCCTTGGACTCCAGCTCGTACTGGAGTTCCAGCATGTCCGGCACAGCAGCGCTCAGCGGTGGAGTCACTTCATTTAAGCCACGATAGTCCACAGTCAATCTCCATTCTTTGTCAGATTTGCGCACAGGCCAGATGGGGCTGTTGAAGGGTGAGTGGGTTTTGCTGACCACCCCTTGGCTCTCCAGCTCCCGTATCATTTTGTGGATGGGGATCACGGCATCTCGATCCGTCCGATACTGCCGGCGGTGCACTGTCGAGGTCGCAATTGGCACGCGTTGTTCTTCCACCCTTAGGAGTCCTACTGCAGAGGGGTTTTCTGACAGTCCAGGCAAGGTGTTCAATTGCTTAATGTCTTCTGCCTCTACAGCGGCTATTCCAAAAGCCCACCTGAGTCCCTTTGGGTCTTTGTAATATCCGTTCCGGAGGAAGTCTATGCCTAGGATACACGGAGCATCTGGGCCAGTCACTATAGGATGTTTCTTCCACTCCTTCCCAGCCAGGCTCACCTCGGCTTCCACCAGAGTCAATTGTTGTGATCCCCCTGTCACACCAGCAATGGAAACAGGCTCTGCCCCCACATGTCCCGATGGTATCAGAGTACACTGTGCACCAGTATCAACTAAAGCATCATATTTTTGTGGCTCTGATGTGCCAGGCCATCGGATCCACACTGTCCAGAAGATCCGGTTTTCCCGTGCCTCTCCCTGGCTAGAGACAGGGCCCCTCTAACACTGGTTATCATTCCTTCCCTGGGCATACATACTAGAGGTCCCTTCAAGGGGGTCTGACAGATCGTACCCACAAGCTTGGTCACGGGAGGTTGAGGCTACCTTCACTTTGGTGGAACTCCCCCGGTTAGAGTTTCCCTCCTTGAGTTGACGGACCCGTGCTGCCAGGACAGAAGTGGGTTTCCCATCCCACCTCCCCATGTCTTCCCCATGGTCACGCAGGAAGAACCACAGATTAGCCCTTGGGGTGTACCCTCTCTCTCTAGCTGGGGATTGTTGGGTACTGATTCTGGGGCCTGTGACTCTCACGGGTGCTGTATTAACCTTCCTTATCTCCTCCCTCATCTCCTCTTTAAACTCCTTAATCACAGCTGAGATATGAGCCTGCATTGGGCCATTAATCATACTCTCATAATTCCTAAGTTTGTTGGCAACAGAACCTATTGTCTCCCGGTGGGTGTCAGCATTGATTGTTGCAATGAAGGTGGCGTATTGAGATGGCCCAAGATTTGCCAGACTCCACAGCATTTGTCCCGTACACCTGACCTTGTCAGGATCATTATTGTGTCGTCCATCCCTCCCAAAGAGTACCTCCAATACTGCCACTTCCCTCAGCTGTTGGATCCCTTCCTCGAGGGTCTTCCAGCGCATTCTATGATGGTGCTCTTGCATTCTCTCTCTGTGGACAAACCTCTCCCTGACACTCATTAAGAGCCGCTCCCAGAGAGAAAGGGACCCTGGTTCCCTTACAAAAACCTGATTTATACCCGAGTCCTGGGTCAAGGGTCCCAAGTTCCTTGCCTCACCACCGTCCAGCTGCACGCCTGTACCCATAAGATCCCAAACCCGGAGTAGCCAGGTAGCATAAGCCTCACGCCCTCGTCGCACAATGTCTTTATGCAGATTGCGAAGACTTTCGTACGTCAGGGACTCGGTGATGATAGCAATCTCTGGCTCCCCTGTGGGTTGTGAGGTTCCTCCATTCCTGTCCCTATCTGCAGGGTGCTCTGCTTTCACCTTAGACTTCCTTGTTTCTACCGGGGCCACTGCTGCTGACCGTGACTGCCTTTGTGGTTCAGCGGGAACCTGGACAGTTGTAACATCTGTGGGTTCCACAGCTGTACTATTAGACTGTCCCTCCTCAAGGCAAAGGGCCGGTTTCTCACCAGCTGGGGAAATGCACTCCTTCAGCATCTCTCGTATCTCCTTAACCAGAACCCTCACCCAATCTGGGCGGTTCATTTCTGAGGTGGGCTGTGGGGCAGGGTCAGGCTCTGGAGCAGCAGCATCTCGAGTCTGTGGTGTAGGTGTGAGGGTAGTTATCCAGGTTAATCTTCCCTTATCTCTGAATGCTAAATATAACAGGACTATCAGCAACACCACCCATTGTATGGTATCATTAGCACTTATAAAGGATCTTAACGCTTTGAGAACTGGTGGAGCAGACCCAAAAAGATGGTTAAAAGGTTGAGAGAAAGTTTGCCCAGGTGCTATTTCCTCGCAGTAGGTACCGTTATTAAAGTAACCCCAAAAACATACAGTTAACGTGTGATAGCTATGAATCCATGTACCTGCCTTCCAGAGGAAATTAAAGATCCATGAATTCCTCACCCAATTAACCCAGAAGCCAAACTTGATAACAGACACCGTAGCCTTAGTTATAGGACCCATTTTTAGATAAGGGTCTGCAAATGGGAAAAGTATAGCTACGATCACATGCCACCCAAACCAAGGTAAACTAGACCACATGGTGACGCTGAAGATGTTTTTACACACAACAAAAAACCAAATTACTTAAGAACTGTTAATCCTTTTTCCCTCTCAATGCCCTCGAGCCCCACATTGATGCGCCAAAATCTGTCTTGGTTCGACAAGACAGGAGTCTGTGAAAGAGGGCAAAGCCTCCTGTGCAATGGAGAACGGCAAACCCCCCTCCCTCTGAATTACCAGGATCTTTAAATTAAAAGGCTCTCAGGCAAAGATATGGGAGTGGGAGTAACAATTCTTTACTAGGAGAAAACTAGACAACAATTTAAAAAGGCAAATGCAATCGGTACAAACAAAACCAGTGAAAGAAAAAAAGAAGTCCAGAACCTGAGGGGTGCCAGTATCAGTTCTGCTGGGACAATTGCTTCCCTTGCAGTGGCTGATGAATTGTAGCTGCAGTGGTGATCTTTAGAAGGGTATAGTTTTCCTCTGAAGATCTGGTGGCAGTGGGGCCGGTCTTCCTCTGCGCCGGGGTTGCCTCTGAGCTCCGCTGCCGTCGGCTCAGCGCGCGCCGGCTGCTTCGCTGTGAGTGCCGCCGAAGAGAGAGCGAGAGAGAGCTGCTTCTCCGAGAATCCCGCAAAGAGAGAGAGAGAGCTGCTTCTCTCGGAGTCCCGCCCAGAGAGCTGCCTCCTCTCCCCAAAAAGCTACCCCTTTAAACAACAATAGAGTGCTTGGCTTCCCCCCTCTGGGTGGGACCCCTCACGGTGTTACATTTACCAGCCCTGCATTGAATCAGTCAATGGTGTATAAACAAACCATTGCCTCTACAGGGCAAACCATTGTCTCTGAGAGAGATAACAAAAACCTGTCCAACCGGTTTGCCTTCAACAGATGGCAAATGGAATACAAGCTTATCTTACAACCCAGGACAACCTCTTTCTAGAATGCAGGCAGATATTCCCAGCAGTGTTAAGCAGGATTTCCTCAATGTTTCTATAAATCTTCTGTGTCCCCCATGGAACGAAGGGGTCATTTTGGCACTGAGGGGGTGACATGGAAGCAAGGAGTCAATTGTGACCCTGGGGTCCCATGGAACCAAAAGGCCACGGTGACACAGCAGGGCCACGTGGATCCAGTGGCCCATTGTGACACTGTGAATCCAAGGAGACCATGGAGACACCCCCAGAACCTCATGGAACCAAAGAGTCCATGGTGCCCCACCGGGGCTGAATGGAGCCAATGGTCCATGGTGACACTGCCCAGCCAAGGAGGCCATTTGGACACTGTGGAAGCTCATGGAGAGAGGTGGCCATTGTGACACCAAAGAACTTCATGACACCAAATATCCATGGGGACACAGCAGGGCATCATGGAACCCAGGAACTGCTGATGGCAGTGCGGAAACTCCTGGACCCAGGAGCTGTTGTGACACTGCAGCACCAACACAGCTGCTGCACCTTGTCCCCTGCCCTGCACAGCTCCTTGGCAGGCACGGCAGGAGCAGCACCCTGGGAGCCTCAGAAATGTCCCTCTGGGATCCATGGCACACGCTCTCAGGGGCTGGAATTCCAGTTCCCAGCCAGGAAAATATGTTCCTGCCCTTGAAGGCAGAGCTCTTATGGAAGAGCCAAAAGCTGAGCGGAGCAAGATCCTACAGTGACATTTCACTGCCAGCATTCATAACTTCCCCCATGGTTGTTGTAGCTCATGGATTGGGAATGAAATCAGGGCAGGGTCTTTGGTGAGAGCTGCCCTGGGTCAAGGGAGACACTGAGAGAGAAACAGAGCAGGCAAAGGAAGGCAGGAGAGAAAGGAGGTGTTTTGGTTTGGAAACACAGGTGTCTTCTAAAGAAACCAGGAGCCTCCCCTAAAATGAAGAAATGTAGACTCTTTCTTTCTGAATTGCTATAAATTTGAAATTAAGGGGGGCTCTCAGGTAAAAATATGGGAGCAGGAATAACAGCTTTTTATTAGGGAAGAAAATGAAAATATGATCAATGCAGTGAACCAAAACAACACTGAGAGAGCCAGAATACAACCTGACACCCTGTTGGACAGGGTGTTGGCCACAATCCAATTGGAATTGTGGCTGCAGTCCTCCAGGAGTGTCAGGTGTGGTTCTGTTGGAGCAGTGATCCTATAGGAAAAGGTGTCTTCCTCTGAAGAGGAAGAGGCAGCTGTTCCTCTGAAAATCCAGCCCAGAAAAAGCTGTGTTGGTGGGCCAGAATCTCCAGACCAGATGCAGTAGGAATGCTTGTCTCCTCCCTCTGGGTGGAGCATCTCACAATGGGATGTTACAGTTCTTATCAGTCATGCAGTGACAATAGCCCATTATCAGCAGATGTCTCCCCTGAGGGAGGATTGATTGTGGAAGAGATAAGGAAAAACTGCCCACTTAACACAGGACAATTGCCATACAGTTGGAAATAGAACACATCTTACTTTTCAGTCTGGGACAGGAGGTCACAAATAAATTCAGCTGAGAAGGCGGCACTCTGAAAATCAAATCAGAACTGACAGAAAATGAATGGGACAGAAATCAATAATTCTGATAGTTTTACTTATTATCAAAATAAATCACACCCACCCAGCCTCACACAATCCTGACCCCACAACCTCAAATTTGGATCTCACTTCTCCCGATCACCTTCCAACCCCATCTCATCCTGGAGGCTGAGGAATTGAGCAATTTTGGCATGGGACTGAGGTGGGAACCAGGCATTTTGAGGTGGGATTGAGTCACTTTGAGGTGACAGACCAATCCACCTTGGGTTTTGGAGTGCAAAGATATGGAGAATACTCCCAGATATCCCCCAAGAAGCCACAAATCCTCCAGAATATGTTCCCAAACAGTAAATTCCACCTCAAATACCTCTTAAATGGTGGGACTTCTGACATCTCTGGTCAATACTCTTTTTAGTCATTTTTCAGGTGTTTTTAAGAGATAAAGACAAATCAGAAGTAAATTAGGGCCAAACCAAAACCAGAGACCCCTTGAGCATCGCCTGGACACTGGACAAAACAAACTTAGAAGAAATCAAATTTAACCCTACATAAAATGCCTTGAGGAAGTTTTGCTCTTCCCACAAGTCACTTCTGATGGAAACACAAACAAATCCCAAACATTAATAGACCAACAACAGAAGCAATTCCGTGGTAATTCCAAATTTCATCAGTTTCTGCACAGCTGGCAGGTTCCAAAAAATGAAATATGGAAATTTGACCCAATACAGATTATTAAAAGGAAGGGAACGGTCTGTGTAGCTGTCACAAAGGTGACAGGGATGAAGAAAATAATTATTCTCCCCCCAAGCATGTAAATTCAAAAGTTATTTGGGAATAACTTGAGCTGGGCTTCTTGTAGGACTTTAGTAGCCTTGTGTTTCTCACCTTGGGGTGAATGATCCTTGTCAATCTCGCTGGTATCATTTGGTCCCTTTCCTCCAGAGATTTTAACAGACTTTTCAAAGAAGGAAAACAAAATATTTTCTTTACCCTGGCCACCCACAACTTCCACTTTCCTCATAAGTCTCCCAAAAGTCGCTCAGAGGAAGCTGCATCGAAGTTTCCAAGAGTTCCTCCGGAAAGAGGCAGAACCTCCGCGAGGAGGAAACCAGGATGTTGTCAAAGGAACTTGGGGTCAGACAACAGTGCCCTGAACTCACTGTGCAAAATAATGTTGCAATCTGGATAATAAAATTGTTAGAGAGATGCCTCTGTTCCAATTAAGGTGCTAACAAGATCAAATCCAAAGTGGATTTTATTGACCAGTAAATGTGAGGTAGAGAGAGATGGAAAGAAAGAAAAAAGGGGGGAGAGCAAGGGAGTGACAGGGACAGAGATCTCCCCTGGGGCGGGGCAAGTGTGACATTGTCCCCTGTGTGCGTGGCCTTCCCAGGGTGGGGGTTTTACACCTGAGCCAGTTTGGGTAAGGGGGGTGGTGTTTACCCCCCACCCCAAGCAGGGATTGCCTCACTGTTTCAGGTTACAGTGTCAGATGTAACCAAAAGTGTTTTCAGTCCCCATCTCCATAAACTGTTATCAACAGGTGGGGCAGTGTTCTTTATCTCTTCCATGGCTCAGCCCTGATAACGCCCTCCAGGGGCCATCTTCTCTTAATGGGCCATTGAGTGTCACTGCAGCACTGATAAAATTACATCATCCCATTGTGGGATGCTCCGCCCAGGGGGAGGAACCAAGCATTCCTACCTGGATATAATCTCACCATTTGCAACACCACAACCACCTTGCCTACTGGATTCCCAGAGGACAAGAGCTCCATAAGCACCATTGGACCTTCAGAGGAAGACCAGACCCTTCTACAGGATCACTGCTTTGACAGAATCACGTTCATCACTCCAGCCGGACTGCAGCCACCATTTCATCAGACTGCTACCACCATCCTGACCAACGGGTTGTCAGGTTATATCCTGGCTCTGTCAGATTAATCCAGTGTTTCTGTATCATTGCCTTGATCTTAATTTTCTTACTCAATTGTCATTCTGGCTTAGACTCTCCCCCTGGTTTGCCTTCAAACCACTACAAAACTCACTGTACTCATTCCTTGTTTTCCTCCAAAAACAGGATTTCCCATACCCAAACGTTTCCCAGATGGAGAAGGTTGCGAGGAAGAGGAAGATGCCCTGGGACACCGAGGCAGGTGAGGAGGAAGTTAGTGCCCCTTTCCCCCTCTCTCCTGCTCCATCTCCCAGCCCAGCACAGCCCCCAGCTGCAGGACAGCCCCGCTGCCGGTGCCCTCCTGCTGGAGATACTCTGGGGGGATCTCCTTGCCCTTCCCTGTGGCATGGAGGCAAATCCCATCCTCTCCTTGTCCTTCCTCCCCCAGATCAGGAGCTGAGGATGGAGACCAGGAAGGACAAATCCCTGCAGCAGAACCTCATGGAAGAGGCCATTTTGAGCAACTCCACAGCGCAGGAATTCAACAGGGAGGAAAATCCCTGGAGATCCCACTGGAGGAGGGGCTGCAAGCCCAGTCCAGGATGCTCTGAGGAGGAAAGACACACCCTGGGCCAGGAAGGTGGGCAGAGCTTCAGCCAGAGCTCAGAGCTGGTGGTCCCTGAGAAACTTCCTGATGGGGAGAAGCCCTACAAGTGCTTGGAGTGTGGGAAGAGCTTCAGGCGGAGCAACAATCTGAAACGACACCTGATGATCCACACTGGGGAATGGCCCTATGAGTGTGGAGAGTGTGGGAAGGGATTCAGCTGCAAATCCCACCTTGTCAGCCACTTACACATCCACACTGGGGAGAGGCCCTACAAGTGTGGGGAGTGTGGGAAGGGCTTCAGACGGAGCTCCGACCTCATCATCCACCAACGCATCCACACTGGGGAGAGTCCCTACGAGTGTCCCGAGTGTCAGAAGAGGTTTCACAATAGCTGCAATCTCCTTGTACATCAGCGGATTCACAAGGATGAGAGGCCCTTCCGCTGCCCTGACTGCAGGAAGGGCTTCAAACACAACTTCACCCTCGTCACACACCAGCGCATCCACACTGGGGAGAGGCCCTACATGTGCCCCACTTGTGGAAAGAGGTTTCAGAGCAGCTCCCATCTCCTCCGGCATGAGCGGATTCACTCCGAGGAGAGGCACTTCCTCTGCCCTGACTGTGGCAAGGGCTTCAAGCGCAACTGCCACCTTGTCAGGCACTGGCACATCCACACCAGGGAGAGGCCCTACTTGTGTCCCCAGTGTGGGAAGAGCTTCACCCAGAGATCTCACTTGACCAAACACCAACGGAGCCACCAGTAAGGGAAGCCCTGAAAATTCCCCAGATGCAGGAAGAGCTTTGTGCACTGATCCAGTTTCATCGCCCATTGGAGGACCCTGTTGGGAAGAGCCCTGGTGATCCATGTTCCCTGTGATCCATGCTGGGAAGACACCTGTCCCTTTCCTTGCCCCTGCCAATGGCCTGATATGGGATTGAAGGACATGAGGGTCTGGCCATGGCCCTGTCACTACATTCACTCCCACCTCAGGTCATTACCGGGGCAGGAAAGGGACTGTCTCTCTCTGTCTCTCCCTGAGGAGAAGGGTGTCCTTGCCATGCAGGAGGAAACACGTGGACAAAAAGATACAATTGATGGTGATGTACTTTTCCCTGTAACTGGTTTTTCTTATCCCTTCTGTTGTTAATATTTTTTCTGTTTCTGTTTGTTCCTTATCTTGTTGCTGTTCCCAGTAAATTGTTCTTATCCCAGCCTGAGATCTTTCCCTTTTTTCCTTCAATGGAAGGTGGGAGGGCAATGAGTGCCTGCGGGGTTTGAGTGGGAGCAGGAAATAGAGACATGCCATTCCTGAACCCCGGCCTGTGGAAACCAAGCATCCCAGCTGGTCCCAGCCCTGGTGGCCATGGCAGCAGCCTTGGGAGCGGGTCCCTGGCTGGGGCTGAGGGAACCTCTTCACTCTGGTGCCCAGGGACAGGAGTGGAGGAAGCGGCTGCAGCTGAGTCGGGGCAGGCTTAGGTTGGACCTCAGGAAAAGGTTTTTGCCCAGAGGCTGCTGGGGCAGTGCCCAGGCTCCCCAGGGAAGGGTCCCAGCTCCAGGGCTCTCTGAGCTCCAGCAGCGTTTGGACAGCGCTGCCAGGCCCCGGCTGGCAGTGTTGGGGTGTCCTGTGCAGGGCCAGCAGTTGGACTCGAGGATCCTGATGGGTCCCTCCCAGCTCAGCCAATTCTGTGGTTCTGGGATCCATGACCCTGGGGATGGGAGTGCCAATGGTTGCCATGGCAACGGGCTCCAGGCCTGAGCTGGTGTCCATGGCAACCACCCCTGGCATGGGGTCTCCATGGAGCTGCCCAGGGACTGACCATAGCAACAGGGGCTGGGGATGGTTATGATGGAAACTGACCATAGCAACAGGGGCTGGGGATGGTTGCCATGGAAACTGACCATAGCAATGGCCATATTGGGATTTCACCTCCAATGCTGACTGTTGTGACAGACTGGAGGAGATTGTTGGCTGGAAACATTTCATGTGTGGGGGAGGAAGGGGCAGGTCCAGCCTTGCCCTGCCCTGGAACCCCAGCCCTGCCCTGCCCTGGAACCCCAATCCCCCCAGAGCCTCTATCCCAGCCCAGCAGTGTCTGCCAGTCCCTGGCACAGCACAGGCAATGCTCCACAGCCACCTCTGGAGCCCCAGCCCAGCTCCTGAGTGACCAAATGACCCCAAGTCCCACCTGGGGGAAGGCCCAGGAAGACCAAGGGGTATTTAAGGCTGACCACAAGGCAAGCACACATCTTGACCCTACCTCCTCTTGGAATTTCCAGCTGAACATTGCTGGAATCCAGGAGTTGGTAGCTGAGTGTGTGCTTCTCTGTATCTTATTGTTCTCTCTTTTTGTATCTACCTCTTCTATTTCTGTACACTTGCAAATATTGATTAACTTAAAATTGAACAGGCTCAGAGTTTGTGAAGTTGAATGGGCCAAGTCAATGCTTTGAGAAGCTTTTTCTGTTGATTGAATGCCATATTAAAATATTTGCCAAAGTTTCACTGATTTTCTAAATTTCCCAGTAAAGGCTGTTTTGTTGCTTAGAGCTCCTGAGAAACTCTTGATAGTGTTGCTCCAGTGCATCCAACTCAGAGGACACAAATTATTGTCACTCCATTTAAATGTCTCCTTGAGAGAGTTTTTTAGTGGATGGGGGTCAAGGCTTGTCTGTCCTACTTGGCACAGCCCAGGCAGGGCTTTCACAGCCCCATCCCACACTCCATTGCCCAGCTGGAGCCGCTGGTGCCTCTGAGTTCTGCTGCCCCAGCCCCAGGGACGCTCTCCTTGTCTGCCCATTCCCCCAGGGTCTCTGGGCAGGGATGGCCTCAGTGGGGGCTGCTGACATCCTCAGCAACTTGGTGGCTGCTGTTGAATTTTACTGCTCCAGAGGATTGTTCAGCCTTCAGCTCTTCAGTGCAGGAATTCAGTGCCCCAGGGCTCATTAGCATTCAGAACACATTAACAAGCCAAGCCTCTGGGAATATTTTGATTTAAGCTTTCAAATCCTTTGTGGTTGGTTAGGCGGATTCCATTAGTGTAATTGAAATGAATGACTTTTATTTACACAGGGAGTGAGAAACCATTTTTTAGGTCCTGTTTTGATTTTTTAGTTAATACATTGATATGTGCAATCTCCAGTTGACACTGAATCCAAGTACCTCCCCATGCAGTTGGAATAGATATGCAAATCAAGACCCTTCATGGCTGACAATCCATCAGACTCTGTCCCTACCCCCACCCTGCCATTTCCCCCATCCCAGCCCTGGCACTCAGAGCAGCCTTGTGCAAATCTGAGCTCCCTCCAGCCCAGGCTGCACCTGCAGGTTTCAGCTCGTGGGCTCCACCTCCCACCTGCTTTCCTTGGAGAAGGAGCTGCCCCAGACACAGAGGGATGTTCATTTATTGCCAGCCAACAAAGCCTGGGGAAGGCACAGCTCTATCAAATCCTGAAGTCATTCCTCTGCTGGATATTAAATCCACTTTGCACAGCAGACAGTCTCAGAGCAATGGAAAACACCTTCTGTGCCCAGCACAGATCCCAAGGTCCCCCCAAACCCTCCCGGCCCCGATTCTGCCCAGATTTGCTCTTTGCACACACCCGAGTCACAGGCTGAAGTGAGAAGCTGCCTCCATGCCCAGAGGGAGAAAAAGAGGGAAAGTGGATGAAGAGCTCTCCTGTGCAGAGCCAAGGTCCAAGTGCAGCCCCTGCAGTGGGAACCACAACTCATCAGGTTTGTGTCCTTTGGGCTCAGGGACTGGTGGCACTCAGAAGCACAGAAAGGTTTCTTGCCAGCAAACACAAGTTGAACATTTGAGCAGTTAAATAACCATCACAGCTATTCCCACAGCTCTCTGGGATGTCCCAGCAGCATCTGGCATGTCCCCCATCCTCAGGGGATTTCTGTACAGGAACAGTTTTAGACAAAGACATAAGAAATGGTAATTCTGTGATGGATATAAACACAAAAAGATATCATTCTTATTTAGTAGAACTTCAGAAAGATTGGGTCACTCCCTGTTGCTCAAAGCATGAAACCAGTCAGTTGAGAGGCCCTTGAATGACCAGAGAGCATCTAGAGGAAGAAATCTGGGGGCAACAGTTAGGACATAGAACCAGCTGGTCTAGTGAAGAGATGCCTTTACACTTTCAACAGGAGAACTGGAAACTCCTGAAGAATGGGGGAGATGTTATAAAGAGAATATTGGTGACTCAAGA